>NC_135233.1:475101348-475701348 GCF_051348905.1 Ranitomeya variabilis
CCTGCGTTTGCGTTTTTGAAACACATGCTGAGAAGTGTGTGACAGCTGCCAAACATCAAAATCAACAAGAAAACCCACTATAAATAGAAATAGCTAGGGTTGGGGTTAGGGTTAGGGTTAGGATCCCTAGGGTTAGGGGTAGGGTTAGGGGTAGGGTTAGGATCCCTAGGAATAGGGGTAGGGTTAGGGTTAGGATCCCTAGGGTTAGGGGTAGGGTTAGGGGTAGGGTTAGGGTTTGGATCCCTTTATCACCTTGACGGTGGGGGGTGGCTTATCAGTGTGTATTCTTGTTTTTTTCTATTGAAACGCATGCGTTTAAAAACGCAACCAAACGCATGTGCTTAAAAACGCATGCGTTTACATAGACAGCAATACGTTTTTTTGCCGCAAAAAAATGCATGTGTTTTTTTGCGGCAAAAAAAGCCTCTAGAAATTACTACATGTTGCATTTCAGCAACAAAACGCAAGCATAGAAACGTCAAACGAGGCAAAACGCATACAAAACGCATGCGTTTTTTTGCGCTAAAACGCAGCGGCAAAAAACGCAAATGTGAAACCAGCCTTACAGTATATGTTAACAAAGAAAATCTAAAAAAAAAGTGAATACACAAATAGTGGAGAAAATAAAGATGTTATACCTGTACTTTTACACAAATCTTGTAATTAGGTAAAGTTTGTTGCCTTCATTCATTATAAAGCTGCTTTTTAGGGCAGGAACTATGCAGATTACTATGCTTTTTAATTTACCGTACACACTTTTCAAGTGGGTGGTTCTTTTTCATCAGCATACTGCCAGCACTATGGCTGCTGGAACTTCCTTTCCCTCATTTTGCAGCATGCATTATCCAAAGGTCTGCCTGCCCTAACTGACATCGTATGCTGCTGCTAGAGACAGATTACACTTGACAGCAGACAGTGACAAGTTATACAGAAGAAACACACCATGTCGCCCACACTTTAGACTATGGCTATGTTCACATGTTGAGTTTTTGGCGAGTTTTTTTACACTGCATGTTTTGAAAAAATACAAATAACCTATTGTACTAAATAGGTGCAGAAAATCTGCAACATTAAAAACTCGCCAAAACCTCATCGTGTGAATATAGCCTAATTGTACAGGGATAGACATAATAAAAAAGGCTTATTTGCAGATTGTCTGAACCTACACCAGCTATTTAAGTAAGGAAACCTGTAAAATAGAGATCTGAAGGGGCCGTGAGCTGGTTTTCTAGCACTCTGTTCACACTGCATTTATGGAAAAGAGGTTGCTCACTTTTTCTCTTATTTATATGCAGGTAATTAGGTTTAAAAATCACTTTTGCAATTGTGTTTTATTCCAAATTTTGCACCATCTTTAGTCCTTGTGTTGCATGCACTGTGTATTGCTAGCTGCAGAATGAGTTAACTGAGAATCTGTCAGTAAGCTTATTCTGATGGGCTGTTTGAACTCTTTTAGCTGTCTTTTCTGAGCTCCTCTCAGCTTTGCAGGATTTTAACCCCTTCATGACCTTGCCATTTTCCATTTTTGCGCTTTAATTTTTTCCTTCCATTTTTCCCAAAGCCATAACATTTTTATTTTTCTGTCAATATTCCTATACGAGGGCCTGTTGTTTTTTGCAGGACAAGTTGTGCTTTTGAACGACACCACTAATTATACCATATAATGTACTGGAACAGTGGTATAAAAATCCAAGTGCGGTGAAATTGAAAAAAAATATTTAATTCCACGATTGTTTTTTGTTTTGTTTTTTATTCACCATGTTCACCAAATGCTAAAACTGACCTGCCATTATGATGGCCATCAGCCATCAAGTGCGGGGGGGGGAGATGCAGGCTCAGCGTCGGAGCCCGTAACAAACACCGGAGCACGACCTTTGACGTACCTATATGTCAAAGGTGGTGAAGGGGTTAATGTTACAGTCATCACTTGTCTTCATATACCTTTTGATTTTTGCTTGTATACGGCCTATGAGCATTAATACCATTAATACCATAATCTGTTACCCATTTACTATTTCTGCCCCTCTGTGTTCCTACTTCTTTAAGTCTTGATGATGATGTTGATGATGATGTCTTCACCTTAGATGCTTTGTTTTTAAATATTTTGTTTTAGTAATTAATTTTCTTATGCTGTATTTTGGATTAATTTGGTATGTAATAAAATTTGATTTCTATTTTTCTTTTCTTTTTTTTTTATCTCTGTGGGTTTTCTAACTCCATGTATTTATATGACTTACACTTTCATTGAAGTTTTTCCCCATATAACTACAGTATATGCATATTTGAGGGTCTATGGTTCCTCTACTTTATCATATCACATTTTGTCTTTGGAATTTATGATAGGGAAACAAAGAGCCTGTAAAAACCAAAAGGTATAATAATATTTAATGAAATCCAATTACAAAAATGGGTTTTACCCTCGAATACATGCATGTGAGAACATTCTATATAAAGTGACCTCCAAGCCTGGTCAGAGAAAATAACTTTGTAAGAAGTTCTGGGATTGGACTTCAGAGGACGGAGGTAATTATTAATCTCCTCCAGAAGAAATGGTGATCATTACCATGAGTCCTGGGTCATGTCAACAGAAAAGCGTCCCCAGACCATTCACGTGTGGGGGCTTTTCATCCATGGAAGGGGCTCACTCACAATTTTGCCTGAAAACACTGCCATGAATAAAGAATGGGATCTAAACCTCTTCCAAGGGCAACTTCTCCTAACCACCTAGGAGCAATCCGGTGATGAGCGATGCTTTTTCCTGCATGATGGAGACCATGTCACAAGGCACAAGAGATAACTAAGTGGCTTTGTGAGCAAAACATTGAAATTTTAGGTGCATGTCCCGAAAACTTCCTAGATCTCAATCCCATTGAGAACCTGTGGTCCATCCTCAAAAAACGAGAGGACAAAAAAAAACGAAATTGTGATAAATTCCAGGCCCTGATTAGGCAAGAATGAGCTGTCATCAGTCACGATTTGGCCCAGAAGCTGATAAGGGGGAGAGCGGAAGTCTTGAAAAATAAGGGTCGACGCTGTAACTATTGAGTCTTTCCATAAACTTATGAAATGTTTATAACTGTACTTCAGTGATCAGAGAAATATGCGACAAACAGATCTAAAAGCAACGAAGAAGCAATCAATCAATCTGTCAATCTCAAAACTTTTGGCCAGGACTGTACTTAAATATTGATTTACAATCATGATGCTATGAGAAGTACTTCTGCATTTCAGAACATGATTTTTATGGTTTGAATAAATGCATGATTTATATATTTATATACCTGCTTGTCGTGTGCAATTCGGAAGAGGGCCGAGCCGTGCTCCTCTCGCCTATTCATTGCTGCAGTCAGAGGGACATTTGTGTTGATGTTACTATAACTACAAGGGATTGAGTCCAGCCCGAGCCCGGTCATAAACCCAACCTGGTACAATGGGAGGCGGAATCTTCAGCTGAAGAGATGCAGTCTCCCTGTTACGTGATACAAGCGCTCACAGTACAAAGCATTATTAACACCATCACTGCCACATCGCACTGGATACAGTCCCCAACTGGTCAATGGTAAAGATGAGATAAAGTAGAAATCAATATCAAGAGTCAATATTAACTTTGAGGATTGCCACCCCCAATAGGTGGCGCTAGATTTCTTGTCCTCTTCCTCTCTAAGGCTATGTGCACATGATGCGGATTTAGTGCGGATCTGCAACGTTTTTTTTCGTGCAGAAACGCTGCAGATCCACAGAGTGATTTACAGTACAATGTAAATCAATAGGAAAAAAAAACGCTGTGCAGATGGTGCTGAAAAATCCACATGGAAAACGCAGCAGATTGAAAGAAGTAGCATGTCACTTCTTTTGTGCGGATCTGCAGCGTATCTGCACCCTTCCATTATAGAAATCCACAGGGGTAAAAAACGCATGAAATCCGCACAAAATCTGCAGCAAATCCGCAAGAAAAACGCACAAAATCCGCAAGAAAAATGCATCAAGTCTACACCTGCGTTTTCTGCCAGGAGATGCAGATTTTGTGCAGAAAATTCTGCACCCCAATCTGCAACGTGTGCACATAGCCTAAATGTTTTTTTCTTCCTAAATTTCAAGGGCAACCTCTGTGCAGATGCCTGAATGTAAAGAGGATTGCCAGCTCAGAGACTAATGTCTGTGTGAGGAACTAGGAAAGAAATATATCTTGGTACCGTGTTGTGCATAAATATGTGATTCTTCAGAATTTGTTTTAGTCTTTGCCTGATGAAGAGACCTGTGTAGTCTCGAAAGCTTGCAATTTGTTACCATCTTTTCAGTTAGCCATTAAAAGGTATCAACCACTGAGGACTCTCAATTCTAAATATTTTTGTGTGAGGAACTGTGACTCTGTAAATTAGTGAGCTGGTCCCAAAAGTGCGCTAATTGCCAGACAATAGCTACTGCATGGCATGGCTGCCATAAGAAATGACCATGTGGAGGGTCCATGACTTCTATTGTGGATATGTTGGGTGATGCATTATGAAAGAGTCAAAGAAACTCTGCCTGAGGTGCTGCTGAAGTGATTGCTAGCAGGTGTAATCCATCACAAGTACAAGTCACGTGTCACCAGTTTAGCTCATTGGTGAATACACGCTGTCTACTACCACTCAAACTTCTTGCCTCTCAATAAGATTCTGTAACCATCAAGCTTGTTGCCTCCCAGTGAATAACGTTTTCTTGAACTGTTTCTGGAGTGTTTCTGCTTGCAATACATCTATGAGCAGGGATACCACGCTCTCCATTAATAGACAGTGTGTCCACACACATCACCCATGCACATTGCTTACAAACTGGAATCAGTGGAGTTTACGATTGAATTAAAGGGGCACATCTCGTTTTTATTTTGTCTCTATTACAATCGTAACCCCACTTTCCCGAGCAAAAAGATTAATCGGCCCAAGCTCTTTTAGATAACCCAATGCATCCATAGAAGGAGAAAAGCTAAAATCTCATCATGAGACCAATGAAAATGATATCAACGGAGATGATGGGCATATTCCATTAAACAGCATAATCCTCTAAAGCAGTGTTTCCAAACTCCAGTCCTCACGGACCCCACGGGTCATGTTTTCAGGATTTCCTTAGTATTGTGCAAGTAGTGGAAGTATTATCAAGGCATCAGGAATTGTCTCACCTGTGCAACACTATGGAAATCCTGAAAACATGACCCGTGGGGTCCGTGAGGACTGGAGTTTGGAAACACTGCTCTAAAGAATAGTTTCTTGACAAGTTCAAGAAGTATCATTTCTCCTTGCGGAGAGTGACATGATAAGCATGTCGAGGTGAGGAGACTTAAAGCCGCAATGCTCCTCTGGGAAATATGCAAATTGTCTCTTCAGAGAGGAAGAGGACTAGAACTCTAGTGCCACCTATTGGAGGTAGCAACCCTAACAGTCAATGTCGACCCTTTAACGAGCCTTGTCACATGACTTAGGATAAAAGCCAAACCAGAATCTCAATTTGCAGACACTGTGTTTCGGGGTACTGCCCCTCGTCAGTGCAAAGTGGACTGTTAGGATTGCTACCTCCTAAAGGTGGCACTAGAGTTCTAGTCCTCTTCCTCTCTGAAGAGACATTTTGAAAAGTTCAATAATTTACTATTTTTCCATATCTTCTGCTTCAAACGTTGGGTGCCAAACATTACAAAGCTCCGTATTTTACTTCTATTTTTATTACAGATTCTTATACAGCTACTTTTACTATTATTCATATTTAGCTTTAATATTTATTTTTTGCTATGCACTGACACACTTAGGGGACCATGAGACAACGGTAATAAAAAGTGACCAACCCTTCATAAACATAGTTAAAAAGGATTAAATAGTATCTGATGACCTGTCACTTACAAGTCTGAGAGGATCCAGCCATGACTATTACCTGTTACACATACAAGCTCAGTATAATAATCCCTTAGAGGACGTTATGGCAGACTGCGTGGAGCAGATATTGTCTTCCGATAACCCTTTTCCTCCCTATAAAGACTCTGCTACAAATGTTTTATTTTAATGAGTGGGGGTTGGCCGTGGTTTTTAGTAATAAATGCACAGTGCAAACGTTAATTTACCAATGGGGTTACGGTATAACAGTATATGGCATATAACGCCCGATGGTCCAACGCCACCATATCATATCAATCACCAGCTGTGACTTCCAAACTTTTACCTCCACAAGCCATTTCTAAGAATAAGTAGCCTTTTAAAAGATAATCAATCCCTTTATGACTACAAGGCGCCACTCCTATTGTGTTGTGACATTCAGTATACATTAGTCGGGATGATGCCCTAGCAGCTGCTCAGCCTCATGCTTTATTCTCTGACCTGTGCCACCATCCTCTTACGCATTGTCCGGTCATTGGTCATGTACGAAAACCAACAACTTGTCAATCAACCAAAGGAAGGTGGCGCTAGGCTGAGCGGCTGTAAGTGCATCCTCGTCCTTCACTGCATTTCCAGACCGGTGTATACTGAACATTTAAACATGATTTTGTGGTGCTGGAGAAGATGTTTAGGAAGTCTAACTTGACCGGACTCGTTCTTTCATGCGATCATCCTGTGTAACGTCAAATACTGAAATCTCGGACCTCTCTTAAATTATGTTTGCTAACCAGGTGTGAGAGACGTACAGCGCCTCATTTACAAGCAACAAAAGGCAGAATGTATCCAAGAAAACGGAAAAGAAAAACCTTTTTGATGTCGTCTCATCCTGTGCGTGCTTATATATGTATGCTGTATGTTTTCTCAGACTTTCCAGCTACCTGACCTGAAAAGAAACCTGTCAGCAGATTTTTCCATATGGAAGTAGTGGTATCACTGTATTTGTTCCTCAGTATAAATGATACTTTTTGTGCAGAGATTTGATGTACCAGTCATTAAAAATATAGCGTGTTAGCAACCATATTCAAATCAGGTTGGAAGTACACTGGGAGGTGGGTAGGGATGAGCGGACCCGCGACCCAAACTGTATTCCAAAGTTCAGTTCAGCTACCAAAACTGTACCAGAATCTGAATCCCATTGAAAAGGACGAGGACCCGAACTTTCCTGGAAAAAAAAATCTCTCTCTCATTCTTTCTCTCTCTCTCTGCAACAGTCTTTCCCCAGAACTCCAAATTTTGCAACGGTCTTCCGAAAGAAGTCCGTGTTCGGCATTTAGCAGCGGATATTAACTGTCTGGTACAAACCCCAAACATTTGAGTTCAGGTTCGCTCATCTCTATCCTCGTGTCTCCGCTCATCCCTTATCACCACACTTTTCCTAGTTTAAAAATAAATTTAAAAAAACATATTTGGTATAGTGTCTGTAAAAATCCCATCTATCGGAACCTAAATTATTTTAACTGTACGGTAAACGCTAAAAAAAAAATTAAATGCCAAAATTGCTGTTTTTTGTTACCGGACTCCAGTTAGAAAATGCAGTAAAAAGTGTTAAACGTTGTACCCCAAAATAATAAGCCCTCACCAAGCTCAGCTCCATGGACAAAAAAATTTAAAAAAATATGAGTATCAGAAGATGGTGACACAATCAAAATATACTGTATATATTTTTTTATTAAAACATGCAGAATTTTTTTAACCACTAAGATATTAAAAGTTTGGTATCGCCATAATCGTTCTGACCTGGAGAAGCATATTATCAAGTGAACTCCATAGAAACAAAACCTAAAATACAAAAGTAGAATTGCATTTTTTTTTTTCACCATTTCACCAAGCTTAAAATGGTAAAATTTGTTCAATATGACTTGCGTTTATTTGTGACATTTCCCACACTTTACATCAGCACAATTTTTGAAACTGTTTTTGTTAGGAAGTTAGAAGGTTTAAAAGTTGACCAGTCGTTTCTCATTTTTCCAACAAAATTTACAAAACCATTTTTTAGGGACCACCTCACATTTGAAGTGACTTTGGGTGCCTATATGGCAGAAAATACCCAAAAGGGACAACATTCTAAAAACTGTACCCCTCAAAGTCATCAAAACCACATTCAAAAAGTTTATTAACCCTACAGGTACTTCTATTCAGGAATTAATGCAGTGATGAAGGAAAAAATGAACATTTTACTTTTTTTTTCACAAAAATTTTACTTCGGCCCCAATAATTATTTCAAAAAATTGGTTGTGTAATTTCTCCTAAATATGCCAACACCCCATATGTGTGGGAAAACTACTGTTTGGATGCATGACAGGGCTCAGAAGGGAAGGAGCACAGTTTGACTTTTTGAACACAAAAATGTCTGGAATGCCATGTCGCATTTGGAGAGTCCCTGCTGTGCTTAAACAGTGTAAGCCCCCACAAGTTATCCCATTTTGGAAACTAGACCTCTCAAGGAATGTATCTAGATGTGTGGTGAGCTCCTTAAACCACCATGTGATTCAGAGAAGTTTATAAACTAAAATAAAATAAATATTAACACAAAAAATTTCCCACAAAAATGTTCTTTTACCCCAATTTTTTTTTATTTTCACAAGGGGAACAGGAGAAATTGCCCCATGCAATTAATTTTGCAGTTTCGTGGTGGATAACTACTATGTGTGCGCACATCAGGGCTCAGAAAGGAAGGAGCGCCATTTGACTTTTTAATCTCAAAATTGGCTGGAATTGTTAATGGACGCCACATCAGATTTGGAGAGCCCCTGATGTACTGTATCTAAACAGTGGAAACCCCTCACTAGTGATGTCATTTTGGAAACTAGACCGCACAAGGAATTTATCTAGATATGTGATGAGAACTTTAAACCCCCAGGAGCGTCACAGAAGTTTATAATGTTGAACTGTGAATATTACAAATTATTTTTTCTTGCAAAAAATGTTGGTTTAGCTCCAATTTTTTCATTTTCACAGGGCTATCAGGGTCAAAATGGACCATACAATTTGTTGTTCAATTTCTCCTGAGTACACCAATGCTCAGAAGGGAAGAAGCTCCATACTGGAGTTCATATTTCGCTGGAATGTTTTTTAAGGTGCCATGACACCTCAGAAAAGACCATGAGGTGCCAGAACAGCACAAACCTCCCATAATATACATTATGTCATCAGGATGCTGCAACAGAGGCAGGCCAGATGACTGCAGTTTATGGTTTCTCTAACTCCTGCACTGGTTAGAAGTACTTCACAATCATAATAAACAGTGCAGTTTTTTCCTTGCTGCCAGTACAAGGGTTAATCTGTTCAGTTGAAGCTCCTGGAGCTTTCCTAGTTAGATTGTCTCAGCTGTTCTGTGTTGACCACACCTCTCTGCTATGTATTGCCTCTGGCACTTAGGGATTGCCAGTGTTAGTTCTTACTGCCTGGTTCTGGAGACAGAGGAGTATTCGTGGTTGGAGTTAGTGTTTGGAGATTGTTCCTTGGAGTTTTGCCTGTATGCACATCCTCATCTTCTCCTATTTGGTTTCTCCTTCCTATAACTCCCATGTGTCCCACTCTGTTGACTGGTGTGTATATTTTATATGGTTGATATTTTCATTTATCCCTGTCTTCCCTAGTTTGTCTAGTTAGTATGTTCCTATATACTTCAGCTTCCCATTACCCTGGGTGGGGGAGGGGACAGATCAAGGTAGATATATGATATGATATGCATTAACAGATAGCAGACCTGAGTGAGGACTTGCATTTTTGTGGATTGAGTTAAAGCTTTTATTGGGAACATTTTACATAACGTTTGGGATCACATTTATCCTGCGCTCTACGCTGAGCACTTACTTTGGGGTTTCCATCTAAATCTTCGAATGACATGACATTCTCTAGGGATCCATTCACTATAATGAGGCAGCAGAGTAAGTCTGAACTCCATCTGGCCTCTGCCCTTCTTTTCAGTGGTGCACAAAACGGTGGCCGACCACACCTTATGCATGCCTAAAAAGATGGACACTGTTGGATCATAGGCCAGACAGTGTCCACACTGTCCCCATCTGCCTCATTATAGGGGTTCCATCTGAATCACCTATTTCAGAGGTTTACACGGACACCCCAGTGTAAGCGCTCAGCATAGAGTGCAGGATAAATGTGACCTGAGCTTAACTGTGATCTTTGGGAGGCAGAATAAACAAATCAGTAGGAGGTCAAGAATTGTTTTTTTTTATTTTTATGATGCTCCTTGTGCAGTATAAGTGATTAGATGACTTTATTCTTCGGGTCGGTGCGATTACAGCGATACCAGAATTATGTCAGGTTTTTATGTTTGGCTTCTGTCACACACTAAAAGATGCTTTGTTTTTGCAAAAAAAATTTTTTGCATCGCCATATTTTGAGAGTTATATTTTTCCTATATTTCTGTCAAAAGTCATGTGAGGGCTTATTTTTTCTGGGACAAGTTGACGTTTTTATTAGTACTTCAGGCACATAACATTTTTTGATTGCTTTCTAATTTGATTTTTGGGTGGCATAATGAACAAAAAAGAGCAATTCAAGAATTGTTTTTTGATAAGCAGCTTTATTCTTCAGGTCAGTACAATTACAGCGATACAACAGTTATATTTTTTTATATTTTGGGGCTTTTACACAATAAAAACTATTTTATAGAAATAATTATTTCTACATTGCTTTATTCTGAGAGATATAACTTTTTTACTTTTCCACTGATGGAGCTGTACGGCAGCTTGTATTTTGCAGGAGAAGATGTCGTTTTCAGCTATACCATTTTTATTTACTTTTGTCTTTTTGATCTCGTTTTATTCCACTTTTTGCTTGGTGGTATGATGAAAGAGTATTGTTTGTTGTCTTTTTTTTATTTATTTTTTTCATGGTGTGCACTGAAAGGGTTAGCTATTGGGGCAGTTTTATAGATTGGGTCATTCTGGATGCAGCGGTACCAAATATTTATTTATGGGTACAATATTTTTTATTATTTTGTCATTTTTTTTAAAAATATATATATTTTTTGACAATGGTTTTTTTTACCTTTTTTTAAACTTTTTTACTTAATCTTTCTATGGGACTTTCAGTTTTTGCAGTCTGATCACTGTTATGCACGAGCATTTCAATGGTTTATAACTGTCACTGTTGCACTGACAAGCTTGTTAACCCATGCACTAATATAGCAAGCTTTCTAGTCCTGGTGACTTAGATACCGCCATGTTGATGTCAGGACAACATGACAACGATCGTCCCCACGCGATCACATCGCGGGGGCGCCGATCGGAGGGGAGAGGGAGCCCCCTCCCTCTTCCTGCCTTCTAAATCCTGTGATCGCTATCGATCTCAGCATTTAGGAAGTTGAACTGCTGGGAGCGGTGCGAGCAAAGCTCCTGGCAATGAGATCCGAGTGTCAGCTGTGATGTTCACCCGGTGGTGATCATGTGCGCACAGCTCTTGTGTGCAAAATTGCCAGGACGTATCCATATGTCCAAGGTCGGGAAGTCCGTCCCAACCTGGACATATGGACACGTCTAAGATCATGAAGGGGGTAAAATTTATGAAACATCCCACAAAAAACAAGCTTTCATTTGGCTATGTCAGTGAAAAAATAAGAAGAGGTTACACTTCTTGAAATAAAAGAAAGCAAAAAAAAGATTGAAAAGAAAAATCGCCAGGTCTTGAAATAGTTAAAGGGTTTTAGGGCGATTTTAGAAAATCCATCAAGGGAATGGTATAACATAATAAAAATAAGCATTACTTACCTCTTGAATTCCCCACAGCTTCAGCACCACTGCTCCGGGCAGTACCCGCAGACGGCAGTGATGACGTCCTGTCTAGCAGTTGCCTGATCGCTGCAGCCAATAACTGGCCTCAGTGGTTTGTATCAAATGTTAGTAAGAATTTGTCCACAGATTTATTTGCCTATAGTACTGTGGAAAACAGAATTAGGATGTTGTGTAATTTCTTGTACTAAAAATAGTCTTTGTAAGGAATCGGTCAGTTAAGATTATTCTGAGGATTTCATAAGGATGAAGATACAGACTCCTGCAAAAACGTAAGACCTGTGTCATGCACTATTACCAAAGTTACTCATTCTCGTAAAATTTTCACATGCATCCAGAGATATGAGATGGTTGCTTCCAAGGTTGTGATTTACCAAGTGCCTTGTTGATTAAGTAACAATGAAGCAGTAGAAAAGTTTGCACCTTGACACATTCGGCAGTGTTCTGTTCAGACCAGATTATTTGATGGCTAAGTCCTTACCTGTTTTTTTTTCTACTGCATACTGTATACACACTTAGGCCGGCGTCACACATGCGTGTTTTACGGACGTAAGAGCGCAGAAACTACGTCCGTAAAACTCGCATTACATACGGCACAATTATTCTCAATGGGGCTGCTCCTATCAGCCGTATATTACGGATCCGTAATATACGGCTTTCTACGGCCGTAGAAAATCGCAGCATGCTGCGTTTGTCAGCGTATTGCGCAAAAAAATCGCCAATGAAAGTCTATGGAGGCGAGAAAAATACGGATTCCACACGGACCTGCAGTGTGACTTGCGAGAAATACGCACCGGTGTTAGTGAAAAGTCGGTAATTCAATTGCCGGCTTTTCATTTCTCCTGCACAAACCCGACAGGATATGAGACATGGTTTACATACAGTAAACCATCTCATATCCCCATTTTTTTTGCATATTCCACACTACTAATGTTAGTAGTGTGTATGTGCAAAATTTCAGCGCTGTAGCTGCTAAAATAAAGGGTTAAATGGCGGAAAAAATTGGCGTGGGCTCCCGTGCAATTTTCTCCGCCAGAATGGTAAAGCCAGTGACTGACGGCAGATATTAATAGCCAGGAGAGGGTCCATGGTTATTGGCCCCCCCGTGGCTAAAAACATCTGCCCCCAGCCACCCCAGAAAAGGCACATCTGGAAGATGCGCCTATTCTGGCACTTGGCCACTCTCTTCCCACTCCCTGTAGCGGTGGGATATGGGGTAATGAAGGGTTAATGCCACCTTGCTATTGTAAGGTGACATTAAGCCAGATTAATAATGGAGAGGCGTCAATTATGACACCTATCCATTATTAATCCAATTGTATGAAAGGGTTAAAAAACACACACACACATGATTTAAAAGTATTTTAATGAAATAAACACAGCGGTTGTTTTAATAATTTATTGCTCTCTCAATCCATCAGGAAACCCTCGCTTGGCAAAATAATAAACGCACAAGATACATACCTTCTGATGTCCGATCACGTCCCACGAAGTAATCCATCTGAAGGGGTTAACTAATATTACAGGCACGAGCTGCGATAAACCACTCGCTCGTGCCTGTAATCCCTGGGTGCTGAAAGGAAAGCAGAGTGATCTATACTTACATTCAGTTGCGGTGATGCGCCCCTGCTTGATGTTCTCATGAACTGCAGCCTGGGAACTTTTTCCCACGCTCCAGGTCATATGAGGACATCCACCAGGGGGCGCATCACCGCGACTGAAGGAAATGTAGGTCAATGACCTACATTTCATTCATTCGCCGGGGATTACAGGCACGGAGCACAGCTGCATTTGCAGGGCTCCTGCCTGTAAAATAATTAACCCCTTCAGATGGATTACTTCGTGGGACGTGACGGTTCAGCTGAGGGTATGTATCTTGTGCGTTTATTATTTTGCCAAGCGAGGGCCTGGAAATGGATTGAGAGAGCAAGAAATTATTAAAACAACCGCTGTGTTTATTTCATTAAAATACTTTTAAATCATGTGTGTGTGTGTTTTTTAACCTTTTCCAACAATTGGATTAATAATGGATAGGTGTCATAATTGACGCCTCTCCATTATTAATCTGGCTTAATGTCACCTTACAATAGCAAGGTGGCATTAACCCTTCATTACCTCATATCCCACCGCTACAGGGAGTGGGAAGAGAGTGGCCAAGTGCCAGAATAGGCGCATCTTCCAGATGTGCCTTTTCTGGGGTGGCTGGGGGCAGATGTTTTTAGCCACGGGGGGCCAATAACCATGGACCCTCTCCTGGCTATTAATATCTGCCCTCAGTCACTGGCTTTACCATTCTGGCGGAGAAAATTGCGCGGGAGCCCACGCCAATTTTTTCCGCCATTTAACCCTTTATTTTAGCAGCTACAGCGCTGAAATTTTGCATACACACACTACTAACATTAGTAGTGTGGAATATGCAAAAAAAATGGGGATATGAGATGGTTTACTGTATGTAAACCATGTCTCATATCCTGTCGGGTTTGTGCAGGAGAAATGAAAAGCCGGCAATTGAATTACCGGCTGTTCACAGATATCGCGCTGAATGAAATCTAAATACAGAATATATATATATATATGTGTCTCAATGACATAAATATATATATACTGTATATATGTTTTAATGAACATTTGAGCACATAAATCCATTAGATGTCGGTTTTGCAAGCCTGCGCGAAAATCTCGCAGTACGGAAAAAATAGAAGTGTTAATAGTTTATCTTTATCAATTAACCAAATGCAAAGTTGGATTTCACAAAGAAACAGAAGCCGACATCTACAGAAGATCTGTGGTCAGTTCTCCAATATGTTTGGAACAACCTCCTTCAAAAACTGTGTGCAAGTACCTAGAAGAATTGATGCTGTTTGAAGGCAGAGGGCAATCACACCAAATATGGATTTGATTTAGATTTCTCTGCATTTTGTTAATTGATAACAATAAACTATTAATACTTCTTTTAAGCATTCTTACTTTGGAGCATTTTTCTCAGAACTAGATAGCATTTTTGGATCGTAGCGAATATGTTTGGTCAGTGAGTGCAAGAATAATGGGAACTTTAATGATTTCAAGAACAGGTGTCTATCATATTCCATGTTTGCATGACAGAGATGTACTCACATGCATCGTCATGATTGCAAATTTTGATTTTCCTGCATTCTTGTACTGTGTCAAAACTGCACCATATATGAATACTGAACTTCTTATTTCTTGTTTGTCAGGGGACATAACTAGGAAGAGGGACAGGTGGAGTATTTGTCCAGGGCTCAGCCAGAAGGGGGGCACCATTGGGCAGTCTAATTTGGCAGTCTGAAGTGTCTCCACATTTCACCTCTGCCTGGTAGTGAGATTCAATCTGTTATGCTGTAAGAATCAGGCTGCACTCAGATGTCGTCTGAGTGCAGTCCTAATGTGAGTGTGACGATTCAAAGAGGGAAAACAGAAAGTGGACCCTCTAGACCGCGACGACGAACCCCTCACGGACGAGCTGACCAGATAGACCGCCCCCTATACAAGGAGAGTTAGGGGCAGGCCCGTGAGGGACTATCCCCACGGAAGCTGGAGGACCAGGACGGGAGAAGACCAAGAAGAGGCGGAGATAGTAGGACCACAGGATAGGTGAGTACTGCAGAGACACAGGACTGGTGGGTAAACTGCAGCAGTGCAGGGACTGGCGGAGGAACTGAGGGAACGCAGAGGCTAGCAGGATACAGGAAAGACAGGATAAACCCAAAGTCAGAGGGAAAACGAACTTCACAGAGACTAAGAGCAGCCAGGAACACCTGAAGGAACAAATGATAACCAGGCACAGAGGGACGGCAGGAAGCAGTTTAAATACCTAAAGGCAGGGTAGCACTTCCGGGTAACAGACCTCCAGAACCATAGAGAGGACAATAAGGAGGACAGACTTCCGGGTACTAGTCCTCCAGGACCATAGAGGAGACGCCGACAGAAGATCAGAAGTGCACACGCGCAGCACTGAACCTGGTATGCGCGTGCGCACGAGAAGCTGAGGCCGGGAGCGAGCGAGGAAGCGGCAGCAGCGGTATGATAGTACCCCCGTCTTTACATCCCTCCCTCCTCTTTAGGCCAGACAGAAACTTAGCTAAAATTCTAGGAGCCTGAATATTCTCCCGAGGCTCCCAGGATCTCTCCTCAGGACCGAAACCCTTCCAGTCGACCAAAAACAAAGTTCTACCTCTAATTTTTTTCATGGCCAAAATGTCCTTAACCTCAAAAACATTGTCTGCGGAAACAGGTGAAAGTGAAGAAAGAGTCGAGGTATGAAACCGATTAAAAACTACAGGCTTAAGGAGAGATACATGAAAGGAATTAGGGATACGAAGAGAGGCAGGTAACTTAAGTTTGTAAGAAACGTTGTTAATACGTGCCAAAACCTCGAAAGGACCAATATAACGGGGACCCAGTTTATGTGAAGGGATTTTAAGGCGAATAAATCTAGAAGAAAGCCAGACCTTATCCCCCGTATGGAACACAGGAGAATCGAGACGCCTTTTATCTGCATGCCTCTTCATCCTATGCTGAGCTAGTTCGAGAGCAGACTTGGTCTCCTGCCAAACCCTGGAGAATTCTCTAGACCAGAGGTCCCCAACCGCCGGTCCGCGGACCGGGACCGGGCCGTTGGGGTTTTTCAGCCGGTCCGCGGCGCCGCAGCTCTTCCCCTGTTCAGCGGTCACGTGGGACCGCTGATTAGAGAAATGAATAGGCTGCTCCACCTCCCATAGGGGCGGAGCCGCCTATTCATTTCTCTAATGAAGCGGTGCCGGTGACCGCTGATAGAGGAAGAGGCTGCGGCACCGAAGAGCAGCTGTCCGGGGGAAGGAGCGGGACGCCGGGAGCAGGTAAGTATGTCATATTCACCTGTCCTGGTTCCACACGCCGGGCGCCGCTGTCTCCATGTTCCCGGCGTCTCTCTCTCCTCACTGACTGTGCAGGCAGAGGGCGCGATGACGTATATAATGTGCGCGCCGCCCTCTGCCTGATCAGTCAGTGCAGGGAGACGCCGGGAAGATGGCGCCGAGGAGCTGCAAGAGAGGTGAGTATGTGTTTTATTATTTTTATTGCAGCAGCAGCAGCACAGCTATGGGGCAATAATAAACAGTGCAGAGCACTGTATGGCACAGCTATGGGGCAATTATGAACGGTGCAGAGCACTATATGGCACAGCTATGGGGCAATAATGGTGCAGAGCACTATATGGCACAGCTATGGGGCAATAATAAACAGTGCAGAGCACTGTATGGCACAGCTATGGGGCAATTATGAACGGTGCAGAGCACTGTATGGCACAGCTATGGGGCAATAATGGTGCAGAGCACTATATGGCACAGCTATGGGGCAATAATGGTGCAGAGCACTGTATGGCACAGCTATGGGGCAATAATGGTGCAGAGCACTATATGGCACAGCTATGGGGCAATAATGGTGCAGAGCACTGTATGGCACAGCTATGGGGCAATAATGGTGCAGAGCACTATATGGCACAGCTATGGGGCAATTATGAACGGTGCAGAGCACTGTATGGCACAGCTATGGGGCAATAATGGTGCAGAGCACTGTATGGCACAGCTATGGGGCAATAATGGTGCAGAGCACTGTATGGCACAGCTATGGGGCAATAATGGTGCAGAGCACTATATGGCACAGCTATGGGGCAATAATGGTGCAGAGCACTGTATGGCACAGCTATGGGGCAATAATGGTGCAGAGCACTGTATGGCACAGCTATGGGGCAATTATGAACGGTGCAGAGCACTATATGGCACAGCTATGGGGCAATTATGAACGGTGCAGAGCACTGTATGGCACAGCTATGGGGCAATAATGGTGCAGAGCACTATATGGCACAGCTATGGGGCAATAATGGTGCAGAGCACCAGGGAAACAAGCATGGTGCTCCCACTCATTCTGAACCTACGGTAAGTTGAATCACATTCTCATTATAAATGTCATAATTATATGATAAGTATGCACTAAGCTCCATCCCTCCATAACCCCACCCCCATATGACCAAAGCCCCGCCCCTGCCCCACCCCCACCGGGCCATGGAAAACTGGTCTGGCTTAAAGCCGGTCCCTGGTGCAAAAAAGGTTGGGGACCTCTGCTCTAGACAGAAGATCTGCCGTCGGCACAGTAGAGACAGGAGGAACTGGTAGAGGAAGACCAGGGTGTTGTCCGTAGATGACAAAAAATGGAGATTTGGTAGAAGCTTCGCTGGTGTGGTTAATATAAGAAAACTCGGCCCATGGTAGTAAGTCAGACCAGTCATTCTGATGAGCGTTGGAGAAATGCCGGAGATAACTAACCAGGATCTGATTGGTACGCTCCACTTGGCCGTTGGACTGTGGATGATAGGCCAAAGAAAAATCAAGCGAAATGTTCAATGACTTACAGAGAGATCTCCAGAAACGAGCGGTGAACTGAACTCCCCGGTCAGAAACAATGTGCTGTGGAAGACCATGAATGTGAAAAATATGTTGAACAAAAATCTTCGCCAGTTCAGGAGCCGAAGGCAGACCAGGAAGAGCAATGAAATGCGCCATTATAGAAAAACGGTCCACAACCATGAGGATGACGGTACAATCACAGGAACGAGGCAGATCAGTTAAGAAATCTATTGCGATATGTTGCCACGGAGCGGTAGGCACTGGAAGAGGAAGAAGAAGCCTGGAAGGAAGCCGCCTGGGTACTTTGTTCTTGGCACAGGAAGGGCAAGAGACCACAAAAGCTTGGACATCCTTCAAAAGAGTCGGCCACCAGTAGTAACGAGATATTAGATCAAGAGTTTTCTTGAAACCGACATGTCCCGCTAGCTTGGAAGCATGTCCCCAGAGTAACACACGTCTCCTGTTCCTCTCAGAAACGAAAGTCTTACCCGGAGGTAAAGAGGTCATAGATACTGGAGCAAGTGTGATGATTCTAGCGGGGTCAATGATGTGCGAGGACTCCTCCTCAGTGTCCACCGACAAGAAGGACCTGGATAGAGCGTCAGCTTTGAAGTTCTTTTCTCCAGGCAGGAAGCGAAGTTCAAAGTCAAATCAGGCAAAGAACAAGGCCCACCTGGCCTGTCGTGGATTCAGTCGGTGCGCTGAATGGATGTATGCCAAATTCTTACGATCCGTAAAGATGACAAAGGGATTTAAGGCTCCTTCCAACAGATATCTCCACTCCTCTAAGACAAAAGAAATGACTTCCCGCAAAGGCTGACCGTCGACAGAAGCTATTTGCCTAGGAACCTCCAAGGATCTGACAGGAATCCCAAGCCTCTCGACCAGCTCAAGATGAACAAAATTCCCAGCCGCACCAGAATCTACATAAGCCTCAAGAGAGAAGCGACTGGAACCCATGTGTAAAATAACAGGCAAAATCAAAGGTGGAGAGGAATCATGGCTACCTAGGGAGGCCTCTCTTACCTGACCTAGGTGGAGGCATTTCCCGGCTTCTGGGGACAAGAACGCAGAAGATGAGAAGCGCTGCCACAATAAAAGCATAAGCCCTGTGCGAGTCTCTCCTTTCGGCGTTGTTCGGCAGGCTTGAGGCGATCAACCTGCATAGGCTCAGGGGAAGAAGAGGAAGAAGCTGCAGTGATTTGGGAAAGAGAAGTACCACGTGTAATGGAGGATAAAGGAGGAGATCTCCTCTCTCTGACAACCTCACGAGAGCGCTCCTGGAACCGCAAATCAATGCGAGTCGCCAAAGAGATAAGGTCATCTAAAGCAGAAGGAGTATCCCGCCCTGCCAGGTCATCCTTAATACGAGAAGACAAACCTTGCCAAAATGCTCCCACCAAAGCCTCATTATTCCAACCTAAATCAGAGGACAGCTGTTATGATCCTAGTGGCAAGGATCGCAAGTAGGACTAGCTAAGTAACTCAACCGACTACAAACTCTGGGGAAGTGCTAACTGAATTGACCGCAACCTGATCCTATCCGCAAACAACTATAGGCAGCCGTGGAACGTTACCTGAAAATCCTAGACGTCTCTTCACGGCCTGAGAAACTGACTATTCCTAGAGGGAACGAAAGTCCTCACTTGCCTCAGTGAAATGACCCCAAAGATATAAAATAGCCCCCCACAAATATTAACGGTGAGTTAAGGGGAAAGCACAAACGCAGAGATGAAATTAGATTTAGCAAATGAGGCCCGCTAACACTAGAAAGCAGAAAATAGAAAGGGAACTGTGCGATCAATTAAAAACCCTATTCAAAATATCCACGCAGAGATCGCTCGAGCCCCCGCACCAACTAACGGTGCGGGGGAAGCAACTCTGTACCCCAGAGCAAACCAGCAGAAGAAATCACATATTAGCAAGCTGGACTAAACTCATCATACACAGAAATAATATTGCAGACTGATGAGCAAAAAATAATTAAACAGAACTTAGCTTCTCCTGAAGAGACTGAAACCGAAGATAATCAGGAGTAATCAGAATAGCACTGAGTACATTGACAGCCGGCAACAAGTGGAAGTGAAACAGAGCTAAATAGGAAACTCCCAAGTGAATAACGAGGCAGCTGATCAGCCACAGACCCGCAGGATAACAAACAAAGCCACCAGGGGGAGCCCAAAACAAAAGTCACACAATACCACCTGTGACCACAAGAGGGAGCCTGAAAACAGAGTTCACAACAGTACCCCCCCCTTGAGGAGGGGTCACCGAACCCTCATCAAGAACCCCAGGGCGATCAGGGTGAGCCACATGGAAGGCACGAACCAAATCGGCCGCATGAACATCAGAGGCGACAACCCAGGAATTATCCTCCTGACCATAGCCCTTCCATTTAACCAAATACTGAAGCCTCCGCCAAGAAATACGAGAATCCAAGATCTTCTCCACCACGTATTCCAATTCTCCCTCAACCAGCACAGGGGCAGGAGGCTCAACTGGAGGACCCACAGGCACCACATACCTCCGCAACAACGACCGATGAAACACATTATGAATAGCAAACGATGCTGGGAGGTCCAAACGAAATGACACAGGGTTAAGGACTTCCAAAATCTTATAAGGACCGATAAACCGAGGCTTGAACTTAGGAGAGGAGACCTTCATAGGAACAAAGCGAGAAGACAACCACACCAAGTCCCCAACACGAAGTCGGGGACCCACACAGCGACGGCGGTTGGCAAAGCGCTGAGCCTTCTCTTGTGACAGCTTCAAATTGTCCACAACATGATTCCAAATCTGATGCAACCTATCCACCACAACATCCACTCCAGGACAGTCAGAAGGCTCCACCTGACCCGAGGAAAAACGAGGATGAAACCCCGAATTACAAAAAAAAGGAGAAACCAAAGTAGCAGAACTAGCCCGATTATTAAGGGCAAACTCGGCCAACGGCAAAAAAGTCACCCAGTCGTCCTGATCAGCAGAAACAAAACATCTCAAATAGGTTTCCAAGATCTGATTAGTTCGTTCGGTTTGGCCATTCGTCTGAGGATGGAAGGCCGACGAAAAAGACAAATCAATGCCCATCTTAGCGCAAAAGGTCCGCCAAAATCTAGACACAAACTGGGATCCTCTGTCGGAAACAATATTTTCAGGGATCCCATGCAAACGAACCACATTTTGAAAAAACAGCGGAACCAACTCGGAGGAGGAAGGCAACTTAGGCAAGGGCACCAAATGGACCATCTTAGAAAAACGATCACACACCACCCAGATGACAGACATTCTCTGAGAGACAGGGAGATCTGAAATAAAATCCATGGAAATGTGCATCCAAGGCCTCTTCGGGACAGGCAAAGGTAACAGTAAACCACTGGCACGAGAACAGCAAGGCTTAGCCCGAGCACAAATTCCACAAGACTGCACAAAGGAACGCACATCCCGCGACAAGGAAGGCCACCAAAAGGACCTGGCCACCAAATCTCTGGTACCAAATATTCCAGGATGGCCCGCCAACACCGAAGAATGAACCTCGGAAATAACTCTGCTGGTCCATCTATCCGGGACAAACGGTCAGGTGGACAACGGTCAGGTCTATCCGCCTGAAACTCCTGCAGCACTCGTCGCAAATCTGGGGAGATGGCAGACAAAATCACCCCTTCTCTGAGAATACCAGCCGGCTCTGAATCTCCAGGAGAGTCAGGCACAAAACTCCTAGAAAGAGCATCAGCCTTTACATTCTTCGAACCAGGCAGGTACGAGACCACGAAATCAAAACGAGAGAAAAACAACGACCAACGAGCCTGTCTAGTATTCAGCCGCTTGGCCGACTCAAGATAAATCAGATTCTTGTGATCAGTCAAGACTACCACACGATGCTTAGCTCCCTCGAGCCCTCCTCAAATGCCCACTTCATAGCCAACAACTCCCGATTACCGACATCATAATTCCGCTCGGCAGGTGAAAACTTTCTTGAAAAGAAAGCACATGGCTTCATCACAGAGCCATCGGCGCTTCTCTGCGACAAAACAGCCCCCGCTCCAATCTCGGAAGCATCAACCTCGACCTGGAAAGGAAGAGAGACATCTGGCTGACATAAGACCGGAGCCGAAGAAAACCGGCGCTTCAGCTCCCGAAAGGCCTCCACAGCCGCAGGAGACCAGTTAGTAACATCAGAACCTTTCTTGGTCAAATCCGTCAAAGGCTTAACAACACCAGAAAAATTAGCGATGAAGCGACGGTAAAAATTAGCAAAACCCAAGAACTTCTGAAGACTCTTAACAGATGTAGGCTGCGTCCAGTCATGAATAGCCTGAACCTTGACTGGGTCCATCTCAATAGTAGAAGGAGAAAAAATGAAACCCAAAGAAGAAACCTTCTGGACTCCAAAAAGACATTTTGAGCCCTTCACAAATAAAGCATTGGCACGCAGGACCTGAAACACCATCCTGACCTGCTTAACATGGGACTCCCAATCATCAGAAAAAAACAGAATATCATCCAGATACACAATCATAAATTTATCCAGATATTCGCGGAAGATGTCGTGCATAAAAGACTGAAAGACAGAAGGAGCATTAGAGAGTCCAAAAGGCATCACCAAGTACTCAAAATGGCCTTCGGGCGTATTAAATGCAGTTTTCCATTCATCACCCTGCTTAATACGCACAAGGTTATACGCACCACGAAGATCTATCTTGGTGAACCAACTAGACCCCTTAATGCGAGCAAACAGATCAGATAACAATGGCAAAGGATACTGAAATTTGACCGTGATTTTATTTAGAAGGCGATAATCAATACAAGGTCTCAGAGAACCATCCTTCTTAGCCACAAAAAAGAACCCCGCACCAAGAGGGGAGGAGGAGGGGCGAATAAGTCCTTTCTCCAAAGACTCCTTTATATAACTCCGCATGGCAGCATGCTCCGGCACTGACAAATTGAAAAGTCGTCCCTTAGGAAACTTACTACCAGGAATCAAATTTATAGCACAATCACAATCCCTATGAGGAGGTAGAGAACTGAGTTTGGGCTCATCAAATACATCCTGGTAGTCTGACAAAAACGTAGGGACTTCAGAAGGAGTGGATGAAGCAATTGACACCACAGGAGCGTCGCCATGAATTCCCTGACAACCCCAACTTGACACAGACATTGCTTTCCAATCCAGGACTGGATTATGAGTCTGCAACCATGGCAGACCCAACACGACAACATCATGCAAATTATGCAGCACAAGAAAGCGAATCACCTCCTGATGAACAGGAGTCATGCACATGGTCACTTGTGTCCAGTACTGAGGTTTATTCGTAGCCAATGGTGTAGCATCAATTCCCCTTAGTGGAATAGGGAATTTTAAAGGCTCCAAAACAAAACCACAGCGCCTGGCAAATGACAAGTCTATCAGACTCAGGGCAACACCTGAATCTACAAAAGCCATAACCGGGTAAGATGACAAGGAACAAATCAGGGTAACAGACAAAATGAACTTAGGCTGTAAAGTACCAATGGTGACAGATTTATCAACCTTTTTTTTGCGCTTAGAGCATGCTGAGATAACATGAGCTGAGTCACCACAGTAAAAGCACAACCCATTTTGCCGTCTATAATTTTGCCGTTCACTTCTGGTCAGAATTCTATCACATTGCATAGACTCAGGTGTCTGTTCAGAAGACACTGCCAAATAGTGTGCAGGTTTGCGCTCCCGCAAACGCCGATCAATCTGAATGGCCAGAGTCATTGACTCATTTAGACCTGCAGGCATAGGGAACCCCACCATGACATTCTTAATGGCCTCAGAAAGACCTTTTCTGAAATTTGCAGCCAGGGCACACTCATTCCACTGAGTAAGCACCGACCATTTCTGAAATTTCTGGCAGTACACCTCTGCTTCATCTTGCCCCTGAGAGAGGGCCAACAATGCTTTTTCAGCCTGGTTCTCAAGATTAGGTTCCTCATAGAGCAATCCAAGGGCCAGAAAAAACGCATCAACACTGAGCAATGCCAGATCCCCTGGCGCCAATGCGAAGGCCCAATCTTGAGGGTCACCACGCAAGAAAGAAATTATAATTTTAACTTGCTGAACGGAATCACCAGAGGAACGAGGTTTCAAAGAAAGAAACAATTTACAATTGTTCTTAAAATTCAGGAACCTAGATCTATCTCCAGAAAACAACTCTGGAATAGGTATTCTAGGCTCTGACATAGGACTGTGAACAACAAAATCCTGAATACTTTGTACCCTTGCAGCAAGATGATCTACACTGGAGGCCAAACTCTGAATATCCATATCAGCAGCTGAGTTCAGAGCCACACCAAGATTAAGAGGAGGAGAGAAGCTAGACACACAGCAGCTAGACACACGGCAAAAAAAAAAAAAAAATTCTCAAGGCTTCTTTTCTCCTGCTTCTGCCATGCAATTAACACTTTACCGGCCGGCTGTACTGTTATGATCCTAGTGGCAAGGATCGCAAGTAGGACTAGCTAAGTAACTAAACCGACTACAAACTCTGGGGAAGTGGTAACTGAATTGACCGCAACCTGATCCTATCCGCAAACAACTATAGGCAGCCGTGGAACGTTACCTGAAAATCCTAGACGTCTCTTCACGGCCTGAGAAACTGACTATTCCTAGAGGGAACGAAAGTCCTCACTTGCCTCAGTGAAATGACCCCAAAGATATAGAATAGTAGCCCCCCACAAATATTAACGGTGAGTTAAGGGGAAAGCACAAACGCAGAGATGAAATTAGATTTAGCAAATGAGGCCCGCTAACACTAGAAAGCAGAAAATAGAAAGGGAACTGTGCGGTCAATTAAAAACCCTATTCAAAATATCCACGCAGAGATCGCTCGAGCCCCCGCACCAACTAACGGTGCGGGGGAAGCAACTCTGTACCCCAGAGCAAACCAGCAGAAGAAATCACATATTAGCAAGCTGGACTAAACTCATCATACACAGAAATAATATTGCAGACTGATGAGCAAAAAATAATTAAACAGAACTTAGCTTCTCCTGAAGAGACTGAAACCGAAGATAATCAGGAGTAATCAGAATAGCACTGAGTACATTGACAGCCGGCAACAAGTGGAAGTGAAACAGAGCTAAATAGGAAACTCCCAAGTGAATAACGAGGCAGCTGATCAGCCACAGACCCGCAGGATAACAAACAAAGCCACCAGGGGGAGCCCAAAACAAAAGTCACACAATACCACCTGTGACCCCAGAGGGAGCCTGAAAACAGAGTTCACAACAGACAGCGTCCGGAAACGGATGGCATATTGAGCTACAGAAAGGGTCCCCTGACTAAGGTTGAAAAGGGACTCAGTAGTCGATACCAGACGACCAGGTTCATCGAACACCTTGCGGAAGGTGTCTAAAAAGAGAGCAAGTTGAGAAACCACTGGATCATCTCGCTCCCAAAGAGGGTTCACCCAAGCCAAAGCCTCGCCCTCCAAATGGGACATCACAAAAGCCACCTTAGCTCGGTCAGTTGGGTACAGTAGCGGGGATAATTCAAAGTGTAGTTGACACTGGTTGAGAAACCCGCGACATAATTTAGGATCCCCACCATACCGAGGTGGCCTGGCAAGATGGGGCGAGGGCTGTGGAGCGGACACCTGTACAGGAGCAGAAGCGGCAGTCTGAAGAGAGAGAAGTCGATTATCGACAGAGGCCATAAAATTCAAAATATGGGACTGAGTGTCCCGTTGTTGACTTAACTCTTGCTGAAGAGCCACCAACTGAGTAGCGTTATCAGGGTCGGTAGACTAACGTCGTGAGACGAGACTCCATGTTCTTGAGAAAGGACATAATTCTAGTCTGGTTCTCCCGCAAAAAAAGTAACCCCTTTTGAGTGGCAGAGACACCAGCGGGGTCCATGGCCTGGTTTTACTGTTATGCTGTAAGAATCAGGCTGCACTCAGATGTCATCCGAGTGCAGTCCTAATGTGAGTGTGACGATTCAAAGAGGGAAAACGGAAAGTGGACCCTCTAGACCGCAACGACGAACCCCTCACGGACGAGCTGACCAGATTGACCGCCCCCTATACAGGGAGAGTTAGGGGCAGGCCTGTGAGGGACTATCGCCACGGAAGCTGGAGGACCAGGACGGGAGAAGACCAAGAAGAGGCGGAGATAGTAGGACCACAGGATAGGTGAGTACTGCAGAGACACAGGACTGGTGGGTAAACTGCAGCAGTGCAGGGACTGGCGGAGGAACTGAGGAAACGCAGAGGCTAGCAGGATACAGGAAAGACAGGATAAACCCAAAGTCAGAGGGAAAACGAACTTCACAGAGACTAAGAGCGGCCAGGAACACCTGAAGGAACAAATGATAACCAGGCACAGAGGGACGGCAGGAAGCAGTTTAAATACCTAAAGGCAGGGTAGCACTTCCGGGTAACAGACCTCCAGAACCATAGAGAGGACAATAAGGAGGACCGACTTCTGGGTACTAGTCCTCCAGGACCATAGAGGAGACGCCGACAGAAGATCAGAAGTGCACACGCGCAGCACTGAACCTGGTATGCGCGCGCACACGAGAAGCTGAGGCCGGGAGCGAGCGAGGAGGCGGCAGCAGCGGTATGATACAACCATTCTCGGTCCCCTGTTGTCAAACTTACCACAGGCTCACAGAACATGTAAAATGCTGGTTCCTTGCATTCAATTCTACTCTTGTCTTTCAGGAGCGAATACAATTGAATCTCTGACCACTGGCACTTCCGAGGTCAGGATGGAATCAGCAGCTCGAAAAATCAGAGGAGTTTTTATTGTGGGAGGGAGGATGTTATGAGGAGACAATATGCGGGGGAAAGTGTGAGATGACAGTATGAGATGAAGTGTAAGGCGACAGTATGGGTATATGTGTCAGCGGATAGTATTGGGATGAAAGTGTGAGAGGACAGTGTTGGGGAGAAGAGTTTGAAGGGACAGTATGAGGAGAAGCGTGAAATGATAGTATGGGGGAAAGTGTGAGAGGACAGCATGGGGAAAAGTGTGTGGAGATAGTACAGGTCCTTCTCAAAAAATTAGCATATAGTGTTAAATTTCATTATTTACCATAATGTAATGATTACAATTAAACTTTCATATATTATAGATTCATTATCCACCAACTGAAATTTGTCAGGTCTTTTATTGTTTTAATACTGATGATTTTGGCCTACAACTCCTGATAACCCAAAAAACCTGTATCAATAAATTAGCATATTTCACCCGACCAATCAAATAAAAGTGTTTTTTAATACCAAACAAAAAAACCATCAAATAATAATGTTCAGTTATGCACTCAATACTTGGTCGGGAATCCTTTGGCAGAAATGACTGCTTCAATGCGGCGTGGCATGGAGGCAATCAGCCTGTGACACTGCTGAGATGTTATGGAGGCCCAGGATGCTTCAATAGCGGCCTTAAGCTCATCCAGAGTGTTGGGTCTTGCGTCTCTCAACTTTCTCTTCACCATATCCCACAGATTCTCTATGGGGTTCAGGTCAGGAGAGTTGGCAGGCCAATTGAGCACAATAATACCATGGTCAGTAAACCATTTACCAGTGGTTTTGGCACTGTGAGCAGGTGCCAGGTCGTGCTGAAAAATGAAATCTTCATCTCCATAAAGCATTTCAGCCGATGGAAGCATGAAGTGCTCCAAAATCTCCTGATAGCTAGCTGCATTGACCCTGCCCTTGATGAAACACAGTGGACCAACACCAGCAGCTGACATGGCACCCCACACCATCACTGACTGTGGGTACTTGACACTGGACTTCAGGCATTTTGGCATTTCCTTCTCCCCAGTCTTCCTCCAGACTCTGGCACCTTGATTTCCGAATGACATGCAAAATTTGCTTTCATCAGAAAAAAGTACTTGGGACCACTTAGCAACAGTCCAGTGCTGCTTCTCTGTAGCCCAGGTCAGGCGCTTCTGCCGCTGTTTATGGTTCAAAAGTGGCTTTACCTGGGGAATGCGGCACCTGTAGCCCATTTCCTGCACACGCCAGACTCAGTCCACTGCTTCCTCAGGTTCCCCAAGGTCTGGAATCGGTCCTTCTCCACAATCTTCCTCAGGGTCCGGTCACCTCTTCTCGTTGTACAGCGTTTTCTGCCACATTGTTTCCTTCCAACAGACTTACCATTGAGGTGCCTTGATACAGCACTCTGGGAACAGCCTATTTGTTGAGAAATTTCTTTCTGGGTCTTACCCTCTTGCTTGAGGGTGTCAATGATGGCCTTCTTGACATCTGTCAGGTCGCTAGTCTTACCCATGATGGGGGTTTTGAGTAGTGAACCAGGCAGGGAGTTTTTAAAAGCCTCGGGTATCTTTTGCATGTGTTTAGAGTTAATTAGTTGATTCAGAAGATTAGGGTAATAGGTCATTTAGAGAACCTTTTCTTGATATGCTAATTTATTGAGACAGGTTTTTTGGGTTATCAGGAGTTGTATGCCAAAATCATCAGTATTAAAACAATAAAAGACCTGACAAATTTCAGTTGGTGGATAATGAATCTATAATATATGAAAGTTTAATTGTAATCATTACATTATGGTAAATAATGAAATTTAACACTATATGCTAATTTTTTGAGAAGGACCTGTATATGGAAGAAAGTGTGAAGGGACAGTATAGGGGAGAACGCGTGTGGGGGGGAAGAGTGCGGGGACATTTGGGAGAAGAGTGAGAGGACAGTATGAGTAGGAATGTGAGGGCACAAGATGAGGAGAAAAGTGTGAGGGGCAGTATGGGTGAAATAGTGTAACCAGACGGTATGGGGAAAGTGTGAGGTAAGATTATGGGTGGCGAAAAGTGTGAGGGGATAGTATGGAGTAGAATG
This sequence comes from Ranitomeya variabilis, assembly GCF_051348905.1. Classification (NCBI taxonomy): domain Eukaryota; kingdom Metazoa; phylum Chordata; class Amphibia; order Anura; family Dendrobatidae; genus Ranitomeya; species Ranitomeya variabilis. The sequence goes on from NC_135233.1 coordinate 475,130,232, forward strand.
AGGCTACAGTATGGCTGGAAACTGTGAGGGAAGATGTAAGGGGACAGGATGAGGGAAAGTGGGATAGTCTGGGGTGAATAGTGAAAGGGGACAGGATGTATAAGAGGACAGTATAACAATAAGTATGAGGGGAGAAAAGACTAAAGGGACACTATGGGGGTTTAAAAGGTAATGGGATGACAGTATGGTGGGGAAAGGATGAGGGGTCATTATGGTAGAAGGTGTGATGGGGTAGTATGGGAGAAAAGAGTAATAGTACATTTTGCTGAGAAAAGTGGCAGTCTGATGGTTGAGTCTGAGTTTAGCCAATGCTCAAAGAACATTATCTCTTTGACTGCATTGTGTCAACTATAAAGTTTGGTGGAGAAGAGATAATGCTATGGGGTGAACTCCAAAATGAATTGCGAGCCTGGCCTCTGCTCCAACATCAGCGTCTAAACTAACAAGTGCTCTTCTGGATAAATGGGCAAAATATCTCACAGACACCTGTTAAATCTTATAGATTCTTCCCAGACAAGTGGAAACTACAGTATTATAGATGTAAAGGTGGAGAGCAATGCCATATTAATGTCTATGGATGTCGAAGAGGATATCCTCAAAGCTCCTGTAGGTGTAATGTGGAGGGGGCAGAATAATTTTTTTTCTTAAATTTATACTACCAAAAAACAAGTTACGGTAGTTTGGTTCATTTTTAGAAGGATACAGGTAAGCTCCAAACCTATTCCATAACTGAACTAAAACAGTACATAGTGATTTAATAATCATCAGAAACACATTGCAAACATTTGATATATAACTTCAGAGACATATTTGACTTTGTATGGTCACAGGTTCACTCTGATGGTTTATGACTTCCAATAAAATTCCACTTCTAAACTACTTTTAATCCAAAATGATTTAGTGTTTGATGGTGTGTTGTGGGTGGTGGATATGGTTTGTTATATGATGTCAATTCTTTTGAATTTTAATGACAATTTGTTGTCGACTGCCTACAGAATTATAAACCGTTTTATTGCTGTTCATAGTTGACAATGACAGTATTTAGGGACACCCATTACAATGTAATGTGTTCTAGTCACAAACCCAGTCCAATAAAGTCTACAATTATGGATGATAAATCATTAGAATTAGGTGACATTGTATTACTCTATACCAAGGCTGCACAGCATTTTTTTTATCCAAGAGCCACATTGCCATACTGAACCAATGCCATGTAATGGTGTGTTTACATGAATGCATTACCAGAACCACCATCAGTACATTAATACATCACCAGAGCCAATTTTTGAATGTTTGAGGAGGATTTGGAGACTTTCTGCTCAGTTTCTGCTAAAAAAAAAATTAGTTGAACACACGATAACTTAAACTGAGTTTTTGGAGCAAACACTCTCCAAGTCCACCTCATAATCTCAAAATTTTGAGTATTTTTAAGTTTTAACATAGCCATGAAGCACATTATGGATTTCTACATGTGTACAAGTTCAGAACCACTGACAGCAAATGAGTGCAGCACCAGAACACTGTCAGTACATGACTGAAGCACCAGAACCACCATCAGTACATGAATGCAGAACCAGAACTACTATCAGTACTTGAAAATACAGAGACAGAACCACCATCCATACACAAATGCAGCACCAGAACCTCTGTCAGTACATTATTGCAGCACCAGAAACACTGTCAATGCATGAATGCGGTTCCAGAACCACCATCAATACAGAAATCAATTGTAATGTCAGGTTAGCCCCATATACAATTGTATCACATGAACCTACAACTTTCAGTATTTCTTAACTAGGATAAGGAGATACTGGGAGTTGTTGTTACCAGCTATCCTCAGACTACACACCAAACAAGAACCACAGTACTGATGAGACGTTGTCAGTATCACAAACAAATATTTGCATTCAGGTATCTTATGGGTGACATCCATCTTCTCTGATTCCTTTTGTCTTCACATAGTACAGACGTCATGATGTGATTTCAATTCCACACCCACAGCTCATATCACCAAGTTTCCTCCTTCTCAATCTTCAGCAGCACATACTGACACAGTGCTCTTAAAAAAGTATTATTATACTGCACCATACACAAAAATATCTACCATGCTGCACCCTTGAATAAATAATTGCTCCTCAGTGTACTTTATGCACAAAATATGCACCCCAACACTACCCGACTCCACAATATTCTCCCACACTGACCCTCTCCAAAATACCCCCCCACACTGCCACTCTCCAAAAAAGCGACCCACACTGCCCCTCTCCATCTAAAAGACGTGAATACATTTGTATATAGGAATATAGCAAAAAGGGAAACAGCCGTGCTGTGGTTCCTGTGGGTTGCAACAAATACCCTGGTGGGCTGCATGTGACCCTTGGGTCATATGTTGTGCAGGCCTCCTCTCTACACTCTGATTATTGGATGCTGTGAATTCTTCTGTTCATTACAGTTTGAAACACTTGTTAAGCTCCATTTACATCTGAAACAAATGTATGCATTATGGACTTCATAGAGAGATCCCTCCCCCTGGACCTTTTACTTTGTTAGAGTCGCGAGCTGCTCTGCAAATCCCTCTATACGCATTAGCAGGCTATTGGCAGAACAATGGTTCAGTAGCTGTTTCGGCGGCTCTCCCATACTCAAGAGCGTTCATTAAGCCGAGTTCTCCTGTGTTCTCTCTAAGGCTAGTTTCACATTTGCGTTAGAATCCGCAGCGTTTAATCCGCATCCGCAAGTACAGGAAAAAACGCATATAAACACGTCCAAACGCAGCGTTTTTTAGACGCATGCGGGAATGCATGCGGTTAAAAAAACGCAGCGTTTGCGCGCTTTTCTATGCGTTTTTTCCTGCGTTTGCGTTTTTGGTGCGCATGGTGACAAATTTTACAGGAGAAAAATCTAGATAACCAGACACCGCCAATGGGACTACAGAGGGCGTGTATTATGGGATCTCTATATATAGACCCTAGGGCTGCTGAAATCTTAACAGTGTGCTACTGTATCCTGTGTCATGATGGATCTTCGCATGGAGAGCTTTTATTTCAACCTGGATTTAAGCATCAAGCTGTTTCTTGCCTGCGCGTTTGCTTGGGAGCAAGACAGAAATCGCGAAAGATGGAGAAGGAGACGTCGTAGGCGTTTTTGGAGACACCCCATTATTGAATTACATGAGACACGTGGAGCCTATCACACGCTGTATGGCGAGCTGAATGCCAACCTGGACAAATTCCCTGAATATACAAGGATGTCGCAAGACTCGTTCCGGGATTTGCTTGCTTGTGTCCAAGGAGCCATACGGAGACAGGACACCCAGCTCCGTAGAGCGATTCCACCAGAAGAACGTCTGCTGGTTACATTAAGGTACGTAACAAATCTAAACCAATGCCAGTGCTAATTTTGGGTGTTCTGACTTGGTTTTTTTTGGTATTTTCCTTTATGTCTTTAGCATAACAACACCATAAATAGAATTGATTGTAATTTTTTTTTTTTTCTTCCAGATTTCTGGCAACTGGAGAGGGTTTATCATCCCTCCACTTCCAATACTGGCTTGGAATTTCCACCCTGTCCGGAATAGTTGCGAACACCTGCCGGGCTTTGTGGAATGTACTCCAGGATGAGCTTATACCCCTACCTGTTATGGTCCGGTGACTTTGGAGCCGCATGAACTTTCTCTGGAGTAGGTGGAAACTGTACTGACCGCAAAACCTGAACTAACACCGCAACTAGAAGTAGCCGTGGGGTGTGCCTAACAAACCCTAGACACCTCGAGAGAGCCGGAGGACTAAATACCCCTATAGATGGAAATAGGAATACTACCTTGCCTCAGAGCAGAACCCCAAAGGATAGGCAGCCCCCCACGAATATTGACTGTGAGTAGGAGAGGAAAGACACACGCAGGCAGAAAACAGGATTCAGCAAAAGAGGCCACTCTAGCTAAATAGGGAAAGATAGGACAGAATACTAAGCGGTCAGTATTAAAACCCTTCCAAAAATATCCACAGCAGATAATACAAAAAGTTCCACAATCTAACTAAAGACATGGAATGTATATCTGCCACTCCAGAGAATCCAACAAGACTGAGAAAATACTGACACAATCTAAGCTAGACAAAAAAAAACACTGAATAGCACAGAATTATTAAGCACACAGCATGTGTGCCACAGAAACAAAACCAGACACTTATCTTTGCTGATTTGGCAGAAGGCAGAAGGAACCAAACCAGGACCAAAACCTCCCAACAACCATGGACAACTGTGTTGTGGATTCTGTTTGCGGGCTCCCTCTGGTGGTTACTGCTGGTACTGGGTGACTTTGGTGGGTTGCGGCCTTTGGTTTCCATCTGTCCATCAGAGGCTGGGTGTTTCCTATTTTACCTGGCCTTTCTGTCATTTCCCTTGCCGGCTATCAATGTGTTCAGATGTGCTCTGTTTGGTTCCTGCCTACCTGCTCCCAGATCTTTCAGGATAAGCTAAGTGCTGATTTTCAGTTGTTTGGTTTTTTGTCCAGCTTGCTTAGAATGTCTCTTTGTTAGCTGGTTGCTCTAGTGGACTGAGGTTCTCCCCATGTGCCATGAGTTGGCACATGGGTTCTTGTAATCTCAGGATGGTTTTTTTGATTAGGGTTTTTTGCTGACCGCTCAGTCCCCTTTTGTGTCATTCTGCTTTCTAGTTTTCAGCGGGCCTCTATTTGCTAAAGCTATATACATCATCTCTATGTGTGTGCCTTCCTCTCATTTCACCGTCAATACATGTGGGGGGCAACTATACCTTTGGGGTTAATTCCTCTGGAGGCAAGTGAGGTCTTTGTTTTCTCTGCAGTACTAGTTAGCTCTTAGGCTGGTGCGTGGCGTCTAGAACCAACGTAGGCACGCTCCCTGGCTATCTCTAGTTGCGTTTGTCAGGCGTAGGGCAGCGGTCAGCCCAGGTTCCATCACCCTAGAGCTCGTCCGATATTTATTATACTTTGCTTATCCTGTGCTATCCCTAGCCATTGGGGATTCATGACAGTATAGCCGGCCCGCAAAGTGTTAATTGTTTGGGCTGAAGCAGGAGATAAGAAGTGTTCAAGGGAAATTTTTTTTTTTTTTTTTTTCCTTCAGAGTTTTGCTGCCTAGCCCTTAATTGCTGTCTAGCTGCTTCTTACCTCCTCTTAACCCTTGAATGGCTCTGATCTTAGCCGTTTATCATGGATGTCCAGAGTTTGGCTTCCAGCCTGAGTAATCTCGCGGCAAAGGTTCAAAACATACAGGATTTCGTGGTTCACACTCCCATGTCTGAACCTAGAATTCCTATTCCAGAGTTCTTTTCTGGAGATAGATCTACCTTCCTGAATTTCAGGAACAATTGTAAATTGTTTCTCTCTTTGAAATCTCACTCCTCTGGAGACCCTGCTCAACAGGTCAAGATTGTTATATCGTTCCTACGGGGCGACCCTCAGAATTGGGCATTTGCATTGGCACCAGGGGATCCTGCATTGCTCAGTGTGGATGCGTTTTTTCTGGCATTGGGATTGCTCTATGAGGAACCTAACCTAGAGATTCAGGCTGAAAAGGCTTTATTAGCCCTCTCTCAGGGGCATGATGAAGCGGAAATATATTGTCAGAAATTTCGGAAATGGTCGGTGCTTACTCAGTGGAATGAGTGCGCCCTGGCTGCAAACTTCAGAAATGGTCTTTCTGAGGCCATTAAGGATATTATGGTGGGGTTCCCTGCGCCTACAGGTCTGAATGAGTCTATGGCTATGGCCATTCAGATTGATCGGCGTTTACGGGAGCGCAAACCCGTGCACCAGTTGGCGGTGTCTTCTGAACAGGCACCTGAGTCTATGCAATGTGATAGAATTCAGTCCAGAAGTGAACGGCAAAATTATAGGCGGAAAAATGGTTTGTGTTTTTATTGTGGTGATTCAGCTCATGTTATATCAGCATGCTCTAAAAGCACAAAAAGGGTTGATAAATCTTTTGCCATTGATACTCTGCAGTCTAAGTTCATTTTGTCTGTGACTCTGATTTTTTCACTGTCTTCCATTTCCGTCGATGCCTATGTGGATTCAGGCGCTGCCCTGAGTCTTATGGATTGGTCATTTGCTAAACGCTGCGGTTTTAGTCTAGAGCCTCTGGAAGTTCCTATTCCTCTGAAGGGAATTGATTCTACACCATTGGCTATGAATAAACCGCAGTATTGGACACAAGTGACCATGCGCATGACTCCCGTTCATCAGGAGGTGATTCGCTTCCTTGTACTGTATAATTTACATGATGTACTAGTGCTTGGTCTGCCATGGTTACAAACTCATAATCCTGTCCTGGACTGGAAAACAATGTCTGTGCTAAGCTGGGGATGTCAGGGGGTTCATGATGATGCACCTCCGATTTCTATCGCTTCATCTACTCCTTCGGAGATCCCTGCGTTTTTGTCGGATTATAGGGATGTTTTTGAGGAGCCTAAGCTCAATTCGCTCCCTCCTCATAGAGAGTGTGACTGTGCTATAGAATTGATTCCTGGCAGTAAGTTCCCTAAGGGTCGTTTATTTAATCTGTCACTGCCAGAGCATACTGCTATGCGGAATTATATTAAGGAGTCCTTGGAAAAGGGACATATTCGTCCATCTTCGTCCCCTCTGGGAGCAGGTTTTTTTTTCGTGGCAAAAAAAGATGGTTCCCTGAGGCCTTGTATAGATTATCGCCTTCTGAATAAGATTACAGTCAAATACCAGTATCCATTGCCATTATTTACGGATTTGTTTGCTCGCATTAAGGGGGCTAGGTGGTTCACTAAAATAGATCTTCGTGGTGCGTATAATCTGGTGCGGATAAAACAGGGTGATGAGTGGAAAACCGCATTTAATACGCCTGAGGGCCATTTTGAGTATTTGGTAATGCCTTTTGGACTCTCCAATGCTCCGTCAGTCTTTCAGTCCTTTATGCACAATATTTTCCGTGAATATCTGGATAAGTTTATGATTGTGTATTTGGATGATATTTTGGTGTTTTCTGATGACTGGGAGTCTCATGTTCTACAGGTCAGGAAGGTGTTTCAGGTTTTGCGGGCCAATTCTCTGTTTGTGAAGGGCTCAAAGTGTCTCTTCGGAGTCCAGAAGATTTCTTTTTTGGGGTACATTTTTTCTCCTTCTACTATTGAGATGGATCCCGTTAAGGTTCAGGCTATTTGTGACTGGACACAACCTACATCTGTTAAGAGCCTTCAGAAGTTCTTGGGGTTTGCTAATTTTTATCGTCGGTTCATTGCTAATTTTTCCAGTATTGTTAAACCTTTGACTGATTTGACTAAAAAGGGTGCTGATGTTGCTGATTGGTCTCCTGCGGCCGTGGAGGCCTTTCGGGAACTTAAGCGCCGGTTTTCTTCTGCTCCTGTGTTGTGTCAACCAGATGTTTCACTTCCTTTTCAGGTGGAGGTTGATGCTTCCGAGATTGGAGCGGGGGCGGTTTTGTCACAGAGAAGTTCTAATGGCTCGGTGATGAAGCCATGTGCTTTCTTCTCTAGAAAATTCTCGCCCGCCAAGCGCAATTATGATGTGGGTAATCGGGAGCTTTTGGCCATGAAGTGGGCATTTGAGGAGTGGCGTCATTGGCTTGAGGGTGCTAAACATCGCGTGGTGGTCTTGACTGATCACAAGAATCTCATTTACCTTGAGTCTGCCAGGCGTTTGAATCCTAGACAGGCTCGTTGGTCGTTATTTTTTTCTCGTTTCAATTTCGTGGTTTCATACCTGCCAGGTTCAAAGAATGTGAAGGCAGATGCTCTTTCCAGGAGTTTTGTGCCTGACTCTCCTGGAGACACTGGGCCTGCTGGTATCCTTAGGGATGGGGTAATATTGTCCGCCGTATCCCCAGACTTGCGACGCGCATTGCACGAGTTTCAGGTGGATAAACCGGATCGATGTCCACCAGAAAGACTGTTTGTTCCGGATGATTGGACCAGTAGAGTCATCTCCGAGGTCCATTCTTCTGTGTTGGCTGGTCATCCTGGAATATTTGGTACAAGAGACTTGGTGGCCAGGTCTTTTTGGTGGCCTTCCTTGTCTAGGGATGTGCGTACCTTTGTGCAGTCTTGTGAAGTGTGTGCTCGAGCTAAGCCTTGCTGTTCACGGGCTAGTGGGTTGTTGTTATCCTTGCCCATCCCGAAGAGGCCTTGGACGCACATTTCCATGGATTTTATTTCTGATCTCCCGGTTTCACAGAAAATGTCCGTTATCTGGGTTGTGTGTGACCGCTTTTCTAAGATGGTTCATTTGGTGCCCTTGCCTAAGTTGCCCTCCTCCTCTGAGTTGGTTCCTTTGTTTTTTCAGAACGTGGTTCGTTTGCATGGGATTCCGGAGAACATCGTTTCTGACAGGGGATCCCAGTTTGTGTCTAGATTTTGGCGGACGTTTTGTGCCAAGATGGGCATTGATTTGTCTTTCTCGTCTGCATTCCATCCTCAGACGAATGGCCAGACGGAGCGAACTAATCAGACCTTGGAAACTTATTTGAGGTGTTTTGTTTCTGCTGATCAGGATGACTGGGTTGCTTTTTTGCCACTGGCCGAATTTGCTCTTAATAATCGGGCTAGTTCGGCCACGTTGGTCTCTCCTTTTTTTTGTAATTCGGGGTTTCATCCTCGTTTTTCCTCTGGTCAGGTGGAGTCTTCGGATTGTCCTGGAGTGGACGTGGTGGTGGACAGGCTACATCACATTTGGAATCAGGTGGTGGACAATTTGAAGTTATCTCAGGAGAAGACTCAGCAGTTTGCTAATCGCCGTCGCCGCGTGGGTCCCCGACTTCTTGTTGGGGACTTGGTGTGGTTGTCTTCTCGTTTTGTCCCTATGAAGGTCTCTTCTCCTAAGTTCAGGCCTCGGTTCATCGGTCCTTATAGGATCTCGGAGATTCTTAACCCTGTATCTTTCCGTTTGGATCTCCCAGCATCGTTCGCTATTCATAATGTGTTCCATCGGTCGTTGTTGCGGAGGTATGAGGTGCCTGTTGTTCCTTCGGTCGAACCTCCTGCTCCGGTGCTGGTGGAGGGAGAATTGGAGTATGTTGTTGAAAAGATCTTGGATTCTCGTGTTTCCAGACGCAAACTCCAGTATTTGGTTAAGTGGAAGGGTTATGGTCAGGAGGACAATTCCTGGGTGGTCGCCTCCGATGTTCATGCGACTGATTTGGTCCGCGCCTTCCATAGGGCTCGCCCTGATCGCCCTGGGGGTTCTCGTGAGGGTTCGGTGACCCCTCCTCAAGGGGGGGGTACTGTTGTGGATTCTGTTTGCGGGCTCCCTCTGGTGGTTACTGCTGGTACTGGGTGACTTTGGTGGGTTGCGGCCTTTGGTTTCCATCTGTCCATCAGAGGCTGGGTGTTTCCTATTTTACCTGGCCTTTCTGTCATTTCCCTTGCCGGCTATCAATGTGTTCAGATGTGCTCTGTTTGGTTCCTGCCTACCTGCTCCCAGATCTTTCAGGATAAGCTAAGTGCTGATTTTCAGTTGTTTGGTTTTTTGTCCAGCTTGCTTAGAATGTCTCTTTGTTAGCTGGTTGCTCTAGTGGACTGAGGTTCTCCCCATGTGCCATGAGTTGGCACATGGGTTCTTGTAATCTCAGGATGGTTTTTTTGATTAGGGTTTTTTGCTGACCGCTCAGTCCCCTTTTGTGTCATTCTGCTTTCTAGTTTTCAGCGGGCCTCTATTTGCTAAAGCTATATACATCATCTCTATGTGTGTGCCTTCCTCTCATTTCACCGTCAATACATGTGGGGGGCAACTATACCTTTGGGGTTAATTCCTCTGGAGGCAAGTGAGGTCTTTGTTTTCTCTGCAGTACTAGTTAGCTCTTAGGCTGGTGCGTGGCGTCTAGAACCAACGTAGGCACGCTCCCTGGCTATCTCTAGTTGCGTTTGTCAGGCGTAGGGCAGCGGTCAGCCCAGGTTCCATCACCCTAGAGCTCGTCCGATATTTATTATACTTTGCTTATCCTGTGCTATCCCTAGCCATTGGGGATTCATGACACAACTGGCAAGGACTAATGAATCCTGCATGCCTAAATACCCCAGTCAGAACTGCAATCAGCAGATACACCTGACCAGGACTGCAACTCAGGGACAACTGCATTACCACCTACAACCACCGGAGGGAGCCCAAAAGCAGAATTCACAACAGTACCCCCCCCTTGAGGAGGGGTCACCGAACCCTCACCAGAGCCCCCAGGCCGATCAGGACGAGCCAGATGAAAAACATGAACCAAATCAGCAGCATGGACATCAGAGGTAAAAACCGAAGAATTATCCTCCTGGCCATAACCCTTCCATTTGACAAGATACTGAAGCCTCCGCCTCGAAAAACGAGAATCCAAAATCTTCTCAACCACATACTCCAACTCCCCATCAACCAATACAGGGGCCGGAGGATCAACAGAGGGAACAACGGGTACCACATATTTCCGCAATAAAGATCTATGGAAGACATTATGGATAGCAAAAGAGGCCGGAAGCGCCAATCGAAAAGACACCGGATTAATAATCCCAGAGATCCTATAAGGACCAATAAACCGAGGCTTAAACTTAGGAGAAGAAACCTTCATAGGAACATGACGGGAAGACAACCAGACCAGATCCCCAACCTGAAGCCGGGAACCAACACACCGACGACGGTTAGCAAAACGTTGAGCCTCCTCCTGAGACAACACCAAATTGTCCACCACATGAGCCCAAATCTGCTGCAACCTGTCAACCACCGAATCCACACCAGGACAGTCAGAAGGCTCAACCTGCCCAGAAGAAAAACGAGGATGAAAACCAAAATTACAAAAAAAAGGCGAAACCAAAGTAGCCGAACTAGCCTGATTATTAAAGGCAAACTCGGCCAATGGCAAAAAGGCCACCCAATCATCCTGATCAGCAGACACAAAGCATCTCAAATAAGTCTCCAAGGTCTGATTAGTTCGCTCGGTCTGGCCATTTGTCTGAGGATGAAATGCAGAGGAAAAAGATAAATCAATGCCCAGCCTAGCACAAAAGGCCCGCCAAAACCTAGAAACAAACTGGGAGCCTCTGTCAGACACAATATTCTCCGGAATACCATGCAAACGAACCACATGCTGAAAAAACAACGAAACTAAATCTGAAGAGGAAGGCAATTTAGGCAAAGGCACCAAATGAACCATCTTAGAAAACCGGTCACAAACAACCCAGATAACCGACATCCTCTGGGAAACCAGAAGATCAGAAATAAAATCCATAGAAATATGCGTCCAGGGCCTCTCAGGGACCGGCAATGGCAAAAGCAACCCACTAGCACGGGAACAACAAGGCTTGGCCCGCGCACAAGTCCCACAGGACTGCACAAAAGAACGCACATCACGTGATAAAGAAGGCCACCAAAAGGACCTACCAACCAAGTCTCTGGTACCAAAAATACCAGGGTGACCAGCCAACACAGAACAGTGAACCTCAGAAATCACTCTACTAGTCCATCTGTCAGGAACAAACAGTTTTCCCACTGGACAACGATCAGGTCTGTCAGCCTGAAATTCCTGAAGAACCCGTCGTAAATCAGGGGAAATAGCAGAAAGAACCACCCCTTCTTTCAGAATGCCGACCGGTTCAACGACCTCAGGAGAATCAGGCAAAAAACTCCTAGAAAAGGCATCAGCCTTAATATTCTTGGAACCCGGAAGATACGAGACCACAAAATCAAAACGGGAAAAAAAACAAGGACCATCGAGCCTGTCTAGGATTCAGCCGCTTGGCAGACTCGAGGTAAATCAAATTCTTATGATCGGTCAAGACCACAATACGGTGCTTAGCTCCCTCAAGCCAATGTCGCCACTCCTCAAATGCCCACTTCATAGCCAACAACTCCCGATTGCCGACATCATAATTGCGATCAGCAGGCGAAAATTTACGGGAAAAGAATGCACACGGTTTCGTCAAGGAGCCAACATGATCCCTCTGGGACAAAACGGCCCCTGCGCCAATCTCAGAAGCGTCAATCTCAACCTGAAACGGAAGGGAAACATCCGATTGGCGCAACACCGGAGCAGAAGTAAATCAACGTTTAAGCTCCTGAAAGGCAGAAACAGCCGCAGAGGACCAATTCGCCACATCAGCGCCTTTTTTCGTCAAATCGGTCAAGGGTTTAACCACGCTGGAAAAGTTAGCAATGAAACGGCGATAAAAATTTGCAAAACCCAAAAATTTCTGAAGGCTCTTTACGGACGTGGGTTGAATCCAATCATGAATGGCCTGAACCTTAACCGGATCCATCTCAATAGATGAAGGAGAAAAAATAAAACCCAAAAAAGAAACCTTCTGCACCCCAAAGAGACACTTAGACCCCTTCACAAACAAAGCATTGTCACGAAGGATCTGAAATACCATCCTGACCTGTTCCACATGAGACTCCCAATCATCAGAAAAAATCAAAATATCGTCCAAATATACAATCAAGAATTTATCAATATAAGTCCGGAAGATATCATGCATGAAAGATTGAAAAACAGATGGAGCATTAGTGAGCCCGAACGGCATCACAAGGTATTCAAAATGGCCTTCGGGCGTATTGAACGCAGTTTTCCATTCATCACCCTGCTTAATACGAACAAGATTATACGCCCCCCGAAGGTCAATCTTCGTAAACCAACTAGCCCCCTTATTCCTAGCAAACAAATCGGAAAGCAAAGGTAAAGGCTATTGAAACTTGACCGTGATCTTATTCAAGAGGCGATAATCAATACAAGGTCTCAAGGAGCCATCCTTCTTAGCAACAAAAAAAAATCCCGCTCCCATCGGTGAAGAAGATGGCCGAATATGCCCTTTCTCCAAAGACTCCTTAACATAACTCCGCATAGCGGTATGTTCAGGCACAGACAGGTTGAAGAGTCGGCCCTTAGGAAACTTACAGCCTGGAATCAAATCAATAGCACAATCACAGTCCCTGTGCGGTGGAAGAGAACTGGACTTGGGCTCATCGAATACATCCTGAAAATCAGACAAAAACTCTGGAATTTCGGAAGAGGAAGAAGAGGAGATGGACATTAAAGGAACATCATTATGAACCCCCTGACAACCCCAACTAGTCACAGACATAGACTTCCAATCCAACACAGGATTATGTACCTGCAACCACGGAAAACCCAACACGATAGCATCATGTAAATTATGCAATACCAGAAATCGACAATCTTCCTGATGGGCTGGCGCCATGCGCATGGTCACCTGTGTCCAAAACTGGGGCTTATTTTTAGCCAAAGGTGTAGCATCAATGCCCCTTAAAGGAATTGGGTTCTGCAAGGGCTGCAAGGGGAAACCACAACGCCTGGCAAACTCAAGGTCCATTAAGTTCAAAGCGGCGCCTGAATCCACAAATGCCAAGACAGAAAATGATGACAATGAGCAGATCAGGGACACCGATAACAGAAATTTAGGTTGTACAGTACTGATGGTAAATGAACTAGCAATCCTCTTTGTCCGTTTAGGGCAGACTTAAATGACATGAGAAGCGTCGCCACAATAATAACACAACCTATTCTGACGTCTGAGTCCTTGTCGTTCTGTCCTAGACAGAATCCTATCACACTGCATTGACTCTGCTCTGAGGACAACGCCACAGCGCGCACAGTTCTGCGCTCCCGCAAGCGCCGATCAATCTGAATGGCCAAAGACATAGAATCACTCAGACCGACGGGCATGGGAAACCCCACCATAACATCTTTAACAGATTCAGAAAGACCCTTTCTGAAAATTGCAGCCAAAGCATCATCATTCCATTTAGTCAACACAGACCATTTTCTAAATTTCTGACAATACAATTCTGCCGCCTCTTGACCCTGAGATAGGGCCAACAAGGTCTTCTCCACTTGATCCACAGAATTAGGTTCATCATATAATAGTCCTAAAGCCTGAAAAAAAGGAATCTACATTAAGCAAAGCCGGATTCCCAGATTCCAGGGAAAATGCCCAATCCTGTGGATCACCACGCAGCAGGGAAATGACGATTTTAACCTGCTGAATAGAATCCCCAGAGGATCGAGGTCTCAAAGCAAAAAACAGTTTACAGTTGTTTTTAAAACTCAAAAATTTGGACCTGTCACCAAAAAACAAATCAGGAGTAGGAATCTTCGGCTCTAAAACAGGAGTCTGAACAATATAATCAGAAATTCCCTGTACCCTAGCAGCAAGCTGGTCTACATGAGAAGCTAATTCCTGAACATCCATGCTAGCACAAGACTCCTTAGCCACCCAGAGAAAAAGAGGGAAGAAAAGGCAAAGCAAACTGCAGAAAAAAAATGACTCAACACCTTTCTTCCCTTTTTCTGAGATGCATTTAACTCATAGTGGGTCAGTTGTACTGTTATGGTCCGGTGACTTTGGAGCCGCATGAACTTTCTCTGGAGTAGGTGGAAACTGTACTGACCACAAAACCTGAACTAACACCGCAACTAGAAGTAGCCATGGGGTGTGCCTAACAAACCCTAGACACCTCGACACAGCCGGAGGACTAAATACCCCTATAGATGGAAATAGGAATACTACCTTGCCTCAGAGCAGAACCCCAAAGGATAGGCAGCCCCCCACGAATATTGACTGTGAGTAGGAGAGGAAAGACACACGCAGGCAGAAAACAGGATTCAGCAAAAGAGGCCACTCTAGCTAAATAGGGAAAGATAGGACAGAATACTAAGCGGTCAGTATTAATACCCTTCCAAAAATATCCACAGCAGATAATACAAAAAGTTCCACAATCTAACTAAAGACATGGAATGTATATCTGCCACTCCAGAGAATCCAACAAGACTGAGAAAATACTGACACAATCTAAGCTGGACAAAAAAAAAACACTGAATAGCACAGAATTATTAAGCACACAGCATGTGTGCCACAGAAACAAAACCAGACACTTATCTTTGCTGATTTGGCAGAAGGCAGAAGGAACCAAACCAGGACCAAAACCTCCCAACAACCATGGACAACTGGCAAGGACTAATGAATCCTGCACGCCTAAATACCCCAGTCAGAACTGCAATCACCAGATACACCTGACCAGGACTGCAACTCAGGGACAACTGCATTACCACCTACAACCACCGGAGGGAGCCCAAAAGCAGAATTCACAACACCTACCCACCTTGGACATGTTGATTGGAATTGCGGAAAAATTCTGGAGTGTGTGTGATTTCCCCAACTGTTTGGGAGCGGTGGATGGAAAGCACATCCGCATTATCAAACCAGCCAGAACAGGATCGGAGTATTTCAATTATAAAAAATATTTTTCTGTTTTGCTCATGGCAATAGCCGATGCGGACTGTCGCTTCATCGCCGTGGACATTGGAGCTTTTGGCCGTGGCAACGATTCACAAACTTTTAAGAACTCTGATATGGGCCGCCGTGTGTATGGCCAAAATTTTAATTTTCCACGGCCACGACCTCTCCCCAACACTCAAGGTCCACCAATGCCATTTGTTATGGTTGGTGATGAGGCCTTTCAGATGTGTGAAAACCTACTGAAGCCATATTCCAGCCGGGACTTGAACCACACTAAAAGGATTTTTAACTACAGACTAACCAGGGCCCGAAGAACAGTAGAGTGTACCTTTGGGATTCTTGTCTCAAAATGGCGCATTCTTGCATCATCCATTAATCTAAAAATGGAGACAGTTGGCGAGGTGGTCAAAGCCTGTGTGGTTCTGCACAATTACATAATGGCAAAGGAGCGGCCCAACATTGAACTGGATGAACCTGTTGGAAACCCTTTGCCAGATTACCAGCATCACCCGCTGCGGTCAACAGCTGAAGTTGGCCACATGCGGGACCAATTTGCTGCCTTTTTTTATTCGGATATTGGACGTGTGTCATGACAGGACAATGTTGTCTAAATGTCCTTTTGGGATTTTATCTGTACCAGTTATTTTCTTAAATGTTACAAATATTTCTCGTTAATAAACTTTAATTTTTGGTGTCTTGACCGTGTCTCCTGTTGTGAATTAGACTTTTTGGCTCCCTCTTGTGGTTACTAGTGATATGACTCTGGGATTGTCTTTCCTCAGTTTGGCACCCACCTGGGTCGTTAGTCCAGGGGTGTTGCTATATAAACTTCCTGGATCCTTAGTCCAGTGCCTGGCATCGTTGTAATCAGATCCTTTCTGTTTGCTCCTGTCTGCTGGTCCTGGTTCGTGCAAAATTAAGCTAAGTCTTGCTTCTTTGTTTTTTGGTTATTTGCTTTGCTCTTATTTTTGTCCAGCTTGTACTAAATGTGATTCCTGACTTTGCTGGAAGCTCTAGGGGGCTGGTGTTCTCCCCCCGGGCCGTTAGACGGTTCGGGGGTTCTTGAATATCCAGCGTGGATATTTTGATAGGGTTTTTGCTGACCATATAAGTCATCTTACTATATTCTGCTATTAGCTAGTGGGCCTCTCTTTGCTAAATACCTAGCTCATTCTTACGTTTGTCTTTTCCTCTTACCTCACCGTTATTATTTGTTGGGGGCTTGTATCCAACTTTTGGGGTCTTTTCTCTGGAGGCAAGAAAGGTCTTTCTTTTCCCTTCTAGGGTTAGTTAGTTCTCCGGCTGGCGCGAGACGTCTAGAACCAACGTAGGCACGTTCCCCGGCTGCTGCTATTTGTGGTGCTAGGATTAGATATATGGTCAGCTCAGTTACCACTGCCCTATGAGCTGGTTTTTTGTGTTTGCAGACTTAGTAATTATTTCTGAGACCCTCTGCCATTGGGGTCATAACAGTATGCCAGGCCAACATTGAATCTTTAATGCATTGCAGAAGTGGGATAATAAGAAAGGAAATTCTGAGTTTTTTTTTTTTTTTCCTCTCTTCCTCCCCTTTACCTCTGTGTGGCTTGTGCTTGCTGCAGACATGAATGTCCAGACCTTGATTACAAGTGTAGACCAGCTTGCTGCTCGTGTGCAGGGCATACAAGATTTTGTTACCAGTAGTCCAATGTCTGAACCTAAAATACCTATTCCTGAACTGTTTTCTGGAGACCGATTTAAGTTTAGGAATTTCAGGAATAATTGTAAATTGTTTCTATCTCTGAGACCCCGTTCATCTGGAGATTCAGCTCAGCAAGTTAAAATTGTTATCTCTTTTTTACGGGGCGACCCTCAGGATTGGGCTTTCTCGCTAGCGCCAGGAGATCCGGCATTGGCAAATATTGATGCGTTTTTTCTGGCGCTCGGATTGCTTTACGAGGAACCCAATCTTGAAGTTCAGGCAGAAGAAGCCTTGCTGGCTATTTCTCAGGGCCAGGATGAAGCTGAAGTGTATTGCCAAAAATTTCGGAAATGGTCCGTGCTTACTCAGTGGAATGAGTGTGCTCTGGCCGCAAATTTCAGAAATGGCCTTTCTGAAGCCATTAAGAATGTGATGGTGGATTTCCCCATTCCTACAAGTCTGAATGATTCCATGGCGCTGGCTATTCAAATTGACCGGCGTTTGCGGGAGCGCAAAACCGCTAATCCTCTGGTGGTGTTGTCTGAACAAACACCTGATTTAATGCAATGTGATACAATTCAGACTAGAAATGAGCGGAAAAATCATAGATGTCAGAATGGGTTGTGTTTTTACTGTGGTGATTCTACACATGTTATATCAGCATGCTCTAAACGCCTAACAAGGGTTGTTAGTCCTGTCGCCATTGGTAATTTGCAACCTAAATTTATTTTGTCTGTGACTTTAATTTGCTCATTGTCTTCTTACCCTGTTATGGCGTTTGTGGATTCAGGTGCTGCCCTGAGTCTTATGGATCTGTCATTTGCCAAGCGCTGTGGTTTTGTTCTAGAACCTTTGATAAATCCTATTCCTCTTAGAGGTATTGATGCTACGCCATTGGCGGAAAATAAACCGCAGTTTTGGACGCAGGTAACCATGTGCATGACTCCTGAACATCGGGAGGTGATTAGTTTTCTTGTTCTGCATAAAATGCATGATTTGGTCGTTTTGGGTCTGCCATGGTTACAGACCCACAATCCAGTCTTGGATTGGAAGGCAATGTCTGTGTCAAGTTGGGGCTGTCAGGGAATTCATGCTGATTCCCCGCCGGTGTCTATTGCTTCCTCTACTCCTTCGGAAGTTCCTGAGTATTTGTCTGATTATCAGGATGTATTCAGCGAGTCCAGGTCCAGTGCTCTGCCTCCTCATAGGGACTGTGACTGCGCTATAGATTTGATTCCAGGTAGTAAATTTCCTAAGGGAAGACTATTTAATCTGTCTGTACCTGAGCATGCCGCAATGCGTTCGTATATCAAGGAGTCTCTGGAGAAGGGGCATATCCGTCCATCCTCTTCCCCTCTTGGTGCGGGATTCTTTTTTGTGGCCAAGAAGGACGGATCTTTGAGACCTTGTATTGACTATCGGCTTCTGAATAAAATCACTGTTAAATTTCAGTATCCTTTGCCTCTGTTGTCGGACTTGTTTGCCCGGATTAAAGGTGCCAAGTGGTTCACCAAGATAGATCTTCGTGGTGCGTACAACCTTGTGCGCATTAAGCAAGGAGATGAATGGAAGACAGCATTTAATACGCCCGAAGGTCATTTTGAGTACTTGGTGATGCCTTTTGGGCTCTCTAATGCTCCCTCAGTGTTTCAGTCCTTTATGCATGATATTTTCCGGAAGTATCTGGATAAATTTATGATTGTTTATCTGGATGATATTCTGGTTTTCTCTGAAGATTGGGACTCACATGTGGAGCAGGTCAGGATGGTGTTTCAGGTTTTGCGTGAGAATGCTTTGTTTGTTAAGGGCTCAAAGTGTCTCTTTGGAGTACAGAAGGTTCCCTTTTTGGGGTTTATTTTTTCCCCTTCTGCTGTGGAGATGGACCCAGTCAAGGTCCGAGCTATTCATGATTGGACTCAACCCACGTCAGTTAAGAGTCTTCAGAAGTTCTTGGGTTTTGCTAACTTCTACCGTCGTTTTATCGCTAATTTTTCTAGCGTTGTTAAACCTTTGACGGATATGACCAAGAAAGGTTCTGATGTTGCTAACTGGGCTCCTGCAGCCGTGGAGGCATTCCAAGAGTTGAAGCGCCGGTTTACTTCGGCGCCTGTTTTGTGCCAGCCTGATGTCTCACTTCCCTTTCAGGTCGAAGTGGATGCTTCTGAGATTGGGGCAGGGGCCGTTTTGTCGCAGAGAGGCCCTGGTTGCTCGGTAATGAGACCATGTGCTTTCTTCTCTAGGAAGTTTTCGCCTGCTGAGCGGAATTATGATGTTGGCAATCGGGAGTTGCTGGCCATGAAGTGGGCATTTGAGGAGTGGCGTCATTGGCTCGAGGGTGCTAAGCATCGTATGGTGGTCTTGACTGATCACAAAAATTTGATGTATCTCGAGTCTGCTAAACGCCTGAATCCTAGACAGGCCCGCTGGTCATTGTTTTTCTCCCGTTTTGACTTTGTGGTCTCGTATTTGCCAGGTTCAAAGAATGTGAAGGCTGATGCTCTTTCAAGGAGCTTTGTGCCTGACTCTCCTGGAGTCGCAGAACCGGTTGGTATTCTTAAAGAGGGAGTTATCTTGTCGGCCATTTCTCCTGATTTGCGACGTGTGTTGCAGAGATTTCAGGCTGGTAGACCTGACTCTTGTCCACCTGACAGACTGTTTGTTCCTGGTAAGTGGACCAGCAGAGTCATTTCCGAGGTTCATTCCTCGGTGTTGGCAGGGCATCCGGGAATTTTTGGCACCAGAGATCTGGTGGCTAGGTCCTTTTGGTGGCCTTCCTTGTCACGGGATGTGCGGTCATTTGTGCAGTCCTGTGGGACTTGTGCTCGAGCTAAGCCTTGCTGTTCTCGTGCCAGCGGGTTGCTCTTGCCCTTGCCTGTCCCGAAGAGGCCTTGGACACACATTTCCATGGATTTCATTTCAGATCTCCCGGTGTCTCAGGGCATGTCTGTCATCTGGGTGGTATGTGATCGCTTTTCTAAAATGGTCCATTTGGTGCCTTTGCCTAAGCTGCCTTCCTCTTCCGATCTGGTTCCTGTGTTCTTTCAGAATGTGGTTCGTTTACACGGCATTCCTGAGAATATTGTGTCTGACAGAGGATCTCAGTTTGTTTCCAGGTTCTGGCGATCCTTTTGTGCTAGGATGGGCATTGATTTGTCGTTTTCGTCTGCCTTTCATCCTCAGACTAATGGACAAACGGAGCGAACTAATCAGACTCTGGAGGCTTATTTGAGGTGTTTTGTTTCGGCAGATCAGGATGATTGGGTGACCTTCTTGCCGTTGGCTGAGTTTGCCCTTAATAATCGGGCTAGTTCCGCTACTTTGGTTTCGCCATTTTTCTGCAACTCTGGTTTCCATCCTCATTTTTCCTCGGGACATGTGGAGCCTTCTGACTGTCCTGGGGTAGATTCTGTGGTGGATAGGTTGCAGCAGATCTGGAATCATGTGGTGGACAACTTAAAGTTGTCACAGGAGAAGGCTTAGCGTTTTGCCAACCGCCGCCGCGGTGTGGGTCCCCGACTTCGTGTTGGGGATTTGGTATGGCTGTCTTCTCGATTTGTTCCTATGAAGGTCTCCTCTCCTAAATTTAAGCCTCGCTTCATCGGTCCTTACAAGATATTGGAAATCCTTAATCCTGTGTCCTTTCGCTTGGATCTTCCGGTGTCGTTTGCCATTCACAACGTGTTCCATAGGTCTTTGTTGCGGCGGTACGTTGTACCTGTGGTTCCTTCTGTTGAGCCTCCTGCTCCGGTGTTGGTTGAGGGCGAGTTGGAGTACGTGGTGAAGATCTTGGATTCTCGTCTCTCCAGACGGAGGCTTCAGTATCTGGTCAAGTGGAAGGGCTATGGTCAGGAGGATAATTCCTGGGTGGTTGCTTCTGATGTGCATGCGGCCGATTTAGTTCGTGCCTTTCACGCTGCTCATCCTGATCGCCCTGGTGGTCTTGGTGAGGGTTCGGTGACCCCTCCTTAAGGGGGGGGTACTGTTGTGAATTAGACTTTTTGGCTCCCTCTTGTGGTTACTAGTGATATGACTCTGGGATTGTCTTTCCTCAGTTTGGCACCCACCTGGGTCGTTAGTCCAGGGGTGTTGCTATATAAACTTCCTGGATCCTTAGTCCAGTGCCTGGCATCGTTGTAATCAGATCCTTTCTGTTTGCTCCTGTCTGCTGGTCCTGGTTCGTGCAAAATTAAGCTAAGTCTTGCTTCTTTGTTTTTTGGTTATTTGCTTTGCTATTTTTGTCCAGCTTGTACTAAATGTGATTCCTGACTTTGCTGGAAGCTCTAGGGGGCTGGTGTTCTCCCCCCGGGCCGTTAGACGGTTCGGGGGTTCTTGAATATCCAGCGTGGATATTTTGATAGGGTTTTTGCTGACCATATAAGTCATCTTACTATATTCTGCTATTAGCTAGTGGGCCTCTCTTTGCTAAATACCTAGCTCATTCTTACGTTTGTCTTTTCCTCTTACCTCACCGTTATTATTTGTTGGGGGCTTGTATCCAACTTTTGGGGTCTTTTCTCTGGAGGCAAGAAATGTCTTTCTTTTCCCTTCTAGGGTTAGATAGTTCTCCGGCTGGCGCAAGACGTCTAGAACCAACATAGGCACGTTCCCCGGCTGCTGCTATTTGTGGTGCTAGGATTAGATATATGGTCAGCTCAGTTACCACTGCCCTATGAGCTGTTTTTTTGTGTTTGCAGACTTAGTAATTATTTCTGAGACCCTCTGCCATTGGGGTCATAACAGTCTCCTATGTCTTTCCTCTACTAACCCAGGCTGTCCTCACACTAGCAGTATTTGGTCTGTATTTAATATCAGAATTTGTAATCCAAAACCAGGAGTGGGTGATAAAGGCTGAGGTGCTAGATATGTTAATATTTTAATTCCAATCCTTGTTTTGGCTTACAAATACTGATATAAAATACTGACCACATACTGCTAGTGTGACGGCAGCCATGTTGTTAGTGGTACCTTGGTTGTTGACGTCATTGCGTCCTGATTCTGTTCTGCATAGTGTTGAGCATTCCGATGCTGCAAGTATCGGGTATCGGCCGATACTTGCTGTATCGGAATTCCGATACCGGGATTCCGATACTCTTGTGGTATCGGGTATCGGGTATCGGAACAACATTTTATTTTAATTCTCTCTTTTACACATTTTAACATTGTTAAAATGTGTAAAAGAGAGAATTAAAATAAAAAATATCGCTATACTCACCTGTCCGACGCAGCCGGGACCTCAGCGCAGGAACCGGCAGCGTTGTTTGTTTAAAATTCCCGCTTTTACATGGTTACGCGAACTCCCGGCTTGTGATTGGTCAGGGCGCCCATGTTGCCGGGCCGCGGACCAATCACAGCAAGCCGTGACGAAAATACGTCACGGCTTGCTGTGATTGGTCCGCGTCCCGGCAACATGGCCGCCATTAACCAATCACAAGCCGTGACGTCACGGGAGGCTGGACTTGCGCGCTTTTGAAAAAGCGCGCGTGTCCAGCCTCCAGTGACGTCCCGGCTTATGATTGGTTGCGCCGCGATCAACCAATCACAAGCCGGGAGGCTGGACACGCGCGCAATTTTAAAATGCGCGCTTGTCCTGCCTCCCGTGACGTCACGGCTTGTGATTGGTTAATGGCGGCCATGTTGCCGGGCCGCGGACCAATCACAGCAAGCCGTGACGTATTTTCGTCACGGCTTGCTGTGATTGGTCCGCGTCCCGGCAACATGGCGCCGTGACCAATCATAAGCCGGGACGTCACTGGAGGCTGGACACGCGCGCTTTTTCAAAAGCGCGCAAGTCCAGCCTCCCGTGACGTCACGGCTTGTGATTGGTTAATGGCGGCCATGTTGCCGGGCCGCGGACCAATCACAGCAAGCCGTGACGTATTTTCGTCACGGCTTGCTGTGATTGGTCCGCGGCCCGGCAACATGGGCGCCCTGACCAATCACAAGCCGGGAGTTCGCGTAACCATGTAAAAGCGGGAATTTTAAACAAACAACGCTGCCGGTTCCTGCGCTGAGGTCCCGGCTGCGTCGGAGAGGTAAAGTATAGCGATATTTTTTATTTTAATTCTTTCTTTTACACATTTATATGGTTCCCAGGGCCTGAAGGAGAGTTTCCTCTCCTTCAGACCCTGGGAACCATCAGGAATACCGTCCGATACTTGAGTCCCATTGACTTGTATTGGTATCGGGTATCGGTATCGGATTGGATCCGATACTTTGCCGGTATCGGCCGATACTTTCCGATACCGATACTTTCAAGTATCGGACGGTATCGCTCAACACTAGTTCTGCAGTATCCATTGGACACAGACTGAAGAGACAATGGCTGTCATACAAAACAGATCTATACTCATCAAGTCAGGTGTCAGAAATAATGAATTCATGATGCACATAACAGCCTCATGCATTCACTATTTCTGACACATGTCCAGGTTAGCATAGATATGCCTTGCATGACCACCATCGTCCCTTCACTTTGTGTGAAATAGATTACGTACACAGAAGAGAAAATGGAGGTTATACAAGACAGTTCTCTACTCACAAGGTCAGGTGTCTTAACTAATGAGTTTTTGGACACCTGACCTGTTGAGTATAGTTCTGCATTGTATTTCCGCCATTTTCTCTTCAGACTGCAACACTAGTCACAGACTAAGCAGAAGGAAGAGATTATGGAGATAATACAATTATTAATTTTTTGGCCCACCTCATATCTCTATACTAAAGACACACAAAGCTGCAGTCTTTTACTTGCTAACTACTGGAGCTATGATGTGGCCAAAAAATTAACTGTTCGGCGCACGGTGTGTGTGTTGACGGCGGCGAAATACACAAGTAAACCACACATAATTTTGTTATACACAAACTGTTTATTTAACTGCGCCTGCTTGGGGTAGAGTGATGTAAACGGGGGGTGTGAAGCTGTGAGGCCTGGCTAACTGTGGACGACGCAGAGGTGGCAGGAGAAGGGGCAATTAAACTTGTGGGGTCTGGTAGTTCGGGGATAGGGCTTGACACATGAGAGGCCTGAGACGAATTGGAAGGGTGAGACAAACCTGACATTACAGACACACTGGGAGGTGAGGGGGAAGGAATACTAAGAGTCCGCTGTTTTGTTTTTTTTTTCCCTTTCTGGGATTGCCGGGTTCTGGGAAGCCTCGGTGGGCTCATATGTCGTGGCATGGTCGTGGTTGATGACCTGTCAGGGTCCGGCTGCACTGTGCCAGAGTCCATAGTGCTCGTAGAGCGTGCAGCCATGCTAGAGTCCATAGTGCTCGTAGAGCGTGCAGCCATGCCAGAGTCCATAGCGCTTGTAGAGCGGAAGGCCATGCCTGGGTCCTGCTGCATCGTGGTGGTGGCGGTACGGAAAGACATGCCTGAGTCCTGCTGCATCGTGGTGGTGGCGGTACGGAAAGCCATGCCTGGGTCCTGCTGCATCATGGTGGTGGCGGTACTGAAGGCCATGCCAGGGTCCTGCTGCTGCATCGTGGTGGCGGTGCGGAAGGCCATGCCAGGGTCCTGCTGCTGCATCGTGGTGTCAGTGGAGGAGGTCCAAGCAGGAGCAGCGGTTGTCATGGTGGTGGCGGTGGGTTGTCCTACAGCACTCGGCATGGTGGTGGTGCTGTAGTGGTGTCCGGCAGTGCTAGGAATAGAGGTGGCCATGCAGTGGTATGCAGCAGAGGTCGGCATTGAGGTTAATCGTGACAGTGAAGGCACAGGTGGATATGCCGCCACAGTCTGCTGAAAATACCGACTCTGCTGCATAGCCTGCACGTAAGCAGCGTTGCCGGCCTGCATGACACTAAGCTGGAGATCAGGAGTAAGGTGTTCCGACATGCCCTGCTCAATTTGGTTTAAAAAATGATGTGCTGGCCTCTGGAGGTCGGCTTTTACTTGGTCAAGGCTTTTGGTGACCTCCTGGATACGTGTATTCATGTGGCTAAGGGAAATATCCATTCGGTCACCCAAAGCCTTGAGTCCTTCGTAAAAAAATGAGCTCAAGTGTAAAAACTCGGGCATGAGGGACCTGTCCGATGCCGTCTGCCGCTGCCGGGAGGAGCCCCCCAAAAAAGGGGCAGAGGACTGGTAAAGGGGAAGACCTGATGGACCAGCTTCCTGGTCTCCAGTTTGTGTGGCAGGCCCACTTGCTGCAGCGCTGCTGGATGGCTGGGACGGGTCCGTGGCTGTCTGATGAAGGACCGCTCCAGAACCTGGGCCAACAGTGCTGCTCCATGTGCTGTGAAAAAAGGACAAAAAAATTAATAGCAAAAATTAACCAGACGCCAACTCCTGTGGAATAGAAACATACAGATTATGGCAATACAACACAACCTAATGCACAGGAGAAATACTTACGTTCTCTGGGCAAGGACCAGTCTTAAAAATGCCAGAATGCGATGGTATTTGTACTTTCGGATCCTTGCTCCAGAACCACTGGGAACACGGCTCTCTTGACGCAGGTCCTTGTTGAAGCGGTCCTTCATCGAACGCCAACGTGTTTTGACTCTGCCCACTGTTGAAAAAAAAAAACATAATGGTTATTAGACAATGGACTTTTGGCCGTGCTCACACAACTGTGTGTGATGAGAGAAACTCCTGAGACTTTCTCTAATCACACACAGTTGTGTGAGCATGGCCAAGGTCTCTGCAAATGCAGTTCGGACCCGAGTCGGGGCGTTGTCCCAGCTGTCATGGTTCCCAATGGCAAGGGAACGTAAGAAACATATAAGTAACGAACGAGCTCTCGGGTGATGGAAACTCGAGTTGACCGTGAGCTAAATCTACCACACAACTAACAGTAGCCAGGGAGCATACCTACGGCTTCCTATATGCCACGCGCCAGCCGGAGGACTAACTACGCCTGGTAGAGGAAGAAACAGACCTGGCTTACCTCTAGGGAAATACCCCAAAAGATGATAGCAGCCCCCCACATGTAATAACGGTGAATTAAGAGGAAAAGACATACACAGCATGAAAGTAGATTTAGCAAAGAGAGGTCCACTTACTAGATAGAGGAAGGATACAAAAGAGGACTTCACGGTCAACTGAAAACCCTTTCAAAAACCATCCTGAAATTACTTTAAGACTCCTGTGTCAACTCATGACACAGGAGTGGCAATTTCAGCCCGCAAGAGCTTCCAGCTACAGAGAATTACAAAAACTGCAAACTGGACAAAAGGTACAAAACAAAAGGACAAAGTCCACTTAGCTGATCAGCAGACTAGTAGCAGGAACATGCAACTGAAGGCTCTGGTTACAATGATGACCGGCAAGGAAATGACTGGAGAGCAAGGCTAAATAGGAAACTCCCAAACACTGATGGAAGCAGGTGAACAGAAGCAGCAAAGTGCAAACAAGTCACCAGTACCACCAGCAACCACCAGGGGAGCCCAAAAAGCGGATACACAACAGTACCCTCCCCTTAAGGAGGGGGCACCGAACCCTCACAAGAACCGCCAGGGCGATCTGGATGAGCCCTATGAAAGGCACGAACCAAATCCGAGGCATGAACATCAGAGGCAGTTACCCAAGAATTATCTTCCTGACCATAGCCTTTCCATTTAACCAGATATTGAAGTCTCCGTCTGGAAATACGGGAGTCCAAGATCTTCTCTACGACGTACTCCAATTCACCCTCCACCAGCACAGGAGCAGGAGGTTCAGTAGAAGGAACCACCGGTACCTCATATCTCCGCAACAACGACCGATGGAACACATTATGGATAGAGAAAGATGCCGGGAGGGCCAAACGAAAGGAAACAGGGTTAAGGATCTCCAAAATCCTATAAGGACCGATGAACCGAGGCTTAAATTTGGGAGAAGAAACCCTCATAGGGACAAAACGGGAAGACAACCACACCAAGTCCCCAACGCGAAGGTGGGGACCAACACGACGACGACGGTTAGCAAACTGCTGAGTCCTCTCCTGGGACAATTCCAAATTATCCACCACTTGTCCCCAAATCCGATGCAACCGATCCACCACCGCATCCACTCCAGGACAATCCGGAGATTCAACCTGACCAGATGAAAAACGCGGATGAAACCCTGAATTGCAAAAGAAAGGAGAAACCAAAGTGGCAGAACTAGCCCGATTATTAAGAGCAAACTCCGCCAACGGCAGAAAGGCAACCCAATCATCCTGATCCGCAGACACAAAACACCTCAAATAAGTCTCCAAAGTTTGATTAGTTCGCTCCGTCTGGCCATTGGTCTGAGGATGGAATGCAGACGAAAAGGACAAATCAATGCCCAACCTGGCACAGACTGCCCGCCAAAATCTAGACACGAACTGGGTACCCCTGTCAGAAACGATGTTTTCTGGAATACCATGCAAGCGAACCACATTTTGAAAAAACAGAGGGACCAACTCAGATGAGGAAGGCAACTTAGGCAATGGCACCAAATGAACCATTTTAGAAAAACGGTCACACACCACCCAGATGACAGACATCTTCTGAGAAACAGGGAGATCCAAGATAAAGTCCATAGAGATGTGCGTCCAAGGCCTCTTCGGAATAGGCAAGGGCAACAACAACCCACTAGCCCTAGAACAACAAGGCTTGGCCAGAGCACACACATCGCAAGACTGCACAAAAACACGCACATCTCGAGACAGGGAAGGCCACCAGAAGGATCTAGCCACCAAATCTCTGGTGCCAAAAATTCCCGGATGACCTGCCAGAGTAGAAGAATGAACTTCCGAGATGACTCTAGTGGTCCACTCGTCAGGAACCAACAGTCTACCAGACGGACAACGATCAGGTCTATCCGCCTGAAATTCTTGCAAAGCACGTCGCAAATCTGGAGAGACAGCAGACAAAACCACTCCATCCTTAAGGACACCAGCAGGTTCAGAATTCCCAGGAGAGTCCGGCTCAAAACTCCTAGAAAGAGCATCTGCTTTCACATTCCTAGAACCCGGTAAGTACGAGACCACAAAATTAAACCGGGAAAAGAACAACGACCAACGTGCCTGTCTAGGATTCAGGCGCCTGGCAGACTCCAAATAAATTAAATTCTTATGATCAGTCAAAACTACCACCTGATGTCTGGCACCCTCAAGCCAATGACGCCACTCCTCAAATGCCCACTTCATGGCCAAAAGCTCCCAATTACCAACATCATAGTTTCGCTCGGCGGCCGAAAATTTTCGAGAAAAGAACGCACAAGGTCTCATCACTGAGCAGTCGGAACTTTTCTGCGACAAAACCGCCCCCGCTCCGATCTCGGAAGCATCGACCTCAACCTGAAAGGGAAGAGAAACATCAGGCTGGCGCAACACAGGGGCAGACAAAAAGCGGCGCTTAAGCTCCCGAAAGGCCTCCACGGCAGCAGGGGACCAATTGGCAACATCAGCACCCTTTTTAGTCAAATCCGTCAGAGGTTTAGCAACGCCAGAAAAACCAGCTATAAATCGACGATAAAAATTAGCAAAGCCCAAGAATTTCTGGAGACTCTTCAGAGAAGTAGGCTGCGTCCAGTCGTAAATAGCCCGAACCTTGACAGGGTCCATCTCAATAGAAGAAGGGGAAAAAATATACCCCAAAAATGAAATTTTTTGAACCCCAAAAACACACTTTGAACCCTTTACACACAAAGAATTCTCCCGCAAAACCTGAAAAACCCTCCTGACCTGCTGAACATGAGACTCCCAGTCATCAGAAAAAATCAAAATATCATCCAAGTACACAATCATAAATTTATCCAAATATTCACGGAAAATATCATGCATTAAGGACTGAAAGACAGAAGGTGCATTAGAAAGGCCGAAAGGCATTACCAAATACTCAAAATGGCCCTCAGGCGTATTAAATGCGGTCTTCCACTCATCCCCCTGCTTAATTCGCACCAAATTATACGCCCCACGAAGATCAATCTTAGAGAACCACTTAGCCCCCCTTATGCGAGCAAACAAATCAGTCAGCAAAGGCAACGGATACTGATATTTGACTGTAATTTTATTCAGGAGACGATAATCAATACAAGGCCTCAGAGAGCCATCCTTTTTAGAGACAAAGAAAAAACCGGCTCCTAAAGGTGATGAAGAAGGACGAATATGTCCCTTTTCCAGGGACTCCTTAATATACTCGCGCATAGCAGCATGTTCAGGTACAGATAGGTTAAACAAACGACCCTTTGGAAATTTACTGCCAGGAATCAAATCTATGGCGCAATCACAATCCCTGTGAGGAGGGAGTGAACCAATCTTAGGCTCTTCAAAAATATCACGATAATCAGACAAAAATGCCGGAATCTCAGATGGAATAGATGACGAAATGGACACCATAGGAGTGTCCCCATGAGCCCCCCGACATCCCCAGCTTAACACAGACATAGCCTTCCAGTCAAGGACTGGGTTATGAGACTGTAACCATGGTAATCCAAGCACCAAAACATCATGTAAATTGTACAACACAAGGAAGCGAATCACCTCCTGATGGTCTGGAGTCATACGCATAGTCACTTGCGTCCAGAACTGTGGTTTATTACTTCCAGAGGCTCTAAATCAAACCCACAGCGCCTGGCAAAGGACCAGTCCATAAGACTCAGAGCGGCGCCAGAGTCCACATAGGCATCCACGGTAATAACTGATAATGAACAAATCAAGGTTACAGACAAAATAAATTTGGACTGTAAAGTGCCAATTGAAATAGACTTGTCAACCTTCCTAGTACACTTAGAGCATGCCGATATAACATGAGCAGAATCACCACAATAGAAGCATAACCCATTTTTACGCCTATAATTCTGTCGCTCGCTTCTGGACATAACTCTGTCACATTGCATTTTCTCTGGCGTCTCTTCAGAAGATACCGCCAAATGGTGCACGGGTTTGCGCTCCCGCAAACGCCGATCAATCTGAATTGCCATTGTCATGGACTCATTCAGACCTGTAGGCACAGGGAACCCGACCATAACATCTTTAACGGCATCAGAAAGGCCCTCTCTGAAATTTGCCGCTAAGGCGCACTCATTCCACTGAGTAAGCACAGACCACCTACGAAATTTTTGGCAGTATATCTCCGCTTCATCTTGCCCTTGAGATAGGGCTATCAAAGCTTTTTCAGCTTGAATCTCCAAATTAGGTTCCTCATAAAGCAACCCTAAAGCCAGGAAAAACGCATCCACATTGAGCAACGCAGGATCCCCTGGTGCCAATGAAAATGCCCAATTTTGAGGGTCACCTCGCAGCAAAGAGATTACAATCTTAACCTGCTGGACAGGATCTCCTGAGGAGTGAGGTCTGAGAGAAAGGAATAATTTACAATTATATTTGAAATTCAAAAACCGAGATCTATCACCTCTGGTGTAGGGATTTTAGGTTCAGAAATAGGAGCATGTATAACAAAATCTTGTAAATTTTGAACCTTCGTAGCAAGATTATTTAAACCTGCAGCCAAACTCTGAGGATCCATCTTTAAACAGGTGAGCTCAGAGCCATTCAAGGATTATAAGGAGAGAAAGGCAAAGGCTGTAATTAAAGCTGAAATACAACTGATCCAACTATGGAGCAAGCATAGAGGAAAAAGGGAAAAAAAAAAAAAAAAATTTACAGACTTCTTTTTTCTCTCCTTTCTTCTGCCAATAAGTTTAACACAGGGCCGGTCATACTGTCATGGTTCCCAATGGCAAGGGAACGTAAGAAACATATAAGTAACGAACGAGCTCTCGGGTGATGGAAACTCGAGTTGACCGTGAGCTAAATCTACCACACAACTAACAGTAGCCAGGGAGCATACCTACGGCTTCCTATATGCCACGCGCCAGCCGGAGGACTAACTACGCCTGGTAGAGGAAGAAACAGACCTGGCTTACCTCTAGGGAAATACCCCAAAAGATGATAGCAGCCCCCCACATGTAATAACGGTGAATTAAGAGGAAAAGACATACACAGCATGAAAGTAGATTTAGCAAAGAGAGGTCCACTTACTAGATAGCAGAAGGATACAAAAGAGGACTTCACGGTCAACTGAAAACCCTTTCAAAAACCATCCTGAAATTACTTTAAGACTCCTGTGTCAACTCATGACACAGGAGTGGCAATTTCAGCCCGCAAGAGCTTCCAGCTACAGAGAATTACAAAAACTGCAAACTGGACAAAAGGTACAAAACAAAAGGACAAAGTCCACTTAGCTGATCAGCAGACTAGTAGCAGGAACATGCAACCGAAGGCTCTGGTTACAATGATGACCGGCAAGGAAATGACTGGAGAGCAAGGCTAAATAGGAAACTCCCAAACACTGATGGAAGCAGGTGAACAGAAGCAGCAAAGTGCAAACAAGTCACCAGTACCACCAGCAACCACCAGGGGAGCCCAAAAAGCGGATACACAACACCCAGCCATCCCACATCGCTTTGGCCACCTCATTCCATAGGCGCCGGATCGTCACGTTGTCCGAGTGCTGTGGAACCTGGGTGTCCCACAACAGGACTCGCTCCTGGACCAGGGAGATGAGGAGGTCATTTTCTATGAGGTCTTCATCCTGTTCTGGAACCTATAAATTAAATAAAGACATTAATGTTGGAGACATTAACATAAGGAAAAGAAAGAAAACAGAGGATGAGAAATGGCATAAATAAGGAAAGTCAAGATACAAAAGGAGTCCAGAAGAAAATTGTAAAGAAAGAGTAAAGTACAGAAAGGAAGATTCAAGAATACTACAGTGAGGATACAGTAAACAGTCAGCCTTGTATACTTACACGCTGCCGCCTTGACACTCGTCCGTGACCCTGCTGCTCCTGCCCAGTCTCTGCCGCAGTAGAAGTGCTCTAAAAAAATGAAAAACAAAAATGGTCATATGTGTAGATGTGACAGTGAGTACTTACCAATCTGAGGAGGTGAGTACTCACTTCACTGACATGTTCGACTTCAGAAGGCCCAGGACGTTGCTCCTCATTAGAAGAAGAAGACATTCTGATGCATGCAGAAAGAAATGAAAGAAATTAAGACATGAAGAGACATAAAATAGAAAATAAAGGCATTGGCATTGTTCAGAGTCTTGTTTCCTCCAAGCTGCTTTTGTCTGTCTCCTCTGCTTCTCTGTCTGCTGCGTAGTGACCTGCAACTGTCCACTCCCTCCCTTTATCACCTTGTATGTGGGGGGTGGCTAATCAGTGTCTAGACATGTTTTTCTCAGTTGCAATGCATGCATTCACGTACGCATGCAAACGCATGTGCTTGCGGCCGCAAGCGTTCACATAGACAGCAATGCGTTTTTTTGGCGCATTTCTACCGCTAGCAACCGCATACATTTCTAGGTGGCAAATTGTCGCCTCTAAAATTACTACATGCAGCATTTACCGCGCCAAACCGCAGACGACGAAACGACGCATGCGTCGTCAAACGCAGCAAAACGCAATCAAACGCAGACACTTGCGTTTCTAATGTTAAATATAGGAAAACACAACGCATGCGGATTATTGCGGAAGAAACGCTGCGGACACTACCGCAAATGTGGAACCGGCCTTAAAGAGCAGGATATGCCTGGTCATGGCTTATCTCCAGGAGCACAAAGGGAAAAAAAGGATCGGAGGTCAGATCAGTTGTCCGGGGCCCTCATACACAGTAGACTGTTGTCTAAATCTGTCAACATCGGGGGGGTTCAGGTGATCTAATGCGTATGGCGTGCTTAAGAAGTGATCATGATCTGCCCATTCTAGTGCACCCATGGACCAGGCAGAACAATCATTTGTATGGATGGAACACTGCATCTACATACATTATTTGACAGCTGCTACCTATCTTCAAGTGGCCAAGAGCGGTAGACATGACAGAGCTGCTGTCCGGTTACACTCTGGAACTTTACAGGAAAACAGTGTCCCAGTCCCAGTGTGCTCTCAGGTGTGGGGTGCATCACACTCACTTGTAGGCCACAGGCCTCTGCTGTCTCTAGGCCTCCATCCCCAGGAGCCGTTGCACACTATTTAGGGGACACCAAGTTTATAGCAACAAGCAAACGTTTAGTGGTCAAGTCAAGTACATAAGGGTATAACAAGCGCGATATGGCACAGCACTTGATGTTTGTTACTTCCTTAGTACAATGTTTCTTCATTTGTTTGTCTATCCTTAAGCCCACTGACTTCGTCAGCCTCAGAAATTTCCTGTCCACTCCAGCAGTGCACCTGGGACCAGCCACCTGCCCTTCACGTGATTCCACGTACACCGACCTCAAGATGTCAGAAGACTAGGCACTCTCTCTTGTACCGGTATCGAGCCCTAGGTTCCGGACGTTGCAGGAAAGTCCACAAAGGGATATCAGCACGGCCTCCTGTTGCCTCAAACGATTGGCCCATGCTGGCCCTAGCAGCCCTCTTCACCTGAACTCTACCTTGCAATTTACTTCCCTATCTGATCCGCTATCAGAAGTGCCCACTCTTCACTAAGGGTACTGTCTCACAGTGGCACTTTTGTCGCTACGACGGTACGATCCGTGACGTTCCAGCGATATCCATACGATATCGCAGTGTCTGACACGCAGCAGCGATCAGGGACCCCGCTGAGAATCGTACGTCGTAGCAGATCGTTTGGAACTTTCTTTCGTCGCTGGATCTCCCGCTGTCATCGTTGGATCGGTGTGTGTGACACCGATCCAACGATGCGTTCGCTTGTAACCAGGGTAAACATCGGGTTACTAAGCGCAGGGCTGCGCTTAGTAACCCGATGTTTACCCTGGTTACCATCGTAAAAGTAAAAAAAACCAAACCGTACATACTCACATTCCGGTGTCCGTCAGGTCCCTTGCAGTCTGCTTCCCGCTCTGACTGACTGCCGGCCGGAAAGTAAGCAGAGCACAGCGGTGACGTCACCGCTGTGATCTGCTTTCACTTTACAGCGGCACTCAGTCAGAGCGGGAAGCAGACTGCGAGGGACCCTGACGGACACCGGAATGTGAGTATGTACTGTTTGTTTTTTTTAACTTTTACGATGGTAACCAGGGTAAACATCGGGTTACTAAGCGCGGCCCTGCGCTTAGTAACCCGATGTTTACCCTGGTTACTCGGGGCCCTCGGCATCGTTGGTCGCTGGAGAGCGGTCTGTGTGACAGCTCCCCAGCGACCACACAACGACTTTCCAACGATCACGGCCAGGTCATATCGCTGGTCGTGATCGTTGGAAAGTTGCAGAGTGTGACAGTACATAACAGTAGTCCCCAGTGGGGACTCCCCACCCACTGGGCTAGTTCCATCCATGAACTATATCCTATCCTATAAAACCTATTATCCTTATCTCTTGTCTTATGCCATTGCGAAGCCACTTAACTGTATGGGCAGTACTTATCTTATCCCTAGTCTAATCCTGTGCTTAGCATGCACTAGGAACTACTCATACTGTACACTAACAATTTACATTAGGGTACCATCACACATTGAAATTTTCATCGCTGCGACGGCACGATCCGTGACGTCGCAGCGATCGTATGAATATCGCTCCAGCGTCGTAGACTGCGGTCACACGTTGCAATCACGGCGCTGGAGCGATGCCGAAGTCCCCGGGTAACCAGGGTAAACATCGGGTAACTAAGCGCAGGGCCGCGCTTAGTAACCCGATGTTTACCCTGGTTACCAGCGTAAACGTAAAAAAACAAACCGTACATGCTCACCCGTCGGTGTCCTTCAGGTCCCTTGCCGTCTGCTTCCTGCTCTGAGTGCAGCCGTACAGTGAGAGCAGATCGCAGCACCGCTGTGATCTGCTCTCACTTTCCGGCCGGCACTCAGAGCAGGAAGCAGACGGCAAGGGACCTGAAGGACACCGACGGGTGAGCATGTACGGTTTGTTTTTTTACGTTTACGCTTGTAACCAGGGTAAACATCGGGTTACTAAGCGCGGCCCTGCGCTTAGTTACCCGATGTTTACCCTGGTTACAAGTGAAGACATCGCTGGATCGCTGTCACACACAACGATCCAGCGATGTCAGCGGGTGATCAAGCGACGAAAGAAAGTTCCATACGATCTGCTACGACGTACGATTCTCAGCAGGATCCCTGATCGCTGCTGCGTGTCAGACACTGCGATATCGTAACGATATCGCTAGAACGTCACGAATCGTAACGTCGTAGCGATGGAAATTTCAATGTGTGACGGTACCCTTACTGTACAGAACGATCATACAAAGATGAAAGACGCACATCACTATTCACATTATATATGAAACCACATAACATTGTACACATACTGCGATTGTTGTCTTCAAGAAACAGAGCCGAACAGTCCGTCACTATTACATTCCTCCCCTCTTTGAACATGGTTGTCCTTCACCAATTGGAATCCTGGAAGACACACACAGCATATAAAATCCATATAAAACCAGCTACTCTTCTTCACAGGGTATAGCCAGAGAGCGCACTGACCCCAGAATAAAAAGAACTCAAGTTCTCGAGCTCATAAGCTAACACAACAACTGCCATTTTGCGCTTGTCTGCGCTTTATCGAGGACCCGTTGAAGCACAGAGGAGCGTGAAATAGCCGTCGTCCTTTCTGAGTTGCATTCTCAGGCTGCTGTCATGTTTTAAACTTCACGAATAAAGGAATATTTTAAGGGACGTTGAGTTCCAGATTTTCTTTTCTCACATTCCAATTACATTAATCTCATTCTACTGGCACCAGAGATCTGGAAAGCAGAACTGTTCCTTTAATGCCTCTCTTTGTGTAACTGAGTCTGCAGGGCCGCCCTTTTCACTTGTGGTCACCATTTTGGGTACCAAGCCATCCTTAGACCAATGTTTCAATTGCTCTGGACCGCCCAACATAGGTGCCTGGAGGTCGGGTTTGGGTCATGGGATTGGCAAGGAAACCTCTGTCTTTGCGTCTGGTTTCAGGTAGTAAACCTTCACCAAGGCCTCAGGTAGGGCCTCCAACTGCCGCAGTCCTCCCACCTGCACTTCCTGCTCCAGCTGTTTCGGCTTTCTTTGCCATTCGTCCCATCAAGACCCACCATGGTGTGCTGCATTATAAAACCCACTCCATCACGTCTTGCTCGCGGTTCTTCTTGCTCACTAACAATGGCTCTGGCCTGCTGCACCAAGGGTGTACTCCTCCATCGCTTCCACCTTTCCTGGGTGGAGTTACAATCTGCTCACCTGCCCATTTTTTGCCAGGTCCTTTTCTTCAAATAGGGGTGGGCACTGTTCACTACAGACCGGCCTCTCTGGACAAGCCACTTCCCAGACTGGACAGATCTTCCCATTCTTTCACTTCTCTTACGTCCACAATGTGCAGATCTGTCTTGCCATTTTACGCCACTCACCGCCATCTTGAAGTCATGTACTCGGGGACCAAGTTGTCCAAGGAAAAAAATCAATAACATCCAATTTCGATTCGATTGTTGGATCAAAATCGGCAAACCAAGTCTCTGGGTCCATTGAAAACATCAGACCACACTCGAATGACAGCTAAGTTCCGAGTGATGTTCACGGACTGGCATAATGGAGAAGGTGGAGAAACTTTTTTTTTTCCCTCTCCACCTCCAAGAAAAACTGATCCCACTCTGATCAGAGTCTGATCGGCATAATTGAAATATTTTTCTTGGACAGAGAGAAAACGGTCGTCTGCACCTATCCTTAAGCCTTGACTGGGTTGGCATAAGAAGAGGATAAAATTACATTCCTTCTAAGCTGCTTTATAAGGCATGAAAACAACATCACACACAGATGAGACTCTGTATGCACCTCCACTGTCAGCCCAAGATCTCTGGGGAGGAGCTGTACTCCATCATTTCCTATCCCAGTGATATGCAAGTTGCCTCTTCAAAGAGGAAGAGGACTTGAACTCTATAGCGCCACCTGTTGGAAGCAGCAATCCGACAAGTCATAGTATTGACCCTTTAACGTGTCTTACAATATAACTTTCACAAAGAAGGAAGGAGAAGACCGGGTTTCTCCATGTATCCGCACTGACCACACACAATAGAAATGTTCTTAAAAGCTTTATTGTGCGCGTCTCGTGGCAATCTGACTTAATTACAATATGACTTAGGACAAAAGCCAAATCAGAATCTCAATTTGCAGACACGGGGTTCATTAGCCCTTGTCAGTGCAAAGTATGAGAACTGATTTGGCTAGGAGAGAGCCTCTGGACTGGGGTCTAAAGGGTAAAATTTTCTCCTTGCGGAGAGTGACATACTGGCTCTGGCATGCGCAGTGATAGTCCTTTGACATCTCTCTAACCGTTCAAGGGAACCTGTCAGCAGTATTGTGCTCAGTAATCTACGGACACTGTCAGATTGGCGTAGTTATACTGATTAAAATAATACCTGGGTTGATTACATTTTGCTCCATCAAGATGGTGATGGCATCTATCGGACCGCGCCATTTTGATGGAGACAATTTTTTTCTCTAGCGGCAGCGCCTGCGCAGTAGCATCTATAGTGTTCCAAATTATGCTACTGCGCAGGCACAGCCAGCGCCATCTTGATGGAGGCTATTTTTTTTCTCTAGCAAAATGGCGCCGGCGACAGCGACTGCACAGTAGCATCTGTTGAACTCTGAATGATGCTACTGCACAGGCACGGCTGCCATTTTGATTTAGATTTTTTCTTTTTTGTTAAGAAATTTATATCACAAAATCAAATGAGAATATGGATATTATAGATAGTATTATGCTACAGCGCAGGCGCTGCCGCCGGCCCCTGCATGATGAATGTAATTTTTTTTATTTTTTCAAACAATAAGATATACAGTATGTAAAATAGGGAGCAGGTTGCTGAGGGATCAGTTACCTGTCACAAGCCATAAGGATTAATATGTAAGCAGAGCACCACAGGAAGACCCCCCACAGCCCCACCCCGGAGCTTGAGCATATCATTAACTGAAAGCTGAAAATAAAGATTAAACAAAAACCACAAGACTGATTTCATTTTAATCAGTATAACGGCGCCGACCTGACACTGTCTGTAGGTTACTGTGCACATTTCTGCTGACAGGTTCCCTTTAATTTGTATTCATTGAGATTTTGAACTTAAATTACAAAGTTTTTCACATTTTTTTTGTGTTTAAGCTAAACATGAACATACACAGAGCAGCCGTAACATTACAGTAAAACCACTGACAGGTGATGTACATAATATTGATTGTGTTGTGACAACAGTACTTGTCAAAGGGTTGGCTATATAAACCAACAAGTGAAAAGTCCGTTCATGACCCCAGCTTTTTTCAGTTTTGCGTTTTCGTTTTTCACTCCCCTACTTCCCAGAGCCATAACTTTTTTTTTTCATGTGAGGGCTTATTTTTTGCAGGACAAGTTCTACTTTTGAAGTTACTCATTGGTTTTAGCATGTTGGAGCGCCCCGTCAGAGCCAGGGGGTACTCGGTACTGGGTCCTGCGGTTCACAGGGGGGATGTCACGGTGGCTGACCCGGTCCGTGGCCCTGGGACGTCCGTATTAAAGGGAAAGGTCTTTAAAGGGATAGAGTTTATGTTCATGATGCCACCTGTGGTATTCGGTCAGTAGGGACCGACACTGCTTTAAGGGGTCCGCTGGGGTTATGTTATGGCAGCTAGATGGTATACCTTCCCACAGGTGAAGTGTATCCCCAGGGCTTTCCAGTATGTAGATGGTGGTATGGTGAGAGGCGCAGAAAAGAACAAGGACACAAGGGTGCAGTCTCTTTACCTTTATTGAAGACTTAAGCATCCACAGTCCAGGGCACCAGACCACGGGGCAGGCAGAGTCCGGCTGGTTTGGAGGCAAGTCCAGAGTTCCCTTGTCCAGGTGGAAATCAGTAGCCTTCCCTTGCGCTGCAGTGGTGTAGTCCCTTACTGCCTATGGCTTCACATAAGGGTCTCACAGATGCGATGTTTTGCTCTCTCTGTCCCCCATATAGGATAGGACAATACCTGTATGACTGGTGACTTGAGCCTGTTTATAGGGTCTCTTAGATAACCCGGCTCTGTAGGTGTCACCATGCCTCCTGGGTGTAGGTGCGGACAGGTAACTTGCAATTAGTTGTCCTGCCGGTCTCTGAAATAAGGCGTAGAGGTCCTTACTCCTTCAGTGTTCCGGCTACCGGGGTTCTGCGCCTCAGAAGGAGGCAGCTTGTTTGGGACTGGTCCCCTCCTGGTATCCTCTCCTTTGCTCCGACTTCCTTCACGCTTGCTGCAATACAATTCTGCCTTTCAATGTCTCTTTCTGGGAGCTGCAGCTCTGAGAGCATGCACAGCTCCGTTGACCCTCTGATCTCTTCAGACTACTGTCTGGAACTCACTAACTTTCCCTACAGACTACCAGTTATATATATGTGGGGAGTGACCTAATAAATAGGAGCAGAAGCTCCCCCTGGTGGCCTGGAGTGTGAATGTGTTGCATGTTTGTGATACCCGGATGCAGTTATCCTTCCTTGCCTTCAAACGTAACGTCACTCTCCCCGGGAGGAAAGCGACACTACTGCGACGACCAGGACCCTGGGGCGCCGCACTGTCATGTACTAGAAAATGGGAAAAAAATTCCAAGTGCGGTGAAATTGCAAAAAAGTGCAATCCCACACTTGTTATTTGTTTGGCTTTTTTGCTAGGTTAACTAAATGATACAACTGACCTGCCATTTTTTGATGTTACGGGAAAAAGGGTTACATTTACTGTGTAGCTCTTCGGTGCAGAAGTGCAGGCCGCCACCAGGAGGTGGCAGAGTAATCAGAGAGGCCGAAGTCAGCAACAAACAGGGAGATGAAGTACCAGAGGTCACAGCAAAGCATGAGGTCAGAGACTAGCCAAAAGTCAGAGCTAGATGGGAGCCCGGTATCCAAAACGTGAGACAGAAAGAGGAGTCAAGGTACAAGCCAAAGGGCCAAAAGCCAGTCAGGAAACGCAGTACCAGAGACAGAAAAAAACGGAGATGGAGTTCAGAGTTCAAGCCGAGTCATACACTGTAGGGAAATCACCAAACATACACCGAGTCAGGGATAGGGAACAGGTCAGACACACACACAGGAAGTCAGAGGCAAAAGGATCACTAGGGTATACGGATCAGCTACTCTAGCCTGGAAGCATGAACTATCACTGACAAAGGCTACCTAAAATAGCACCAATAAATAGCCACCCAAGAACCAAAGAGAGGCAGGAAAAGTTAACCCCTCCATGACCAGGCCAGGGAAAGAGAAACAAGAAGCAAACCCTGACCTGGATCATGACATGAACGATCTGTAGGAA
The DNA here is from genome assembly GCF_051348905.1 of Ranitomeya variabilis. NCBI lineage: Eukaryota > Metazoa > Chordata > Amphibia > Anura > Dendrobatidae > Ranitomeya > Ranitomeya variabilis. The sequence goes on from NC_135233.1 coordinate 475,170,301, forward strand.
GGTTATCTTGTACAAGCCTAGGTAGGTCCACCAGGGTCTTCACCATTATTTTGATTGTACCAAGCCATTGAGTTTTTGGTCACACTCTGCTCCCTGTTCCTTCTATTCTTCCGACCATGATGTCCTTCTACAGTGATGTAGAATGATGTCGTACGATGTATCCAAAGTAGGCAAGTCATAGCTTGGTGATCCATGTTTTGAGTGACTTGTCTGGCTTGATTTGTTACAAAACTGATTTATTTGTGTTTCTTGCTGTCCATGGTATTGATAACATTCTTCTCCTGGACATGAACCACCTAAGTATTGTTGCAAACGAAGTACACCCCACATTTCATATTGGCAGTGGCCTCTACCAACAGGATAGTGTGTCCTGTCATACTGTAAAAATTGTTTAGGAGTGGTTTAAGTATCATGACAGACAGTTGGAGGTATTGAAGGCCCATGAACGCCCCGCTACACAACAGCTGTCTAAGTGCCATAAGAATGGCCCACACAATATTAGGCAGGTGGCTTTAATGTTATGGCTGAACACTACGTTGTGTGTTTATATATATGTACATACACATACATACACACCACTAAATATTAATGCTGTGTCTTTTCGGAGGCTCACATTACTGCACTTTTTAATTGAATTGTCTATTCTTTTCCAAACTGATATTTCTCAGGTAGCAGAGTCAACATAGAAGCGGATGCTGCAATATTTGTCTTTCTAGGACGACTCATTTCTGTAGGAACATTATGAGCTAATCCAGCCGATGGTAAATAAGGTTCTGAGTGCAGGAAAAGCACATGATTAAATCTGACTGTAATGTATAAACAAGACGACAAATAGATGACCAATATCACACAAAACATGACATAAACACTTCTACGCATTTCACACCAAGTAAGATTTTAAGGGATTTCAACATAATATTAAGGGGAATGTGTCATAATTTTTTTTTTAAAGATTTAAGTTTATGGTAGAAAGTTTATTAATAAGTCTATAAAATTAAATGGTGTAATGTTTGGGGTTTCTTTTACAACTTTTTAACTCAGTCACTGGGGCTGCAATTTTTTTTTGCTAGTGTATTAGAGCAAACAGCAAATAGCCACAGGACATGAAGTCACCTCCACAGTGCTTTTGCCTGGACCTGATGAGCGCTCGCCGGTAATTACTCCGCAATGACATGACGGCTCTGCTCAGATCACAGTCCTTACCGGTAAGCTGTGTATCTAATCAGGGCCGGCTGAGATATTACGGCGCCCTAGGCGAAACTATTTTGTTGCGCCCCTACTACTTTTAACATACCTCCCAACTTTTGAAGATGGGAAAGAGGGACAAAGTTTGCGGCGCGCTTCAAATTTTAGGCCACGCCTCTGACCACACCCATTCATAACTAGCCACACCCATATCCACGTCCCAACCACACCCATTTAGCACTGCTGATAACATTGTTTCATAAAGAATAATTATAAACAAAAAAATATGGCCACACAGTGCTCCATACTGTATAATGCCCACACATGATGCTCCATACTGTATAATGGCCACACATGATGCTCCATACTGTATATTGGCCGCACATAATACTTCGTACCGTATAATGGCCACACATAGCTACTCCTACACACGCGGCTGCGCTCTGTACACACGTGTTCCACTCCATACACCTCGTACACACGTGGCTCCGCTCCGTACACCTCGTACACATTTAGCTCCGCTCCATACACCTCATACACACACGACTCTGCTCCGTGCAACACCTCATACACATGGCTCCGCTCCATACACCTCATACACATTCAGCTCCGCTCCATACACCTTTTGCCTTTTGAAAAGATTTTTTAATCATTTTTTCTATTTTCTCTCTGGCGCCCCCTTAGGGTCGGCGCCCTAGGCGGCCGCCTAGTTCGCATATACATTCGGGCCGGCCCTGTATCTAATCATATCATATGTAATAGAATCCACAGAACCATACAAGAGCCATGTATTTAATCCTACCTTATCATTTTGCAGACACCCATTAGAGGAGGAGAGGAGTGACATCACACACGTGAGCAGATCCAGCCCCAATTTACTGCAGTCGTAATGCGAGCTAGCCGTACATTAGGGTTTCATGGCAAATGTCAGCAGCTGCTCCTTCTAGTGTTTAAAAGTTGAACATAACAAAACATTTTAATATTTTTTCATATTTTATACCATTGACAAAAAAATATAATAAGATGACAACGTTAATTCTTTACAATTTTGCAATTCTTGAAAAATATGCTTTTTGATGACAAATTCCGTTGAAAGGAACGCTCCGGAACTCATAGAGTGTGATGAATTCATCATGTTCTTCACGGTCATTTTTCTGCCATCCAAAAGCACAGTTCTGCTATGGAATTGCTCTCTCTTTTATTCTCCACCTTCCTCTGACCTTCATACTGACCTCTCCCGGCTAAAACTTGTCTGTGCAGAGTTTACTGCCTCACTCTCTTTGGTTTTTTGACTTTGCGGCAGTTACATACACCATGCCTCTGAAAATTACAGCGTAATAAAAACTGCTGTGTCTCTGAATACAAATATGTCTCTTAAACTTGCCCCAAAATGTTCTGGATATATAACCAGCCAATGTGACCCCAAAATATCTATATAGTTATCCAGTGTGCTACATAATATGCCACTGTGCTTCCTCAAATATATACCGTAACTAGCCACTTTGCCCCTGAATATAAAATTTTATAATCGATACCCACAAACCTGAATTTATAACCAGTCTCCAAAACTAAAATTAGCCAATGTGTTCTCCCTTAATATTAAATGAGCCACTGTGTTTTCAACATACAGGTCCTTCTCAAAAAATTAGCATATAGTGTTAAATTTCATTATTTACCATAATGTAATGATTACAATTCAACTTTCATATATTATAGATTCATTATCCACCAACTGAAATTTGTCAGGTCTTTTATTGTTTTAATACTGATGATTTTGGCATACAACTCCTGATAACCCAAAAAACCTGTCTCAATAAATTAGCATATTTCACCCGACCAATCAAATAAAAGTGTTTTTTAATACCAAACAAAAAAACCATCAAATAATAATGTTCAGTTATGCACTCAATACTTGGTCGGAAATCCTTTGGCAGAAATGACTGCTTCAATGCGGCGTGGCATGGAGGCAATCAGCCTGTGACACTGCTGAGATGTTATGGAGGCCCAGGATGCTTCAATAGCGGCCTTAAGCTCATCCAGAGTGTTGGGTCTTGCGTCTCTCAACTTTCTCTTCACAATATCCCACAGATTCTCTATGGGGTTCAGGTCAGGAGAGTTGGCAGGCCACTTGAGCACAGTAATACCATGGTCAGTAAACCATTTACCAGTGGTTTTGGCACTGTGAGCAGGTGCCAGGTCGTGCTGAAAAATGAAATCTTCATCTCCATAAAGCATTTCAGCCGAGGGAAGCATGAAGTGCTCCAAAATCTCCTGATAGCTAGCTGCATTGACCCTGCCCTTGATGAAACACAGTGGACCAACACCAGCAGCTGACATGGCACCCCACACCATCACTGACTGTGGGTACTTGACACTGGACTTCAGGCATTTTGGCATTTCCTTCTCCCCAGTCTTCCTCCAGACTCTGGCACCTTGATTTCCGAATGACATGCAAAATTTGCTTTCATCAGAAAAAAGTACTTGGGACCACTTAGCAACAGTCCAGTGCTGCTTCTCTGTAGCCCAGGTCAGGCGCTTCTGCCGCTGTTTATGGTTCAAAAGTGGCTTTACCTGGGGAATGCGGCACCTGTAGCCCATTTCCTGCACACGCCTGTGCACGGTGGCTCTGGATGTTTCCACACCAGACTCAGTCCACTGCTTCCTCAGGTTCCCCAAGGTCTGGAATCGGTCCTTCTCCACAATCTTCCTCAGGGTCCGGTCACCTCTTCTCGTTGTACAGCGTTTTCTGCCACATTGTTTCCTTCCAACAGACTTACCATTGAGGTGCCTTGATACAGCACTCTGGGAACAGCCTATTTGTTGAGAAATTTCTTTCTGGGTCTTACCCTCTTGCTTGAGGGTGTCAATGATGGCCTTCTTGACATCTGTCAGGTCGCTAGTCTTACCCATGATGGGGGTTTTGAGTAATGAACCAGGCAGGGAGTTTTTAAAAGCCTCAGGTATCTTTTGCATGTGTTTAGAGTTAATTAGTTGATTCAGAAGATTAGGGTAATAGGTCGTTTAGAGAACCTTTTCTTGATATGCTAATTTATTGAGACAGGTTTTTTGGGTTATCAGGAGTTGTATGCCAAAATCATCAGTATTAAAACAATAAAAGACCTGACAAATTTCAGTTGGTGGATAATGAATCTATAATATATGAAAGTTTAATTGTAATCATTACATTATGGTAAATAATGAAATTTAACACTATATGCTAATTTTTTGAGAAGGACCTGTATAAAGATTAGCCCTGTACCCCCTGTAAATAATACATTAGCCATTGTGCCCCCCCTAAGCATTAAATTACGGTAGCTTCTGTGAGCCTCAAACATTAAATGAGAAGCTATACTACACTAAATATTAAATTAGCCGCTGTACTCCCCCAAATATTAAATTAGCCTCTCAGCTCCCCCAATATTTAGTTAGACACTGTGCTCCCTCTAATTATTAAATTAGTCAATATGCACCCCTATAAATATTAAATTATATTATTAATATTAAGTTGGACACTGTGACCCTTCTACCATTATAATTGGGCTAAAAATATATATTGCTAACCCTCCATCAGATGGTACCCCGCAGTCCTGACTTCCAGCAACCTTGGCTGTTACTGATGAGGGTCATGGTGAACAATGCAGGTGGCGCATTGACATTATCATGCTGCCTGTGTGGTACAGAAGGAGCTCAGCCGTGGTGCAGAGAGCTGGCCAAGGCTTCTTGCAGCTTCGCTCTGCTGAGATACTCAACTGCATCCATCCAAGATCGTGGATGCAAGAGAAGTGGTGCTGCAAAAAAGCAGTAGGCAGCTCACTGCCCGGCAGGTAAAGAAGAAGCAGGTGCACCGCCGATTTTCAGGTTTGTCAGTGACAGCTGCAGCAATGATTGTCTTCTACCTCTGCTCACGTTTCGTACTGGTCCTGACTGTTGCTTCAGGAGAACTTGGAGCAGAATGTCTGTCGGCCTCCAGCTCCTCCCTCCTCCATAGAACGTCATAAGCACCAACTGTCATCTCCTACATCAGTAATGTGGAAATCTGTATCCACTGATGACAGATTTTACCCATGAAGTAAAAGTGAAAGAGCAGTCCAGGAGGAGAAAAAAACACTTTTATATACAGTATATGTGTGTGTATATATATATATATATATATTAAAGTTTCTTATTTTTATATTTACTAATAATTTAGGGGGAACAAATGAAAACAGAAACTTTTTAATGTTACTGGTCAAACTCCCTGTCGTAGGTAGTACATTTTTTGGTTTTCTTGCAGAGTGGGATGAGTCTTGGAAGAATGTTATGACACAGGTCATTAGGAGAACAAGAAATGCAGAAGATAAAAGTAAAAAAAAATAAACAACACGGAATCTGGAAGGTTTCGAATTGTGAGGTGCTGAACAAAAACCAGAACGCTGACACTGGCAACTATTAAGCTGTCCATAGACACAAGATATAATCCAGCCATCAGATGCATCACTCCTCTGACTACCTTTCACTGATAGCGTTAGAAACAGTTACAGCCTTCTACTAAAAAAGAAAAAAAGATGAAAAAAGGGAAAAAGGCCACATATTTTAGAATGTCTGATGCACCTGTGTTGACTAGTGATGGACGGGTCCTTCAGGTTCAGCCGGATATTAATAAAAAGTTTGGTTCGGATACCAGAATTTGAACCTCGGCGACATTCAATGAATGGTGGGCATAAAAGTCGGGTGTTTCCCACGCTGTAATCTGTGTGACAGCACAAGAAAGACCGGCTCTGATCGGCGGTAAGTTCCTTACCGCCGGTCAGAGAGCTGCGATTCCCAGGCTGTCACACACATGACAGTGGTGAACCAGCAGCTCTGACCATCTAACCATTTTACCGCCGGTCACAGGCGTCGACTGATGAGATTACTACTCTAATCATCATACGCCTGGCTGCTGATAGCAGAGAGAGCAGGCGTATGCTGATGAGAGTATTCACCAACCGATGCAATATATAAAAGAAAAAAAATGGCGCGAGGACGACTGCTAACCAGTGCAGGTAAAGTTGACAGCTTCAGCCCACAGCTGTCAGCTTTATATTGGCTGGTTATCATAAATAGAGAGATTCCACACCGCTTTTTAAATTATTTCCTACTACCCGCAGCTATCAGGGTTACTTGTGCTAGTTAGCACAAATAGAGAGGAGCGCACATCACTTTTTTTTTTTACACAGTGTGCCCCGGCCAATAACAGCTATGCCAATACTTGGCATGATTGTGACTAAGCTGGAACCGGCAAAGGTTGTTGATTAGCTGCACTGCAGACTTTCAACAAACTTTGAAAGTTTAATCTTTGAACCTGAACAGTAGCACGGAATTCCTGGAGAATTACGTGTTTGGGGTCTGTGCACAGACACTAGATGTTCAGTACAGACCCCAAACTTTGCTATTCAGGTTCACCCATCCATAATGTTGACCAATGCTTCCATGATCTTGAATCAGACTAGCTAGGTGACAATAGTTGTGGCGGCAGATGACATATCACAGCAGTACTTTATAATTACCTTTTCAGTATCTGAAAGTAGAAAGAAAAAAATATCTCCCATGACAGTAATCAGATAGCATGAGAAACTGGGGGGAATTCACATATAAGAAACAGAACTTTACCAAACTTAAAGAAGCACTTCTCCTCCCATCAAAGTGTATATCCTTATTATATATTGCAATCATCTCATTATATTGCTCATTTCCCTTTCTACCCAGCTAATTCTTCTCTTTCCCATTAGATCTATAACAATAAAAACTGACTAGCCTGAATCCTGCTAAGTTCTAATTTTCTTTGCATGAGTCACTGAGGAGGGAGCAGCTGGGTCAGGAGTTGAGGAGGGGCATGACTCATGCAGAGGCAAGAGACTTTTCCTTTCTACATAGAGCAGAGAAAAGAGAAGAATTATCTGGGTAGAAAGGCAAAATGAGCAATTGTAAGTACACAGTGCTGTAATGAGGATGAAAACCTTGATGTAGTGCTTCTTTTACTTGCAGAACTAATTGGTGAACCATGTTGCACAGAATTGGAGCATGTTATGTGCAGCAGGTGCCTTTATAATGCACTCTTTAATTTTTATAAAGTTATTTCCTGGAATTTGGCAAAGCATTGTTAAAGGTAAGCTTTGCTTTAGATTTGTGCTTCACCCCCCCCCCCCCCCCCCCCCCAAAAGAAATCCTGTCTCACAGTCTGTTAAAGTCTCTTTACTTAACCCCTTCATGGCAATGCCCATTTGGAACTTGCACATGTTAAAATTTTTGGTGCAGAAATTTCTGTACCATTTCTGCATCTCCATAGCAGGAAAAATGCAGCAGCAAAAATGCGTGCTTTTGCTGTGTTTTTCACTTGTGTTTTTGGTGCAGATTTTTCCCCACTGATCAGTATGAGTGAAAACTGCATCAAAGAAGCTGAAAGAATTGACATCTTGCAGAGTAAGATCTGCACCAAATCCGCAGGTCACAAATAAGCGACGTGTGCATGAGACATCAGGATTCACATTCACTTTGCTGGTACTAGGAAATCCATCATGTTTTGTAACAAATCTGTACAGAAAAAAACGTGGCAAAACCACATCATGTGCACAGGCCCATAAGACAGCCTCATTATTCAAATCTGATGCGTGGCTTTACATAATAATAGCTTTGGAATGTTTTTACTTATTGAGGTCAATATGCTTTGAATCTTAAAAAAAAATTCGGAAATGTGCTAAAAACTAGTAAAATGTGCAGTTTCTACTCTTAAAGGGAACCTGTCACTCAATTCAGGCGGCACTGTTTGAATAGCGGCGTAGAGTTTTGCATTGATGCCTTATTCATGACCTTCCAAATAGGTGACACAGACATGTAATATAATTGTGTAAATTAAACTTTTATATAGAAATAAAGTTCTAACTTTTTTAATGATTTTCACATCTCTGTTGTAAGATTGGGAAGTTTTCATACACAAAACTTATTTTCTTACTGAATACTTCTGGAATGATGATGAGTAATTACAGGAGACAATTTCTGCATTATTTCTGTGCACGCAGCATTTTGTTGCTTTGATGACTGGAGTTTGCAGGACCTCTGCCCTTACCCCCCTCCTAAATGTCCCTTTACCCTCCTCCACTCCCATCCCTCCTCTTCGCAGTAATTGTTGTCCCCCCTCACAAATGCCAAGGCTCTCACTCATGGCTTTCCTGATTGGTCACAAACTTCTTTTTAAATCATGGGTGTCCTTGGTAACCACAAGCCCCCTTGTATCAAGAGATGCCCACCCTCCATAGCGAGTAAGTGGGACGCAGCGCAGAATTACACCCACATATCAGAAGTTTCTTTTCAGTAGGCGAACAGGTTGAGCAGACATCTGACAAGGTGAGGAGAAATGATCTGGTCTTAGAAGGTAATACATAGAAGTGGGTATTAATCTGACAACTAAGATTTACTTTTATTTTTAATTTTTTTTCCTGGTAATTATCAATAATCTGATTATTGCATTTAAGCATATATTTAATATTATGATCATCAGCGAGCTATTTTCACAAACATCTGAACAACTATTTACAATATCTATAGACCCTGACAATGGGAGATTTGATGGCACCCAGCACCCAGGGAACATGCCCCATCATTCCTCAGCTACACTGCTGCCTAGTTGTAACAAGACAGCTAATTTATTATGGTTTCAGCAACATTCCTTATTTGCCAGCTTGAAATGTCAGGATTCCATGGATACATAGTGTCAGAGTAAGAAAACTTGCCCCATGTGCCAAGCTACGCAGATAATGAAGGAATGAACACAAAGGTTCCATGTCCAGTATTTATACAATGTTTGGACTAATGCTGAAAATATTTACCTTTACTTCCTCATTGTTGCTTGTTTGGATAAATCTGCAATTCTCTTTTCTGCAAAATAACAGGACCTTGTGGGTTGCAAAGTGGCCCAATTTATCTGCATCAAAACATCGGATCGCACTTGGATCAATCTTAGTCTTCGGGGCCGCGCACATTTCTGATTTTTTTTTCCTTGGATAGAGTCAGTCCTAGGAAGAAGAATTGCTGTATGCCCAAGTTTGATCTGATACTCGGATCGCACTCGGCCATGCAAGTCAATGAGTCCGTGAAAATCATCGGACTGCAGTCGGATGACATCTGAGTGCAGTCCGATTTCCGCGCTCTTACAGAATGAGGACTATTGAGACATTTTTTCGTCCAACTTCTTCTCCTCTCAAATAATTGAGTCACACTCCGCTTAATCGGCCAGATCCCCTTGGCAGACACAATCTATGGCCGACTGCACCTTCATGGAGTGATCTTTGGATGCATGACCTGAGTCAAGGTCAAAAGTCTCTGAATTGCCCGATAAAGAGAATTTATGTGCCCTCCTGTCATATCTATTTTACATATAAATACTTGCAATCCCGATGAAGTAACAATCGTTTTGTCTTTTCTTATATCCCTCTGTTGTGTTACTCAATTGACAACTAGGTGTTACCATTTTAGGGCTGTCCCACACGTCCAGATAATTCCGGTACCGGACAAATCGGTACCGGAGTTATCCGTGTCCCATACCTCCCAACTTTTGAAGATGGGAAAGAGGGACAAAGTTTGCGGCGCGCTTTGCGCGCCGCGGCAAATTTTAGGCCACGCCTCTGACCACACCCATTCATAATTAGTCACACCCATATCCACATCCCAACCACACCCATTTAGCACTGCCGATCACAGTTTCATATACAATAATTATAAACAAAAAAATATGGCCACACAGTGCCCCATACTGTATAATGGCCACACATGATGCTCCATACTGTACGATGACCACACATGACGCTCCATAATATATAATGAACACACATGACGCTCCATACTGTATAATGAACACACATGATGCTCCATACTGTATGACCGCACATGATGCTCCATAGTGTATAATGACCGCACATGATGCTCCATACTGTATAATGACCGCACATGATGCTCCATATTGTATAATGACCACACATGATGCTCCATACTGTATAATGACATACAGGCACGCAGCTCACACACAGGCACGCAGCTCACACACAGGCACGCAGCTCACACGCACGCAGCTCACACACGCACGCAGCTCACACACGCACGCAGCTCACAAACACATGCAGCTTTGACACAAATGCATCACACACGCAGCCATCACACACACACGCAGCCATCACACACACACACGCAGCCATCACACACACACACACACGCAGCCATCACACACACACACACACGCAGCCATCACACACACACACACGCAGCCATCACACACACACACGCAGCCATCACACACACACGCAGCCATCACACACACACACGCAGCCATCACACACACACACGCAGCCATCACACACACACACACACACGCAGCCATCACACACACACACACGCAGCCATCACACACACACACACACACAGCCATCACACACACACACGCAGCCATCACACACACGCAGCCATCACACACACACAGCCATCACACACACACAGCCATCACACACACACACACACAGCCATCACACACACGCAGCCATCACACGCAGCCATCACACACACACGCAGCCATCACACACACACGCAGCCATCACACACACACGCAGCCATCACACACACACGCAGCCATCACACACACACGCAGCCATCACACACACACGCAGCCATCACACACACACGCAGCCATCACACACACACACAGCCATCACACACACACAGCCATCACACACACACAGCCATCACACACACACAGCCATCACACACACACAGCCATCACACACACACAGCCATCACACACACACAGCCATGACACACACACAGCCATGACACACACACACAGCCATCACACACACACAGCCATCACACACACACAGCCATCACACACACACGCAGCCATCACACACACACACACGCAGCCATCACACACACACACACGCAGCCATCACACACACACACACGCAGCCATCACACACACACACGCAGCCATCACACACACACACGCAGCCATTACACACATCACACACACACAATCTCCTCTGTGATGCAGGGGCGGCTGATGTCCATGTGCAGCTCTCTGCTGAAGTCTTCAGTCTCCTGCTCACAGCTCTGCACTATCCCGGCACCTCCCCCGTCTCTCCTTCTCTGCCGGGATAGCAGCTAAGAGCAGAAGCCGGAGCTCCGTGCACACACAGCCAGAGGTAGTGAATCGCTGACCTTTCTTCTTGATTGCTGCAGGCTCTCTCCTTCAGCGTGGCAGCGCCGCACAGGGGGCGGGAGGGGGGGGGGGTGTTGCGCGGGCGGTCAGGAGGCAGCTTTTATAAAAAAAAAAAAAAAAACAGGCTGGCTCTCTCTACGTCCCGGAAGTGGGCGGGGCTTCACCGGCGGCCGCAAATTCGGGATTTTAAATGCCCGAAGCGGGACAGCGGGACCCCGGTGCCAAAGCGGGACTGTCCCGCTGAAATCGGGACGGTTGGGAGGTATGGTGTCCGTGTGCCTGGGAACTCACGGAGGCCATACCTGCGGCACACGTGTGCCGCCCGTATGGCGAGTGGGTACCACACGGAGCGTGTGGTACCCACTCTGCATGGTGCTGAAGCTGCGATTCATATCATCCCTGCAGCAACGTTTGCTGCAGGGAAAATATGAAGAATAGTGTTTAAAATAAAGATCCATGTGTCCGCCGCCCCCCCACCCCCTGTGCGCCCCCCCCGCTGGTCAGAAAATACTTATCCGGGTCCCCCGTCGGCTGTAGCTCCTTCCTGGTCTGGCCGCGCCTCCTACTGTATGCGGTCACGTGGGGCCGCTCATTTACACTCATGAATAGGCGGCTCCGCCCCTATTGGAGGTGGAGCCACATATTCATGAGTGTAATCGGCCGCATACAGTAGGAGGCGCGGCCAGACCAGGAAGGAGCGACTGCCGACGGGGGATCCGGGTGAGTATTTTCTGACCAGCGGGGGGGGCGCACAGGGGGTGGGGGGGCGGCGGACACATGGATCTTTAGTTTAAACACTATCATTCATATTTTCTCTGTAGCAAACGCTGCTACAGGGAAGATATGAATACCGGCTTCAGCACCATGTGGGAGGGACAGCGCTTACTGTAGCGCTGTCTCCGGCACGCACACGGACCCCAGACGGAGAATGTCCGTGTGAGGTGCGTGTTTTACACGGACCCATTGACTCTATTGGGTCCGTGTAATCCGTGCGCTCCCACGAACACTGACATGTCTCCGTGCTTGGCACACGGAGACACGGTCCGCACACGGTCCGCACAAAATCAATGACATCTGAACAGATGCATTGATTTTTATGGGTCTACGTGTGTCAGTGTCTCCGGTACGGGAGGAAACTGTCACCTCACGTACCGGAGCCACTGACGTGTGAAACCGGCCTTATTATCAAAGGGGTGTGTCCTCTGACAGTCTGACAGTGTCCATTCATTAATAAAAGTATCAGATTATGTAGAAACAAACCCTCAGCGGATAGCAACGAGTTGTCAATTTATTGTTACATTTCCAGGAGGAATAACAGAGTATCAGCACAATATAAAGCTGTAAGAAAAGAAGCTTCAGCATTAGTAATTTGTGTGGGATACAATTATTTATTACAGCAGATATGTCAGACAGATCCTGTTTAGGGTAAAATGTACATTTCACATAAAATTAGGATCAATATGACCTGAAAATCTTATCTCCATACAGGTGGGGAGACATTCGAGGGCCCTAACCCATTATCCAAGCGCTGTGGAGTATTTTGAGGAGTATAGCTCTCAGCTCTAGATTAGATTTCTATAGCGCCCAATGATAAGAGTGATGACACATGATGTCCCCCCACACTTCAGATTTGAAAAACTTTGTTCCAAAAGTTGACTAATTACCAAGTATAATGATAGCCTTCCAGCACTCTGTGTACAGTCAGTGCGCTGCAGACTGGTTAGACCTGCCCTGAGAGTTTTTATCCTTTCTCCTGCAGACCAGAAATATCACTATTCTAATCTAAAATATAAACCTTCCCATAATGCACCCTGTATCACTTACAGTTCGGCCTCCGTCACTTTAAACAATGACATTTACTATCAAAACATCAGCAGTAAATTCAGTATAAATTCTCCCGTCCTCCTTTTATTCAACCACGTCTTTAGCTGACCGAAAACATGAAACTTTTGTTGGTCAATCTGCCAACAATCCAATGTCAATGGGTCTAGCCCTACGATTCCCCTATTGAAAACATAGCTTATCTTTCCAATTCATTTTTGACCCATGCGCCAATCATTATCTGGCAGCTGCTCATCTCACCTTAAGCGGACTTGTCATTCTTTCAAAAAAATTGAGTTTAATACCTTAATCCCTAAGCTCCCGTAAATCTGCAGCTGTTTTCCGTTTTGTGCTACGTCGCTCCATTACAAAGATATTCACGTTTGTTGCTTTTGGAGCGCACTATGTGAAATCTTTGCTTGTATTACTATTGGGTGTTTCTTCAGACTCTTCTCTCATCTAAAAGTATCAGATGCTGCTGAGCTGTGATTGGCAACACCTGGGAAGAAGGGTTGAAAGCACACACCGCCAGAGAAAATAAAGAGCAAATAATCAGTTGAACTGCTAGCAGAAATTTCACATACTGCCCTACAAAAGCAACAAATATTAATATCTCTGCAATGGAGCGACGCAGCGCAAAACAGAAAAGAGATGCAGAATCAGGGGAGCTCAGAGATTTTTGCAAGGTATTTATCTCAATTTTTTGAGCAAGTGACTGGTTCTCTTTAAAGAGAACCTGTCAGTTGTTGTAAAAAGATAATTATCTGGTGTATATTCTGCTGTTCTCCTGAATCTGGAGTCACTTTTCTTTTGTTCCTTTGCGTCTCCATTCCTGAGATATGATTCTCTCTTCCCTATTTATAAATGTAGTATTTTTAGCCAAGTGGGCGTGACATCAACTAATCTCTATGAGAATTGTCTTGATGACACTAGAGTGACCTACATGAAGAGGGGCTAGTTCTCATGAATATATAGGTGCAGGAACAAAAGAAAAACAGATTCAGGAAAACGGCGGTATATAGCCATGGTGCAAAAAAAACCATATTCATGGCAAGTGACAAATGCTCTTTAAAGAGCGAGACTCTGTCTTTAGCTTTAGTTACACCAGATTCTTCCTTCACCTCCAATAGGTATTATCACCCAGCTATGATTCACAGACACACAAGTGACAAATTTGCATTGCACAGTGGTACAGTTATACAACACAACACCAGATCACTGCATAATGATGGAGATTTTCTGGACAGCAAGGAGAGAAGAACCCAGCACCATGTGTGATTGTGCCACGGTATTCATCACACAGCTGGAAACAGATACAACTAAGAAAATGTGATTGATCTCTAATGTAAAAATCAGTATTACAGGTCATCTGCTGCCGGTGTGGGAGGATCCATGGTGCAGGGCGCTGTCAGTCACTGTTACCACTATGACCTTTACTAGCTGTGGACTGGAATGTTTTGTTTGTTTTTATACAAATTCTTAAAGGTAAAGCACCAGGTGGCAGGTGTGTGTGTGTGTGTGTGTGTGTATGGTGTGTGTGTGTGTATATGTATGTTTGTGTATATGTGTGTGTGTGTGTGTGTGTGTGTGTGAGTGTGTGTGTATGGGGTGTGTGTATGGGGTGTGTGTGTATGGTGTGTGTGTATGGTATGGTGTGTGTATGGTGTGTGTGTATGGGGTGTGTGTATGGTATGTATGGTGTGTATGTGTATGGTGTGTATGGTTATGGTGTGTGTATGGTATATGTGTGTGTGTATGGTATGTGTGTATGTGTATGGTGTGTGTGTATGGTGTGTGTGTATGGGGTGTGTGTATGGGGTGTGTGTATGGTATGTATGGTTATGGTGTGTGTATGGTATGTGTGTGTGTATGGTATGTGTGTATGTGTATGGTGTGTGTGTATGGTGTGTGTATGGTGTGTATGGTGTGTGTGTATGGTATGTGTGTATGGTGTGTGTGTGTATGGTGTGTGTGTGTGTGTGTGTGTATGTGTATGGTATGTGTGTGTATGGTGTGTGTGTATAGTATGTGTGTATGGTATGTGTGTGTATGGTGTGTGTGTATAGTATGTGTGTATGGTGTGTGTATGGTGTGTGTGTGTGTGTATGGGGTGTGTGTGTATGTATGTATGTGTATATATATATATATATATATATATATATATATATATATATATAATTACACATACATACACACAATACACACACACCCCATACACACACCCCATACACACACACCATACACACACACCATATACACACACACCATATACACACACATACCATACACACATACTATACACACACATACCATACACACATAGTATACACACACACCATACACACACATACCATACACATACACACACACACATACCATACACACACACCATACACACCATACACACACCATACACACACACCATATACTCACACACCATATACACACACACACACCGTACACACACCATATACACACACATATACACACACCATACATACACACACACCATATATACACACACCATACACGCACACACATACCATACAATACACACACACCATACACATACACACACACCATATATACACACATACCATACAATACACAAACACACCATACACACACACCATATACACACACACCATACACACACACACACACACATATACACACACCATATATACACACACATATACACACACCACACATATACACACACACACCATATACACACACACACACACACACCATACACACACACCATATACACACACATCAGTAGATTCACGTGCCACCTAGTGATGTACCTTTAAGAATTTTCGTAAAAAGACTAGCAATATATATATATACACTCACACTTCTATACTAAGTAAGGTCAGCATGCAGTGCTAGGCTCACTAGCTTTGTGCACACATCTGTGTTATTTCTTTCTATTATATATACTGTATATATAGTTAGTGGCTTCAGCATTACTGACAGCACTGGCTATAGGGAGGAGGTGTCACAGCCCTCACCTGGGCACGCAGGGGTTAAGCCCACTCTCAGGGATGACATCACCTTTCAGATGACACCTGGCCCCGCCCACACCTGTACTCCCAGCCGGTGAGAGACACTTTGGCCGTCCGATAGGTTACCTTACCTGTGGGCGTGGTCGGGGGGCCGGGGCTGGCCAATCAGGCGTGTGTGAGGTGCTGCAGGTTGCTTCCTGGCTCTCAGTCCGGGGCAGTGCAGGGTGGGGGAAGGATCAGCTGATCGGAGGTGCCGGAGTGACAGGAGCCCGGATCTCTCCTCCCGCTGGTTGGATCTTCTTCAGATCTGGGATCCGGTGAGTTAATCTACAGGTGACACTTCCTGTAACTCTGGGCTGTTACTCAGTGAGTGTTTTCCCCTGTGATCCGTGTTGCTGTGATGGATCCTGGGTTAGTGCTGCAGTAAATATAGGTCAGTGCCGGGGTCCAGCGTTCTGCAGGCACCTGTCACCTCAGGAGAGCTCAGGGGGCCACATAGGCAGCACATGACCCCGTGTCCTGTCACCTCTTATATTGGGGCGGAGGTCAATAATCACAATATAAACACTATGGGATACATTGTCAATTTTGGCTAATATTGTTCCTATAAGGCGGTGTCACAGCAGGAGCCAGACTGGCTTCACTTCTTGTAATATTTTGGGGACTATAGTGGGTATTTTGTGTGGGTGACAGGAGACGTTCCTTAGTCTGTATCTGTCCCCGATTACATTATTATCACTAATTCTGCGCTCTCCATGGCAGCCTGTTGCCATTGGGTAAAAAATGAGAACTGCAATAGGGAATTAAAAATCCCCACAGCCTAGAAAATAAAGCATCAGAGGCGAGATAATACACAGATAGGGATCCATTCATAGATGCATTATCAACAAGGGTCAGTTGGAGAGCTGCTGCAGGGATCCTCCATTCATAGGTACAGGAGCAACAAGGGTCCTCAGGAGAGCTGCTGCAGGGATCCTCCATTCATAGGTACAGGAGCAACAAGGGTCAGCGGGAGAGCTGCTGCAGGGATCCTCCATTCATAGGTACAGGAGCGACAAGGGTCAGCGGGAGAGCTGCTGCAGGGTTCCTCCATTCATAGGTACAGACACTACAAGGGTCAGCGGGAGAGCTGCTGCAGGGAACCTCCATTCATAGGTACAGACACTACAAGGGTCAGCGGGAGAGCTGCTGCAGGGAACCTCCATTCATAGGTACAGACACTACAAGGGTCAGTGGGAGAGCTGCTGCAGGGTTCCTCCATTCATAGGTACAGACACTACAAGGGAGAGCTGCTTCAGGGATCCTCCATTCATAGGTACAGACACTACAAGGGTCAGCGGGAGAGCTGCTGCAGGGATCCTCCATTCATAGGTACAGACACTACAAGGGTCAGCGGGAGAGCTGCTGCAGGGAACCTCCATTCATAGGTACAGACGCTACAAGGGTCAGTGGGAGAGCTGCTGCAGGGTTCCTCCATTCATAGGTACAGACACTACAAGGGAGAGCTGCTGCAGGGATCCTCCATTCATAGGTACAGACACTACAAGGGTCAGCGGGAGAGCTGCTGCAGGGATCCTCCATTCATAGGTACAGACACTACAAGGGTCAGCGGGAGAGCTGCTGCAGGGATCCTCCATTCATAGGTACAGACACTACAAGGGTCAGCAGGAGAGCTGCTGCAGGGAACCTCCATTCATAGGTACAGTAGCAACAAGGGTTAGTTGGAGAGCTGCCGCAGGGAACCTCCACTCAGTCATAGGTACAAGAGCAACAAGGATCAGCAGGAGAACTGCTGCAGGGAACCTTAGGGTATGTGCACACGTCAGTATTTCTTCAGGAATTTTTGCGTTTTTTTTGAGGATTTCCCCGATAAAAATGCTATAATACCGCATTAAAAACGCATACATTATGCATCCTATCATTTAGAATGCGTTCCGCATCTTTTGTGCACATGTTGCGTTTTTTTCCGCAAAAAAAAACGCATTCCGGAAAAAGAAGCAACATGTTCATTATTTTTGCAGATTTCCCATTAAATTGGAGTGTCAGGAAAAAAACGCAAAAAAAAACGCACAAAAAAAAGCGCAAAAAAAACGCATGCGGATTTCTGGCAGAAATGTCTGGATTTTGTCAGGAAAATTTCTGCAAGAAAACCTGACGTGTGCACATACCCTTAATATTCACAGTTAAAAGGCCCTATGAGGGTAGCAGGATAGCTGCTGCAGAGCACTTGCATTCGCAGATACAGGCACTGTAAGTGTCAGCAGGAGAGCTCCTGCAGGGAAGCTCCATTCACAGATAAAGGCACCATGAGGGTCAGCAGGAGAGCTGCTACAGAGCACTTGTATTGGTAGATACAGGCACCATAAGTGTCAGCAGGAGAGCTGCTGCTGGGACCCTCCAATCCTTGCAGCTGACCTCAAGCTCTATAGCCATTGCACCAGCTGCTGCAGAGATCCATGCCCTGGCATGCTATACAGAGGTTGCCTCAGCCAGCATTATATAACTAATGTTTATATTCCTGGTATGGCCATCATGCTGTGACGCTGACATAGTATGCACTGCAGGAACGATGCTAAGTCCAGGCAGAACACTACTAGGCTTATTATTTATGCAGTTGGATCTTCTCAATAAAGTACTGTACATTTTTGTGAACATAAGGCTGAGTCCAGACGGCTGTGATAATTAATGGGCAGGTCATGTCAGCAGCTCTGTGCACTTTCCGCATCGCAGATGGGTCTGTGAGTTATGTGCAGTTCGGCACAACTGAAAATAACCTGAGCTCCAGGTGGAAAATGGATCACGTGGACTGGTCCATGCGCTATTCTGTGCTCGTCTGAAATGGCCTTTACTATTCACAACACCAGAAGTTTTCTTTACAAGCTTAAAATCCTACTTTTTACGAGAATCCCTGGAAGTCTCTGCACCTGGTGGTGTGACATTCTTGGGTGAGTGAGGTTGCACTACCTGACTCTTCCCTTTGCCAGATCTGCCTGGTCATGGGATCATCATTTGACTATGTTCTTCTGGATCACTATCTGCTTGGATCCGCTTATGACCAGATTGGAACAGTAAAATGTCTCCTAAGTGTGGGTTTGTTGTGGTTTACAAGGTAGTCACACTAGTATCTCTGTACTCGGGCCATCTGCCAGGTTCTTTACATGTTAACACACATAGGGGCAGTATTATTAATCCTATATTTAGACAGTTTAAACTGGAAAGTCTACAAACTTCTCCAGATTCATCACTGTATGAAGGTCCAAGTATGATAAAAGGTCTTCTTTTGTTGACTATGTCCTGATGTTTAGAAGCTTGGACACCAAACATGCTGAAGAAGGTTTTTCTTTATTGGACGCACAACGCGTTTCAGCTCCAAAATGCATTTTATGTCCAATAAGGAGAAATTTCTTCTGCACTTTTAGTATCCGAGCTTGTATACATTAGAGCATCATAGGCAAAAATAGTCCTTATTCTTATGTGCAGTATGGTCAGGTTGGATGTCAAGTTGGACGATTTCCCAAGTTGGACAATTGTGTCTTGAAACCTCTTGATTTCCTCCCGCACTTAGTGGAATTGTGCCTAATCCCTGCACAATAATTCAAGATGATCGTCATTCCTCCTCATTATCTCTTATCCTCCCTGTTATTAACTCCCGTATATTGCACTTGGATATCGCCTCTTCTCCCATAGCTTTCTTTCATCGTTGCTGGTCTCCATCAGATTTATGTTGGATGGCGCATCTTTAGACACTTTTATCTAACTTTACTACTTCTTAGTTAGCTTCTTGATTTTTTGGGTGGTGCACTTTGTCACATTTTCACCATGCCCCAATCCTGGATCAGGGTCAGTCTTCTAGACATACAATGTATTGTCTAAATCTGAAGGCAACAATTGGCACCAAAATGCTCCAAAATTTATCTCCTCTTCCACCAAAGTCATGGCACGGTCACAATAGTAAATCTGCCCCAGTAGTGCAACTCTTGTTTTGCGCAGAGACTTAAAGGCCATACATGAGCCTACATCCATATGCCTCTGATTTGTATATGAAGGCAACGGAAAAATGGAGACATTACTTCTATGTCCAAATACGCAAACGCCGACTGAGCCAGTGCAGCTCCATGTTCATGAGTCCTTCTGATAACCAACTTTATACGTCACTACTACTTATGTAATGAAACATATTTGATCCTTTTTTTTTTTTAAATAGTAACTGTGATAATAGAGAAAAAATCGAAACGTAGAGCTATTAAATACTTTTACACATTCGAGCCACAGAACCTTCACTGCGCCACCATAAACCTTGTGTGCCACCATATGGTACCTTGACATATAGAGGTACAGTATTGCCCATAGACCCCTTTACTGCAATATTGCTTTTCCATTCTACTTGGATCTTGTATGGAACTTTATCCAGCCATTTACAAATCTCCTAACATGAGGTTTTCCAGTATTCTTGCCTTACAAGCAGAGGATCCGTGGTCCAGAGTACTGACCAACATGATTCATGGGATGCCAGTCAAAGGCATCAATAGAGAGCATCCCTAAGGTTGAGTTTTTAGTGAGTTTTTGACATTGTGTACTTTTCTCTGTGCAAAAAATGTCAGCGTCTTCTAGTTCCAGCATAGGGGATGGGATTAAGAGCAATATCGTGCCCACTGCTTTATTTTTTTTGTGCTGTGTAAACTGACCTGCGGTTTCTGTTTGAAATCTGGAACATGTTAATTTATCTTGCCGATACGCTGAGTTTTATGTGCAAATTTTCACCATAGACTTTAATTGGATGCATAAAATCCACAGAAAAAAATGCAAATGACTGGACGAATAAAAGTTTTGTCCAAGCCAAATAGGAGGAAATATCAAAACCAAAGTAGCCTAATTTAAAATATGATAAACCAAAAAGAGACAAAGTGATAAAAATGCACTAAAAAAGTAACCTAATTTGCCTAATGGGTGCAGAAAATCTGCAACATCAAAAACCTCACCAAAAGCTCCTTGTACCTAAAGAGAATGGAGCAAGTAGCTAATGACACATCCTGGTTCAGAGAGTGGTTGACCAACAGTTTAGTTTTATTTTAGGTGTCCCATGTTCTCCTTGATGTTACCACATGTATATGTGATCAGTGCGGATGTGATCCCTGGTGGATCCTTGGACAGTCACAAGAGTTACTAAATCGGGATGTATGGAGCAAGTAATTAATAATACATTTGTATCCCGGTTCAGAGAGTGGTTGACCAATAGTTTAGTTTTATTTTAGTTGTCCCATGTTCTCCTTGATGTTACCACTTGTATTTGTGATCAGTGCGGATGTGATCCCTGGTGGATCCTTGGACAGTCACAAGAGTTACTAAACCTAGATCTATTTGTGAACTATGGTTGAAAACCAGAGCGCTTGGAGGAAACCGGCAAAAAATAAAGGAAGAGTATCCAACCCTATATAATGTACATGTTATCCTGCTCCGACTAAACCCACAAATGCAGTGCTATTAACGTTAATGTGTCACTAGTATATAAATACTCTGCAGACTGTGACTTTCTATTTGATGTGAATCAAGTCAATGCTGGGATTTGTAGTGCAGACAGTTGTAGTTAGTCTCCTTTATGTTTTACAGTACGATGCGTTACTCCTCCATTCAGATCCAGGAATGACATGACCATGATCTATTGCTGGTTGGATTTTAGCAGCAGGTGGTGGTCGGAGGTTTGACATCTTGAATGTAAACCATCAGTTGTATTGTGCTCATAGTGAAATTCAATATGCAAACAATAGAGCAATGATCATGGTATAGATGTCTGTAGTGCACGGCCGGCGCTCTCGGCCCTCTCTACATGAGACAGCTGTCACACGGCCTAATTAGGGACATGATGGGTGAGAGCTAAGACGATCCGAAAAAATACGAGAGTGGGGTGTCATTCAGATGACCTGGATCATGTATGTGTTCTACCTGTTCTTCGCGGATAGAAAATGTACCCATTGGCAATGTTCATATGCCCGTTGTTTTTTTGCTGACAGATCCTATTTTGATCATTATTACAGATCAGACACCAATGGAAGTCAAAGATTCCATAAAAAATGGATAGAACTCAAATGTCATCAGAGTGCTGCCTGCATTTAACATTTTAGGGCTACATTCACACATCCATTTTTCTCATCCATGTTGCTGACCTATAGAGTCTAATGGAACCACTTGCACATATTATTTTTTTTTTTTTTTAATGGATTTTTGTGTCCATTCCGATAATTTCTGTGCATGTCCTATTCTCATTCTTTTTTTGCGAATTAAGCTCGGACATTGAAATCTATGGGTACCCGTCAAAAAATGCCATTGTTAAGTGTCAATGGGGCGGAATGGTCAGAAAATGTATCTCCTTTGAAACCTGAATAAGAAAAAAAGTTTGGTCTTGATGGATGTGAAAACTTAAATGGATGTGTGAGTTTAGCAAATAAATGAAAAAAATATATATATAATTTTTTTTTTCATGCACGAGAAATGTATGCCACACTGATGGTAAAAATGGAAAAACGCTGACCCTAACAAGGGTGGACATAGTATTATTACGACTGTTCAAAGTCGTTTCCGTTTTTTTCATATAGAAGAAAAAAAAAAAAAAACAGGCTTCCCCCCAGCTCTGACAAACTATCGGATCATGCAGGAATGATGACTGCTGTTCTCTATGTAACATGCACCATTAAAAGTCCATAAATACCATAGAGTCATATACATGAATGTGTTTTACAGGATGCATTCCTACCTGCTCAGAGGGAGAGATTCTTGCCTGCTTACTAGACTCACCTGTACATGTTTTGGCCTGGTTACCTGCCATAGAAGCATGTGGTCACGTGAGCAATTTGCCAGCTCAGGTCACAACACCTCGGCTCGTGCCTGGTGACTGACACCTGTGCAATAATGCAATTGGGAACTTTTAGGAAGCACAGTGCACGTTTACTATTGGCCTCTCTTCACAATGTGCACTTGTCGTTTTGTAACAAATCTAATATTTATCAACAACAAACAAACGGATTCCATTATAATGGCGCAATCATGGATGCAAAATCGAAACCACACATTTTGATCCATTTCCCATAGACTTCAATGTTAAAACTATATATATTAGTTTTTTGGGTCAGAGAAAACGGTTGTGCAGAATACATTTTTTTGATCCAACCAAAAAAACTGATGGAAAGGAGGCAAACGGAAAACATTTTATATTTATGTACCCTTCTGTTCCTGTGGAAATGAATGTATTTATATATTATACTGTGTTCCTGCAGGGATCATTTAGTTTTTTGCAATGGTTCATCGGTCAGGTAACTACTATTTTCTTTCTTTCTCTTTTTCCTGTTTCTCTTTCTCTCTTTCTTCCCCCTTTTCTCTTTTTTTCATCTTTCTTTTTCCTTTCTTTCTTCCTTCCTTTTCGTTTTCACCGTTTTCCTATTTCTTTCTCTCTTTTTTCTCTTTTTCCTTTTTTCTCTTTTCCTTGTTTTTTCCTTTTCTTTCATTCTTTTCCTTTTTCTTCTATTTTTTTTTTTCCTCTTTCTTTCTCTTTTTCCTTTCTCATTTCCATTTTCTTCTTTTTCTTTTTTTTTCTTCCTTTTGTTTCTTTTCCCCTCTCTCTCTTTCCCCCCCTCTCTCTCTTTCCCCCCCCTCTCTCTCTTTCCCCCCTCTCTCTCTTTCCCCCCCTCTCTCTCTTTCCCCCCCTCTCTCTCTTTCCCCCCCTCTCTCTCTCTTTCCCCCCCTCTCTCTCTCTTCCCCCTCTCTCTCTCTTTCCCCCCTCTCTCTCTCTTTCCCCCCTCTCTCTCTCTTTCCCCCTCTCTCTCTCTTTCCCCCCTCTCTCTCTCTTTCCCCCCTCTCTCTCTCTTTCCCCCCTCTCTCTCTCTTTCCCCCCTCTCTCTCTCTTTCCCCCCTCTCTCTCTCTTTCCCCTCTCTCTCTCTCTTTCCCCCTCTCTCTCTCTTTCCCCCCTCTCTCTCTCTTTCCCCCCTCCTCTCTCTCTTTCCCCCCTCCTCTCTCTCTTTCCCCCCTCTCTCTCTCTTTCCCCCTCTCTCTCTTTCCCCCCTCTCTCTCTTTCCCCCCTCTCTCTTTCCCCTCTCTCTCTCTCTTTCCCCCCTCTCTCTCTCTTTCCCCCCTCTCTCTCTTTCCCCCCCTCTCTCTCTTTCCCCCCTCTCTCTCTTTCCCTCCCCTCTCTCTCTTTCCCCCTCTCTCTCTCTTTCCCCTCTCTCTCTTTCCCCCCTCTCTCTCTCTTTCCCCCCTCTCTCTCTCTTTCCCCCTCCTCTCTCTCTTTCCCCCCTCCTCTCTCTCTTTCCCCCCTCTCTCTCTCTTTCCCCCCTCTCTCTCTTTCCCCCCTCTCTCTCTTTCCCCCCTCTCTCTCTTTCCCCCTCTCTCTCTCTTTCCCCCCTCTCTCTCTCTTTCCCCCCTCTCTCTCTCTTTCCCCCCTCTCTCTCTCTTTCCCCCCTCTCTCTCTCTTTCCCCCCTCTCTCTCTCTTTCCCCTTCTCTCTCTCTCTTTCCCCCCTCTCTCTCTCTTTCCCCCCTCTCTCTCTTTCCCCCTCTCTCTCTCTTTCCCCCCTCCTCTCTCTCTTTCCCCCTCTCTCTCTCTTCCCCCCTCTCTCTCTTTCCCCCCTCTCTCTCTTTCCCCCCTCTCTCTCTTTCCCCTCTCTCTCTCTCTTTCCCCCCTCTCTCTCTCTTTCCCCCCTCTCTCTCTCTTTCCCCCCTCTCTCTCTCTTTCCCCCCTCCTCTCTCTCTTTCCCCCCTCCTCTCTCTCTTTCCCCCCTCTCTCTCTTTCCCCCCTCTCTCTCTCTTTCCCCTCTCTCTCTCTCTTTCCCCTCTCTCTCTCTCTCTTTCCTCTCTCTCTCTCTCTCTCTCTCTCTCTCTCTCTCTCTTTCCCCTCTCTCTCTCTCTCTCTTTCCCCTCTCTCTCTTTCCCCTCTCTCTCTCTCTCTTTCCCCTCTCTCTCTCTCTCTCTTTCCCCTCTCTCTCTCTTTCCCTCTCTCTCTCTCTCTTTCCCCTCTCTCTCTCTCTCTCTTTCCCCTCTCTCTCTCTCTCTCTTTCCCCTCTCTCTCTCTCTCTTTCCCCTCTCTCTCTCTCTCTTTCCCCTCTCTCTCTCTCTCTTTCCCCTCTCTCTCTCTTTCCTCTCTCTCTCTCTCTCTCTCTCTCTCTCTCTCTCTCTTTCCCCTCTCTCTCTCTCTCTCTCTTTCCCCTCTCTCTCTTTCCCCTCTCTCTCTCTCTTTCCCCTCTCTCTCTCTTTCCCCTCTCTCTCTCTCTCTTCCCCTCTCTCTCTCTCTTTCCCCTCTCTCTCTCTCTCTTCCCCTCTCTCTCTCTCTCTTTCCCCTCTCTCTCTCTCTCTTTCCCCTCTCTCTCTCTCTCTTTCCCCTCTCTCTCTCTCTCTTTCCCCTCTCTCTCTCTCTCTTTCCCCTCTCTCTCTCTCTCTTTCCCCTCTCTCTCTCTCTTTCCCCTCTCTCTCTCTTTCCCCTCTCTCTCTCTTTCCCCTCTCTCTCTCTTTCCCCTCTCTCTCTCTTTCCCCTCTCTCTCTCTCTTTCCCCTCTCTCTCTCTCTTTCCCCTCTCTCTCTCTCTCTTTCCCCTCTCTCTCTCTCTCTTTCCCCTCTCTCTCTCTCTCTTTCCCCTCTCTCTCTCTCTTTCCCCTCTCTCTCTCTCTTTCCCCCCTCTCTCTCTCTTTCCCCTCTCTCTCTCTTTCCCCTCTCTCTCTCTTTCCCCTCTCTCTCTCTTTCCCCTCTCTCTCTCTCTCTCTCTTTTTCCCCTCTCTCTCTCTCTTTTTTCCTTCTCTCTACAGATACACACATTTGCCACACATCATTCCTGCTCTATTACCAATGTCTATCTCTCTGACTCCCAGGAGAGGAGATGGCAGAGCTCAGCACCAGGTGAATTCCTAGCATTCCTCCTTGAGCACACTCCCCCACTTCAGAGCCAAGGAAGCTGTTTTTTCCTCATCTCTCCAATCACTGTCTTTACCACCTTGGCTTTAGAAATAGTTACACAGGCTGAATTTGCCACTAGGCATTTTCTGGGTTGTTTGTGCAGGGTAATGTGAATGTGCAGTCCCTCCTTATAGTGTGTGCGGCTTTATTTATATGTAGTCATGACACCGCAGGTAAATGGAGAATCCCAGGCGCAGGTGTACGGTATCCAGCTCATTCCCCAGCCAGCCATACACATGACATGGCCGCCAGGAAGACACTTGTTCAGCTGACGGCGGTCTTTCCTGGCTCCCCCACAAATATGCATACTGTAGGAGGCAGAGCGTGCATTTTTACTTTAATAGGAAGAGGGGAAGACACTTCTTGTAGCAACTTATCTGTAATGAACTTGTATTTAGGTTCATGCTGCCCAAACTGCGGGGAGCATGGATCAGTTTGGCTAAACGTTTGCAGCCAAGTTCAGCGAGTACGGAAAGTATTCAGACCCCTTTACATTTTTTCACTCTTTGTTTCATTGCAGCCATTTGGTAAATTCACAAAAGTTCATTTTTTTTTTCTCATTAATGTACACTCTGCGCCCCATCTTGACTGAAAAAACAGAAATTTAGTAATTTTTGCAAATTTATTAAAAAAGAACTGAAATATCACATGGTCATAATATTCAGACCCTTTGCTCAGTATTGTGTAGAAGCACCTTTTGAGCTAGTACAGCCATGAGTCTTCATGGGAATGATGCAATAAGTTTTTCACACCTGGATTTGGGGATCCTCAGCCATCCTTCCTTGCAAATCCTCTCCAGTTCCGTCAGGTTGGATGGTGAACATTGGTCTACAGCCATTTCCAGGTCTCTCGAGAGATGCTCAATTGGGTTTAGGTCAGGGCTCTGGCTGGGCCAGTCAAGAATGATCACAGAGTTGTTCTGAAGCCACTCCTTTGTTATTTTAGCTGTGTGCTTAGGGTCAGTGTCTTGTTGGAATGTAAACCTTCTGCCAAGTCTGAGGTCCAGAGCACTCTGGAAGAGGTTTTCATCCAGTATATCTCTGTACGTGGCCGCATTCATGTTTCCTTCAATGACAACCAGTCATCCTGTCCCTGCAGCTGAAAAACACCCCCATAGCATGATGCTGCCACCACCATGTTTCACTGTTGGGATTGTATTGGGCAGGTGATGAGCAGCCTGGTTTTCTCCACAAATACCGCTTAGAATTATCACCAAAAAGGTCTATCTTCGTCTCATTAGACCAGAGAATCTTATTTTTCATAGCCTGGGAGTCCTTCATGTGTTTTTTAGCAAACCCTATGCGGGCTGTCATATGTCTTGCACTGAGAAGAGGCTTCCGTCTGGCCACTCGGCCATAAAGGCCCGACTGGTGGAGGATTGTAGTGAGAGTTGACTTTGTAGAACTTTCTCCCATCTCCCTACTGCATCTCTGGAGCTCAGCCACAGTGATCTTGGGGTTCTTCTTTACCTCTCTCACCAAGGCTCTTATCCCAGTTTGCTCAGTTTGGCTGGACGGCCCGGTCTAGGAAGACTTCTGGTGGTCCCAAACTTCTTCCATTTACAGATTATGGAGGCCACTGTGCTCTTCAGAACCTTGAGTACTGCAGAAATTCTGTTGTAACCTTGGTCAGATCTGTGCCTTGCCGCAATTCTGTCTCTGAGCTCCTTGCCCAGTTCCTTTGACCTCATGATTCTCATTTGGTCTGACATGCACTGTGAGCTGTGAGGTCTTATATAGACAGCTGTGCGCCTTATCAAATCAACTCATATCAGTTTAATTAAACACAGCTGGACTCCAATGAAGGAGTAGAACATCTCAAGGAGGATCACAAGGAAATGGAGAGCATTAAATATGAGTGTCTGAGCAAAGGGCCTGAATACTTATGACCATGTGATATTTCAGGTTTTATTTTTTATTAAATTTGCAAAATTTTCTACATTTTTGTTTTTTTCAGTCACGATGGGGTGCAGAGTGTACATTAATGAGAAAAAAAATGAACTTTTTTGAATTTACCAAATGGCTGCAATGAAACAAAGAATGAAAAATGTAAAGGGGTCTGAATACTTTCTGTACCCTCTGTATATTTTACTTTGAAACGCAAAAGAAATTCAGAGTAAACCTAACTTGGAAAACCAGATGGATATATGTAGTTTGGGCAGCAGGAATCTAATGACAGGTTCCTTGTAATTATTACCTTTAGTAAGTTTCTGTCTGCAATCTTCATTCCTTCATTCATTTGCTCTGATATGCAGCTTGAAGCCTGATTTCAAGTTTCAGATTTTTTTCTCTTGCAGGATTTTCCCTCCCAGGAATACAGGTTGTGTGTCAGCTCGGTGTGTATGCTGCTGTCTTCTCTTGCTATCATATATCGGCACAGCTCCAGAATTGCTCTTTCATCTGCTTTCTCCTTGTTGATATAGAGTGTTCTCTACTCTCTCTAAAACTTTAGATGCTTTCTCCCCTCTCCCCTGCACATCTGTGTTTTACCCTTCCCCCATGCAATCTCTAAGCCTCTGTCCATATGTCTGAATCGATGTGTGAATAGAACCCCAGAGAGAAGGGATAGGGGTGCAGCGATAAGTTAGGAAATTAGGCTAGGGTCTCACGAATGTATAATCTCTCATCCGACACAATCTATCTGATTGTGTGTGATCAAAGTCTTTCAGATGAGAAGATGGAGAAAACAAAATGTCTCCATCTTCTCCATTTCAGTCCGTGGAAATCGGACCACACTTGCATGTCATCCGAGTGCAGTCCATTGTTTTCCACTAACTCATTGACTTGCATGGCTGAGTGTGATCCGAATATCAGATAAAACTCAGGTATTCAGCGATTTTTATTTTTTTCCCCTTGGACCAATGCGGTCCCAGTAAAAAAAAATCTGACAAGTGCATGGCCCCATAGAATAACATTGGTCCAAGTGCGATCCAATGTTTTGTTTGATCAGCAGATACAGTTTTTGTAAGGGAAAAAACACTTAACTCACCCTCCCTGGGACCAGCACCTCCATCATTGCCCCAACAACTGTTATTGTCTGCAGCAGTGACTTCTGAGCTGAGTGATTGTCTGCAGCGCTGTCTATGTGACATCAGTGCTGCAGATAAGAGACACCACACATCTTATCCATAGGATATGCCCTTGGTCCAAGAATGAAGTTTATATTTTGGCCACATTGAATGAAGAGCTGCAGAGGTGTATCCAGGGTTTCTGGCACCCGGGGCAAGAATTCAGTTTGGCGCCCCCCCGTATGCGATTTGCACACTTAGTCATGTACCCACGAGCTCTTCTCCCTAATGCTCTCAATGTTCAGTGAAAAATTGAGAGAAGCTCGTTGTCACAGGACCATAAGGGTACTGTCACACTCTGCAACTTTCCAACGATCACGATCAGCGATACGACCTGGCCGTGATCGTTGGAAAGTCGTTGTGTGGTCGCTGGGGAGCTGTCACACAGACCGCTCTCCAGCGACCAACGATGCCGAAGGCCCCGGGTAACCAAGGTAAACATCGGGTTACTAAGCGCAGGGCCGCGCTTAGTAACCCGATGTTTACCCTGGTTACCATCGTAAAAGTAAAAAAAAACAAACAGTACATACTCACATTCCGGTATCCGTCAGGTCCCTCGCAGTCTGCTTCCCGCTCTGACTGAGTGCCGCCGTAAAGTGAAAGCAGATCACAGCGGTGACGTCACCGCTCTGCTCTTACTTTACGGCCAGCAGTCAGTTAGTGCTGGAAGCAGACGGCAAGGGACCTGACGGACATCAGAGGGTGAGTATGTACTGTTTTTATTTTTTTTACATTTGCGACGGTAACCAGGGTAAACATCGGGTTACTAAGCGCGGCCCTGCGCTTAGTAACCTGATGTTTACCCTGGTTACAAGCGAACGCATCGTTGGATCGGTGTCACACACACCGATCCAACGATGACAGTGGGAGATCCAGCGACGAAAGAAAGTTCCAAACGATCTGCTACGACGTACGATTCTCAGCAGGGTCCCTGATCGCTGCTGCGTGTCAGACACAGCGATATCGTATGGATATCGCTGGAACGCCACGGATCGTACCGTCGTAGCGACAAAAGTGCCACTGTGAGACGGTACCCTAAGTGTGAAAGTCACATATGAGTGAAGTGTCCATGTGACGACTACTGGAACCTGCAGAGCTGAATCCTGACATCACAGCTTCTGAATTCTCACAACTAATGCACTGCACACTTTTAGGATTCTCCCTTGCCGGTGGACAGTCATGTCAGCACAAGCACATGATTTGTATACTTCTGACCACATTCCAACTAGACGTACCCGGCCTCACTCAGTTCATTTTCATTGAGTGAGGCCACACATGTCTAGTCAGCACGTGACCGCATGTATCTAAATCGCCAGCACAAGAGAATCCTGACAGCGTGCAGAGCGCCCTGTGAGAATTCAGAAGTCTGCAGTCACAAAGAACGACTGCAGTCTCATTACAAACCTGGACGTCCCCTTTAATGCTCCTAACATAAATAAAAACATGAGAGTTAGTATCACAAATAACATTTACATCCAGGTACCTTATAGATGATGATGTCGTCTCTGGAGTCGTCCTCCTTCTTTTCTTCATCTTGTCCAGACCCCATGATGAGTTTTCTCATCCACAGCCGTCTCTGCAGACTTCCATCTTCTCCGCTCTTTTGCAGAAAGTCTCCACATGATGCCCTTAAAGATAGAAGTGTCATTAAAATGCTCCTGAATAAAAAATTGCCCCTCACTATATTGTCTGCATAAAATATGACCCCCACATTGTCCCGCTTATGGTACATGCTCTTTACACTGACCTCTCCTTTCCATATCGGCCCCCTCCTCACACTGTCCTCTCACACTGAGTCCCCCCTATAGGGCCCAGTATTTAAACTGTACTCTCTCATCACACTCCCCCTCCTTCGTATACTATCCCCTCCTGGCTGTGCCCTTACACTGTCCCCCATGCTACCCATGCACACATCCCAACACCCTCACTCCCCGCACTCTGTCCACATACGTTTTTCACATCGCTGCTCATACTGTGTCCGCATACATTCCCCCGTTTGCTCCCCAAACTGTCTGCACCCATCCCCAATACTGCTTCCTCATACATGCCTCCCATTCCCCCATACTGTTTCCTCATATATGCCCCCTATCTCCCCCTTTGCTCTTTATTTTGTGTCCTCAGATCTCCCCCACACATTAAATCCCCCCATCCCCATGACAAATCTCCCCCCACACATTCAATCCCCCATCTCCATTCCAATTCTCCCCACACACAATAAATCCCCCCTCCCTACTCACATTAAATCTCCCCCCCCACAATAAATCCCCCCCATCTTTACTCACATTAAATCTCCCCCCACAATAAATCCCCCCCATGTCCACTCACATTAAATTTTCTCCCTCACAATAAATCCCCACTCACATTAAATCTCCCCCCATCTCCACTCATATTAAATATCCCCCATCCAATAATATATCCCACCATCCCCACTCACATTAAATTCCCCCCCCCCCCCCCGCTCACATTAAATCCCCCCCCCCCCTCACATTAAATCCCCCCCCCCCCCCGCTCACATTAAATCCCCCCCCCTGCACCTTCGGTGTCTTCAGCTCCACAGGAGCACTTACCACCGATCTGCATCTCTCCTGCTCTGTCTCTACTCTGCCGCGCAGGTGAGTGACGTCAGCAGCGTGATCACATGACCTGATCACGCTGCTGGCGCCGCTCTGACCCGGCAGTCAGAGCTTCAATTGTACTCGCATCTCAGATGCAGTACAATTGAACACTGGGAGCCGGCGCGCCGCAGCTTCTCTGTGCCGGCTGTCAGCTTGACAGTCGGCACAGAGAACATCCGACTCCCAGTGCGGGGGGCGGCAGAATGCTGCCGCTGGGGGAGACACTGCGGACTGCCGCTTTAGGCGGCCCGACTGCACCCCCCTGCCGGCTGCGCCTGGGGCACATGCCCCGGCTGCCCCCCCTAGATACACCACTGAAGAGGTGGCGACTTCTCCGCTTTTTTTCTATTGACTTCTATTGGAGATCTGAAAATGGTTGAGCAAGCATCCTACTGCTATTTATCTTATTTATTATGCATCTTTATGTAGCGCCATCATGTTGCACAGCGCTCTACAGACACAGCCCTAGTCTTATACTTACTGGCTGCTGTGTTCAGCTCTTACGGGCACCTCTCCAGTTCCGCGCCACCACCAACTTGTGACCGTAACCAGAAGTCAAAGGTAATGGTCACAAGCTCTCATTTTAAGTCTATGAGATCTTCGTTCTGCCTTTCATAGACTTACATTGAGTTGTGACTTCCGGCTCACCCAACAAGCACTGGAGCGATCCGGCAGGTCACAGACTGCTGCATACTTTCCAGATGAAGACGGCAGTTGTAAGTGTAGGACTAGGGGTAAGGAACGGAGATATGTAGCACCATTCCAGCTATGTACCACTCCAGATCTGCTCCAAGAACAGATGAAGATGGCGGCTGGTAAGTATAAGACTAGGGGTAGAGAACGGAGCTATGTAGCACCTCTCCACAACTGCACCACTCCAGATCTGCGCCAAGAACAGATGAAGATGGCTGCTGGTAAGGATAAGACTAGGGGTAGAGAACAGAGCTAAGTAGCACCACTCCAGCACTGCACCACTCCAGATCTGCACCAAGAACAGATGAAGACGGCTGCTGGTAAGGATAAGACTAGGGGTAGAGAACAGAGTTAAGTAGCACCATTCCAGCACTGCAATAATAATTTTAAAAAAAAAACCTGCTGGAGTGGCGCTTTAAGTCTGGGGCTACATAGAGACACTGAACTCGCAGGGACATACTGCAGCATTGGGTGTAACGATTTCCTATGGTGTCACGGGAGTCTCATATTTTTCTAAGTGTTTTAAATTTTATTTTCCTGGTTGCCAGTCGCACATTGTACATTCACTGTAGACTGACATGCAACTTATATGCTGCAAGCTGTCTAATTACTGCTAATCAGAGCTTTGAGATAGTTGCACCAAGCAAAGTTATTTCCAGAGGACTGCTGACAATCCACACAGCCTTAGAAGATGGAGTTTACAAATGCAGGCCGGCTCCCATATAGATTTTTTTTTTTTTTTTTACCATTCCTTTCAAGTTATCAATGTCATCAGGACAATGAGTTGTTGGGTGCAGGGCTACAAAGCCAAACCAAGGAATGCCGATGCCTTGACCCCAATCATTGGCAGGGACCGCACTGGAGGAAAGTGTTTATGCTCACACTACAGTATATATTTGGATAACTTTCGCAGATAACCCCTAAATAAAAGGGATGAGACGCAAAGTAAATATTTACATTTGGCAGTATGGGGGTAAAAAAAAAATATATATATATATATATATATATATATATATATATATATATATATATATATATATATATATATATATATATATATATATATATATATATATATATATATATATATATATATATATATATATATATACAGGTCCTTCTCAAAAAATTAGCATATAGTGTTAAATTTCATTATTTACCATAATGTAATGATTACAATTAAACTTTCATATACTATAGATTCATTATCCACCAACTGAAATTTGTCAGGTCTTTTATTGTTTTAATACTGATGATTTTGGCATACAACTCCTGATAACCCAAAAAACCTGTCTCAATAAATTAGCATATTTCACCCGACCAATCAAATAAAAGTGTTTTTTAATACCAAACAAAAAAACCATCAAATAATAATGTTCAGTTATGCACTCAATACTTGGTCGGGAATCCTTTGGCAGAAATGACTGCTTCAATGCGGCGTGGCATGGAGGCAATCAGCCTGTGACACTGCTGAGATGTTATGGAGGCCCAGGATGCTTCAATAGCGGCCTTAAGCTCATCCAGAGTGTTGGGTCTTGCGTCTCTCAACTTTCTCTTCACAATATCCCACAGATTCTCTATGGGGTTCAGGTCAGGAGAGTTGGCAGGCCAATTGAGCACAGTAATACCATGGTCAGTAAACCATTTACCAGTGGTTTTGGCACTGTGAGCAGGTGCCAGGTCGTGCTGAAAAATGAAATCTTCATCTCCATAAAGCATTTCAGCCGATGGAAGCATGAAGTGCTCCAAAATCTCCTGATAGCTAGCTGCATTGACCCTGCCCTTGATGAAACACAGTGGACCAACACCAGCAGCTGACATGGCACCCCACACCATCACTGACTGTGGGTACTTGACACTGGACTTCAGGCATTTTGGCATTTCCTTCTCCCCAGTCTTCTTCCAGACTCTGGCACCTTGATTTCCGAATGACATGCAAAATTTGCTTTCATCAGAAAAAAGTACTTGGGACCACTTAGCAACAGTCCAGTGCTGCTTCTCTGTAGCCCAGGTCAGGCGCTTCTGCCGCTGTTTATGGTTCAAAAGTGGCTTTACCTGGGGAATGCGGCACCTGTAGCCCATTTCCTGCACACGCCTGTGCACAGTGGCTCTGGATGTTTCCACACCAGACTCAGTCCACTGCTTCCTCAGGTTCCGGTCACCTCTTCTCGTTGTACAGCGTTTTCTGCCACATTGTTTCCTTCCAACAGACTTACCATTGAGGTGCCTTGATACAGCACTCTGGGAACAGCCTATTTGTTGAGGAATTTCTTTCTGGGTCTTACCCTCTTGCTTGAGGGTGTCAATGATGGCCTTCTTGACATCTGTCAGGTTGCTAGTCTTACCCATGATGGGGGTTTTGAGTAATGAACCAGGCAGGGAGTTTTTAAAAGCCTCAGGTATCTTTTGCATGTGTTTAGAGTTAATTAGTTGATTCAGAAGATTAGGGTAATAGGTCATTTAGAGAACCTTTTCTTGATATGCTAATTTATTGAGACAGGTTTTTTGGGTTATCAGGAGTTGTATGCCAAAATCATCAGTATTAAAACAATAAAAGACCTGACAAATTTCAGTTGGTGGATAATGAATCTATAATATATGAAAGTTTAATTGTAATCATTACATTATGGTAAATAATGAAATTTAACACTATATGCTAATTTTTTGAGAAGGACCTGTGTATATATATATATATATATATATATATATATATATATATATATATATATATATATATATATATATATATATATATATATATATATATATATATAAAAATATATATATATATATATATATATATATATATATATATATATATATATATATATATATATATTACATACATATACACTACCGTTCAAAAGTTTAGGGTCACTTAGAAATTTCCTTATTTTTGAAAGAAAAACGCAGTTTTTTTCCAATGAAGCTAACATTAAACGATTCAGAAATACACTATACAGTGTTAATGTGGTAAATGACTATTCTAGCTGCAAACGTCTGGTTTGTAATACAATATGGTCATGGTTGTTTGAAATGGGCCTCCATACACCTATCACTCCAGTGTTCTTATGATACTTTGTGTTTGCTAACTGGGTAAGAAGGCTAATGGATGGTTAGAATACCCTTGAAAACCCTTGTACAAGTATGTTAGCACAGCTGAAAACAGTTTGGCTGATTAGAGAACCTATAAACTTGACCTTCCTTTGAGCTAGTTGAGAATCTGGAGCATTACATTTGTTGGTTCCATTAAACTCTCAAAATGGCCAGAAAAAAATAACTTGCATGTGAAACTGTACAGTCTATTCTTGTTCTCAGAAATGAAGGCTATTCCATGGGAGAAATTGCCAAGAAACTGAAGATTTCCTACAAAGGTGTGTACTACTCCCTTCAGATGAGAGCTCAAACAGGCTCTAACCAGAGTAGAAAGAGAAGTGGGAGGCCCCGCTGCACAACTGAGCAACAAGACAAGTACATTAGAGTCTGTAGTTTGTCAAATCGACGCCTCACAGGTCCTCAACTGGCAGCTTAATTAAATAGTACACGCAAAACGCCAGTGTCAACGTCTACAGTGAAGATGCGACTCCGGGATGCTGGCCTTCAGGGCAGATTGGCAAAGAAAAAGCCATATCTGAGACTGGCTAATAAAAGGGAAAGATTAATATGGGCAAAAGAACACAGACATTGGACAGAGGAAGATTGGAAAAAAGTGTTATGGACAGACGGATCCAAGTTTGAGGTGTTTGGATCACACAGAAGATGAGATGCAGAACTGAAAAGATGCTGGAAGAGTGCCTGACGCCATCTGTCAAGCATGGTGGAGGTAATGTGATGGTCTGGGGTTGCTTTGGTGCTGGTAAAGTGGGAGATTTGTACAAGGTAAAAGGGATATTGAATAAGGAAGGCTATCACTCCATTTTACAATGCCATGCCATACCCTGTGGACAGCGCTTGATTGGAGCCAATTTCATCCTACAACAGGACAATGACCCAAAGCACACCTCCAAATTATGCCAGAACTATTTAGGGAAGAAGCAGCAGCTGGTATCTATCTGTAATGGACTGGCCAGCACAGTCACCAGACCTCAACCCCATTGAGCTGTTGTGGGAGCAGGTGGACCGTATGGTGCAAAAAGTGCCCATCAAGCCAAACCAACCTGTGGGAGAGGCTTCTGGAAGTATGGGGTGAAATTTCTCCAGATTACCTCAGCAAATTAACTGCTAGAATGCCAAAGGTCTGCAATGCTGGAATTGCTGCAAAAGGAGCATTCTGTGACGAAAGCAAAGTTTGAAAGAGAAAATTATTATTTCAAATAAAAATCTTTTTTTCGAACCTTGTCAATGTCTGGACTAGATTTTACATTAATTTGGCAGCCCATGTGATTAATAAAAATATGAGTTTTCATGGAAAACACAAAATTGTCTGGGTGACCCTAAACTTTTGAACGGTAGTGTGTGTGTATATATATATATATATATATATATACACTCACTGGCCACTTTATTAGGTACACCTGTCCAACTTCTTGTTAACACTTAATTTCTAATCAGCCAATCACATGGCGGCAACTCAGTGCATTTAGGCATGTAGACATGGTCAAGACAATCTCCTGCAGTTCAAACCGAGCATCAGTATGGGGAAGAAAGGTGATTTGAGTGCCTTTGAACGTGGCATGGTTGTTGGTGCCAGAAGGGCTGGTCTGAGTATTTCAGAAACTGCTGATCGACTGGGATTTTCACGCACAACCATCTCTAGGGTTTACAGAGAATGGTCCGAAAAAGAAAAAAAATCCAGTGAGCGGCAGTTCTGTGGGCGGAAATGCCTTGTTGATGCCAGAGGTCAGAGGAGAATGGGCAGACTGGTTCGAGCTGATAGAAAGGCAACAGTGACTCAAATCGCCACCCGTTACAACCAAGGTAGGCCTAAGAGCATCTCTGAATGCACAGTGCGTCGAACTTTGAGGCAGATGGGCTACAGCAGCAGAAGACCACACCGGGTACCACTCCTTTCAGCTAAGAACAGGAAACTGAGGCTACAATTTGTACAAGCTCATCGAAATTGGACAGTAGAAGATTGGAAAAACGTTGCTTGGTCTGATGAGTCTCGATTTCTGCTGGGACATTCGGATGGTAGGGTCAGAATTTGGCGTAAACAACATGAAAGCATGGATCCATCCTGCCTTGTATGGAGCATCTTTGGGATGTGCAGCCGACAAATCTGCGGCAACTGTGTGACGCCATCATGTCAATATGGACCAAAATCTCTGAGGAATGCTTCCAGCACATTGTTGAATCTATGCCACGAAGAATTGAGGCAGTTCTGAAGGCAAAAGGGGGTCCAACCCGTTACTAGCATGGTGTACCTAATAAAGTGGCCGGTGAGTGTATATATATATATATATATATATATATATATATATATATATATATATATATATATATATATATATATATATATATATATATATATATATATATATATATATATATATATTAATTATTGTATATCATTACTGCTATGAATCTACAAACCCTAAGCCCCTGATGGGGGGGGGGGGGGAATTGTAGGACTTGTAGTACTTCCACAGCTATGTGATCCCCACCAATGACCTGGTTTATGGGAATGTATAGGTGAACAGACTAAAATATTCCCATTTCTGCTCTTATTTTGCAGCAATCAGTATGAGAGTTGGAGTATGGTGCATGGTATCGGTGGATTTTGAAGTAAAAGGGCTAGTCTCCCGAGTCCCTATAATGAGTCCTCTTCTCCCTTCACTGCAGTCGTCACACCTGCAGATCAAAGTCAGAAGTCCCTTTATAGTCCAGGTCCATGGTCTCCCTCCCTGCCTTTCATCATGATCTGCTCTGATGCACGGAATGAGGCGACCTACCTACAGGTGCATCGCGCCCAGAGAGCGAGAAAACACGCCTCACATTTATATTTGTAGTCTTATTTTCTTTTCTTTTTTTTTGTTGCATTGAATAAGTTGTAAAAAAAAAAACACACACACAATGGAGGATCGACGTTTCATAGAATGTTTTGTGGACCTTGAGTTATCTGTAGTTTTCACAGATGGCACTTGTACACATTAAATTCTATGGGGTTGTGTATATGTTCAATATTTTTTATTTATTTTTTTTACCCCTTGAACCGAGTAGTACGCTGAAAAAATTGGAGACATCCAATTTTACTGTTGGATCAAGATAGTCAATGCACATCTATGAAAAAAAAATTCAGACCGCACTCAGATGACATCTGAGTGCAGCCCAATATTCACGGACTGGCAAAATGAAAACGTGGAGAAACTTTATTTTTATTTTTCCCTCTCTCCATCGTACCAGAAAACTGATGCCACTCTGATCTGAATAATCAGATTGTGATGTGGAGGGATCGCTTGTGTGAAGGTTTGGTTCAGATGGGTGTTTTTCACAGTTTGTATATGGACCACAGTGCTCGGACTGACCATAGACACACATGAGGTTGTATATTTGGGTCTGGGCATACTGGTCCTTTTATATGAGTTGTGAATTGCCCCCCTCAGAATGCCAGCAGAATTTTGGAACTTTTTTTTCCCCTTTGGTTTTTCTCAGATACAAAAAAAACTCCACGATGAAAAAAAAAATATATATATGGAAATTGGATCCATCACACTGATAAAATCCGATTATTATTTATTTACTTTGATGAAAAGAAACTCGTGTGAATGAGTCCTTGCCAGCTAAGTGGATGAGATTTTAAGAAATGTTTTATGAAAAGTCTTTTTCGCTGCTGCAGATTTTCTGTTGTCATTCCGCATGGATCCCTATTAACGAATCAGGGGTACACGTACCATTGGTGCAACCTGTGCGGCCGTCCAGGGGCCCAAGAGGTAAGGGGTCACTACCACCTCCAAAGCAGGCGGAATTGTGCAGTATGATGAGTTATTGGGCTGTGAAGGGCCCATATATTGTCCTTGCACAGGGGCCCTTTCCTGTCCTGTATAGATCCCTTGTGCAACTGTATCTGCCACTCTTGGAACCTGAATGAAGAGGTGACTAATCCGGTCCTTGGCACCAGTCCTGAATATTAGTACTGGTAATGACACTATTGGCACCAGTATACCCAGTTGGCATGAGGAAGAACTCTGCAGTTTCTGTTAATAGGAAGAATTTTGCAGGCAGCCATATATTACGTCTCTCTTCAGTGCTGCACATTTGGGGACCATAAACGCTGATTCTTTGGGTAAAGTGTTTGCATTGTACAATGGAGCTGGAAGTCTGGGACAGTGAGATAGCGGGACGTGTCGGTCAGAAAGAAAGGCGCCGATTTATAGCAAACAATAAATGGCTGCTGTCTGTTCTTCTACAGATAGAGGTAAAAATCTAAGTGGGCAAAATATCCCATTATACAGGGGTCTCCGAGCCTTGGGAGCTGTTAAAATATTTATATAAAATCTCCTGCAATTTTTTTTTTTTCTTTTTTTCTTTTTTGTTTCTTTAATATTATCTTGTGCTTGCATTTTTCCGGATGTTCAAGTCCGATTGAGAAGACTGTGTGAGAGAACCCAGAACACTGACACACCCAGAGCGAAGAAAAAGCTACTGACACCTCCCCCCCCTTCCCCCCCAAAAAAAATAATGGCACAATCACTTAGGGTGCGAGTCATTATTGCATTTTCGCCTGTTTTTTGTTCAGTTTTTAGTATTTTGCACTTTGTTTGCACCAAGTTCATCATTGCATTTGCGCCTTTTTTCAAGGTCTTATTTTACATGTTCGCCTGTTTTTGTTTTTTTTATTCTTTTTCGTGTTTGTTTGCCATTGTGGCCAAAGTTAGGGGTATTTAGATGGTTTTTACTTGATTGATCATTTTATGACTTTTTTAAAAAAAAAACCTTACAAAATTTGACTTCAGTCTGGCGCTGGAGTGATTTTATGTGCGGCAATAAATTTGGCCCAATTTTTCCAATATTTTGCAAAACGTGTATCTCTGTTGCTGGACTTGTCTATAAAAGAACTACATGTGCATTTAAGTAGTTGGGGTGTGAAATCCTGCTAAAAAGAAGAAACCTTTGACTATGTGTATAATATATTTGTGTATATATAATATTTTGGCAGATTGCTTCCAAGTACTCTATGATCACTGTCATGCGGATGCTCTTGGTTGGCAGAAAATGTACAAGTTCCAAATGGTAGTAACTAGAGTTGAGCAAATTTTTCAAAATTTGGTTCCGATTATGATCGCCTGTGAATATTGTTTTTGCATTATTCGCCGAACGTCATTAGTCAATGGGAGTAGAAATTACCGAATATGTTCGGAACGATCATCAAACATAAATTCAGCACGACT
The DNA here is from genome assembly GCF_051348905.1 of Ranitomeya variabilis. Classification (NCBI taxonomy): domain Eukaryota; kingdom Metazoa; phylum Chordata; class Amphibia; order Anura; family Dendrobatidae; genus Ranitomeya; species Ranitomeya variabilis. The sequence continues at coordinate 475,211,170 of NC_135233.1, forward strand.
AGGGTACCAATACAGCGCGAATATGGCAAATTCAGATTCGTCGACCGATTCCCAACAAATTCGCTCCACTCTAGTAGTAACCAATGTAAGAAAAAAAACAAAACAAACATATGGATCCGTTTTTCCACGCTCTGTAACTTTGTATTTTGCTGTATACCTTCCAGTACTTGCTTTTCAGCATAGAAATATCATGCACTTTGTTCTCCAGATAAATCTTTCATGGGGTCAGTGCGGAGTTACCTCTGTGCAGCGTGTTTCTGTGCAGTTTCTGTATATACCACGCAACGTTATTATAAAAATACATTTTCCTGAGTGTTCTGTTCCCACGGGAGCGCTGCTCATTGCCAAGTGCTCGTCCTTCATAATAATGCCTTGGTTTAATGGTTAATATGTGCCTTTCATGTTGGGTGGGGGGAGGAGTAGTGACCTTCCCACTAGTACCTTTCTTATCAGTCTGGTATGTGCTCTGCAGGGATGAGGTCAGTAGCGGGGCCAGTATGTGGGATAAAATTTCCAGTCCCCCCCCCAACATCAGAATATAATGTGATATCGGCAGAGGTGTAACCATAATAAGTGCAGGGGTTGCAATCGCACCCGGGTTCTGGAGTCTACAGGGGCCCAAAAGGAAAAGACTTTTAATTAGGGGCCCTGTTGGAGATTTTGCATTGGGGCCCACAAGCTCCTAGTTACTTCATTGGATAGGTTTCTCTTTTATATTTAGGATCAATCTGGATTTGGGTGATGAATAGGAAGTGGTTTAAACTGGCAATAAAGATTACGGTAGGTTACGGATTATAGGACGTACCTACGGTACTAATTTAACTGCGATTGACTGATGATTAGAGATGAGCGAATTTGTTCGGAAATGATTGCCGAATCTGAATATGCCATATTCGTGCCATATTGCTACCCTATTCATGCCGAATTCATGTTTTGGAGATCTGGTCCGAATATATTCGGCCATTTCTACTCCCATTGACTCCAATGACGTTCGGCGAATATGGCAAATTCAATATTCGCTGCGGATCGTAATCCGAGCTGGATTTTCAAAAATTCGATCAACTCTACTGATGATCTTGTATGGATGCCGGGGATAACTCCATGATGACAGATCCATGACATCAGATCCTTTGTCAACTCAGAAGATAAACTTTGTCTTATTCCTCTCTCCCCATTGAAACAACGACGCCCGCTTTGCTTAATACCTGTATGCATGGTTATCGGGACATTTTTAATGTACAGGACCATAGGTTGGTCATGGACATGACATATTCATCTACAGACTATTGGGAGATCCTGATAGATTTTATGCAATCTGGAAAACCTAGTGACCGGATCCCTTTTAACTTTGGCTGTAGACATGAATATTAAATCTACTTTAGATGACTGAAAAATATCAAGAGTGGAACAGAGAAAAAGTAGAATAGAAACACGCCACCACTTCTGCATTTATCACCCACTCCGAATATTGAACGTGGCATTAGGGCCACTTTTAGTTTTTGGGGAATCTGTTTAATAATTGGAAATATTTGTCCTGTAATAATAGACCTATTTATAAATATAAGGTACGGTATTTATAAAATAAAAAAAATATAAAGTATATGATGCATAATAAAATATTACTGTATATTGTGGTACCTTGTTGTCTTTTTGGGCATAAAAGTATTTACTAAAAACTTTAAAATGAAGGAAAAAAAAATCCTTAATGCAGGTCAATACAGACATTGCAATCCAATCCTTTAGGGAAGGGATCCCATTAAAAAGGAAAAGTCATCTTACATTTCTGAAGGGGAGAAAAAACAAACAGAAACATTATGCCCTTTTTGGGGACTGGTAAAATACCATAAATGAAATGTTCCATGTACAAGGTGTGATATGATTAACACTGACGGTAAAAATTGAGACATGGCCGAAAATTGGATACAGCACACTGATGAAAAACGTTTTTAATTTTTTTTTTTCTCATATTCCAAAAAGAAATATCAGATTAAGGTCTTAGACTAGATTTTATTTTTTGATAGGTTGTGTCCCCTTGTGTCACATATCTGAAAGTGGGCAGGGAAAGCATGTGGGCTTCATGGAGTAACTTGTCATATCTTTGGGGAGCAAAATAAAAATGATGTGAACTAGACAACCTAAAACCGCACCACTTTGATGAACGTGGGGCAATCTAGGTTTTCCGTTTGTAAAAGTTAGATTGTTCTAGTAAATCATCCCAATGTATCATCAGTCTGGAGTCCTGGCCTACGAAATTAATTGACAGGTCTTTTTTCTTATTTATTTATTTTTTGCATACCATTTTTCATCAGTGTGATTTCCATCTGTTCTTGGTTCGTGCAGATTTTTACCATCATTGCTGCACATTTTTTCCTCATATGGAAAAAACAAATAAAAATTGAAGGTTTTCCAAGCTTCTCCTATTAGACAGTGTAAAACGTACTGCAGTAAGGAATACACTATCCTTTTTTGCTTGTTTTTTCATGAAACTATTGACTCGAAAAGGTGATTTATTTATTTATCCACAAATCGGATCAAAATTGAACATTTTTATTGAGCCTCGATGGTTCTTTGATATCAAACTAATATCTTGAAAAATGGTGACTAACTGAATCATAAGGTGTATCGGAAAGCTCGTTTCATTAACTTTCTACATTATTATTTATTATTGCATTAGAAAACCACTAAAATAAAAAAAAAATTGGGGGGGACAGCATAAAATTAACAAGTTTTCGTGGTGTTTTTTTTTTTTTTTTTTTTTTTTTTTTTTAATTTTAGTATTTTTTGTTTTTAATTTTCTTTCCCCGGTGGTGATTTTTAGAGTAGATGTTATGAAAACAATAGCACCATTCATCTCTTTCCGACGGTTTCTTGGAACGGCATTGTCCCCCCTATACAAAAGACCCTTTTAGTGTTCCATACAAGATAAGAGAGGGGGAGAGAGTTTAAGTATTGGGTAAAGGGGGTTGTGGGGGGGGGGGGGGGGGGATACGTTTTGGTGCCAAATTAGAAAAGGAAGTAAAAGGAAACAAAGTAACCTGTACAGAGTATTGGCGTTTTTGCAGATCCTATATAAAGGAAGACTAGGTGGGCTTTATCTTATCTGCAGACTTCTTAGTAGTGTAGTCTTCTTTTGAGTGAAACCATCCACCCGAGTTCTTTACTATATATGATGATAATGGAAAGGTCTCTTTAACATTCTTCAGCTCTCCTGCTAGTAGACATTACTCCTATCCACATTCCTATATGGTTCTTTCTCTGTTTCGCCCCTTGTCCCTTTTAATTCGGGAAGCATTGTCACTTGAGATCAGAAATGTCAAGAAATATCACAAAAGGGTGAAATCTTAATCCTGAGTATCGGCCTCATTACAATAACAATAACATTCCCATAGTTGGTTTCATTGAGAATAGTGAGAAAACAAGGGGGGCTTGTCCCTTTATTGTGATGTGAACACTGCTATAGACCCCAGACCATCTAATGCAATGACTAAAAGTCACATGGGTAAGGGTGACTGATATATTACCGGCATTGTCACGTACTTACTCACCCGTTATCAATGTCCCCTGCGTTGTAACCGTGACACAATACAGGTAATTGGAGAATTTTGAGGCACAATACAAGGGTGATTTGTGGGAAAACTAATGACTTTTACACAGTGGCAGAACTACAGTCCTATGGGTGCAAAATTTGGACTGGGTTCCCAACAGCATTTTGGTCAGATGTCCAGGTCCCTGTAATAATGTCATCTGTCCTGGAGCCTATCGTGAAATAATGTTCCCCAACCTGTAATAATGTCCTCCTTCCTGGCGCCTTACTATAATAATGTGTTCTTTCCTGTGCCATCCTTCCCCCGACTTGTAATAATGTCACATCTTGGCCCCCATCCTGTAATAAAGATCTCCATCCTGACCCCTTACTGTAATAATATATCCTCTTCTGTAATTGTCCCATCTTGGCCCCCATCCTGACCCCTTACTGTAATAATATATCCTCTTCGGTAATTATGTCCCATCTTGGCCTCCATCCTAACCCCTTACTGTAATAATGTATCTTCGTCAGTAATTATTTCCCATCTTGGCCTCCATCTTGACCCCTTACTCTAATAATATATCCTCTTCAGTAATTATGTCCCATCTTGGCCTCCATCCTGACCCCTTACTGTAATAATGTATCCTCTTCGGCAGTTACCTTCCATCTTGACCCCTTACTGTAATAATGTATCCTCTTCAGTAATTGTCCCATCTTGGCCTCCATCCTGTAATAAAGATCTCCGTCCTGGACCCTTTAATTTATAATGTCTCCCACTAAAGCACACTTCTAAAACACTTGAACAAAAAAACAAACAAAATTAAGAAAAATTCTTCTTACCAGTCTGAGCTCCTGCATTGGGCACTGGCCTCTTCATCCTCCGAGCCCATAGGTGGCGGATGGTACATGATAGTGACCTCACGAGCCACCCGCGAAGGACTCGCCAACTTCACCTTCCGACTGTGCAGGGAGCCGGTGGCTCTCTACACCTCAATAGATTTCAACCAAACGTGTGTCCACAGATTCACATTCAACTGAAAACAGCACTGTCACCAGCGGGCCCCCTGACTCCGTTGACATGGTCAGGGTCACACCCTCTGTGACCTTAATCGCTATGCTTCTGCTTTTACATGCAGTAGTCATTTTATATTTTTTCTGGTCTAAAATTGTAAATGCTTTATTTAAAAGCTTTTTTAAAATAAATCCGGTTCTTCAACACTTGGGTCATCATGAGATCCTTGGCGGCGCCCGGACACAACCACCGTTTCCTCTCTACTACCTCAAGTGTGGAACGTGAGAAGATAAATATAACAGATAACTACTTTGCCCCCGAGTTCCGGAATGTATGCCTTGTTCTCCGTAGTTGTCGTTGTCCTGTAATAGGGCCGCTGACCCTCCTACCCACCACTAGCGATTCAGTCCTGCGGGTACCTGTATGGGTGTAATACTTAGGCCGCCGGGCATCCACAATATATTTTCCTCAGTGAAATAGGTCATTATAAAGTCCGAGCAATTTCCTTCTTTGGGCTATCCCGGAAGAAAAATTGTGGACGTCCGTAAAACAACATTTAGAAGTTGCAGGCGGTGTGTAATCTGCGGAGTTATCTTAGTGCGGCCGCAGGCAGAATAACCCAGCCCTTCTGTCTTAAGACAATGGCTCCTTTATGATGGTGCCAGAGGGTGGAACCTGAATTCTGGCGAAAAATGAACAAGAGCTTCATATATCTTGTAGAGTGTCAGTTCCTTTGGTGCAGGTGTAAATGAAGCCAAACTTTTCAAATAATAAAGGGTGACCGAAATCCTATCCTGCTGAAATGAAGCCTCGATGAGGATTTCTGTGCTGGTCAGTATATTCACGCTATGTATACTTTTATATTATTATCTGCTGACTACTTGGTCCACAACTACATTAAAAATTCTGTAGACCTCCAGAGATAAAATCTCCCATGATGCCTTGCTAGATGATCTGCAGTATGGACTTTCCACCAGATGCCCTACTGTAAGACCATGTTCAGATGTGGCAGATTTCTGTGCCGAAAGTCCACAAGAGGACCTCTTAACACGCGCAGCGTTTTTCCTTCCTGCGCTTTTTACAGCAACAGCAAAATTGATTTGTTTTTTAAAATCTCATTCACACAATGATTTTTTTTTCCATACGTTTGTTTTTTTTTCTGAAGAACTCAGCATGTCGGCATGCGATCAACATTTTTAATGGAGTTCTTTAACTTTTGGGATGACTGAGGCTACACTGGGGGGGGGGGGGGGGGAGTTCAACAAAAACATACGCAATTCTCACTGCAGTTTTCCACCCATAACCCTGGCCTAAAATATACAGGTTTTTTTCTGCATGAAAATAAACCGCAAAGTGTGAACATGCTCATATAGTAGAGCACAGTGCAACTGAATAGGGTTTTATGCTGACCAATTGACACAAGGCTGAAAATAGTGTAGATTTCAACCAGCACAACTGTGAATGCAGCTCTGGAAGTACAATACAGACTTTTGACTCGGGACTGCAAGATAGGTGATTTAAAGGAGGTTGGTGGGGAGTAAAATGTTGATGGCCTATACGTAGGATAGGTCATCAAAATGAATGGTGGGGGTTCAACACGTGGTACCCACGCCAATCGGCTGTCATCTTTTTCGAGAACATCTTGATGTCAGCAGCTTTGGCACCTCTATACATTTAGTAGCTGCTTCTGGAACATATATTGGCTGGTCAGTTGGATAACGCCAGTGTATTACTGATTACCTACATGATGGGTCAATACGGTAATTCCAAACAACCCCTTTAATTTACTCTCCGAATATTGGTACATGGTGTTTAAAAGTGGATATTCCTTTTAGTTCTACTTGTGAGCGCAGAAGTATTTGTCTAGTTTCCTTGACCTGTCATTCTTGACTGTAAAAACTGCTTCCCTCCCATGTCAGTGCTTTACTTATGGAACGAAAGTTGATTTTTTTTTCTTTGTTTTTCGCTGACTGGAATGTGATTGTTCAAATCTACAAGAATGTTCATATGGAGGGGAACAACGAGGAGCAGATAACGGCGGTCCAGCACAACACTCTCTGCTCAACCTGTTTGACAGGCTTACCGGCAAAGTCGCTTCGAAGGCTGTGATCACAAAAAATGAACTCGCAGGTGGCATCTGATCTAACCACACGTTGACTGACTGCTTAAGGCTCTCCAAACATGAGACCATGAGAAGTCTTGGAAGTAGAAGACAAAGGTCTTGTGTGTTCATTAGTCACCTAGCGCTGAGTACAGAGAGGACTCTTCAGGAACTGCCGAGGAGCACTTGTCCGTCGCCAAGTGTTGCGTATATTTACTCAGATTGGTGGCCATATTAGCTTTCCCCTCCATACACGCTGCTGCACCTGAACTTGGCATACAAACACACACGTTTCATAAGTTCTTCAAAGTCTCAACTCCAACCCCATTGTTTATACAGGTAGCCGAGTCCATCTGATAAGATTTATTTCGACCAATGGGCCAAAGCAATTAATGCAATGGTTTAAGTGGACTGACCGGTAAGGGCCAAAGGTTGATCGGTAAGGGCCAAAGGTTGATCTATAGGTTTAATCAGGGAATGACTTATTATTTAAATCAGGACTTTGTGTTTTTATTTTTTATTTTTTTTTTTTTTAAATTTTTCCCTTTACTCACAATGTTCATCTTTAATTCAAGCAGTTTTCACAATCACCACTAGGGCTATATTTTATCTTTCTGTTTTAATAAATTCACATGTACATTAGCAGCAATGGGCTGACCCAGAGCCGGTCTTGTATTGCAGCCTCTAATGAGTGTGTTCAAAGAACTTTATAAAGGGAGTGGGAGCTGTGCGATCACCTATTGTGATTGGTGGATCCTGTGCTATCAGCTGGGTTACCTGTCATAGCAACCCTGTCTCTGATGATAAGGAACCTGCTGGAAACACTTCCTCTAAGGACAGGAAGTATGAATCTAAAAAAGCCCCAGTGGCCAGTGTGAATATCGCAGGATTTCTAATTTTATTTATATTAATTCACATCGTGATATGACAAAAAAAAATTGACATTAAAAAAATATGTAACAATTTTTTTTAAACAGTAGGTCATTCTGTGATAACCCACATTATAAAAGAAAGCATGGAGAGATTATAAAAGAAAGCATGGAGAGATTAACTATCAGTACACTGGACATAATACCATACTAAACACCTCTTCTATCATGTTAGAGCTCCGACCAGTAAAACAAAAGCTGGGTTTGATGTTGCAGCCATAAGAACGTGAGGCTGGGTTCACTTGTGTGTGTTGGAGGATTTGTTGCAGATTATGTCATATTCTGCAGAATAAATAACACAGGATGTTTAACACGTTGAATGTTTTTTGGCTGCACCACTAGGATGAGATTTTCCACAGGCAGAGTGGCCGTACAGGCAGAGTGGCCGTACAGGCAGAGTGGCCGTACAGGCAGAGTGGCCGTACAGGCAGAGTGGCCGTACAGGCAGAGTGGCCGTACAGGCAGAATCGCCGTACAGGCCAAGCCTTAAGCTCAAAAAATGTATATATACATTTCCTGAAAAAAAAATCAGATGCTTAAAATGTGACCACACTAAAATTCAGTCATTCATCATATCAGCGGAATAATAGAAGGGAGTCCTCACAAAATGGAGGAAAGGAAGACTTTTTCAACACCCATGGGCCCCTTCCCTTTTCCCTGAGTCGGGTGACTTTTTTGTCCAAGCAAAAATATCCCATATGTTAAATTTGAACATCTGGAGAGAAAAAATAAAAAATGTCAAATTGCTATTTTTTTGGTCAGGTTCCCTTGCCGCAAAGAAAAATGGAATAAAAATAAATAAAAAAGTTTGATATTGGACCTTAAAATGGTAGCAGTAAAAAAAAAAACAACAAAACTATAGCGTGCCCAGAAAAAAACCTACACTCATACAATTTACCTGAAAAATAAACAAAATTTATGGCTCTCAAATTATATAATTTTCTTATCCTGTAAAAACCAAGCCCTCACATGGCTGTATGGATGGGAAAATAGAAAAGCTTATTGTCTTGGAAGAAAAAGAGTAAAAAAAACTAAAGTGGAAAAAAAATAAAAATTTCCTTTGAGGTTAAAGAAAATTTGCTCAATATGTTCACTGTATTGCAGAATTCTACAGTCAGTAACGCGAGTATTTTGGCACGTTATTACGGTCTATGTATTCCTTCTTCCATTAATTTCTTTTCGAGCACATTACTTCGTATAGTATTGTAATGGTTTCTACTCAATAGCAAGACGTCTTCTGGGTTGTAGTAAATTGAGTATCAGACTCCAGTCTAGTCGTAGAGCACCCTCAAGGGACTTGTGGTTCCACGTGGAAATTGAAGACGTGTGACTTGTTATCTGGATTTGTAATAACAGATACGGAGTTGTAGCAGTGTTGCCTTTGGAGAAAACAAATACTGTGGTTTGTTTCAGCCCTATGAGGAAATTAAGGTGCAGGACCTTACAGGGGTTTTCCAAGATTAGGAAATCAGATTTAGGTCCACGAATAGCGCTGTGCCTGTTCATGGTCTTTGTCTGGGTTTGAAGATTGGTCCTATTCACTTAAATAGGACCGAGTATCTCCTCCAATTGCTGCTGCTCCACTGATTCTGGAACAGTTTTCTTTTTTCTTTTGTCCCTCACCATTCCAAAGTTATGCCCCCTGGTAATAATGATGCCGATTTTCCTTTTAATCAACTGAATATATGGTACGGAATGTCTGTGGGCGTGGCTATGTTTTGATTGGCCAGCCTGAGAAGTGAAAAAGCAATCAAAACATGGCCACGCCCACAAATAAGTTCCATGCTTTGTTGTTTTATGGACAAATTTACATCTTTATTTCCAAGGGCTATAACTTTGGAACAGAGGGGCACAGAATAAAAAGAAAAACTGTTCCAGAATCAGTGGAGCTGCAGCATTTAGAGGAGGTGCTAAGTTTTAAATGTTAAAAAATCCTTTAAAATTCCTCTTTTAAATTGCTTTTTCTGCAATGCCAAACACAGCCAGTGCTCCAGAATAGCAATGTTGTTGGAAAAGAAGAGCTCTTCATGATTTGGATGATTTCCTAAGCAAACTAATATTCTTCAAGGAGGACTGTTCCCGAATAAAATGCTTGTTTCACATAAAGCAGTAGATAATAACATACTATATGACTGTATTAATGGGGATGATCACTAAGGGAATTTATTTTCTACAAGTCATATTAATGACCCCCTTTCTTTAACCCATTCACATTACGAGTATAGGCGGCTTTGTCAGTCTGATCCATCCCTGCATGAATGTTTCTCTTGATGTAGCTGTGAGATACATTTGATTGACTGTAGTTAGTAAGTGCCAACATTTATGTGCTTTGTGTCATGGCAGAAGTCCAGAACTGTCTTGTGACATTACCTTAGGTGAACTCGAATAGTGATAAGTGTTAGCATTTTCTCAAGGTAAATTACAGTTTGTGCTGAAAAGCTTGGTATGTCTGCTGGCCCAAGTTGCATAACATGAGATGTTGGTCCTAACTGAGGTAGCGCTTTAGTGAACCTTATGTGTTACCCTGGAAGTGTTGAGCACTGGTTGCAGGAGGAAACAACTATTTATGATCATTTTTATAGCGCCATCATGTTCAACAGTGCTGTACAGACATCATCATGACTGTCCCCATTGGGCCTCACAGTCTGAATTCCCGATAAGTAAACCCAAACACGGGGAGAACATACAAACTTCTTGCCGACGTTGTCCTTGGTGGGATTTGACCACAGGACCCAAGAGGTACAAAGCAACAGACTAACCACTGAATGGACATGAGTGGGTTATGTGGAAACCTCCAGTGGCTTGTACATCTGTTAGTGCCAGTTTTCTATGTTCTTCATAAGACTTGATATATCAAATGAGATACTTTCTCCCCTCTCCGCTGGAGAGCTGTGTGCATCATCCTCTTAGTTTTAGAGATGGCAGTAGGGAAGGCGAGATCAGAGAACGCTGTCAGAACTGAGCAGGAGCAGATTTTTGGATTGCATTTTTTTTTTTTTTGTGAAGATCACTCAGCTCCAGAGACCCTTTAACAGCAGAATGGTAGAAAGTTTTCAATGAATTTAGAAAGTTGCTTAATTTTGCTTTTAGAATGCAAATGAACAATAAAAAAAAAACCTCTATTTGAAGGTGCTCCTATGGTGTGGCTCTTGGTGGAATTTTCATGAAGACTTCAGAAAAAAAGTGACCGCTTAGTTGCCAAACTGTACAGGTATTAACAATGAAACTGCTTTTGTCTGGAATCCATCTGTAAATCCAACTACGGGCAAAGGTGTGTTCACGTGTTTAGGTTTTTAGGTGAAAATTTGGACTTCAAAAACCTAAACGTGAAAACGCACCCTAAAATTTGACCATACAGGTAGCCATCATGACTGCCTGAATTTCCATAACCTGAAAAATCGCTCGTGTCCCCAGCCATAAATATTAATGAAAGATATTATCCAATTTCTAAATTCACAATTACAATAGGCATCTGCGAAAATATTACCAAGATCCTGATCCTATCCTTTAATCTAATAATATGAGGGTCCTGAATTAGGGAATACCCATCTATTAACTCCGAGTTCCCAAATAGAGTAATGAAACACTGGTTTTCTAAGGCTAGTTTCACATTTGCGTTTAAATCCGCAGCGTTTAAAACGCATCCGCAAGTGGTGGAAAAAACGCATGTAAACGTGTACAAACGCAGCTTTTTTTGACGCATGCGTTGATGCATGCGGTTAAAAAAAGCCACGTTTGTACGCGTTTATTCCTGCGTTTGCGTTTTTGGTACGCATGATGAGAAATTTCACAAGAGAAAAATCAAGATAGACACCGCCAATGGGACAACAGAGGGCGTGTATTATGACGAAACGCGGAAGGGTATAAATGCCCCCCAAAAGAAATTCATGAATAGCTGGTTTTTGTTCATTCTGCTTCACAAAAATCGGAATAAAAAGCGATCAAAAATGTCACGTGCCCGAAAATGTTACCAATAAAAATGTCAACTCGTCCCGCAAAAAACAAGACCTCACATGACATGAAATTATAGCTCTCAAAATGTGGTAACGCAAAAAATATTTTTTTAAATAAAAAGCATCTTTTGTGTGACAGCTGCCAATCATAAAAATCCACTAGAAAACCCGCTATAAATAGAAATTAAACCCCCTTCATCAACTCCTTAGTTAGGGAAAAATAAAAAAATTAAAAGTATTTATTTCCATTTTCCCATTAGGGTTAGGGCTAGGGTTAGGGCTAGGGCTAGGGTTAGGGTCAGGGTTAGGGCTTGGTTTTCCTCCAAGATGTAGCCTGTCTGTGTCTCGTCTGCTTCAGAGTCTGGTGAGAAGTTACCTGCAACTGTCCACACCCTCCCTTTATCACCTTGATGGTGGGGGGTGGCTTATCAGTGTCTAGACTTGTTTTTCTCTATTGAAACGCATGCGTTCAAAAACGCAACCAAACGCATGTGCTTAAAAACGCATGCGTTTACATAGACGGCAATGCGTTTTTTTGTCGCAATCCTTGCGCAATCGACCGCATGCGTTTCCTGGCGGCAAATAGACGCCTCTAGAAATTACTACAAGTTGCATTTCCGCGCCAAGCCGCAAACGGCAAAAAAACGCATGTGTCGTCAAACGCGGCAAAACACGAGAAAACAAAAACGCATGTGTTTTTAATGTTAAATATAGGAAAAACGCATGCGTTTTTTGCGGTACAAACGCTGCGGCAACAACCGCAAATGTGAAACCAGCCTAACCTATACACAACCATCCAATGTGTATGTGGGACTCACTACTCTACCCATCAATAGATGTCAAGGGTAAGAAGGGCCAGGCTTGTTGATATTTAACATGCCTGAGCTTTTGTTCTCACAAGAGATAGTTTAAATCTATGAATAAAGATTATGGATTTCTATACCTGCCGTGAAATCATCACCCAGCCCAATAAACCTTAGAAGATGGGTAACCTTGCAGTGACACAATGGCTTGAGGTCTTTGTCACAAAAACAAATTGTATTTAAATGAAGCCATTTAGATAAAGTATTTACTGAGCAAATACACACAAAAGCCCAGGTTTATCATCTGGATACAAAAGAGGAAGATAAAGTAGGGCTGTTTGTAGAAGCTTAGGGACGTATCCTATAGATCAGTCACTTTCCGGTCAGATGTGATCGGATACCACAATGCCGGGTACTGTATCTTTGTCGTCAGATCCATCTTATCATCCCTCCTAATGAAAGTAAACACCAAAGGCAAAAAATCCATTTCCATTCTATAATTGGCCTTTAATTACTCGAGTAATTGGGACTAATTGGCCTCAGAGCCCCTTGCTCAGCACATAGCTTCTTTGTCTCCCCTGTTAAACAATATCTGGTAATGAGGTCACATCGATGAATTATTTCTCGCTCTGTAAATACCACGTAGGAAATTATGTGTAAGAAAAATTTGTTGGGAAATGGTGGACCTCGCGGAGGACCTGGTGCAAAGTATATATATAAAAAAAAAGACCTTAGTTGTAACCTCATGCTTAGGCAGTGGATAAAAGTTGCAGATTTTGAGGATAATCCTTTTCAGACAGCAAAATTGTGCAGCCATTGGCCTCCACGAACAGTTGGGGTTTTGGCACCCAAAGCTGTAGTATGAATGCCTAGCCTTATGGCTTCTCACTTGTGGGAGGAAAGTTAGGGTATGTTCACACTCTGGATTAAAGATGTATTCCTGCTATAGAAATCCGAGGCTGTGATCTCAGATTTGTGTTCCCCCATTGGCTGATCTCAGACCTAACCTATGTTCAGAATAGGGGTCCCTCACCCCGATCTCTCTTGTTATGGCTGGTGTCTGACCACCAGAGAATGGAGAGATGGCGAAACATGTGGCAACTCTTCCTGTTCCTTGCTATAGGCGTTCCATATACAGTCAACCCTCGGCTACATTTTGGAGATCCCATAGTAATGAACAGAGAACTGGTGCCTGATCTGCTATCCCTTCCCCTATTTCGGATGGAATCTGACTACCAGTGAGCAATCGAGAGACCCTCGGTTTGGGGATAGGTGCAAGAGTCAAAATGTGGAACCTGCATCTTAGAAAACATTTTTTTTCTACACTACTTCTATAAATATTTTCCCAGTATATATTACATACCAAAAAAACGAAAGATTTTTTTTCCTTAAAAAATATATGGCAGTAATACTATTAGTACATGAAGAAAGAAACAAGGGGGCAACCAGAGAAATAATTTCCATATATAATAATTTACAGTATGTTTCATACAGTTCTATTGAAAGTAAATTGGATATGTCATTAATGTCTTATGAGATGACTCATTTGAGATCAAAATGTTAGTGAAATCTGACATGTGTGAACGGACCTTTAAAACTGCACTCGGATTTGTGCCTATGACCTTCTCCTTAAAATGTATAGTTCTACATAGAAGACATGTTACAAGAAAGTCAGCACTTTTTTTTTAAATAGAATATCAAAAAATCATTGTTAATCGGTTGCTTTCCATGACTGTGTGGATGTTTAGGTCATGTTCACATGTTCAGTATTTGGTCAGTATTTTACATCAGTATTTATAAGCCAAAATCAGGAGTGGGTGATAAATACAGAAGTGGTGCATATGTTTCTATTATACTTTTCCTCTGAGCCACTTCCTAAAAGTCTTATAGGCTCACAACTATGTTATTAGACATTCCTCGTAAATGACTTATTGTTAATGGTTGTGCAGAAGCTGAGCTGTGATTAAAGCCTCATTCAGATGTCCAGGTTTTTTTGCATACATGCTGACTGTTTCAGTTTTTAACATCCGTGTAGCAAAAAGAAAAAATTCTAATCTCCTTCTACCCAATAAACAGTAAAAATACAACCAGCACTTGGGTGATGATATGTGGACGGCATCCAAGTGCTATGCATTTTTTTTTTCTGACTCATTCACTTGAATGAGTTTGGTTAACAAATCAAACTAAAATTTAACAGTTCTGGTTATTTTATTTTTATTTTTTTAAATAGATGCTGAAAATTCGGGCGTGCAAACAACACTGATTTGAAAAATGTATGTAAAACACAGATGTGTGAACAGGGCCAAACAATGGGTAACTGATTTTCAATGATCTTCTAATAATAATTTCAGCTGCCGCGATGAAAACTAAATCTCCGAGTAGTCATAAATACTCGGAGACCACCCGAGCCGAGCGTGCTCAGGAAAACCCGAGCAACGAGTATACTCGCTCATCACTAATAATAAAGCTTAAGCTGCTGAGATTTTGGGAATGAGTCACACCTTGGCCACCCACTAGCCATATACAAACCCAGTAGCGGCCACGGTCAGACGAGGACCTCTGTGTAAGAACAATATATGTGCCCTATGAAGTCTAATAGCTCATTATAATGCACAATTTCACCTGCTTTGGAGGTGGTAGTGGCTAGAAATGAGTGAACATCGTCGGCTCCCTCCTTAATCAGCAAGCTATAGTGCTTACCAAAGGAGCTGCATCGGGAACCCGGATACCTGCAGCGCTCCCGGTAATCGGCTGTTCCGAGACGCAGCTGCATGTGTCATGGCTGTGCTACAGTCACAACACATGCATGGAGAGCCTGTGTGTTGTGACTGTCACACAGGCGAGACGCATGCAGCTGCAGTGCCGAACAGCTGATCATCAGGAGAGATCCAGCTATCCTGGTTCCCGATGCAGCTCCTTCGGCCAGCGCTATAGCTTGCTGATTAAGGAGGGAGCCAACAATGTTCGCTCATCTCTAGTAGTGGCAACCTTATCACTCGGGCTCCTGTGCGGTTGAACCAATGGTATGTGCAATTCTCAACCACCGGTTAACATTGTACAGCAGAGGGTCATAGTTCATGACCTCAACATACACCTGCTCATTCAGTCAAGTCTACATGTATTCTCAGTAAGGAGAGTGGAATAAACCTCTGCCAAAGACCTCTGGCCAATTTATCTCCACTGAGAACAAAATGATTAAGCATATTGACATCCATCCTACCACCTACTTCTTTCCACCAATATCTGCCCTTGCAGGAGGCTGAACACCCTGATGCACAATATTTGGTTGGTTGATCTTGCTGAAATTGCTGGGTTTCAGCTAGTGTTTATCTTCTTAAGACAAGAATTGGGAAAACTTAGCTGGAACTCAATGTCTGGTCATCTCTAAAAACCTAACTGTATAACTACATTCTTATTCATGTTTCTTAATGATAACTACAATGCTCGTTCACACTCAAACAGCTTAGGAAAACACATGATGACTGAATTTACATGTATACATAATACTCTTATTGTTCTACTAGAAACCATTCTATTGAGATACCGTTGGGAGATGTACTTATAGAACGATACTTGAGGGGCTTTGTCATGTACAGGAGAGAGTGAATACTTGGGAGGATGTGAAAGTTTCTGATGTTCTCAGTGTCCTTGCTTAGACCACAGTTGGACACCTGTCCACAGTTGGCTAGTTTTCTTATTCCATTGATTTGTTTAACGCTAGGGTCACACCAGCATATCACAGTGTGATCCGATTCTCTCGGATGAAGAGAAGATGGAAAAAAATGTCTCAATCTTCTCAGATGTCATCTGGGTTTCCTCCGATGTTTTCCACAGACTCATTGACTTGCATGGCCAAGTGTGATCCAATAATCGGATCCAACTCAGGCATTGTGCGATCTTCTCTCTTTTTTTTTTTTTTGTTTTTTTTATCCTTGGACTGGCTTTGTGCCAGGAAAAAGTCTCAGATGTGCCCAACCTCATAGAATAACATTGGTCAGAGTGAGTTTTGTCAGATCCCACTCAGTCCAAAAATGCAGTCAGGTGCCCTAGCCCTAAAAGTGTCACTAGGGTGAGGGGTCATCTACCTTCTGCATCATTGAATGAGTCCATCCCAGGTAACCATACTATCATTGGACAATAAAACAAAGTTTTAGGGATCTACCCTGTTTACACAACTGTTAGGAAAACTTACTTAGAAACTGTTAATTACGGTAGTTTCTTTCAACAAGGATTAATACTTAGCGTTTATATGTTCTTTTAAGTTGTGTTTTACACGATCGTATACTGAAGCGTCCAACCGGTTGATCAGAGTAAGGTGGGTCTACACATTTCAGTGTAATTAGCGCGAACATTTTAAAAAGCATTTGTAAATGGAACCAATTTTTAGTACGAGTCTGAGTTCATCAGAACTTTTCGGCCATGATGCAATCCAAAACAAAGTCATGCCTTTGCACAGTAGTATAAAATTATACTGTCCTCTCCAACCATTGGGTTGCGTTCACACATTGCAGCAGTATTCCAAATATGAGAGGAAAATGTTTCTGGTTTCGCCTCCATATCGTAAGGCAAGGTTTACACCATGTTTCACCCTACATTTGAGACTCCATCAGGGGCTTCCATCTAAAGTCCTGAAATAAGGGATTAGCATGGAACGTCCTGCAGAGCCAGTCGCTTTGTACTCCATCTGGCCTTCATACCTTTTTTTTTTTAATTAATTTTTTTTTTATATGGGAGAAACAAATGTAGTCTGCTACGCTTTTAGGTCTGCCTTCAGGAAACAAAAAATGATATACTAATGAGAAGACAGTTTTGCTGCAAAAAATATTCAAGCACTTGATTCACATTGGACATTTATGTTTACAAGTGACAAAATTATATCGATTTTCAGTGTGGAAAGAAAAAAACATCCATTAAGGAAGGCATAATGTATGCACACTTTTATGCAATTTTGAGATGGATTTTTTGCTGCAGATTAAGCACTTTAAATTGCAGGAAATTCTCTAAATTGGCACATCTGACCTCTGCCAATAAAAAAAATTTTCTGCTATGGTCATTATTTAGAGAGTAAGCCCTGGCGTATTATGTGCATCCACAATAGTAAACCGATCTATCTCTGCAAATCCACCTTGACATAAAACCAATTTTACCTGTCCACTAGTAGCACATGGATAATAGCTTTGCTGTGTTGGCTACTATATCCTCTTTGTTTAAGAGGAGGTGGATCAACAAGTCCAGCAGCCACACCCCAGTCCCGTTTACCCTGAAACTGGGGAGGGAGGAAAGAGAAGAGGGTGGGGGCTTAATAAAAATCAGGCTTTCCAAGGGGAGACTGAGATCCATTTTCAGGCAGGACAAGTAGCGGGCATCATCTGACCCATAGCTCCTAAGGACTTTATCTCAACGGAGGAGAACATGTTCTTGGTGTCTTAGGCGAGAATAACCGATCCTTGGAAAACTTATATTTAAAAATATGAGATGTTCTGGAAAATCTAAGCTGGACAGGTCGATGTGTGTCGACGTCTCGTAAAACAGGTGACTCACCCACGAGAAGTATCTGAGGAATCTGTAAGTATGCTGCTGGAAAAAGAGTTCTCAGTAAAAGATTTTTAAAGTAATTCTTTCCTGTATAATTATTAACCAAAGCCTCACTTAATTCTACAGCAAATTATCAGTAATGGATGATTATCCGTTATATTGTAATAGTTAGGGCTGATTTCCTCCTTTTCCTCAGACTCAGCGAGGCTGACTGTTATTTTCTATATTGATGTCTTAATCTTTGACTTTAAACCAAGGGTTTGTCTAAAAGTTAAAAAATAACTTTTTTTTCTTCCAAAAGTGGCGCCACACCGGTCATAGCCTCCTATGACCATACTGCACCACTTCATGCCTTTAACTTTATTATTTTTTATTTATATTTGTGTGTACATAGGTGTCTTTTTATCATATTTTCTTTTTTTTTTATTAAGACCACAAAATTCACTAAATAATTAATTTTCAATTGTGTTTTCCTTTCTGTAACAATTGTTTTTATATCAGATATATGTTTCGTATTTTACATCGGGGAAGGACTAGAAACCAAGGTTTGGACTTGCTGCAACTTTTTTTTTTTTTTGTGTGTATTTTATTCAAATTTTTCAATTAGTTCCACCCCATAAGGTCTTCTAAAATACCTTTCGGATCATTTCAACATTTTAAATATATTTTTATATTTACTGATTTCCTCTGTAACTGGAGTTGGCATATTATCCCCAGTTACAGGGCAAATGCAACCTCTTATCTGCAGTAGTATGCCGATCTGGGTCTGCTAACACCCAGCAGCTTGTGCTCCCTTTCAGCACCCGGCGTTCACTTGAAGAATCGCTGTTTGTGCTTCCTAAACTGTATGCTCAGTGTTAATAGAGGAACGATCAGGAAGGTAGAGATGGTAATAAACCATGTCTGCCTTCCCGACGGTGAGTCCGGTATCTCTGACGGCTAATTCCTCACACTTCCATCTGTGCGATCTCCATGCTTTGCGACGATATTCTAAAATGTCCTTGTAGAGTCGTATGTGGACCGCCTTGACATCTTAAGACGTTGGGTAGCCCGCAAGTAGTGAAGGAGCATTAAAGCGTAATCTTTGAACCCTAGTTTACAAGTAAGATATCAAACCTCTCTAGAGCTTAATTTATACTAATTGGGAGGTACACCAGAAATACTTTCAGATTTCTTTATAGTTCAGAGCTGAAATCTCCCAGAATTGTTTAAAGGGGTATTCATATCTTAAACCTTTATGTCGTACCCACTATGTAAAAAGTCACTGCTTGACACATCTGGCAGCGGCTTATGCTTACTGAGAACAAACGGTTGAAATCCAGGTCAGGAGGCCACTCTAAACAATAGATCCCAAAGAAATCGTCCAGTTTGTTTATCTAGTGTGGATGGCCAAGTTCACTGTCCCACTACATTATAGGAACTAAGACACTGCTCGAAATGTATCTGTCAACAAGATTTGTTGACCGTTTCCACTAGTGACCAAGAAAACCAATAATGTAGCTCTGGACTATAGCACAGGCTGTAACTTGGGATAAGTTAAAGCAAAGTGTTCACAAAGTTACTCAACTTTATATAAAGATTATATCTGTATAAACCGTAAATGGTGTTTTATGGTGAGCATGTGCTATAAATATATCCTTACTCGTATTTGCAGCATAATTATCATATTAATTGCATCGATTATATTTCCTAAGGGATTGGTTCCTGCTATTGCAGCTTTTTTTTGTGATGACCTCATACAATTCATTACCTTACATAGCTGCGTGTGCATTCTTCACATTGTTTTAGTATTTCCATATGCAAATCGCACCATTAATACATGTTTCTCTTAGTCATTTAACCCATTCGGTGCTTTAAAAGTTATATACGTATTGGAGGTCCTTTAAAAAAAAAAATAATAAAAAATAATGATATATTAAATATTTAAATTTCTGGGAAAACAAGTAGTATAATTGCTGGGGGTCTGCTGCAGGATTCGAAGAACGGTGAGCCCAAAGTCCCCGATATGAATGGAATCGTAGTGCACATGTGCGACCACCACTTTCATATATAGTGTATGAAGCAGTGGTCGCACATGCTCACACACTCTCTCCGATCACACAGGACTTTAGGACCCTTGTTCTTGTGTGATGCCAGCAATCGTACCCCCAATAATCATACATTTACCACCTACTGTACCAAAAGTTTCAGAATTTACAACAAAATAATTGTGGCTTTTGATTTATGTTTTAGGCTGTGTGTGTGAACCCTCATGGGGTCCACTATTGTGATGCCGTTACCCAGATCTGATTGCATGAAAAACATACAGTATTGAGATTAATAATCTGGTGCCCTTTCATATGGAGAAATGATCTTCCCTTCATAGCATGACATGGCATTGTGATGTCACATCCATTTTCAGCCCTGTATCTTATTGTATATGTCCTGTAATGACTCGATACCATGAGGCACGGTGTTGTGTACATACATAGTTATATATACCTTCACTTGATTTGCATGTCATGTCTCGGGATTTTTCTATGGTGACTCATTGCCTCTCCTCCTGTTTTAACAATTGCGCCCATCTTTCCTTCCACCTTCTCCAAGTTTTTCTGTTTATTAACACATTCCTGTGTCAAGGTATCAACACGTCACTATTTCCACCCCATGGATGTCGATAAAACTACTTCCTCACGTGGAGTGTGTACATAATATTGTCTTCTAGAGTGCACAACGGTACTTATCATAGTAGAGGAAATAGTATCCAATCTGTTCTGAACTCCAAAAATTGATGATGCTTCTTGTATCAGCATGGAATCACGTAAACCTTTACAGTAGACTTTAGTTTATGAAGGACCCTGGAGTGGGACGTGTTGCTTCTCAGGAATCCTAAACTTTATATTCTCTGTTCCTGCCCCCTTTATCTTTGAATTTCACCAAATGAGTACATCTTCTATGATTTATATAACTTCATAGTTCCTTGATTGACCAATAAATTAAGGCTTCCTAATCGAAAATGAGAATTTAACTATGTTGGCACAATGTTTCTGTCCTTTGGATGATAAATTAACTCTTATTTTCTTCTCCTTAGGTTTACATCTTGGGAACTGTGATGAGATACTAAAAGGACCATCATCCATTTTGCCCAGTCGTCTTTGCGGCTCCAAATCGTCTGTCTACATCATGGAATTAAAAGTTTGGGTAGATGGGGTACAAAGAGTTGTGTGTGGGGTAACGGAGCAGACATCCTGCCAGGATGTGGTCATCGCCTTGGCTCAGGCTATTGGTGAGTTTTGGGTTTTACTGTTTCTGTGGCCATTAGTCTTGAATCTGTTGTAGACATTTTTTTGATGGAGCAATTCTGTAAAGTGACATAAAATGTGTAACTATCTAGCTCAGCTTGGGAGTGATATTTTATGTACTGTAAGTTCCATAGATTCTAAATCACAATGGGAGACACCGACAAGTCGAAATTGGCATAGGACCTCTGTTCTCCCAATAGGTGGCAGTCCCAGTGGTGGAACCTGCACATATCATGCATTTATGACCTAACCAATGGATAGGTGGGAGCACCTATCTATGAAATAGTTATAAACCATCCAATTAATATTTGACATTGGTTTTATGGTTTGGGGGTTTTGCTATGTATTAAACACTCTTGAAAAGTTGAACGAATCGGCTTCTATGCAGCCGATTGTTTGTTTGTTTTTCTAGTTTTCAGGTTTGGCTAGTCTAAACTCTTGTTAACGTTCTAACTTTGCTTTTACTATATTACAGGTCAGACAGGACGATATGTCCTTATCCAGACTCTAAGGGAGAAAGAAAGGCAACTTCTGCCTCATGAGAAACCACTGGAATTCTTGTCCAAGAGTGGGCAATATGCCAACGATGTCCATTTTGTATTAAAGCGCACTGGACCCAGCTTAACAGAACGCCCCTCTTCAGACAGTGTTCTTCCTCCTCCAGAAAGAACTTTTGTCCGGTCCAGTTTGCCTCTTAATCCTCGAGCCCATAGTACAGAAGTTACAAAGTCAAAAGAACCCAAAAAATCTTTGACTTTTAATTTGGGACCTATGAGTTCAAATGATATTTTGCTTAAGCACAGACAAAAGTATCAAAATGGCACCACCGGTAAAGACACTGCCCAGAGACAACCAACCAAAGAGGAAATATTCAAGCAGGTGCTGCAACAACAAGAGCAACTTAAAGCCCTGGAAATGCAAAATTCCTCCATCGGCAAGGACATTCAAACATGGGAAAGGGGCAGAGCTGGTGGACCTCACGAGGAGGATGACGAGATCGCTTATTTGGAACGACTTATCCGACGAAATGATGCTGAGCTTGCAGAGGAAGTGTTCTGGATGGATGAACTCGAAAGAGAGAGGCTAGATGAGCAAAAAAGGCAAGATAAAATTAGACAATTACGAGCTACAATGGAGGATTACACCCGTAAAATTAAAGAACTGAGCGAAAGGACTGAGGCCTTAGAGCAGGAAATTCAAAAGGAAACCTCAAAAAGAGTTTTAGGGCAACCCAGTCCTGCTGATATTGATGAAATGGTAGCAAAAATGAGAAAAGAATTGGAAACCAAAATTGGACAGAGCCAAGAACTGGAAAGTAATCTATCTAATGTGGAAAGAGCTTGTGAGGAGGCCAGAAGAAACCTAGAGGTAGGCTTACTGCTTATCTGTAGTAATGCCAGGCTTGGCTTATGCATGTGAAATGCTACAAGGCTATTCCTTTCATATGGACCTTCTTTGTCTGAATATTCTATTTTGACTGACTCAAATTAAGCTATAACCATGATAGAAGAGCATGTGCTCAATCAAAAGGACATAGACGACGGGACGTTGTATTTTTCTTTGTATAGAATGAGATTATAGAATAAAAGAATAGTTTATTCTCCTCATTGGTATTTTCTAGGTGAACATGACATGTTCCTACATTACACAAGATTAATATTTTGGGAAATTGTTAATCTGTCCATAGAACATTGTAGGTACTTTGCAGAACTTGTCTGTTCCTTGATTTCAATGAATTCTCAAGAGACACAGGCCAAAACTTTTTCTTGCTTTAAGCTACGATTTCTTAAGTTATTGGTCAAACGTCAAATGTTTTGTTTGTTTGTTTCTTTGCCCAATGTAACAAAAGTAGTGTCCGATCCTCTGTGGATTCTACGAGATCTGCAGAATATTGTGAAACACAAGATTTTCACCTACGTTTCACCAGCAAGGCTCACTATTTAGTATTTGCCCTTCGAATAAAATATTTCTAAAATGTATCAAGGTCCGTTTGTGATGGTTTTTGGTTTAATCGTTTGTGCTCCTAGGAGTACTTTTATGGCGTTTATTTTTACCACCGTAATAGTGATATTTAGTTTAAAAAAATATTTCCACATCTACAAATGGAACGAGATAGATCTTTTGATGTTTACAAAATAATCTCAGTATTTGCTCTTCGTCAGCAAAAAATAAGATTGAAGTGGCACCTTCTGTTTTTTGGGGAAAAAAAACCTTTTTTTTTTATTAACTCAATTACTCCCTCTTGATAATTCTTAAAATACAAGAGCTGGGTACTGTGAATGACAGCCCTTCTAGAATATTAGGTCAGTAAAAGGATGTGGCGAATTAAAGGCTAAAACAGTTGTTTTGTTTTTACAGACAACAAATAAATAAATCAACCAATCTAACATTTACTAAAGTGTGACAACCTCTGATTGCAGATATGGTTATGTCTGTTTGTGAGGATCCAATCACTTTCTGGTGTTACATGGATCTCCTGGTAATATGGACTCCCATATTGGAAGAATGAGATTGTGTGTGTGTGTACAGTACAGACCAAAAGTTTGGACACACCTTCTCATTTAAAGATTTTTCTGTATTTTCATGACTATGAAAATGGTAAATTGACACTGAAGGCATCAAAACTATGAATTAACACATGTGGAATTATTTACTTAATTTCAGTTGTTTCACACTTTTTTGTTATGTATTGTATTCTAGGTTCTTCAAAGTAGCCACCTTTGCTTTGACTGCTTTGCACACTCTTGGCATTCTCTTGATGAGCTTCAAGAGGAAGTCACATTGTGTACAATGTGACCCTGGCTGTACCGACATGTGCCCAATTTTCCGTGTGTGAATACAGCCTTAGCCTTCTTTAATAAACTGTTGTAATAAACTGCTATTTTGTCATTGTGGGAAAATATCCATGTGGGCAACTTTTCATGCATGCAATTTTCCTGTGGGCATTCATAGCTGTAGGCTTTTTTTCTGTGGCCATTTTTCATGGAACTAATATTTTCATGTAACTGAACAGAGGGCCCCCAGAGCCAATGTTACTGATGGGCCCTTGTAAGCCCAGTCCAATAAATACTGCCTACACTGCTTTCAAACAATCTATATACAGGACTATTGCTTCTCCACGCTTCTCTGATCCCCACCCCATACTCAGAAGAATACAAAGACAGATTGTTTTAAATTTAGTCGGTAGGATCAACTCTCCTAACCCATTTTTATAGACATGTAGGTACTAAAAAATTGAATAAAATGATATCTTGATATCTGCGATCCGATGTTTTATTCCAGAGAAATCCATATTTTTCTTAATATGTAAATGAGCTGTTAAAATCTTTGGGCCGGACATAGATCTTCCTGAGAATCTGCCTGCAGAGCTTATTATAATGGTAGTACTCGTTACCAGAGTGAGACAAGTAATGACTGACAATCTGCTCTCCTGATCTACATGTCTCACTGGTAATGTCCTTTGAAGGTAGATTCTCATTAAGATCTATGTCCGGCCCATAGATCTTAACAACTCATTTATATATTAAGAAAAATGTGGATTTCTCTGGAATAAGACATCGGATCACAGATATCAAGGTAGCTTTTTATTCAACTTTCTATGACCTACATGTCTATAAAAATTGGTTAGGTGAGTTGATCCTACTGACAGATTCCATTTAACCCCTTAACGACCGCCGATACGCCTTTTAACGGCGGCCGCTAAGGGTACTTAAACCACAGCGCCGTTAATTAACGGCGCTGTGGAAAAAGTGAATAGCGCCCCCCAGAGTCGGATTTTCTCTGGGGTCTCGGTTGCCGAGGGTAGCCGAGACCCCAGAGAACATGATTCGGGGGTTTTTTACCGACCCCCGAGTTGCGATCGCCGGTAATCAACCGTTTACCGGCGGTCGCAACAAAAAAAAAAAACCGCGATTTGCCGTTTAATTTCTCTGTCCTCCGATGTGATCGCACATCGGAGGACAGAGAAATGTGGTCCCCGATGGCCCCCAATAGCCCCCCAATACTTACCTACCTCCCCCGGTGCTCCTCGTGTCTCCCCATGGGCGCCGCCATCTTTTTTCCGGGAAAAAATGGCGGGCGCACGCGCAGTGCGCCCGCCGCCCGGCACCCGGATGTTCTTTGGGGTCTCGGCTGCCGGGGGTAGCCGAGACCCCAAAGAACATGATCGGGGTCGATTTGCACCGACCCCTGCTTTGCGATCGCCGGTAATTAACAGTTTACCGGCGACCGCAAAAAAAAAAAAAAAGCGATCAGTTATTTCTCTGTCCTCTGATGTGATCGCACATCAGAGGACAGAGAAATAGGGGGATTCGGGGACCCTATCATACTCACCCGGGTCCCTGGGTCCTCTTCTGTCTTCTCCTGCCAGCCAGCTTTTTCATCATGGCGGGCGCATGCGCAGTGCGCCCGCCATCTGCTGCCATCTGCCGGCCGGCAGGAGAAGACAAGTTGGGGCTAAAATTAGGGTTAGGGTTAGGGTTAGGGTTAGAGTTAGGGTTAGGGTTAGAGTTAGGGTTAGGGTTGGGGCTAAATTTAGGGTTAGGGTTAGGGCTAGGGTTAGGGTTAGGCTACTTTCACACTAGCGTTTTTTGGCTTCCGTCGCAATGCGTCGTTGGAGAAAAAACGCATCCTGCAAAAGTGCTTGCAGGATGCGTTTTTTCTCCATTGGCTTGCATTAGCGACGCATTGCGACGGATTGCCACATGTCGCATCCGTCGTGCGACGGATGCGTCGTGCTTCGGCGGACCGTCGACACAAAAAAAACTACATGTAACTTTTTTGTGCGACGTGTCCCACATATTTCAGTGACACGTGCCACGTATCAAAGTGCCACGTGCCACATATTTCAGTGCCACGTATCAAAGTGCCACGTATCAAAGTGCCACGTGCCACATCTTTCAGTGCCACGTGCCACGTATTTAAGAGACACGTGCCACGTATCAAAGTGCCACATATTTCAGTGCCACGTGCCACGTATTTGAGTGACACGTGCCACGTATCAAAGTGCCACGTGCCACATATTTCAGTGCCACGTATCAAAGTGCCACGTGCCACGTATCAAAGTGCCACGTATCAAAGTGCCACGTGCCACGTATCAAAGTGCCACGTGCCACATATTTCAGTGCCACGTGCCACGTATCAAAGTGCCACGTGCCACGTATCAAAGTGCCACGTGCCACGTATTTAAGTGACACGTGCCACGTATCAAAGTGCCACGTATCACGTATTTCAGTGCCACGTATTTAAGTGACACGTATCACGTATAAGTGCCACGTGTCACGTATTTAATTGCCACATATTTAAGTGCCACGTATCAAGATTTTCCATGGAGAACAGACACATCCAGAGATATGTCTGCTCTCCACGGCTGCAGCAACACACTGACAGGAGCCATAGTTCCTGTCGGTGTGTCACTGCGCATGCGCGAGCGAGTTTACCGGCGGTCATTGACCCCGGCACTCTCGCTTAACGGCAGTGCTGCGTGGGAAAGTTCAACGCAGCTGTACTGCTGTTAACCGAGACGCCGGAGTCATTGAACTCCGGAACAGTACGCGATACACTGCTAGGAGCTTCGCTCCTGGCAGTGTATCGCCGGAGAGCAGCCGATCGGCGTGGGACACTCGTTTTATGGATTCTGCGGACAGGGAGTATGAATTTGGTTTATTATTTTTGGATTTTTTCCTGGAGGATCGAGGGCTTCGCCTACAAGTGTGCTGTTGGTGATTATATACTCTGTGTTATATGTTGTATGTACTGTGTGTCATGTATGTGTATTGTGTGTAGGTGTTTTGTGTAACTTTACAATTGTGCTAAGTCGCCGGACACAGGGACAACTCTCCCATCCTAATACCGGATGGGAGTAGTAGTCCCATACGGCGACTTAGCACAATGGTGGCACTAGCGTCGCATGGGGACACACACACGCACACACACGCACACACACACACACAGAAGGACTCCATGCTGCTTCACTGGGGGGCGGGGGCTTCCCTCTTCCTGTCCGACGTCACGTCCGGTCTTGGGTGTCAACCCCTCCGTACAAAGACGCCGACACCCAGGACAAAGGCGCTGTGTGTGGAAGGTAATATGGGGCCCTAGGGGGATACGCAGACACGCCGCTGCGTAAAGAATTGACATGTCAATTCTTTTTACGCCGGCGTGTTTGCAGACAAAAGCGCCGCGTTTTTTTGCGGTGTGTCTGAACGGCAAAGTGAATTTCTCATTCACTTTGCCGGCAGACGAAAATGACATTGCGCATTTTTGAAAAGCGCCCGCAAAATAGCGCTCAAAAATGCGCTATGTCTGAAAGTAGCCTAAGGCTTCTTTCACACTTGCGTCGGTACGGGGCGGTCGCAATGCGTCGGCCCGATGTACCGACGCACGTTGTGAAAATTGTGCACAACGTGGGCAGCGGATGCAGTTTTTCAACGCATCCGCTGCCCAGTCTATCTCCTGGGGAGGAGGGGGCAGAGTTACGGCCACGCATCCGCGGAAATGGCGGACGCGACGTACAAAAAAAAGGTTACATTGAACTTTTTTTGTGACGACGGGGGCTAAAGTTATGGTTAGGGTTGGGGCTAAAGTTAGGGTTGGGGCTAAAGTTAGGGTTAGAGTTGGGATTAGGGTTAGGGTTTGGATTAGGGTTGGGATTAGGGTTAGGGTTGGGATTAGGGTTAGGGGTGTGTTGGATTTAGGGTTTTGATTAGGGTTATGGTTAGGGTTGAGATTAGGGCTGTTTTGGGGTTAGGGTTGTGATTATCGTTAGGGTTGTGATTAGGATTATGGATCGGGTTGAGATTAGGGTTAGGGCTGTGTTGGGGTTAGGGTTGGAGTTAGAATTGGGGGGTTTCCACTGTTTAGGTACATCAGGGGGTCTCCAAACACGACAGCCAATTTTGCGCTAAAAAAGTCAAATGGTACTCCCTCCCTTCTGAGCTCTGCCGTGCGCCCAAACAGTGGTTTACCCCCACATATGGGGCATCAGCGTACTCGGGATAAATTGGACAACAACTTTTGGGGTCCAATTTCTCCTGTTACCCTTGTGAAAATAAAAACTTGGGGGCTAAAAATCTTTTTTGTTGGAAAAAAATATATTTTTTTATTTTCACTACTCTGCATTATAAATTTCTGTGAAGCACTTGAGCTTTCAAAGTTCTCACCACATATCTAGATAAGTTCCTTAGGGGGTCTAGTTTCCAAAATTTGGTCACTTGTGGGGGTTTCTACTGTTTAGGTACATTAGGGGTCTGCAAACGCAACATAACGCCCGCAGACAATTCTATCAAAGTCTGCATTGCAAAATGGCGCTCCTTCCCTTCCGAGCTCTGCCGTGCGCCCAAACAGTGGTTTACCCCCACATATGGGGTACCAGCATACTCAGGACAAATTGGACAACAACTTTTGGGGTCCAATTTCTCTTGTTACCCTTGTGAAAATAAAAATTTGGGGGCTAAAAAAATCTTTTTTGTGGGAAAAAAAATATTTTTTATTTTCACTACTCTGCATTATAAACTTCTGTGAAGCACTTGGGCATTCAAAGTTCTCACCACATATCTAGATAAGTTCCTTGGGGGGTCTATTTTCCAAAATGGGGTCACTTGTTGGGGGTTTCTACTGTTTAGGCACATCAGGGGCTCTCCAAACGCGACATGGCGTCCGATCTCAATTCCAGTCAATATTGCATTGAAAAGTCAAATGGCGCTCCTTTGCTTCCGAGCTCAGCCATGCGCCCAAACAGTGGTTTACCCCCACATATGGGGTGTCGGCGTACTCAAGACAAATTGTACAACAGCTTCTGGGGTCCATTTTCTCCTGTTACCCTTGGTAAAATAAAAATTTGGAGGCAAAAAGATCATTTTTGTAGAAAAAATGCGATTTTTTTATTTTCACGGCTCTACGTTATAAACTTCTGTGAAGCACCTGGGGGTTTAAAGTGCTCACCACACATCTAGATAAGTTCCTTAAGGGGTCTAGTTTCCAAAATGGTGTCATATGTGGGGGGTCTCTACTGTTTAGGCACATCAGCGGCTCTCCAAACGTGACATGGCGTCCGATCTCAATTCCAGCCAATTCTACATTGAAAAAGTAAAACGACACTCCTTCTCTTCCAAGCTCTGCGGTGCGCCCAAACAGTGGTTTACCCCCATATATGGGGTATCGACGTACTCAGGAGAAATTGCACAACAACTTTTGTGGTCTAATTTCTCCTGTTACCCTTGTGAAAATAAAAATTTGGGGGCAAAAAGATCATTTTTGTAGAAAAAATGAGATTTTTTATTTTCACGGCTCTACGTTATAAACTTCTGTGAAGCACTTGGGGGTTCAAAGTGCTCACCACACATCTAGATAAGTTCCTTGGGGGGTCTAGTTTCCAAAATGGTATCACTTGTGGGGGGTTTCCACTGTTTAGGCACATCAGGGACTCTCCAAACGCGACATGGCATCCGATCTCAATTCCAGCCAATTCTGCATTGAAAAAGTCAAACGGTGCTCCTTCACTTCCAAGCTCTGCGGTGCGCCCAAACAGTGGTTTACCTCCACATATGGGGTATCGACGTACTCAGGAGAAATTGCACAACAACTTTTGTGGTCTAATTTCTCCTGTTACCCTTGTGAAAATAAAAATTTTGGGGCAAAAAGATCATTTTTGTAGAAAAAATGAGATTTTTTATTTTCACGGCTCTACGTTATAAACTTCTGTGAAGCACTTGGGGGTTCAAAGTGCTCACCACACATCTAGATAAGTTCCTTGGGGGGTCTAGTTTCCAAAATGGTATCACTTGTGGGGGGTTTCCACTGTTTAGGCACATCAGGGACTCTCCAAACGCGACATGGCATCCGATCTCAATTCCAGCCAATTCTGCATTGAAAAAGTCAAACGGTGCTCCTTCACTTCCAAGCTCTGCGGTGCGCCCAAACAGTGGTTTACCTCCACATATGGGGTATCGACATACTCAGGAGAAATTGCACAACAACTTTTGTGGTCTAATTTCTCCTGTTACCCTTGTGAAAATAAGAATTTGTGGGCGAAAAAATCATTTTTGTGAAAACAAATGCGATTTTTTATTTTCACGGCTCTACGTTATAAACTTCTGTGAAGCACTTGGGGGTTCAAAGTGCTCACCACACATCTAGATAAGTTCCTTGGGGGGTCTAGTTTCCAAAATGGTGTCACTTGTGGGGGGTTTCCACTGTTTAGGCACATTAGGGGCTCTCCAAACGCGACATGGCGTCCGATCTCAATTCCAGCCAATTCTGCATTGAAACAGTCAAACGGTGCTCCTTCACTTCCAAGCTCTGCGGTGCGCCCAAACAGTGGTTTACCTCCACATATGGGGTATCGGCGTACTCAGGAAAAATTGCACAACAAAATGTGTGGTTAAATTTCTGTTTTTACACTTGTGAAAATTAAAAAAAATGGTTCTGAAGTAAAATGTTTGCAAAAAAAAGTAAAATGTTCATTTTTTTCTTCCACATTGTTTTAGTTCCTGTGAAGTACGTAAAGGGTTAATAAACTTCTTGAATGTGGTTTTGAGCAGCTTGAGGGGTGCAGTTTTTAGAATGGTGTCACACTTGGTTATTTTCTATCATATAGACCCCTCAAAATCACTTCAAAGGTGATGTGGTCCCTAAAAAAAACATGGTGTTGTAAAAATGAGAAATTGCTGGTCAACTTTTAACCCTTATAACTCCCTAACAAAAAAAAAAATTGTTTCCAAAATTGTGCTGATGTAAAGTAGACATGTGAGAAATGTTATTTATTAACTATTTTTTGTGACATATCTCTCTGATTTAAGGGCATAAAAATACAAAGTTTGAAAATTGCAAAATTTTAAAAATTTTCGCCATATTTCCATTTTTTTCATAAATAATCGCAAGTAATATCGAAGAAATGTTACCACTAACTTGAAGTACAACATGTCACGAAAAAACAATCTCAGAATCAGCGGGATCCGATAAAGCGTTCCAGAGTTATAACCTCATAAAGTGACACTGGTCAGAATTGTAAAAATTGGCTCGGTCATTAAGTACCAAATTGGCTCTGTCACTAAGGGGTTAAAACAGTCTTTGTATTCCTTTTTCTGAGTATGCGGTATCCTTTCATTCAACTTTCTATGACCATAGGATGGTTGATCCTACTGATGGATTCCCTTTTATGTATAGTGTAAATATCTTTGCTGAGCAGCAGTTGAAGGGCACTTCTAAAGAAGCATAAACTTGGCATTGAAACGGCATTGCAGGATAGTGTTTGGGAGAGAGAATAAAAATAAGGTAATGAAGTATATTACAAGAGTTCGTAACTTTGCAATGTTTGGAGGATAAATAACAGTTTAGTTACTCTTTAACTTGCTAACACTGGCATGGATGTACAAGTCTGTGAAAACTATGGAAGGAAAAACACAAGAACAAAAAACATAATTGAAACGCATTTAAATGGGCATTACATCATGAAATCCAAAACTTCCTAAAGAATGTTGTTCTGTAAATATTTTTGGAGATTCTTAAAACTATAGAGACCAAGTAGTGATAAGGAAGGCAAACATTTTTCGGGACTTTTTGTTAGTATTCCTAGTGAAGCATAAAGTCTTTCCTCCTCAGCCTGAATGGCCACTTATCGAAAACAATAGACTGTATTGTTCTGCTCAGAAATGTCACTACCTGGTCAAAAGCCGTATATATCACCTCCAGTCACTGCTTGGTCAGACGCGGTGTATATCCCATTTCTGTGGGTTAGTTCAGTATTAATTTCCAAAGCTTTACGGCTATAACCCCTTGCACTTTTCTGAGGAGGCTTTCTGTGCCTTAACGAAAAAGAAAAAGACTTCTGTTCAGACTGTTCCTATAAAGCTATAATGTTGTAATATTAAAACTCCTAGAGAATTAAGACTTCCCATCAATAAAACGAAGGGAACCAACAATTGATGCAAACCATGGAAACTGCCCTTTTTGCCAATACTGTGTTATGGATCGGTATTTCCATGATCTGTGTATCAAATCCAAATTTGTTGTCCAACTGATAATTGGTGACGTTACTGACCACGGCAAAGAAAAGCATTTTTGGTCCAATAACACATGCTTTTAGATGTATTTGCCAACTTTTCCAGTGCATTTGGTGGATTAGACCCCAACAAACTTCCCCCAAAACCTCCAGGAAACTAACACTTCTAGAAGGTCCCTTTACTAGAGGAAGCAGAAAATGGAGTTTGGAGATATGGCGATTGGGATGGGGGTGAGTGGGCAGGAGTGGTTTCACCAAACCGCTTTGGAAATGGCATATTCTGTGTTATGCATCTAAAATTGACAAATCCACCATTTAGAAGGGAGGTCATCATAGATTTGCCTATTTAGTATAGAATAGACTGCCTTTGCAGTGTCTCTTTAATGGCCGTAGATCACCTTTGTTTGCCTATATGGCACAGTAAATGTGCTATCACCTGGAGAGCCATCATTGTTCACAAGGATAACCTCTACCGCTGGAGAGCCATCGTTCTCCAGAAGGATAACCTCTACCGCTGGAGAGCCATCGTTCTCCACAAGGATAACCTCTACCGCTGGAGAGCCATCGTTCTCCACAAGGATAACCTCTACCGCTGGAGAGCCATCATTCTGCACAGGATAACCTCAACCGCTGGAGAGCCATCGTTCTCCACAAGGATAACCTCTACCGCTGGAGAGCCATCGTTCTCCACAAGGATAACCTCTACTGCTGGAGAGCCATCGTTCTCCACAAGGATAACCTCTACCGCTGGAGAGCCATCGTTCTCCACAAGGATAACCTCTACCGCTGGAGAGCCATCATTCTCCACAGGATAACCTCTACCGCTGGAGAGCCGTCGTTCTCCACAGGATAACCTCTACCGCTGGAGAGCCATAGTTCTCCACAAGGATAACCTCTACCGCTGGAGAGCCGTCGTTCTCCACAGGATAACCTCTACCGCTGGAGAGCCATAGTTCTCCACAAGGAAACCTCTACCACCCAACCCAAAATTGGCCATAAGGACGCGGGTGTGATTGTATAGTTGTCAGATTTGATCATACTCTGGAATGGTGACTGTAATTTTCTGGTAAGGCTACGTTCACACAGCTTGATGTTTCATTTCTCTGTTCTGTTTTTGGGCAACGACAACCGGAGCTAATGTCCAAAATGGATCCCTTAAATAACTGATGTGAATGGAAGCAGTGGGACTCCCATCAATTTATTACAGGGTCTATCTGGATTCTTTTTTTATGTCCGTTTTTAGAATGGGGCAGGAATCAAGTTCTGCATGATGCGCCTAAACATGGCCACATAACGAAACTCATAATAATAAGACTTTTCCACTTCCATTTACATGTGTAAGGCAATGAATACATTTTGGCCATTAAAGTCCATTTGTCTATTCCTCAAAAAGGAACCGAGAAACAGAAAGAAGTGACAGTAGCTGTATAGATACCCTTTTTAAAGGGTTTATCTTGGACTTTAAAGTTTGATGGCTTTCGTCTAAGGTTTATGGGGATCCGAATCTTGTCCTCCCCCTTCCATTCATCATTTTGAAAGGCCTTTGTCCCCTTTATTGTTTACCATCATTTTCCTAAGGGTAAGACAACAATGTCAAAGTCTTGGATAACACCTTTAAAATCATTACATGACCTTTTGCAATGACTGGTGGAAGACGAAAACAACTATGTACAACTCCTATACAATACACAACCAGAAAATAATACAAACCGCACAGTGTACATTATTTTATCATTGGCGACATGTGAAGCTGTAGGTCTGTTATGGTGGCATAATACCGAGCCTTCCATAGAAGAGATGTCAAGGAATACTCTCAACTTTGATGTCAGATGGAATCCTCCAACTTTGTGATTAATTTCAGTAATAGAGACTGCCTGAATAGATATGGTCTATGTCATATTAAAGGGGTTGTACAATATTTAAAGGGAATTGGTCTACAGGATTTTGCCTATAGAATCTGAGATCAGCATGGTGTAGGGGCAGAGAGGCAGATTCCAGCGACATGTCACTTATTGGGCTGCTTTATACAGTTTTGATAAAATTCTTGTTTTCTCAGCAGTACATGTATCAGTTCTCTTAATGCTGAGCTGTATATAACCCCGCCCCCCACCACTGATTGGCAGCCTGTTGACAAGTGTACATAGAAAGCTACCAATCAGTGGTGGAGGCGGGGTTATACAGATTAGCCAGACTGTCTGGCACGTGTGATGTGGTCCAGCAGTGATAATCTCCTCCTGCTAAAACACTGATTGTATTCAAACTAAAGCAAAGAGCCTAATAATTGACATATCCCTGCTCTCTGCATTATGCTGCTGCTCTCACTAAATAGCTGCCATATTCCATTTAAAGAAACTATTTAATTTTTGCGCAAATAGCGGCACTCTTGTCAATAGGTTGTGTCTGGTACTTTGAAATGTATGCTCAACTTTATTGTTCCCAGTGATGCATACTAAAAAGGGAATTTCATGTTTAATTTTCTCTCCAGACAAGAAATCAGGACCTGGAGGAGCTTAATAAGGACCTCAGACAGTGCAACCTCCAACAGTTCATCCTACAGACCGGTTCTACGGTCACGAATGGCCAAGGACGACCAGACGAAGAGTCTTTTTCTGATCAAAGCAGCTCACAATGGGAAGAAGTGCACAGAAGTAGAGGTACAAATGTCCGTGTGTCAGAGTTCCGCGGCAGTAATAACGCATCTTCTCTGATTATTCGTATATTCTATGATTTGTCTGGTCATCCATTTTATCTTAGTTCATGATATTCAATGACCATATATTATTATTTTCTTTGTAGCACGCACAGATTCTCTTCTGCGACCGACCCTCAACCATCTCACTGGTCACCCAAGAAACTTGCTTGATCCTCTACTCTCCACCCGGAACCCTGAGGGTGTGTATGTGTGACGCCCTTGCTCTCTGCACACTGCTTCTTCCTCGCTTGGTGGTGGGTGCTTTCTGCATGCCAATATTTTTTATTTTTTTTCTTGCACAGCCTCAGAATGATTTGATAATTGGGGGACGTTTAATTAAGAAAAAAAATGTCTTTACAAAGTGTAAAAATATTTGCATAGTCTATCTTCTTCAGTCCCATGCGTGACCACCTTCCCAGTGATGGTACATTTACTACTTATCCTGTTTGATTATGAATGTTGTTTTTTCATGCGCCTCCAAGGAAAAATTTGTAGCAGCAACAGATTCCCTTATGGGAACTTTATCAATTTGCAATCTGATTCTTTGAAACTGATGACCATCATTGTCTCTGGGCACTAATGCTTGAAAGTGCTGGAGATGTATTTATTGATCCCAGCCATTAACTGTTAGGCTATGTTTACACCATGCATTTTTTCTTTTTTTTTAAATTCAAATTAAAACCTACTTTTCACAGTACCACCAAAGCTATGATATTATAGAAATCTCAAACAAAAAAGGCAGCACACTGTAGCGCCAAAACTTGCAAACGTGAAAAATGAAAATTGAATTGCATTACTGCACTAGAAATATGAAAAATTGAGAAAGTTTGGCGCATAACTTGGCCAATTTATGTGTACCTGGTAGCCACGATAAGGCATTTCTCGTATACCAGGGCCTAACAATGCCTTTACGGACCACAGTGTACGGACCACAGTGTCCAAACTGGTCGCAGATCTCCTGACCTAACCTTAACAGTCTCATACATATATATGAGGCTGTTGATTTGGGGTCCAGAGATCCTCTGTCGATCTGGCATTGTGGTCAGAGAATGAACTGATGACCAGAACAGAGAATAGTTATTCAATAATTGGGTTGGATTTTCCCCTTTTTGTTCGCAGCCTCACTGTAGGTGTGGTACAGATAGACATCGATCATCCTGAGGCTGTTTGGTGATAATTACTTACTTTTTATAATTAACTTTAATTTTTATAATCTCATCAAGGCAATCATATTTTTGCTTCTTGCGGGGATTTTCCAGCTTTATGTAACTGCAGCTTATTCATTGCATAAAAGAAAAGTTGTGTAACTGGTGCAATAGTTCATTGTGAAGATCTCTGCTTGCTGTGAGAAAAGACATGGACTGTTTGCATTCATTGGCTGAGCACCTGTCCTCATCGTGTCCTGCTGATAAAGGCTTATGGCTCATTAGAAGACCGAGCGTTTATAAGACCCTCAATCAGGGGCCGATAAGTGGGAGAACAATAATTTGTGCCCGACCATTGGCGCACATGTGCATGTCTGCTGGTCAAAGAGGAAAATTCTCGCTTGGAGGTTCATTGATCGGTGCTCGCTTTTGGTGGAAAGACTCTGAAACAAAACAAGCCATGCACTTGTGTGAACAGGACCTTTTTTTTTTTTTTTTGGACAGGTTTTCAGTCCTCGAATTCAAATAAGAATGTTTGATGAAGAATTTGGAAAACTGACAAAATTAATTTGCTTACATTTATTTATGAAATAATGAAACTGTATTTGTAAACATTGGTGGCAAATTCCCGGGAAAAAACATATAAAGGGAATCTGTCAGCAGGTTTGTGCTATGTAATCTCAGGGCAGCATGATTTAGAGGCTGACACCCTGAATCCAGGGATGTGTCACCTACTAGGATGTGTGCTGTAGTTTCAATACAATCAGTGTTTTATCAGCAGGAGATTATCACTGCCCAGGCAGGCAACCTTTACATATCATACATTGAGATGCTGTGAATAGAATATCTGCTGCTCCAGTCAATCCCTTGTGCACAACCCTTAGGACTAACAAAAAAATAAATAAATACAATTATTCAGAATTGTTTGTTTTTTTTACATATACAAAGTGTTTTTTTTAAGCTTTCTGTCTTTATCGGAGAACAAAAGCATGAAAAAAGCTACATAATTAAAAGAAAAAAAAACTGCTTGTATTGCATAGCTTCTGGCCGCAGCTTTTTATTTTTTGCCAGTAAAAAAAACGATGCATTGAACAAAAAAAAAAAAAAAATCTGTATTTCTAAGGCCGGGTGCACACAATACGGAAGTAGCAGTGTTTTGGACGCAGCACATGTTCGCTGCGTCCAAAGCGCTGACTATTAAACGCAAGTGATTCTGCATGCGATCACTGAACTGCGTCCAATACATTCCATGGGTGAAATAGACATGCTACAGTCTGGAAAGACGCGCCTCATGTCAGTCTCCGCGGGTGAGCTGCGAGCATCGGTGCACGCATAGTGGGCATGTGATTTCTTGAAATTCCATCCACTGTGCTGTAACATTTGGCTGCTGCGGGTTGGACACAAGTACGCAGCGTCCAACCCGCAGCGATTACTGATCGTGGGCACATACCCTTATAGATACTATGGCTCGATGTAACAATACAGGTCCTTCTCAAAAAATTAGCATATAGTGTTAAATTTCATTATTTACCATAATGTAATGATTACAATTAAACTTTCATATATTATAGATTCATTATCCACCAACTGAAATTTGTCAGGTCTTTTATTGTTTTAATACTGATGATTTTGGCATACAACTCCTGGTAACCCAAAAAACCTGTCTCAATAAATTAGCATATTTCACCCGTTCAATCAAATAAAAGTGATTTTTAATAACAAACAAAAAAACCATCAAATAATAATGTTCAGTTATGCACTCAATACTTGGTCGGGAATCCTTTGGCAGAAATGACTGCTTCAATGCGGCGTGGCATGGAGGCAATCAGCCTGTGACACTGCTGAGATGTTATGGAGGCCCAGGATGCTTCAATAGCGGCCTTAAGCTCATCCAGAGTGTTGGGTCTTGCGTCTCTCAACTTTCTCTTCACAATATCCCACAGATTCTCTATGGGGTTCAGGTCAGGAGAGTTGGCAGGCCAATTGAGCACAGTAATACCATGGTCAGTAAACCATTTACCAGTGGTTTTGGCACTGTGAGCAGGTGCCAGGTCGTGCTGAAAAATGAAATCTTCATCTCCATAAAGCATTTCAGC
This sequence comes from Ranitomeya variabilis, assembly GCF_051348905.1. NCBI lineage: Eukaryota > Metazoa > Chordata > Amphibia > Anura > Dendrobatidae > Ranitomeya > Ranitomeya variabilis. Next base: position 475,249,242 of record NC_135233.1, read on the forward strand.
CGATGGAAGCATGAAGTGCTCCAAAATCTCCTGATAGCTAGCTGCATTGACCCTGCCCTTGATGAAACACAGTGGACCAACACCAGCAGCTGACATGGCACCCCACACCATAATAATAATAATAATAATAATAATAATAATAATAATAATAATAATAATCTATAATAATAATAATAATCTTTATTTTTATATAGCGCTAACATATTACGCAGCGCTTTACAGTTTGCACACATTATCGTCACTGTCCCCGTTGGGGCTCACAATCTAAATTCCCTATCAGTATGTCTTTGGAATGTGGGAGGAAACCGGAGTACCCGGAGGAAACCCACGCAAACACGGAGAGAACATACAAACTCTTTGCAGATGTCGTCCTTAGTGGGGCTTGAACCCAGGACTCCAGCGCTGCAAGGCTGCAGTGCTATCCACTGCGCCACCGTGCTGCCCACACCATCACTGACTGTGGGTACTTGACACTGGACTTCAGGCATTTTGGCATTTCCTTCTCCCCAGTCTTCCTCCAGACTCTGGCACCTTGATTTCCGAATGACATGCAAAATTTGCTTTCATCAGAAAAAAGTACCAGGTCAGGTGCTTCTGCCGCTGTTTATGGTTCAAAAGTGGCTTTACCTGGGGAATGCGGCACCTGTAGCCCATTTCCTGCACACGCCTGTGCACGGTGGCTCTGGATGTTTCCACACCAGACTCAGTCCACTGCTTCCTCAGGTTCCCCAAGGTCTGGAATCGGTCCTTCTCCACAATCTTCCTCAGGGTCCGGTCACCTCTTCTCGTTGTACAGCGTTTTCTGCCACATTGTTTCCTTCCAACAGACTTACCATTGAGGTGCCTTGATACAGCACTCTGGGAACAGCCTATTTGTTGAGAAATTTCTTTCTGGGTCTTACCCTCTTGCTTGAGGGTGTCAATGATGGCCTTCTTGACATCTGTCAGGTCGCTAGTCTTACCCATGATGGGGGTTTTGAGTAATGAACCAGGCAGGGAGTTTTTAAAAGCCTCAGGTATCTTTTGCATGTGTTTAGAGTTAATTAGTTGATTCAGAAGATTAGGGTAATAGGTCGTTTAGAGAACCTTTTCTTGATATGCTAATTTATTGAGACAGGTTTTTTGGGTTATCAGGAGTTGTAGGCCAAAATCATCAGTATTAAAACAATAAAAGACCTGACAAATTTCAGTTGGTGGATAATGAATCTATAATATATGAAAGTTTAATTGTAATCATTACATTATGGTAAATAATGAAATTTAACACTATATGCTAATTTTTTGAGAAGGACCTGTATATTCTTTATGTAGGTTTGTTTTTTAGACATTCCTTTGGTGCTTTTTTTTTTTTTCCCTCCTCCATACGTTGCATGCTTTAGGTATGATAGTTTTTTCTTGCGTCTTTGTCCCCAAAAAATTGTGGGGGGGGGGATGCTTGTGCGTATAAAAAAACAAACAACTAATCGACTAGAGAGTACTTTAATATAGGATGCTCTGTGACACATCTGCACAAAAAAGCTTTCAAATATATCTGCATGTAAGGCCTCGTTCAGACGTCCGTAAGTCACGTGTGTGTCCTATTAGTCATTTTCATGTTTAGAACACGTATCCATTATTGTCTATGGAATTGTTCATGTTTTTTTTGTTTTTTTGCGGATACTGTCTGCAAAACAAACAAAATCGTGGAGACATGTTCATTTTTATCAATCACAGACCAAAATCATTTATCGAAGTCTATGGGTCCAAGAAAACCACAGACACCACATGGATGCCAACCGTGAACGAACTGATGTCCGCTTTTAAGATTACAATGGATAGGGGAAACTTTTCCATTTGTATTTTATTATTTTTATTTTTTTCCTTACAAGAAAATCATTGATCAAACACTGATGATAAATCAATGTGCAGAAGGGGATCGGTGGGTCGGGGTTCTTGTGGGTCAGTTGGGGAATCGCAGATGAGGAGGTTGTGCTGACATTATAGCGTTACATGAATCTAAATAAAAAGTAATTTTAAATATTACACTCTATGCATTGCAATCAATGCACAAATGAAGCTGCTCACAACTCTGGCCTAGAAGCAATACAAGGTAGAAATGCCACTTCTTAAGAAGACCTGCCAACAAATCAAAAAGCGGCCAGTTTTTGCTTTTTTTTTTTTAACCTGCTGCTTCTTTGAGTTTTTTTTTTTTTTTTTTAATCCACCATACGGTTCCCAACATATGAGTCTTTTTGTTTAGGGTCTTTACTAAGGGGGTGTCGTTCACAAGTAATTATGCAGAGCAGCCTAAAGACACGCCCCTGAGGATCCTGAGAGCACAGCCCCGTTGGAAAAAACCATAGAAAGTAGCACTAAATAAAAAGGACCATATCTCTGGAACCATATGGCAGATATAAAAAAAAAAAAAAAAAAAGAAAAAACAAAATAACTGAATACTCCGCATACATGGCCATGTACGGTACATCTGGCTCTGATCTGTTATGTCGCCATGTGGCACTTCATGAGCTTAGTGTATCTATTCCACACGTCTATGGGTTTTTATTTGCCACGGTAGAAGATTCCTGTTAGGATATTTGTGTCTTATTTGCCTGTTCTACAAGGTCGACACAATTTCTTCCCTATTAATCTTCTGTTTAATCCTCTTTTTACAGTTTTACCATCCCGGGATACCTCTTGGACTTGAAGGAGCTCATCGAAACGATGACCAGTATCTCCACTTTGTTTAAATGCTAGATCTATGTATGAAATGACATTTATGTTGAAAAATATATCTATATATTATGTGTACATATCTAATTGTTTATATAATTTTGTATTATACATTTCTTTTGATACAGATGTGTATAAAGAAATATATCTAGAGGTTTAATATGAAATATGCTACATGTATTTGAGAGGGTGGGAAAAAGTTGGAATATTAAAAATGTGAAAAAAAGCTAAAACTTTCCCTACGTCCATTTAATATCCTGTGTAAATTTTCACATCTGTGGATTTATTTCGGTAATAAATTTCTACAGTTTAATCATGTTGTGTTCTTTAATGTCATAAAATGCAGCAAACAATATATATCTCATAATTAAAGAGAACCTGTCACCTGGTCAAAAGAGGCCTGTATTATGCTCTTATTTTATTCTGGCTTCCCTAAGTATTTCACTTTTTTTTTTTTTTTTTGTAAATCTGCCATATGACTATAGAGATATGGGCCTTTTTATTTAGTGCTAATTTTATTGGTCTTTACAAGGGGGTGTGGCTCACAGGATCCTCTGGGGTGTGTCTTTAGGTTGCATAATTATGCTGTGAGCTAAGCTTTATTGGTAAAGACCATAAAACTTTGCACCAAAATAAAAAGGTCCATATGGTGGATTTAAAATAGCCCCCAAAAACCTGAATACTCATTGGTGGAGTGGGTATAAAAAAAGGTGCGAAAACTGGACCTTTTTTTTAAATCTGGTGACAGGTCCTCTTTAAAGAGACAGTGGTCTGCTTTACACCTTGTGGGCGGTAGTGCTTTACAGCAGCCTAGCATCTCCTATGAATTGTAGTAAATAAAGTATGGCATAGCTTCCGCGGCAGTAATCTTTCCATTTTACCATAATTTTTGGGTACCACCCTGGCTAAATTAACATCTTTTAACAAAAATTACTGTTGGTTATACACATTACATGGCTGTCGGACAAAAGATCGTTCGGCTGACAACCATCTTGGTCATCTCTCCCATACATGAGTGCACATTCGGCAGAGCGCTCGTGTGTTCTGCATGAGAAAGCCGCTGACTGACGAGTTGGCCTGCAGCTTCTCTCCGGGAGGACAATGCGATTGGTCATCGGACATGCCTGATCGACATTGCTCCGGGTGATCAATCGGTCATCGCCCTCATGCACATTAGATCGTTGGCTGAACTCGTTGATGTTGTTGAGTTTGGCCAACATAAGTCTGTGGATGGCCAGCTTTAGGACTATCTATGATCCTATCCTTTTCTCAGAGGAAAGAGGAAAATTTGACACCATTGTTAGCTTACTATAAAGGGGCTACTTAATTATTTAACGGGGATACCTAATTGATTGCTGCTGACCAGTACGACAAGAAGAAAGGGATCAACCAAGAAAAAAAAGCCGAGGAGCATCAGGCAGTAAAGCGAAGAGACGAGAGGAGCTCCGCAGCTGAATAACAAGGGAGAGCAGCAAGTAGAAAGCGGAGACCTCAGAGGAGGAGGCAAGGAAATCTGGGACTGGAATCGGCTTTGGACCAATTGGCCATTATCAAACTTTTTTTTTAAATAGGAAATTCATAATAATGGTTAATTGAATACATGGAATATTGGCAGGATGCACCATTTTGGATTACGGAGCAAACGAGCTTTGTGTACATCAGCTTTAGGCCAAGTTTACATGACGGTATTTTTGGTTTAAATGCTGCTTGTGAAAAAAAAAAAATACCATCGCAGCACCAATGTTATTCACTAGGGCTGATGAGCGTTTTTGATTCACAAACTAAATCTGCGCGTGAAAAAAAAAAAATCGTAGCAAGTAGGTCAGATGGGATTCGCCTATACTAGTGCAAAATTACCATATGGATAAGCCATCATACAATCTTAATTTTCTTATGGATACAATTCTTTACCGTGTTACACTGTATTCGGTCTTGTAAATTTTAATAACTGCTGATACATAAAAATAGAATGTCATACGGATGAAAATGCATTATATATAAGAAAAAATGGAACAGCACAATGCTCACCGGTGGGTGCCTGGCCTCCTGGATAGAATGGTCCACTCATCTACCCAACATGTATACCAAACAGAAAAAAGAAGGCAGCACTCCAAGTCCTTTTCAAGGTGAAAAAAGTGTGTGTAGTTTAATCAACCCACATCTCTGTGCAACGTTTCGGCTCACACTGAGCCTTTCTCAAGCTTGGTATTTGGTGTGTGTATATATGTATATGTGTGTATATATATATATATATATATATATATATATATATATATATATATATAATTATTATTATTATTATATTTTTTTTATTTTATTTTTTTTCTTGGCCTTAATGTGGAAAAAACCCTAAATGTAAATGTTCCTGATCAGTTCTTTTTTTTTATTCAAAAGTAATAATGCAGGTAGAAAGCTGGATTTATATGAATGACATTGCTATTTAAAGAAGCACTCCATTCAAAGTTTTTATCCTCTTAATATATAAGCACTGTGTACTTACAATTGCTCATTTTGCCTTTCTACCCAGTAAATTCTTCTTTTCTCTGCTCTGTGTAAAAACAGGAAGTCAATTGTCCCTGCATTTATCATTCCCCTCTTCAACTCCCAGCTTGCCTGCTCCCCCCACTGCTAGGACCTTTTGCAGTGACTCATGACTCACACAGGGAAAATTGACCTGTTTCTACATAGAGCTTAGAAGGATACAGCTAGTCAGTTTTTAATCATGTGATGTCATAGACCTAATGGAAAAGAGAAGAATTATTTGGGTAGAAAGGCAAAATGAGCAATTGTAAGTACACAGTGCTGTATAATATGATGGCTGCACTATATTAAGAGGATACAAACTTTGATAGGAGGAGGGCTTCTTTAATGTGAGGCATTGGAATAGAGATGCTATAGTGATAGTAGTGAATAATCGGGTGCTTGTATCCGGGGGATTGTCTTGCAATGAATACATTCTCGCTTTACAATTGCATAGTTACAGCCAATAATTATTACAAGGGTCAGATAGGCAGGATGCACAATGAATGGAGTAAGCCAAACATAAATAAGCACTCAGCAATTCTCCGAGTCACAGGATCATTCATAACTGATGATCGTACTTCCCGTACTTCTGGAATGATGACCTCGCCGTGTACAGACAAGGATAAGCTTCGGTGACACGTGTCACATTCAGGTACAGGCCTTTTATTATGTTTAGCTTTGCTTAGTTGACGAGGATTAGGCAGAAACTTCAGCTTAACCTTCTGGGCAAGTGAAGTCACTTATTAACAATGATCCCTGGGTCAGGTGGGATATGAGTAATATACAGTGTCAGGCAGGAGGACGTAAAGGATTATTACATAATAATTACAAATACTTTCAGTCTCTCTTCCAATGAATACAAATTAAATGGAGTACTGGGCTCCCACACATTGTGGCTTCATACTGAAGTCAGGTTCAACATTCTGCTCTGATCTTTAGGAGATCCATGTTTTTTTTAAAATTCTAGGGCCACATTCACACTAGCAGTATTTTACATCAGTATTTGTAAGTCAAAACCAGGAGTGGGTGATAAATGCAGAAGTGGTGACGTGTTTCCAGGGCCGGACTGGGACAAAAATTCAGCCCTGGCATTTGAAGTTACACAGGCCCACTTGTCACATGGTGACTGTATAATATCTTTGTACACTTGCAGGCAGGGCCGGTTTTAGGCAAAGTGGGGCCTTAGGCAAAGTTTATAATGGGGCCCCAAATGCTAACATATTCCACATCACACAAAAGCATTTCAGTTGTATTTACAAGCGCTGATCTCAGGCCGCTAAATGAGTGTGATTGACAATACTGAAGTTGTTCAACGCTTGTTTCCCGGACTCTTTCCACCAGCTGAGGAATAATGATTGGACAGAACGATCACTAATAGATCACTAACAGATCACCATACAGTATCATGTTATCAGCAGCACATCTACAGTTTACAGCGGCGATGTGCTGCTGAGAACAATGATTTTTTGTTCCAGCAAAAACAATCTGAATATGCAGCATTTTACTTGTTTAGAACAATACACCCCATAGTCCTCCATATATTATAATGTGCTCCACAGTCCTCCATATAGTATAATACACTCCCCATAGTCCTCCATATATTAAAATACACTGCTCAGTCCTCCATATAGCATAATACACTCCTCATAGTGCTCCATATAGTATAATGCACCGCCATAGTCATCCATGTAGTACAATTCACTTCCCATAGTATAATGCACCCCATAGTTCTTTATATAGTATAACGTATTCCCCATAGTCCTCAATACAGTATAATGCAGCCCACATATAGTTTAATGCAGCCACCACCCTACAGAATATAATGCAGCCACCCCAGAGTATAGTGCAGCTACCCCATAGAATATAATGCAGCCCCCCTCATAGTTTAATGCAGCACCCTCATAGAGTATGATGCAATCACCCCTCAAAGAATATAAATCAGCCCCCCATAGAATATAATGTAGCCCCGAATAGAATAGAATACAGCCCACCTCCCCACAGAATATAATGCAGCCCCATCAAAGAGTATGATGCCGTCATCCCTCCTAAAATCTAATACAGCCCCCATAGAATATAATACAGCCCACCTCCCCATAATATATAATGTAGCCACCATAGAATATAATGCAGCCCCTCATAGTATATAACACAGACTCCCCCATAGAATAGAATATACCCCCATAGCATATAACACAGCCTCCCCATAGAATATAATATACCCCCACAATAGTATAACACAGCCACATAGTATATAACACGGCCTCCCCCATAGAATATATTATATTCCTCATAGTATATAGCAAAGCCCGCATAGTATATAGCAAAGCCCGTATAGTATATAGCACAACCTGCATAGTATATAGCAAAGCCCACATACAGTGGGGCAAAAAAGTATTTAGTCAGTCAGCAATAGTGCAAGTTCCACCACTTAAAAAGATGAGAGGCGTCTGTAATTTACATCATAGGTAGACCTCAACTATGGGAGACAAACTGAGAAAAAAAAATCCAGAAAATCACATTGTCTGTTTTTTTATCATTTGATTTGCATATTATGGTGGAAAATAAGTATTTGGTCAGAAACAAAATTTCATCTCAATACTTTGTAATATATCCTTTGTTGGCAATGACAGAGGTCAAACGTTTTCTGTAAGTCTTCACAAGGTTGCCACACACTGTTGTTGGTATGTTGGCCCATTCCTCCATGCAGATCTCCTCTAGAGCAGTGATGTTTTTGGCTTTTCGCTTGGCAACACGGACTTTCAACTCCCTCCAAAGGCTTTCTATAGGGTTGAGATCTGGAGACTGGCTAGGCCACTCCAGGACCTTGAAATGCTTCTTACGAAGCCACTCCTTCGTTGCCCTGGCGGTGTGCTTTGGATCATTGTCATGTTGAAAGACCCAGCCACGTTTCATCTTCAATGCCCTTGCTGATGGAAGGAGGTTTGCACTCAAAATCTCACGATACATGGCCCCATTCATTCTTTCATGTACCCGGATCAGTCGTCCTGGCCCCTTTGCAGAGAAACAGCCCCAAAGCATGATGTTTCCACCACCATGCTTTACAGTAGGTATGGTGTTGGATGGATGCAACTCAGTATTCTTTTTCCTCCAAACACGACAAGTTGTGTTTCTACCAAACAGTTCCAGTTTGGTTTCATCAGACCATAGGACATTCTCCCAAAACTCCTCTGGATCATCCAAATGCTCTCTAGCAAACTTCAGACGGGCCCGGACATGTACTGGCTTAAGCAGTGGGACACGTCTGGCACTGCAGGATCTGAGTCCATGGTGGCATAGTGTGTTACTTATGGTAGGCCTTGTTACATTGGTCCCAGCTCTCTGCAGTTCATTCACTAGGTCCCCCCGCATGGTTCTGGGATTTTTGCTCACCGTTCTTGTGATCATTCTGACCCCACGGGGTGGGATTTTGCGTGGAGCCCCAGATCGAGGGAGATTATCAGTGGTCTTGAATGTCTTCCATTTTCTAATTATTGCTCCCACTGTTGATTTCTTCACTCCAAGCTGGTAGGCTATTGCAGATTCAGTCTTCCCAGCCTGGTGCAGGGCTACAATTTTTTCTTCTGGTGTCCTTTGACAGCTCTTTGGTCTTCACCATAGTGGAGTTTGGAGTCAGACTGTTTGAGGGTGTGCACAGGTGTCTTTTTATACTGATAACAAGTTTAAACAGGTGCCATTACTACAGGTAATGAGTGGAGGAAAGAGGAGACTCTTAAAGAAGAAGTTACAGGTCTGTGAGAGCCAGAAATCTTGATTGTTTTTTTCTGACCAAATACTTATTTTCCACCATAATATGCAAATAAAATGATAAAAAAACAGACAATGTGATTTTCTGGATTTTTTTTTCTCAGTTTGTCTCCCATAGTTGAGGTCTACCTATGATGTAAATTACAGACGCCTCTCATCTTTTTAAGTGGTGGAACTTGCACTATTGCTGACTGACTAAATACTTTTTTGCCCCACTGTATATATATATATATATATATATATATATATATATATATATATAGCACAACCCACATAGTATATAGCAAAGCCTGCATAGTATATAGCACAACCCGCATAGCATATAGCACAACCCGCATAGCAGATAACACAGCCCACATAGTAGTATACAGCACAGCCCACACAGTAGCATACAGCACAGCCCACATAGCAGTATACAGCACAGCCCACGTATCAGTATACAGCACAGCCCACATAGTAGTATATAACACAGCCCAAATAGTAGTATATAGCACAGCCCAAATAGTAGTATACAGCACAGCCCACATAGTAGTATATAGCACAGCCCACATAGCAGTATACAGCACAGCCCACATAGCAGTATACAGCACAGCCCACGTTGCAGTATATGGCACAGCCCACGTATCAGTATACAGTGCAGCCCACATAGTAGTGTATACCACAGCCCACACAGTAGTATATAGCACAGCCCACATAGTAGTATACAGCACAGCCCGCATATCTCCTCTCCCCCCCGAGAATGGCCCCACAGTCCAGTAAAAGAAAACAAAAACACACTCCTCACCTCTCCTCGTACCTGCGGTGCTCCCTGCTCCTGTCTCAGCAGCTGCCGCTGCACTGCCTGGGACACAGTGAGTGCGCATGCACCCGCAGTGTCAGAGGCAAAGCGGGGAATGATGGGAGAGGGAGCGTCGGCAGACGCTCTCTCCTCCATCATTGCATTCAACTGTTGAATGCGCTGGGGGGGTGAGTCGGCGCGCAGCAGCCCACTACTGGCACCGGCCCTTCTGGCATTTGCCAGAACGGCCCAATGGCCAGTCCGGCCCTGCGTGTTTCTATTATACTTTCCTCTGATTGTTCCACTCCTGATAATGGCTTAAACATATGGCTGTAAAATACTGACCAAATACTGAACGTGTGAACCTGGCCTAAAGAACTACAAATCTTCACTTTGGCAGGGGTAAATTGGTTGGCCACTTCGGTCAACCCTCGTTATCTGTAGATACCTAGTGAGTGATCAGTAGATGTTACGGATGGCCACATATTTCTACTGTGGGTACACCAGGTATAATATGGTTCTCTGCTCTGGGTCAGGGCTCATATATAGATATACATTTTTTTCACGTGCAAGAAAAATGGTCTTCGTTTAATCAATGGTTTTGTGCAGTGTCCTCACAGTATCATCATCGTCCGAGTTTCATCACTTTTTCTAGGATAACATAAAAAAAAGTTCCTTCACCTTCTATCTACCGGTCAGTGAAAAATAGACTGCACATGGATTGGATCTCTGTACTGTTTGATTTTTTTTGTCACAGACTCACAGATTTGGATTTTCAATTTTGATCCGACACTCAGATCAATATAGGACGTCTCCTCAATTTAGTGCCGACAACTCATTTCGCAAAACGAAATCAGACATGTGAACAGGACCATAGACTATCATAGGTACAAGTGCTGTCAGTCATAATCATAGATAAAACTCATTTTCGTCTGAATGGGCCTCTCAGTTGTTTGCAGAAATGTGAATTCTTGGGTCCTTAAGATTTGCAAATTGCAGGAGTGACTTAGTGCATACAGCTGCGTGTATTAAAACTAAAATCCCCCATATATGTGTATGGAGGTGTCAACCAACTGAGTTTTGGGGGAGATGTCAATCGCTCATGTCCAATTTTGGACCACCCATTGTTTTGTTCTTTCAGAGAAAAGCCACTGGCAGAGATGTCTGTCGGAGGCTTTCTCATAAAAGTCACAGGCAGCAGCTTGTATACATGTAATGCTCGCCCACAGCTTAAAATGGTTGTCCATTATTAGGACAACCCCTTCTTGAACTAAATGTTTGGCCCTGATAACATAAAAACCTACACTCACCTCGTGTGCTGGCGCCGTTCCAGCGGTGTCGGCACTCACGGTCCCGGAGCTCTGGAAATTTATGTCTGCCCAGCGGCCAATCGGGCGTCACTGTCCTTACCTTCATCCAGATTGTAAATGAAGAGGAAGCCAGAGATCAGCTGCAGCCCGAGCTTCCTCTTCCTGTTCAATCCGTACGAAGGCGGAGTCAGTGACGCCAGCGCTGATTGGGCGCTGGGCACCACATGTCACAACACCACGTGAGAGCCCCGGGAACACGAGTGCTCCCACCACCAGGCCCGGATTTAGGGGGGCCCAGGGGGCCCGGGCCCTGGGCCACCCACCAAGCGGGGGCCTCCCACCAATATAGGGATAAATATCTCAAAACATGTATAATACACGTCTCTTTTCTGTGAACCATTTCTAATGATAAGGAACATTTAACAAAAGAGAAACTATTGAAAGTGTAGGGACCTGGCTACAGTCCTACATCTCAGTGGCTGGCGCAGAGTGGCAGAATCATGGCACCTGACCTGCGTCAGCATCCACTGACCTGGCTAGCCTAGCCAGACTTCCTTAGCACCCTCCCTGTACCTAATGCTTAGCTTATGGCATGCGGCAGCCTTCTCCGATCCCAACAGAAGCTTCTAGGCGCTACCTATTCAGCTATATGATCGCTCCCTCGGATTAGATCAGATGAGAGTTTGTTCAGCTACCTACGAGGAAGGAGGCGGAGCCACAATGTCGGCGCGAGAAGCGGATTCTCCACAGCGGAGCGCGGCAGGACTTCACTCTGGATCTACAGTCACTGAAGATCCAAAGGTGAAGTGGTTCAGTCTTCAGTGTCGCGGTGGGTGAGTATGATCTCTGTTTGTCTGTGTGTCTGTCTGTCTGTCTTTCTTGCAGCTCCTGTCCTATACAGTATCATACTGTATATACAGATCCACACTAGATCCTGCATTAAAGTGTGTCTGTGTATACTGTATGTACAGTACCTTGCGAAAGTATTCGACTCCCTGGAACTTTTCAACCTTTTCCCACATATCATGCTTCAAACATAAAGATACCAAATGTAAATTTTTGGTGAAGAATCAACAACAAGTTGAACAAAATTTATTGGTTATTTAACATTTTTGTGGAAATTCAAAAACTGAAAAGTGGGGCGTGCAATATTATTTGGCCCCTTTACTTTCAGTGCAGCAAACTCACTCCAGAAGTTCATTGTGGATCTCTGAATGATCCAATGTTGTCCTAAATGCCTAATGATGATAAATCTAATCTACCTGTGTGTAATCAAGTCTCCGTATAAATGCACCTGCTCTGTGATAGTCTCACGGTTCTGTTTGAAGCACAGAGAGCATCATGAAGACCAAGGAACACAACAGGCAGGTCCGTGATACTGTTGTGGAGAAGTTTAAAGACGGATTTGGATACAAAATCATTTCCAAAATTTTAAACATCACAAGGAGCACTGTGCAAGCGATCATATTGAAATGGAACGAGTATCATATCACTGCAAATCTACCAAGACCCGGCCGTCCCTCTAAACTTTCATCTCAAACAAGGACAAGACTGATCAGAGATGCAGCCAAGAGGCCCATGATCACTCTGGATGAACTGCAGAGATCTACAGCTGAGGTGGGACAGTCTGTCCATAGGACAACAATCAGTCGCACACTGCACAAATCTGGCCTTTATGGAAGAGTGGCAAGAAGAAAGCCATTTCTCAAAGATATCCATAAAAAGTGTTGTTTAAAGTTTGCAACAAGCCGCCTGGGAGACACACCAAACATGTGGAATAAGGTGCTCTGGTCAGATGAAACCAAAATCGAACTTTTTGGCAACAATGCCAAACGATATGTTTGGCGTAAGGGCAACACAGCTCATCACCCTGATCACACCATCCCCGCTGTCAAACATGGTGGTGGCAGCATCATGGTTTGAGCCTGCTTTTCTTCAGCAGGGACAGGGAAGATGGTTAAAATTGATGGGAAAATGGATGGAGCCAAATACTGGACCATTCTTGAAGAAAACCTGTTGGAGTCTGCAAAAGACTTGAGACTGGGACGGAGATTTGTCTTCAAACAAGACAATGATCCCAAACATAAAGCAAAAACTGCAATGGAATGGTTCACAAATAAACGTATCCAGGTGTCAGAATGGCCAAGTCAAAGTGCAGACCTCAATCCAATCGAGAATCTGTGGAAAGAGCTGAAAACTGCTGTTCACAAACGATCTCCATCAAACCTCACTGAGCTCGAGCTGTTTGCCAAGGAAGAATGGGCAAGAATTTCAGTCTCTCGATATACAAAACTGATAGAGACATACCCCAAGCGACTTGCAGCTGTAATCGCAGCAAAAGGTGGCGCAACAAAGTATTAAGTTAAAGGGGCCGAATAATATTGCACGCCCCACTTTTCAGTTTTTGAATTTCCACAAAAATTTAAAATAGCCAATAAATTTCGTTCAACTTCACAATTGTGTTCCACTTGTTGTTGATTCTTCACCAAAAATTTACATTTGGTATCTTTGTTTGAAGCATGATTTGTGGGAAAAGGTTAAAAAGTTCCAGAGGGCCGAATACTTTCGCAAGGCACTGTATGTAGTGTGGACCTGTTTACAGTATAGTGCTGTGTATACACTTTATACAGCCCCTCAGCCTCTATTCTATATACAGCCAGCACAGCAACATCCGCTGATATATACAGGTAAACAGCCTCTGATGTATACAGCCAGGCAGCAGCCCCTCATATATATATATATATATATACAGCCCAGCACCAGCCCCTCATATAGAGGCTATATGCACACGTTGCGGATTTTGCTGCGGATCTGCAACTGTTTTCCATGCATTGTACAGTACCATGTAAACGTATGGAAAACAAAATCCACAGTGCACATGCTGCAGAAAAAAACGCTCGGAAACACAGCGCTGTTTTTTCCGCAGCATGTCAATTATTTGTGCGGATTCTGCAGCAGTTTACACCTGCTCCTCAAAAGGAATCCGCAGGTGTAAAACCGCAGGAGTAATCCGCACAAAAACGCGGTAAATCTGCGGGTAATCCGCAGTGCGGTTTACCTGCGGATTTTGCAAAAAAGTGCGGAAAAATCCGCACATCAATCCGCAACGTGTGCACCTAGCCATATACAGCCCAGCGGTGTGAAGCAGAAGGACTGTTAAGACAAATGAATCAGCTTGAAATTGGTATTAACTCCACCTTCTGGAATGATATCCTGCAAAAAACAGATGCTACTAGTAAAAATCTACAACACGCTAAACTCGATCTAAACACTGCTGTGGCGTCACTGACCAGCTTAAAAAACTATGTTGCATCAGAGCGTGACTCCTTCAAAATTTATGAGAAGCAAGACGAAGAGCTGTCTGGTTCATCTGAGAATGTTCAGAAGATAACTCGACACAGGCGCCGAAACGTGTCTCAATCCATCGGATTATGGCCATACGGAAGAAGTACAACTCAGCCCTTCTGAAAAATACAGAACAGAAACTTTCTTGCCTATCATTCATTAGTTTATCGCTTCTCTAGACCAACGTCTTCAAGCATATAAAGATATATCAAGCAAATGTAGCTTTTTTAGTCATCTGAAATAACTGTCTTCAGACGAGCTTAAAGGGAACCTATCACCCCGTTTTTTTCGGTATGAGATAAAAATACTGTTAAATAGGGCCTGAGCTGTGCATTACAATAGTGTAGTTTGTGGACCCCGATTCACCACCTATGCTGCCGAAATACGTTACCAAAGTAGTCATTTTCGCCTGTCAATCAGGCTGGTCAGGTCGGATGGGCGTGGCTTCTTCCCCCAGATATTGCGTAGTTTTCCGTTGGTGGCGTAGTGGTGTGCGCATGTCCAACGTCCCCAATCCTGCACGGGGGGGTGAAAATAGCAGCGATGTCCGTTATTCCATTGGTGGTCGGTGGGCGCGGCCATCTTCCTTTGGCCGCGCGTGCGCAGAAGCGGCGCTCTGCTGGCCGCGGCTTCAGGAAAATGGCCGCGGGATGCCGCGCGTGCGCAGATGGAGATCGCGGCGGCCATTTTCCTGAAGCCGCGGCCAGCAGAGCGCCGCTTCTGCGCACGCGCGGCCAAAGGAAGATGGCCGCGCCCACCGACCACCAATGGAATAACGGACATCGCTGCTATTTTCACCCCCCCGTGCAGGATTGGGGACGTTGGACATGCGCACACCACTACGCCACCAACGGAAAACTACGCAATATCTGGGGGAAGAAGCCACGCCCATCCGACCTGACCAGCCTGATTGACAGGCGAAAATGACTACTTTGGTAACGTATTTCGGCAGCATAGGTGGGGAATCGGGGTCCACAAACTACACTATTGTAATGCACAGCTCAGGCCATATTTAACAGTATTTTTATCTCATACCGAAAAAAACGGGGTGATAGGTTCCCTTTAAGGCCACAGCAGAGCAACTCGTCAGGTCTTATTCACATGGCTTATGAACTGTCAGTTTGCAACATTTGCCAATTTATTCACAGACGAGGAGCCAAAAGATATCAGCACTGAACTTATCATGTACAAGCTTATCATGGGAAAGGGTGTGCAGCACACTTTCCCAAATATTGAGACAGCTCTAAGGATATATCTAATTTTGATGGTAACAAACTGCAGTGGTGATGAGCGTTCCTTCTCAAAACTCAAATTAGTTGAAAACCGATTAAGGACATCCATGAAGCAGGAACGACTTGTAAATTTGGCTATCATGAGCATCGAGTCAGATATACTGCGTGAATTGGACTTTAGTGACATCATTAGTAGTGATGAGCGAATATACTTGTTACTCGAGATTTCTCGAGCATGCTCGGATGTCCTCCGAGTATTTTTTAGTGCTCAGAGATTTAGTTTTTCTTGCCGCAGCTGAATGATTTGCATCTGTTAGCCAGCATAAGTACATGTGGGGGTTGCCTGGTTGCTAGGGAATCCCCACATGTACTTACAGTGCCTACAAGTAGTATTCAACCCCCTGCAGATTTAGTAGGTTTACACATTTGGAATTAACTTGGCATTGTGACATTTGGACTGTAGATCAGCCTGGAAGTGTGAAATGCACTGCAGCAAAAAAGAATGTTATTTCTTTGTTTATTTTTTTTTTTAAATTGTGAAAAGACTTTTCAGATGGACATTTATTATTCAACCCCTCAACCCACCAGAATTCTGTTTGGTTCCCCTAAAGTATTAAGAAGTAGTTCAGGCACAAAGAACAATGAGCTTCACATGTTTGGATTAATTATCTCTTTTTCCAGCCTTTTCTGACTATTTAAGACCCTCCCCAAACTTGTGAACAGCACTCATACATGGTCAACATGGGAAAGACAAAGGAGCATTCCAAGGCCATCAGAGACAAGATCGTGGAGGGTCACAAGGCTGGCAAGGGGTACAAAACCCTTTCCAAGGAGTTGGGCCTACCTGTCTCCACTGTTGGGAGCATCATCCGGAAGTGGAAGGCTTATGGAACTACTGTTAGCCTTCCATGGCCTGGACAGCCTTTGAAAGTTTCCTCCCGTGCCGAGGCCAGGCTTGTCCAAAGAGTCAAGGCTAACCCAAGGACAACAAGGAAGGAGCTCCTGGAAGATCTCAAGGCAGTGGGGACATTGGTTTCAGTCAATACCATAAGTAACGTACTCCACCGCAATGGTCTCCGTTCCAGACGAGCCCGTAAGGTACCTTTACTTTCAAAGCGTCATGTCAAGGCTCGTCTACAGTTTGCTCATGATCACTTGGAGGACTCTGAGACTGACTGGTTCAAGGTTCTCTGGTCTGATGAGACCAAGATCGAGATCTTTGGTGCCAACCACACATGTGACGTTTGGAGACTGGATGGCACTGCATACGACCCCAAGAATACCATCCCTACAGTCAAGCATGGTGGTGGCAGCATCATGCTGTGGGGCTGTTTCTCAGCCAAGGGGCCTGGCCATCTGGTCCGCATCCATGGGAAGATGGATAGCACGGCCTACCTGGAGATTTTGGCCAAGAACCTCCGCTCCTCCATCAAGGATCTTAAGATGGGTCGTCATTTCATCTTCCAACAAGACAACGACCCAAAGCACACAGCCAAGAAAACCAAGGCCTGGTTCAAGAGGCAAAAAATCAAGGTGTTGCAGTGGCCTAGTCAGTCTCCTGACCTTAACCCAATTGAAAACTTGTGGAAGGAGCTCAAGATTAAAGTCCACATGAGACACCCAAAGAACCTAGATAACTTGGAGAAGATCTGCATGGAGGAGTGGGCCAAGATAACTCCAGAGACCTGTGCCGGCCTGATCAGGTCTTATAAAAGACGATTATTAGCTGTAATTGCAAACAAACAAACAAAGGTTATTCCACAAAATATTAAACCTAGGGGTTGAATAATAATTGACCCACACTTTTATGTTTAAAATTTATAAAAATTTAACTGAGCAACAAAACTTTTTGGTTTGTAAGATTTATGCATCTGTTAATAAATCCTGCTCTTGTTTGAAGTTTGAAGGCTCTAACTTATTTGCATCTTATTAAACCTGTTAAATCTGCAGGGGGTTGAATACTACTTTTAGGCACTGTATGCTGGCTATCAGATGTAAATCATTCAGCTGTGGCAAGAAAAACTAAATCTCCGAGCACTAAAAAATACTCGGAGGACCCCCGAGCATGCTCGAGAAATCTCGAGTAACGAGTATATTCGCTCATCACTACTAATGACGTCACTAAAGTACAATTCATGCAGTATATCTGACTCGATGCTCATGATAGCCAAATTTAAACTAATTTCAACTAATTTGAGTTTTGGGAAGGAACGCTCACCACTGCAGTTTGTTAGCATCAAAATTAGATATATCCTTAGAGCTGTCTCAATATTTGGGAAAGTGTCCTGCACACCCTTTCCCATGATAAGCTTGCACATGATAAGTTCAGTGCTGATATCTTTTGGCTCCTCGTCTGTGAATAAATTGGCAAATGTTACAAACTGGCACAGTTCATCGATAATGTATTGTCCAAGTCATCTGATATGCAAATTGCCTCTTCTGAGAAAAAGAGGACTTAACTCTATAGCGCCACCTGTTGGAAGTAGCGGATCCTACAAGTCACAATCAACCCTCTAACGAGTCGTGCAATATGACTTAGGATAAAAGCCAAATCAGTATCTCAATTCGCAGACACGGTGTTTCGGGCTGTTGGCCCTCGTCAGTGCGAAGCATGAGAACTGATTTGGCTAGGTGAGAGGCTCTGGACTGGGGTCTAAGGGGTAAACACCGTGTCTGCGAATTGAGATACTGATTTGGTTTTTATCCTAAGTCATATTGCACGACTCGTTAGAGGGTTGATTGTGACTTGTAGGAACGCTACTTCCAACAGGTGGCGCTATAGAGTTAAGTCCTTTTTTCTCAGAAGAGGCAATTTGCATATTTAATTTCCCAGAGGAGCATTGTACTGCAAATAAGCCTCCTTACCTTGACAAGCCAGAGATGGTATGTCACTCTCCATAAGGAGAAACGATACCCCTTAGACCCCAGTCCAGAGCCTCTCACCTAGCCAAATCAGTTCTCATGCTTCGCACTGACGAGGGCCAACAGCCCGAAACACCGCGTCTGCGAATTGAGATACTGATTTGGCTTTTATCCTAAGTCATATTGCACGACTCGTTAGAGGGTTGATTGTGACTTCTAGCGGGTGGCGCTATAGAGTTAAGTCCTCTTTTTCTCAGAAGAGGCAATTTGCATATTTAGTTTCCCAGAGGAGCATTGTACGGCAAATAAGCCTCCTTACCTTGACAAGCCAGAGATGGTATGTCACTCTCCATAAGGAGAAACGATACCCCTTAGACCCAAGTCATCTGAATAAGACCTGACGAGTTGCTCTGCTGTGGCTTTAAGCTCGTCTGAAGACAATTCTTTTAGATGGCTAACTAAAAAAGCTACATTTGCTTGATATCTACTGTATAATTGTCTAAGGGTCACTTCCGTCTTTCTGTCTGTCCTTCTGTCTGTCTGTCTTTCTGTCTGTCTTTCACGGATATTCATTGGTCGTGGCCTCTGTCTTTCATGGAATCCAAGTCGCTGATTGGTCGTGGCAAAACAGCCACGACCAATCAGCGACGGCCACAGTTAGGCAGAAAAATGGCCGCTCCTTCCTCCCCGCAGTCAGTGCCCGCTCCGTACTCCCCTCCAGTCTGCCCTCACACAGGGTTAATGGCAGCGGTAACGGACGCGTTATGCCGCGGTGTAATGCACTCCGTTACCGCTGCTGTTAACCCTGTGTGACCAACTTTTTACTATTCATGCTGCCTATGCAGCATGAATAGTAAAACGATCTAATGTTAAAAATAATAAAAAAAATAAAAATCGTTATATACTCACCGTCCGTCGGCCCCTGGATCGACAACAGGCCTTTCCCGCTCGCGACGCTCCGGTAACCGGTCCATGCTGCGATCTCGCGAGATGATGACATAGCAGTCTCGCGAGACCGCTACGTCATCATCTCGCGAGACCGCAATGCACTCTTGAGACCGGAGCGCACGAGCAGCGCCGGTAACCGCTTCGCTTGGATCCGGGGGCTCCGGAAGGTGAGTATATAACTATTTTTTCTTTTCTTTTTTTTTAACAGGGATATGATGCCTACATTGCTATATACTACATGGGCTGGGCAATATACTACATGGGCTGGGCAATATACTACGTGGCTGGGCAATATACTACATGGCCTGTGCTATATACTACTTGGCTGGCAATATACTACATGGGCTGTGCCATATACTACGTGGCTGGGCAATATACTACATGGGCTGGGCAATATACTACGTGGCTGGGCAATATACTACATGCGCTGGGCAATATACTACGTGGCTGGGCAATATACTACATGGGCTGTGCTATATACTACGTGGCTGGGCAATATACTACATGCACTGGGCAATATACTACGTGGCTGGGCAATATACTACATGGGCTGGGCAATATACTACATGGGCTGTGCTATATACTACGTGACTATACAACGTGGGCTGCACAATATACTACGTGGCCTGTGCAATATACTACGTGGGCTGCACAATATACAACGTGGGCTGCGCAATATACAACGTGGGCTGCGCAATATACAACGTGGGCTGCGCAATATATTACGTGGGCTGTGAAATATACTACGTGGGCTGCGCAATGTACAATGTGGGCTGCCCAATATACAACGCGGGCTGCGCAATATACTACGTGGGCTGCGCAATATACGTGTGCTGCGCAATATACTACGTGGGCTGCGCAATATACTACGTGGGCTGCGCAATGTACTGCGTGGGCTGCGCAATGTACTGCGTGGGCTGCGCAATGTACTGCGTTGGCTGCGCAATGTACTACGTGGGCTGCGCAATGTACTACTTGGGCTGCGCAATGTACTACTTGGGCTGCGCAATATACAACGTGGGCTGCGCAATGTACTACGTGGGCTGCGCAATGTACTGCGTGGGCTGCGCAATGTACTGCGTGGGCTGCGCAATGTACTGCGTGGGCTGCGCAATGTACTGCGTGGGCTGCACAATGTACTGCGTGGGCTGTGCTATACACTACGCATACATTCTAGAATACCCGATGCGTTGGAATCGGGCCACCATCTAGTATCTTTATATGCTTGAAGACATAGGTCAAGAGAAGCGATAAACTAATGAATGATAGGCAAGAAAGTTTCTGTTCTGTATTTTTCAGAAGGGCTGAGTTGTACTTCTTCCGTATGGCCATAATCCGATGGATTGAGACACGTTTCGGCGCCTGTGTCGAGTGATCGTCTGAACATTCTCAGATGAACCAGGCAGCTCTTCGCCTTGCTTCTCATAAATTTTGAAGGAGTCACGCTCTGATGCAACATAGTTTTTTAAGCTGGTCAGTGACGCCACAGCAGTGTTTAGATCGAGTTTAGCGTGTTGTAGATTTTTACTAGTAGCATCTGTTTTTTGCAGGATATCATTCCAGAAGGTGGAGTTAATACCAATTTCAAGCTGATTCATTTGTCTTAACAGTCCTTCTGCTTCACACCGCTGGGCTGTATATGGCTAGGTGCACACGTTGCGGATTGATGTGCGGATTTTTCCGCACTTTTTTGCAAAATCCGCAGGTAAACCGCACTGCGGATTACCCGCAGATTTACCGCGTTTTTGTGCGGATTACACCTGCGGTTTTACACCTGCGGATTCCTTTTGAGGAGCAGGTGTAAACTGCTGCAGAATCCGCACAAATAATTGACATGCTGCGAAAAAAACAGCGCTGTGTTTCCGAGCGTTTTTTTCTGCATGTGCACTGTGGATTTTGTTTTCCATACGTTTACATGGTACTGTACAACGCATGGAAAACAGTTGCATATCCGCAGCAAAATCCGCAACGTGTGCATATAGCCTCTATATGAGGGGCTGGTGCTGGGCTGTATATATACAGTGGGGCAAAAAAGTATTTAGTCATTCAGCAATAGTGCAAGTTCCACCACTTAAAAAGATGAGAGGCGTCTGTAATTTACATCATAGTTAGACCTCAACTATGGGAGACAAACTAAGAAAAAAAAATCACATTGTCTGTTTTTTTATCATTTTATTTGCATATTATGGTGGAAAATAAGTATTTGGTCAGAAACAATCAAGATTTCTGGCTCTCACAGACCTGTAACTTCTTCTTTAAGAGTCTCCTCTTTCCTCCACTCATTACCTGTAGTAATGGCACCTGTTTAAACTTGTTATCAGTATAAAAAGACACCTGTGCACACCCTCAAACAGTCTGACTCCAAACTCCACTATGGTGAAGACCAAAGAGCTGTCAAAGGACACCAGAAACAAAATTGTAGCCCTGCACCAGGCTGGGAAGACTGAATCTGCAATAGCCAACCAGCTTGGAGTGAAGAAATCAACAGTGGGAGCAATAATTAGAAAATGGAAGACATTCAAGACCACTGATAATCTCCCTCGATCTGGGGCTCCACGCAAAATCCCACCCCGTGGGGTCAGAATGATCACAAGAACGGTGAGCAAAAATCCCAGAACCACGCGGGGGGACCTAGTGAATGAACTGCAGAGAGCTGGGACCAATGTAACAAGGCCTACCATAAGTAACACACTACGCCACCATGGACTCAGATCCTGCAGTGCCAGACGTATCCCACTGCTTAAGCCAGTACATGTCCGGGCCCGTCTGAAGTTTGCTAGAGAGCATTTGGATGATCCAGAGGAGTTTTGGGAGAATGTCCTATGGTCTGATGAAACCAAACTGGAACTGTTTGGTAGAAACACAACTTGTCGTGTTTGGAGGAAAAAGAATACTGAGTTGCATCCATCAAACACCATACCTACTGTAAAGCATGGTGGTGGAAACATCATGCTTTGGGGCTGTTTCTCTGCAAAGGGGCCAGGACAACTGATCCGGGTACATGAAAGAATGAATGGGGCCATGTATTGTGAGATTTTGAGTGCAAACCTCCTTCCATCAGCAAGGGCATTGAAGATGAAACGTGGCTGGGTCTTTCAACATGACAATGATCCAAAGCACACCGCCAGGGCAACGAAGGAGTGGCTTCGTAAGAAGCATTTCAAGGTCCTGGAGTGGCCTAGCCAGTCTCCAGATCTCAACCCTATAGAAAACCTTTGGAGGGAGTTGAAAGTCCGTGCTGCCAAGCGAAAAGCCAAAAACATCACTGCTCTAGAGGAGATCTGCATGGAGGAATGGGCCAACATACCAACAACAGTGTGTGGCAACCTTGTGAAGACTTACAGAAAACGTTTGACCTCTGTCATTGCCAACAAAGGATGTATTACAAAGTATTGAGATGAAATTTTGTTTCTGACCAAATACTTATTTTCCACCATAATATGCAAATAAAATGATAAAAAAACAGACAATGTGATTTTCTGGATTTTTTTTTCTCAGTTTGTCTCCCATAGTTGAGGTCTACCTATGATGTAAATTACAGACGCCTCTCATCTTTTTAAGTGGTGGAACTTGCACTATTGCTGAATGACTAAATACTTTTTTGCCCCACTGTATATATATATATATATATATATATATATATATATATATATATATATATATATATATATATAGGGCTGCTGCCTGGCTGTATACATCAGAGGCTGTTTACCTGTATATATCAGCGGATGTTGCTGTGCTGGCTGTATATAGAATAGAGGCTGAGGGGCTGTATAAAGTGTATACACAGCACTATACTGTAAACAGGTCCACACTACATACAGTGCCTTGCAAAAGTATTCGGCTCCCTGGAACTTTTCAACCTTTTCCCACATATCATGCTTCAAACAAAGATACCAAATGTAAATTTTTGGTGAAGAATCAACAACAAGTGGAACACAATTGTGAAGTTGAACGAAATTAATTGGCTATTTTAAATTTTTGTGGAAATTCAAAAACTGAAAAGTGGGGCGTGCAATATTATTCGGCCCCTTTAATTTATTAATTTGTTGCGCCACCTTTTGCTGCGATTACAGCTGCAGTCGCTCGGGGTATGTCTCTATCAGTTTTGTATATCGAGAGACTGAAATTCTTGCCCATTCTTCCTTGGCAAACAGCTCAAGCTCAGTGAGGTTTGATGGAGATCGTTTGTGAACAGCAGTTTTCAGCTCTTTCCACAGATTCTCGATTGGATTGAGGTCTGGACTTTGACTTGGCCATTTCAACACCTGGATACGTTTATTTGTGAACCATTCCATTGCAGTTTTTGCTTTGTGTTTGGGATCATTGTCTTGTTTGAAGACAAATCTCCTTCCCAGTCTCAGGTCTTTTGCAGACTCCAACAGGTTTTCTTCAAGAATGGTCCAGTATTTGGCTCCATCCACCTTCCCATCAATTTTAACCATCTTCCCTGTCCCTGCTGAAGAAAAGCAGGCTCAAACCATGATGCTGCCACCACCATGTTTGACAGTGGGGATGGTGTGATCAGGGTGATGAGCTGTGTTGCCCTTACGCCAAACATATCGTTTGGCATTGTTGCCAAAAAGTTCGATTTTGGTTTCATGTGACCAGAGCACCTTATTCCACATGTTTGGTGTGTCTCCCAGGCGGCTTGTTGCAAACTTTAAACAACACTTTTTATGGATATCTTTGAGAAATGGCTTTCTTCTTGCCACTCTTCCATAAAGGCCAGATTTGTGCAGTGTGCGACTGATTGTTGTCCTATGGACAGACTGTCCCACCT
Organism: Ranitomeya variabilis; assembly: GCF_051348905.1. Classification (NCBI taxonomy): domain Eukaryota; kingdom Metazoa; phylum Chordata; class Amphibia; order Anura; family Dendrobatidae; genus Ranitomeya; species Ranitomeya variabilis. The sequence continues at coordinate 475,273,497 of NC_135233.1, forward strand.
CAGCTGTAGATCTCTGCAGTTCATCCAGAGTGATCATGGGCCTCTTGGCTACATCTCTGATCAGTCTTGTCCTTGTTTGAGATGAAAGTTTAGAGGGACGGCCGGGTCTTGGTAGATTTGCAGTGATATGATACTCGTTCCATTTCAATATGATCGCTTGCACAGTGCTCCTTGTGATGTTTAAAATTTTGGAAATGATTTTGTATCCAAATCCGTCTTTAAACTTCTCCACAACAGTATCACGGACCTGCCTGTTGTGTTCCTTGGTCTTCATGATGCTCTCTGTGCTTCAAACAGAACCGTGAGACTATCACAGAGCAGGTGCATTTATACGGAGACTTGATTACACACAGGTGGATTATATTAATCATCATTAGGCATTTAGGACAACATTGGATCATTCAGAGATCCACAATGAACTTCTGGAGTGAGTTTGCTGCACTGAAAGTAAAGGGGCCAAATAATATTGCACGCCCCACTTTTCAGTTTTTGAATTTCCACAAAAATGTTAAATAACCAATAAATTTTGTTCAACTTGTTGTTGATTCTTCACCAAAAATTTACATTTGGTATCTTTATGTTTGAAGCATGATATGTGGGAAAAGGTTGAAAAGTTCCAGGGAGTCGAATACTTTCGCAAGGTACTGTACATACAGTATACACAGACACACTTTAATGCAGGATATAGTGTGGATCTGTATATACAGTATGATACTGTGTAGGACAGGAGCTGCAAGAAAGATACACAGACAGACAGACAGACACACAGACAAACAGATAATACTCACCCACCGCGACACTGTGAAGACTGAACCACTTCACCTCTGGATCTTCAGTGACTGAAGATCCAGAGTGAAGTCCTGCCGCGCTCCGCTGTGGGGAATCCGCTTCTCGCGCCGACATTGTGGCTCCGCCTCCTTCCTCGTAGGTAGCTGAACAAACTCTCATCTGATCTAATCCCGGGGAGCGATCATATAGCTGAATAGGTAGCGCCTAGAAGCTTCTGTTGGGATCGGAGAAGGCTGCCGCATGCCATAAGCTAAGCATTAGGTGCAGGGAGGGTACTAAGGAAGTCTGGCTAGGCTAGCTGTTATGACCCCAATGGCAGAGGGTCTCAAAAGTACATACCAAGTCTGCAAACATAAAAAACCAGCTCATAGGGTAGTGGTAACTGGGCTAACCGTATATCTAATCCTAGCACCACAAATAGCAGCAGCCGGGGAACGTGCCTACGTTGGTTCTAGACGTCTCGCGCCAGCCGGAGAACTAACTAACCCTAGAAGGGAAAAGATAGACCTTTCTTGCCTCCAGAGAAAAGACCCCAAAAGTTGGATACAAGCCCCCCACAAATAATAACGGTGAGGTAAGGAGAAAAGACAAACGTAGAATGAACTAGATATTTAGCAAAGAGAGGCCCACTGACTAATAGCAGAATATAGTAAGATGACTTATACGGTCAGCAAAAACCCTATCAAAATTTCCTTGCTGGATATTCAAGAACCCCCGAACCGTCTAACGGCCCGGGAGGAGAATACCAGCCCCCTAGAGCTTCCAGCAAAATCAGGAATCACATTTAGTACAAGCTGGACAGAAAATAAGAGCAATACAGATAACCAAAAAACAAGGAAGCAGGACTTAGCTTAATTTTGCATGAACCAGGACCAGCAGACAGGAGCAAACAGAAAGGATCTAATTACAACGATGCCAGGCACTGGACTGAGGATCCAGGAAGTTTATATAGCACCACCCCTGGACTAACGACCCAGGTGGGTGCCAAACTGAGGAAAGACAATCCCAGAGTCATATCACTAGTGACCACAAGAGGGAGCCAAAAAAGTCTAATTCACAACAGCTAGCCAGGTCAGTGGATGCTGATGCAGGTCAGGTGCCATGATTCTGCCACTCTGCGCCAGCCACTGAGATGTAGGACTGTAGCCAGGTCCCTACACTTTCAATAGTTTCTCTTTTGTTAAATGTTCCTTATCATTAGAAATGGTTCACAGAAAAGAGATGTGTATTTTACATGTTTTGAGATATTTATCCCTATATTGGTGGGAGGCCCCCGCTTGGTCTATGGCCCAGGCCCCTTGGGCCCCCCTAAATCCGGGCCTGCTCCGAGCACTAAAAATACTCGGAGGACCATCGAGCATGCTCGAGATATCTCGAGTAACGAGTATATCTGCTCATCACTAATCATTAGTGATTTTGCAGCACGCAAATCAAAGAAAGTGCCTGGATTGTAAAAAATGAATGTTTTTACCTGAATTACTCTGCGTAAATGATTTTTGTAAATAAACTTGTGTTCGTTTCATTTTGTGTTTTTCCATTACATATTGCACCTTGAAAAATGGGCCTCCCTCCAAAATGGGCCCCAGGCCACCCACCTCTTAAATCCGGCCCTGCACACCACTAGAACGGCGCCAGCACGGGAGGTGAGTATGGGTTTTTTATTTTATCGGGGTCAAACATTTAGTTCAAGAAGGGGTTTCCTAGTAGTGGACAACCCCTTTAAGTTTTAACAAGCAGTTAAATTTATCAGTTATATTTTCTATCCGATATATACTACAAGAAACAAAGCAACTCAAGCTTAAAGGGTTATTCCCATATTACTAAATGAATAATGCTGCTAAAAAAGAGAACTTTTGCAATTTACTGCTCATTAAGATTTGCACCTGCACTAAAGTTGGCCGAGATAATAGTGCACTCCGGCGATCCTGGGCAGCTGTAAAATAGTGCTAACAAGTACAATCGAAAAGAGCTTCTAAGCACTGCACATATTCTGTGTAGCAGTGGTGGTCGGTCTCTAAGACAACAAGCCATAAACAAAAGCTTTAATATGTCATGAAAGGCTAAAAAAAATTAAATAAGCACTAGTGATCAACGATGTTATCTGAGCATGCTCAAGTGCTGAGTGTCTTCAGCATGATCGAAAAATATGTTTGATTCCCCGCAGCTGCGTTCTCCATTCTTTGCAGGCAGTTATGTGGGTAAATGATAAGTGTTATATTTCACTGCCTTTGTCTTGATCTCGACCTATGGCGAGTTGATGGATTAACGCTCTGTAGGAAGATCGATCTTGTATAAGCCTAGATAGGTCCACCAGGGTCTTCTCTGCCGTTATCTTGATTGCATTAAGCCATCAGATTGCTGGTCTTCCTCTTCGCTTTCAGCCATAATGTCCTTCTAATTAATAAAGCCAGTGCCATATTTAGCCCTACAGACGTGGCACGTGCTGACATCCAGTTTACACACCGACAACAAAAGGTCAGAGGGGAGTGGGAATAATGATAATCATAAACTTTATTTTTTATATAGCGCTAAGATATTCCGCAGCGCTTTACAGTTTGCACACATTATCATCGCTCTCCCCGATGGGGCTCACAATCTAAATTCCCTATCAGTATGTCTTTGGAATGTGGGAGGAAACTGGAGAACCCGGAGGAAACCCACGCAAACACAGGGAGAACAAACAAACAGCAATCTTAAGAGTTTCCATGAAAAAAAAATAGGGGTTGTCCACTACTGTTTACCCAAAGCTATCATTGTTCATTAGAATGGCACTGGGAAGGCTGCAGCCGATCAGCGACCTCTGATGGGCTGCAGCGCTCACCTCATATTGTTTATATTACTAGATTGGAAGGGCACACATGACAGAAGGGGGGGGGGCGTTGGTACAGAAAGTAAGCATGCCTTTTATTTTTTGCAGCACACTGGGGAATTTCAAAAGGGGTTGTCCACTAGTATACACCCCCTTTAATAATTATGGAAGCCACTGTGTTTTTTGGCACAACGTTTTTTTTGTACCCTTCAACAAGATCGCTGCTTTGGGACAACTCTTATCTACCGACAATCCCTTCAGGTCATAGTTTTTTTTCCAACATTTCCAGTATTGTTTCAGATGAACAGGCAATTTGCAGAACTTTTTGCAACAAAATCCAGTGTGGGAATATACCACGTACTTAAAGGGAACCTGTCACGAGGCTTTCCCAATGTTACAGCAGTACAGCAACCTGTATATAAGCCCCTAATCCCATTTGCATATCCCAAAAAATCCCCTTTATATTTTCACCATACGTTGCTGCTCTTGCACGGCCAAAGTGGCAAATTTATTTAATTTTTTAAGCCTTGCATTTGAGTTAGGAACTGATTTTAAAAAGTACATATTTTTTTTAAAATAGTGATCAAATCAGCCAATTGTACCACCACTGGGTACAAAGTTATAAAACAAAATGCCGTGGTGCACTAGCATTTTTATATTCAAAGTAATCCTATTTTATTAAAAGCAGCAAACACAAATTGGAACTAAACCCACATGTAATTTCATGCATTTTTTTTTTTTAATCACAGGAAATGGTTACGTTTTATCTGTGTTACTATAAAGCGGCCAATATCTATTAGAACAGCGCCATCTGCTGGTAAAAGGATCGTTTTACAAGGCTTATTCTACATTAGTGGCCCAAAATACTAAATATATTCATTTTAGTAAAACATAACATTTAAAGATTAAAAAAAAAAATTAAGACAACAATTTCCACAAATACTCTTTATTAAGTAGTACAAATAATAGACATATATACATACTGCACACTTATACAACACGCGTGATGATCAGTACGTGGAGTAAAAACATTGATGGAGTTCTACTTTCCTCCCAAATACAAACACTATGTATAGGAAAAAGAGAATATAATGCTAAAAATGTACAACTAGATAAGTGATGACTTACCAGTATATAGACAAAACTGAGTGGTTATGGGGTCATCATGGTGTACACTATTATATAATCATTAAAGGGGATGTCCAGGCTTGGGATAAAAGTCTGCAGTCACTTTAAGTACTGTCACGATACCCTCGAATAGTCAGAGCGAGAGAACGGCCGAATACCGAGAATTGTAACGGTATGTCATACAGTGACTGCAGACTTTTGTCCCCTTTAAATAGGGGTTATTTGGTGTAAACGAGGTATCACCTAACCATTGGCAATGGTAAGTAATAACTTGTTAATTGGTGTCCGACTGGTGAGACCAGCATTGATTGGCAGAACGGAGCGGCAGCATTCATGTGTGACTTGCGCTCCAGTCATTCCCGTTGTTCTCAGTTCCATCAGAATAGAGCAACAGTCGAGCGTCCATTTTAACGGGTATAAAGGTGCCCCGTTCTGCCGATTGGTGAAGGTCCCAGTGGTCAGACCCCCAACAATCAACAATTTATAATCTATCCTTTGTTTTTAAGGGAGAACCCCTTTAATTCCAAAGAAGTGTACATAGAACATACAAAAGGGGCATACATGCATAACATGTAACAAGAAAGAGGAGTGGAATACTGATCCTGAGAGGACCCTGCCCATGAGGGCCTACACTCCACAACACAGGGCTAATGGAGGCAGACTGATCCCGAGAGGACCCTGCCCAAGAGGGTCTACACTCCACAACACAGGGATGATGGAGTGGAATACTGATCCTGAGAGGACCCTGCCCATGAGGGCCTACACTCCACAACACAGGGCTAATGGAGGCAGACTGATCCCGAGAGGACCCTGCCCAAGAGGGTCTACACTCCACAACACAGGGATGATGGAGTGGAATACTGATCCTGAGAGGACCCTGCCCATGAGGGCCTACACTCCACAACACAGGGATGATGGAGTGGAGTACTGATCCTGAGAGGACCCTGCCCATGAGGGTCTACACTCCACAACACAGGGATGATGGAGTGGAATACTGATCCTGAGAGGACCCTGCCCATGAGGGCCTACACTCCACAACACAGGGCTAATGGAGAGGCAGACTGATCCTGAGAGGACCCTGCCCAAGAGGGTCTACACTCCACAACACAGGGATGATGGAGAGGCAGACTGATCCCGAGAGGACCCTGCACATGAGGGCCTACAAACTTTTCCAAGAGGGGAAGATTCCCCTACATGACTTCCCATCATTTTTTTTCAAAATGGGAAAATGATCTGGGGAAATCCTAATCACCAGAGGATAGAGCAAAGATCCTCTTATTCACATTTAGGTCGTCATTGTGTGCAGTGTCACAGGAGAGGAGCTACAAGATTGTCGAGGTGGTATAGAGGCCCCTCTACGGTGCATACTATGTTCCCAACGACTCTGGAAACCTGCTGGAGGTGCTTAAAAGAAAAAGGCTCATATATACATATTTGGTGGGACTGTCCCCCTATAAAAAAAAACCTGTGGCTAGCAATTTTTCAACTTTACAATAAATTATCCATTTCGCAGATCCAACCCGCAGTAGACTTAGCGTTGCTGTCCTGTGATTTATCAGTATCTCAGTTTCAGAAGAGTCTGCTTAGTTATTTCCTCACTGCCATCAGGAATTTGATTTCTCGATTTTGGAAACAAGAGAAATTTCCTTCACGCTCTGAATTTGTTGCAGAACTCAACAACATTTACAGAATTGAACACATGATAGGCCAGATAACGCGAGATCCTGATAAAACGTATAACACATGGGTCCCTGGATCGTATTTAAGGAGACTCCAGAATTAGATCTCTGGCTGTCAAGATCCTAACTTACTTACCTCCTTACTTATTTATTTCCATGAGCCCGTAATAGGGATAAAGCACCTCTGGTCTGTCCTGTCTGTTTAGAGTCCAGAAACATTACACTAGATTTCGTCCCCCCCTCCTCCTGGTTAAGGGGCAAGCTCGATGGAGAGATTTGACATTCGAGTTTCCTATCCCACATAACCCATTCCACCACCCTACCCTCTTCCCCCTTTCTTCTCTTTGTTTACTTCTTTTTCCTATCTAGACTTTATTTTCTTTATAATAATCAATACAACATTGCTGTAAAGTCTTTGCAAAAACTTTTTTATTGATATATTATCATTAGCACTCAAGATCAACAAATAGATACTGTGACAACATTTGATGAGTACAAACTTGTGGAATTTTGTGGAATCGACGTATTACTAAATTTCAAACAGTGCATAAGCAATATCTAATATTCTTGTTTCTATAAATGACTGTATTTCTACATGTTATGCTTTAATAAACTTGATTTATACAAACAGAAATCCAAACATGTATTCTTTATAAGGCACCGACAATGGGGGTTTCATTTTAATTGCTACATTTTTAAATGTTGGCAACCGATCAATGCATTGTATGTAGAAAACCACAGAGAAGAAACTGTGTATACAACCTGCCCCCTGCAATGAGAGGGTCTCTGAGCAGTGAACGAAATTATACAAGATTTCTTACTTCTTCACCAAACTGAATACGGAGAGAATAATATCACAAATTATTTATGGAATTGTAGACCAAAAAGTAAGTGTGAACTGCGCCCAGGAGTGGTGGGTACTTCCAAGAGGCTGGTTAGCCGCTGTCACACGCACAGTGGCATTGATATAGTAGCGCAATGTGCGTTAGTCAGTGGCTCACCTGCATCTGGAGACTTATGGTTGCAGGTGTTGAATCCTCCGGATCGTGTGGCTCCATCTCCATCACTGTGCAGAAATGTCTGCAATAACAGAAACATGTTAAAATCTCAGAAGTAAAAAGTTTTGTAAATCAGAAGAGGCGTGCACCCCTCATTTTCATTACATAAATGTTAAAACTAGTGATGAGCGAGTGCACTTGTTGCTTGGGTTTTCCCGAGCACGCTCGGGTGACCTCCGAGTATTTATGACTGCTCAGAGATTTAGTTTTCATCATCGCGGCAGCTGAATGATTTACAGCTACTAGCCAGCCTGAGTACATGTGAGGGTTACCTAGCAAACAGGCAACCCCCACATGTACTAGTAGCTGTAAATCATGCAGCTGCGGTGATGAAAACTGAATCTCCGAACACTAACAAATACTCGGAGGTCACCCGAGCGTGCTTGGGAAAACACGAGCAACGAGTACACTCGCTCATAACTAGTTAAAACCTAAAAGTGTAACCCCGCATAAAGTGACTAGTCCTAAAGGCGGGTCTCTGACAACTTCTCCCCACCCACTCAGCTAGACTGACAGGTCAAGAGATTGGTGAGCGGACCTTTGGATGTTTGGGTTCTGGTACCTGACCGAACTTTATGTCCAAAGTTTGATACATGTACCAGAACATGAACCCGAACCCCATTGATATGTATAGGGACCCGAACTTCAGAGCTGGAAATTTTTCTCTCTCATGTTGGAATCCCAAACATTAAAATGGACTTCCGGAAGAAGTCCGTGTTCGGAGTTCAGCACCAGACACTAACTGTCTGAAATAAACCCCGATCTTTAAAGTTTGGGTTCATCTCTACTGGTCACTCTAGCTGAGCGGGTGGGGAGAAGCCGGCAAGGACCCGTCTCTAGGATTAGTCCCTTCATCCCTGGCCATGTCTCTGCTTCGTGCTGCCCAGGATTTGGGTAACACGATTCAGGCAACAGGTTCTCATTAGTTGTTAAGCTCGTATGTCACCAGGATCTCACGCAGCGATCAAGAGGCACCATATCAGCATCCAAGACTTATTTTTTTTCCCAAAAAGGACAGAAAAACTAAAGAAAATTAAAGGGTTTGTCTAGGATCAACAAGAAAAGGCCACTCCAGCACTCGTGATTATGTGGGGACTACATGCGCGTCGGTAAACAAAGAACAGGGAATGAAGGTGATAGGGAGAGAATGGGTTAACCGGTAAGTCCTGCTTGTTTTATTATTGCCCGGTTCTGTCGATCCCGGATAACTAACATTAGGTTCACACTTTGCGGCCACTCCCCAGCCAAGGTGCACCCACAACGCAGTCACGAACCCTGCCGACGACGTGCAGACTGGCATGCGGTTCCAATTCATTGCAGCTAAAAGCAGTTTCATTGGTTTTGCTGGGCAATAAACTGAGTTTTCGCAATGTTTTTTTTGTGACCATGCACCACAGCCACAACATGTAAACCCAACCTTGCATTTCTACAGAAGACTGGACTACAGTGATCCCAATATTCATTTGTTTCCAGGTAACTTGATGCCATAATTTTACGGAAAATTCTTCAAAAGTCGCCAAAATGTCAACCTAAAATATTAAGCATATAATTAAAAAAGTTGTCCCGGATAATGTTTTATTTCACCATAGACCTGCAGATATCTAAACCAGCCTCTCCCTCTCTGCTGCTGCCCTGCTCTTTGTTTACAGACTGCAGCGGTGACGTCACAGCTATAGTGCTGCAGCCAATCACTTTTTTTTTTTTTCAAAGGCTTGTGCCAACTACATCAGCAAGAGCCACTCAGCCAAGCAATGTGAAGTGTAGGTGTGACGTTATCACTGCAGCCTGTAAACATGAAGAGGGCAGCGGCAGAGAGGCAGCGCTGACTTATTTACAGGCTGCAACGGTTACGTCACAACTACAGAGCTTTTAACCGCTGCAGTCAATCATTTGGTTCAGAGGCTTGTGCCATCTACACCGGCAGAGCCACTGAGGTCAGCTGTCACGTGCCCTGTAGTTGTGTCTGTAAAACAGAGTGGCGCAGCTGCAGAGAGGCAGCGCTGGACCTGGGGACGAGGAGTAACAACTGTGTTTGGTGTTTTTAATACACCCTTTTAACACAGATACAGCAAGTTGTTAGATGTAAGGGAAAAAAGTCCATGGGAGACGAATCATTAGAGTCAGTGATGAGCGTGCGTGCCCGTGTGGTATGTAAGTGACTTCGGCGTGCTCGAATACCATGTTCGAGTCCCCGCGGCTGCATGTCTTGTAGACGATTGCCTGCTTGTTAGGTAATACCTGCATGTGTTGTGGATGTTGGATAGCCGCGAGAAATGCAGCCACGGGGACTCGAACACGCTGAAGACACTCGGTTAGCACAAGAGCATGCTCAGATAACACCTTATCCCAGCATGCTCGCTCATCACTAATTAGAGGTAAAATATGCAAATTATGAGGATTTTGTTATGAAAATGCTGCAATCGTGCAGCGGCGTTCACCCTTTGCATTGCATAAAGTGACAACACAGATTTCCAAAGTGGATGTAAATTCATAGAATCTCACACACAGTCATGTACCGAGTATCTGCTCTGTGTGCACACGCTCCAAAATACAGAAGTGGCTGCAAATCACTTTCTATACAGAAGGTAACGACATCTTCTATCGGGTCAGCAATCCACATGCAGCTCATAGACATTTCCTAGATGTCGACATCTCCGCGCTCTGCCCCGGTGGTCTGTACTGGTGTGAGGAGTGCGGAGCTTTCAGGGTTACTCCTTGGTACTAAATGCCATACTTCATTATATAGGATGGGGCCAGGTGCTAACAGCCTTCATGTGACTGCGGGTACACGCACAGGCTTGGATGGACCATGCATCGACTGCAATGCAGCACATGAGTAATATAGAGAGCGACATACAGGAATCAATCAGTGGCGGCCATGGCTTACTGCAGTACTGCCTCCTGGAATATCACATTTGTAATGAATTGGGTTGGAGGAATGCTCATTGATAACGTTATAATAGGGTGTCATGGGGAACTAGGTCAGATTGATAAAAAGTCATTGCTTTGTGGGTAAATGTACACTGCAAAGTCCACGGAGGCATCTTTTCATTTCATGACGGGTGGGTATTATGTCTCTGGGGTCACAAAGTGGTGGGCTCATACAGGATGGGACAGTAAGAGGCCTGAGGTTCACAAATCTCATTTGTATGATGTGGAATCGTTCTGCATGGAAATTTATGTGCATTGGCAAAAATTAGCAATTTTTGGATCCAACTTTCCTCTTGTCTTTTCCAACCAAGTCCCAATAGTGATAAAGTAAAAGCATTTCTACAGCCTGTATTGGCTTCAGAACAGGAAGCACATTGGCTGGAGGAGGGCAGGATACTCCCATTGCCCATAGGGCCTCATTAACACGTTTCAGATTGCTTGGGGGTGGTTTCATCACTGGAACCCCCCCACCTCCAATCCTAATGTGGGCTTTCCATGCACACCTCAGCTCTATCCATTATCTATGCTGCAAATGGCCAATTACATCAGGCAGGGGTTGTAGGGAGGGCCTCATAGGGCCTTCATTAACAAGTTCTGGATTGCAGGGAGCCCCCGCAATCCTGACAATAGGGCTTTGTGTGCTGCACACTTTTGCTCTATTCATCACCTATGGGATTGCTACAAGTAGCCAAACAGGGATTGTAGGGGGTCCCTGAAATGTATAACTTAGAGTTTTGGTACAGCCCCTTTAAGAGGCAAGATGTGACAATAATTTACAGGCTACTCTTGCTCAATCAACACTTTAAGGTATACTAAATGACCTTCTTATCACCCAATCCAATCTTCTGACTGTTGTAAAAAAGAACAAACCAAGGTTATAGGAAGTGTCCCTTCAACACTCCCAAGTTAAAATCCTGAAAATGATGTATGCGTAAAATACATCTATCTATCAAGTGCTTAAAGGGGTTGTCTACTACCTACTTAATACGGATGACCTATCCATAGGACAGGTCATCCATATCAGAGGGTGGGGGTCCGACACCCCGAATCCCCATCAATCAGCACCACTAGCGGGTGAATGTAAAACATTGTACGGAGCAGAACAGCGCAGCTCCATACACCGATTCATTGAACAGAAGCTGATTTGCAACACAGAGAATGAAGGTATGCAGCTCCACTCTGTACACTGCTCATATCCAGCCGCTCCCAGCCATAAATGTCCAAGATCGGAACACCCCTTTAAGTGATTCTACTGTAACCAAATAGGACAAAAGGGACACATTTAAACAAACCTCAGGAAAGGCACGTTTTCCCCACACAATCCTATTTTCTGAAGTTTAAAAAGGTATCAAGAAATGTATTGTTAAACAAACTTTTATTTCAGATTTATCAAAAGTACCAATACTTTTCCAAGTCCTTTATAAAAAAAAAAAAAAAAACCCACAAACTAAAATGCACTGCACCTTGTGTATTTTGTAATGACACAAAAACACAGTAAAAAAAATTAAAAGACACGAGAAACAGGCAGATTTTATGATAAAATGGTTTATGAAACCAATCTAAATGTCAAGACTGTGGGGGTATGTGTCCACGTTCAGTTTTGCTTCAGGCTTTGGTCAGGATTTTATGCAGGTAAAATCCTGACCAAAACTGCACCTGATGTCACTGGCAGGTCACCTGCGGTGTTCCTGCGTGTTTTGCTCGTTGTAGCAACATGCTGGGTTCTGAAAAAACGCACCGCATGTGCGGTTTCACGGGAAAAATGCATGCGTTTTTTACTGCACAGTGGAGACGGGATTTCATTAAATCCCCTCCACTATGCTGTAACATCTGGACGCTGCGTTTTTGATGCTGCGGCTCAGCGCTGCGTCAAAAACGCAGCGTTTCCTGAACGTGGACACATACCCTGGGAGGACCTATATGTAACATATTTAGCCATCCCTATCCCACACCCAAAGGCAAATATTGGGTTTTATTAGCTCTCACAATACTCTGTGTTCTGCCCATGGAGATGGGGACAGAAATGGGGCATTTTAATGGCACATGCTGAAAAGTTTAAAAGTTTTGAAAAGTTTTCGACACCACATATACCATTGATTCTAGGAGAATGTGCGCGTGGTTGTAATAACTCGGGCTCAGTGGGTCCAATCTATTGATTTCCATCTATTAATTTTTGCTTAGATTTTGCATCTACTTAATGCGATCTTGAGTGGTCAGTATGATAACATATGGCCTTATGTGGTCTAATTATTCATGGAACCCTACAGCCATCTTATATATCAGGCCCAGGTTAATATAATGTACTATCCATGCATAGTCAATGACATGGAGAAGAGCTGTACTGATATATATATTATTCAGTATGTATATATATATATATATATATATATATATATATATATATATATATATATATAATACCCTGTGCAATAACAGTGTATGGGCCCTTTGCAGTCCGTATATGATAATGCACAAGTCCACCTGCTTTGGGGGCAATGGTGGCCCTCTAACCTCTTGGGCCCCTGTACGGCTGCACCACTGATAAGTCCGCCTCTGATATTATATATATAGCCCTGCACTGACACTGTCCTGACGTCTGCAGATGCTTTCAGTCTGCAGCTTGGGACCCTCCTACATTCCTCCACAGGGGGCTTGACACATGCAGCCCAGGCAATCTATAGATTCACTAGAGACATGACAGGACTCTGCTTCCTTCCACCTCATGTATATATATAGGCTTGTTTACAGGCAGCCATTTCTTCTCCTGGACCTTAGTCCAGACTAGCAAATAAATCAATTCTATTTCTATTATTGTTCCTGTGGTATTTTTTTTTTTACACGATTGCTAACATTTTTCAAAATTTCATAGACGGATTTAATGATTATTCTTTGCTAATTAATTGATACATTAAAGAGAGAGGAGAAAAAAAGGCTCCTGAGCCACAGGAAGGAACAGTAATGGATGTATTCCTAGAAAGCAAAAGGATAGTAGCGAGCATCCAATGTGATATATATATATATATATATATATATATATATATATACACACACACACACACACACACACACACACACACACACCACACACTTAAATTTTGTGGATTCTGTAGATTGCATATTTATAAAAAAAAGTGTGTGTATATATATATATATATATATATATATATATATATATACACACAGAGATTTGCAATAGCTTATGTGCAGCAATTTTATGAATCCACTGACACAATAGAATTCTATTCAATTGTTAGTTTTCTTTAAACATTTAAACTAATGTAAATATTTACTATAAGTAATAAACATAGAATTGTAGGAAATCATGTCACCCCCATAGCACAGAGTGTGACACCACTGAGGACCTTCTCCAGGGAGCACTTACTTGCCTCCTGCCGCACTGCCATCACCGCCCCTGCGCCTTCACATTATCACTATAGCATAAATGTAAAAGTTTGCCATCCTGGGCTGCATCACACACTGTAAGTTCCAGCTGGACCAGCCCTGCCCACACCACCTGCCACCCGCAACAGCTTCATCCGCCCTTCTCAGTCTACAGATCAACGACCAATCAGATTTCAGTATCGGTCTGAATGTCCCCGCCTGCTTGTAAAAATCCACCAATGAGGATAGAAATGGGCGTGTCACACTCGCTCGGTCTCCTCCCAGCCGGCTGGTTGGGGTGCGGTGCGTTCGATTCTGCACGTCTTACATGAAGGAGTGTACCAACTGACACCCCACCCCGGGGTGGGACCTGAATAGTGTCGATAGATGTCGAATAAAGAATACTTCACGCAGGGTTCTTAGCAGCACGCTTCGGTTTCGTTATATAATGTAATACCTACAGCGCGTTTTTTAGTCCCACACCAGGCATTTTTTGAGTGATATTTTATAAAACGGGTAAATATATCCCTCCGTAGTAGGTGGGAGTTCCCATACCAGAGGTTAGGAATGTTTTGCCATGAGTACTGTGTCAGTGCGCACGTACCCCGGTAGCTGCCTGACGTGGGTGGGCGTGCCTTTATGTGAAGGGGGTGTGTTTAAAAAAGGCGGGAAAGTAGAAAGTGGAAAAGGGAAATGTGACTGAAGCCACGTCAGTTTTGGACAGTAGCTAACTTACCTCAGTTGGCGTAAGCCAGACCACTGCTGTATTTATCACCCACTCATGGTATTGTCTTACTGATACTGCGGTAAAATACAGATACTGAGGTAAAATGGAGACCAAATACTGAACGTGTGACCGTAGCCTGAGGCAGGTGCTGCCTCCCCGAGGAGAAGCGTCCCTCATGGTGGGGGCACAGAGACGTCTGGGAAAACCTTGTGATATATAGATATATATATATTATTTTTTAATAAATATTACATTTTTTTGCCATGTAAATACCATTGTCGGCAGTGATTGACAGCAGCAATTAAACGACTGACCAGCAGTGATAACAAATCGGATTGCACGCACCCAAACAAATCTATGAGAGTAAGTGAAACTGCACTGCACTCAGATATCACCCAAGTGCAGTATGATTCCCGCCAATGAGGGCAATGGAGATGGATAAATTACTTTCTCCGTCTCCTCCACTCCTGTGCTGCGATTCTCTGATGTGAGAGGATTGGAGCAGAATCTTCAGTAAATTAGCGCTTGTGGTGGTGCATGAGCAGACTGAGATCTCGGCTCGTCATTGAGCACAATACTTAAATTTGTGCATGTGCCGACACCAACGCCATTTCCCTGAAGCGCACCGTGAGATCAATGTGCACAAGCACCGGCCACAGTTAGGACGGCGTGGTCACAAAATTTAAAACAATAAGGCCGGCCTCACATTTGGCGTAAGAAAATACGCCGCGTATTATACGTCCGTACTACGGCCGTAATACAGAGAAATGTTCCCAAAATATTGATCCGTAGTCAGGGTGTGTCAGCGTATTTTGCGCATGGCATCCTCCGTATGTAATCCGTATGGCATCCATACTGCGAGATTTTCGCGCAGGCTTGCAAAACCGACATCTAATGGATTTATGTGCTCAAATGTTCGGGAAAACATATATACAGTATATATATATGTCATTGAGACACATATATATATATTCTGTATTTAGATTTCATTCAGCGCGATATCTGTGAACAGCCGGTAATTCAATTGCCGGCTTTTCATTTCTCCTGCACAAACCCGACAGGATATGAGACATGGTTTACATACAGTAAACCATCTCATATCCCCTTTTTTTTTGCATATTCCACACTACTAATGTTAGTAGTGTGTATGTGCAAAATTTCAGCGCTGTAGCTGCTGAAATAAAGGGTTAAATGGCGGAAAAAATTGGCGTGGGCTCCCGCGCAATTTTCTCCGCCAGAATGGTAAAGCCAGTGACTGAGGGCAGATATTAATAGCCAGGAGAGGGTCCATGGTTATTGGCCCCCCCGTGGCTAAAAACATCTGCCCCCAGCCACCCCAGAAAAGGCACATCTGGAAGATGCGCCTATTCTGGCACTTGGCCACTCTCTTCCCACTCCCTGTAGAGGTGGGATATGGGGTAATGAAGGGTTAATGCCACCTTGCTATTGTAAGGTGACATTAAGCCAGATTAATAATGGAGAGGCGTCAATTATGACACCTATCCATTATTAATCCAATTGTTGGAAAAGGTTAAAAAACACACACACACATGATTTAAAAGTAGTTTAATGAAATAAACACAGCGGTTGTTGTAATAATTTATTGTTCTCTCAATCCATCAGGAACACCCTCGCTTGGCAAAATCATAAACTCACAAGATACATACCTTCTGGTGAACCGTCTCGTCCCACAAAGTAATCCATCTGAGGGGGTTAACTAATATTACAGGCAGGAGCCCTGCTAATGCAGCGGTGCTCGTGCTTGTAATTCCCCGGCGAATGAATGAAATGTAGGTCATTGACCTACATTTCCTTCAGTTGCGGTGATGCGCCCCCTGGTGGATGTCCTCATATGACCTGGAGCGTGGGAAAAAGTTCCCAGGCTGCAGTTCATGAGAACATCCACCAGAGGGCGCCTCACCGCGACTCAATGTAAGTACAGATCCTGCTTTCCTTTCAGCACCCGGGGATTACAGGTACGAGCGAGTGGTTTATCGCAGCTCGTGCCTGAAATATTAGTTAACCCCTTCAGATGGATTACCTCGTGGGACGTGACAGGTCATCTGAAGGTATGTATCTTGTGCGTTTATTATTTTTCCAAGCGAGGGTGTTCCTGATGGATTGAGAGAACAATAAGTTATTACAACAACCGCTGTGTTTATTTCATTAAACTACTTTTAAATCATGTGTGTGTGTGTTTTTTAACCCTTTCCAACAATTGGATTAATAATGGATAGGTGTCATAATTGACGCCTCTCCATTATTATTCTGGCTTAATGTCACCTTACAATAGCAAGGTGGCATTAACCCTTCATTACCCCATATCCCACCGCTACAGGGAGTGGGAAGAGAGTGGCCAAGTGCCAGAATAGGCGCATCTTCCAGATGTGCCTTTTCTGGGGTGGCTGGGGGCAGATGTTTTTAGCCACGGGGGGGGCCAATAACCATGGACCCTCTCCTGGCTATTAATATCTGCCCTCAGTCACTGGCTTTACCATTCTGGCGGAGAAAATTGCGCGGGAGCCCACGCCAATTTTTTCCGCCATTTAACCCTTTATTTCAGCAGCTACAGCGCTGAAATTTTGCACATACACACTACTAACATTAGTAGTGTGGAATATGCAAAAAAAAGGGGATATGAGATGGTTTACTGTATGTAAACCATGTCTCATATCCTGTCGGGTTTGTGCAGGAGAAATGAAAAGCTGGCAATTGAATTACCGACTTTTCACTAACAGCGCTGCGTATTTCTCGCAAGTCACACTGCAGGTCCGTGTGGAATCCGTATTTTTCTCGCCCCCATAGACTTTCATTAGCGATTTTTTTGCGCAATACGTTGACAAACGCAGCATGCTGCGATTTTGTACGGCCGTAGAAAGCCGTATAATACTGAACCGTAATATACGGCTAATAGGAGCAGCCCCATTGAGAATAATTGTGCCGTTTATTTAGCGAGTTTTACGGACGTAATTTCTGCGCTCTTACGTCCGTAAAACTCGCTAGTGTGAGGCCGGCCTAAGAAGATACAGACCCCAGAGCCAGCGAGAGGCCGTGGCAGAGCCGAAGACCCTATCCGCAGTCCCACCCCGATGCACGAGGAGGTTTTGCACCCAAACATCCAATGATAATTAGGCTACTTTCACACTAGCGTCGTTTGCAATACATTGCAATTTGTCATTCAGGAGAAAAAACGCATCCTGCAAAGTTGTCTGCAGGATGCGTTTTTTCCCCATAGACTAACATTACCGACGCATTGCGACGTATTGCCACACGTCGCAACCGTCGTGCGACGGTTGCGTCATGTTTTGGCGCACCGCCGCCACAAAAAAGTTACATGTAACGTTTTTTTGTGCATCGAGACCGCCATTTTCGACCGCGCATGTGCGGCCGAAACTCCTCCCCCTCCTCCCCGGACCTTGCAATGGGGCAGCGGAAGCGTCGTAAGACTGCTTCCGCTGCCCACGTCGGGCATTTCTTTCACAGCATGCATCTGTACGTCGGCCCGACGCACTGCGACGGGCCCGTACCGACGCTAGTGTGAAAGCAGCCTTAGGCTACTTTCACACTAGCGTCGTGCACTGCACGTCGCTATGCGACGTTGCAGCGCACCGACGCTAGCTGTGGAAGCGCCGCACAACGGGGGCAGCGGATGCTGTTTTTCCACGCATCCGCTGCCCCATTGTGAGGTGCGGGGAGGCGGGGGTGGAGTTCCGGCCGCGCATGTGCGGTCGGCAATGGCGGACACGTCGCACAAAAAAACGTTACATGTAGCATTTTTTTGTGCCGACGGTCCGCCACAACACGACGCATCCGTCGCACGACGGATGCGACGTGTGGCAATCCGTCTCAATGCGTCGCTAATGCAAGTCAATGGAGAAAAAATGCATCCTGCAAGCACTTTTGCAGGATGCGTTTATTCTCCAAAACGACGCATTGCGACGGAGGCCAAAAAACGCTAGTGTGAAAGTAGCCTTAAACAACAGTCAGGCTGCGTATTTCTACACTGAAGACATCTTCTTAATCAGCCATGATGGCCATACCTTTAGTTTAACATGCATGATCCTGGTGACAGGTTCCCTTTAATACGCAGGGTCTAATTTTTATATCAGTTTTTTTTTGGGCTGATATCAAGGGAAACTAAAAGAAAAAAAGGAAATATGTCCACTTTTCACTTTTTTTAACATTATGACCACAAAGGTGTATGCACCCAACAATGACCAAAAATGTAGTTGACTTTGTCACACAGGGAAAATTCAGCCTCCTTCTTCAACTGCAGGGATAATTTAGGTCCGCTAATACCCAGCAGCTCCTGCTCCCTCTCGGTACACAGTGCTTCCTACACAGTATACAGAGCTTATGAAATTTATGAATATTCCCATCAGCCACTGCCTGCTATCACTGTGATTAGTGGCAGCAGGGGTAGGCTGATGAGAGTAGTCCCATCAGGCGCCGCCTGCTCTTGCTGTTATCAGTTCAATATAAGGCCGGCGTCAGTATGTTGGGGACGCTTAGCCATATGTGGTGGTCGTGTCCGAAATTACTAAATCTTTGGGTTAGTTTAGAGGACGTGATAGCAGAGGTGACTGGGATTCGGGTGGCCCTGCGACCTAGTATGGTTTTATTGCATATTGGCTTGGATGAGATCCCACATGGGCTGAGAGGTGTGTTCTCACATTTGTTTATAGCCGCTAGACTGGCAGTGGCTTCCAAATGGAGAGTGACTAGCGCACCGACCATACAATCTGTGATTGATAGGATGAACCTTCATTGCCAATACGAACGGGCACTGGTGTTATCTGCGTCATCAAAAACAAAAAAGTCTCAGATCTGGAGGCCGTGGCTTGATAGACGTTTTTCCTTTATCCCATCGTGAAGACGCTTGTCCTACTGTGATCCGGGATCTGATACTCCCGGCCCGTGAAAAATCTTGCTCTGTGCCTAGCTATCTAGTTTAAATGTCGCTTTGACTTTCAGGAACCTGTATTTTAGTAGGTTAGTTTATGTTTAGACCTTTGATCTAAATAATCTACAGTTGTATACCTATGTGTACCTACTCCCTTTCCCCCCTCCCCTCCCTTGCGTTGGTATGTCTGTTTTCTTATTGTATTATTAACCCCTTAACGACCGCCGATACACCTTTTAACGGCGGCCGCTAAGGGTACTTAAACCACTTAAACCACAGCGCCGTCGGCGCTGTGGAAAAAGTGAATAGCGCCCCCCAGAGTTGGATTTTCTCTGGGGTCTCGGTTGCCGAGGGTAGCCGAGACCCCAGAGAACATGATTCGGGGGGTTTTTACCGACCCCCAAGTTGCGATCGCCGGTAATTAACCGTTTACCGGCGGTCGCAACAAAAAAAACCCGCGATTTGCCATTTAATTTCTCTGTCCTCCGATGTGATCGCACATCGGAGGACAGAGAAATAGGGTCCCCGATGGCCCCCAATAGCCCCCCAATACTCACCTATCTCCCCCGGTGCTCCTCGTAGCTCCTGATGGGCGCCGCCATCTTTTTTCCGGGGAAAAAATGGCGGGCGCCCGCCGCCCGGCACCCGGAAGATCTTTGGGGTCTCGGCTGCCGGGGGTAGCCGAGACCCCAAAGAACATGATCGGGGTCGGTTTGCACCGACCCCTGTTTTGCGATCGCCGGTAATTAACAGTTTACCGGCGACCGCAAAAAAAAAAAAAAAAAGCGATCTGTAATTCTCTGTCCTCTGATGTGATCGCACATCAGAGGACAGAGAAATAGGGGGATTCGGGGACCCTATCATACTCACCCGGTGTCCCTGGGTCCTCTTCCGTCTCCTCTTGCCGGCCGGCTTTTTCCTCATGGCGGGCGCATGCGCAGTGCGCCCGCCATCTGCTGCCATCTGCCGGCCGGCAGGAGAGACGAGTTGGGGCTAAAATTAGGGTTAGGGTTAGGGCTAGGGTTAGGGTTGGGGCTACATTTAGGGTTAGGGTTAGGCTACTTTCACACTAGCGTTTTTTGGCTTCCGTCGCAATGCGTCGTTGGAGAAAAAACCCATCCTGCAAAAGTGCTTGCAGGATGCGTTTTTTCTCCATTGGCTTGCATTAGCGACGCATTGCGACGGATTGCCACACGTCGCATCCGTCGTGCGACGGATGCGTCGTGCTTTGGCGGACCGTCGGCAAAAAAAAAAGCTACATGTAACTTTTTTGTGCGACGTGTCCACCATTTCCGACCGCGCATGCGCGGCCGGAACTCCGCCCCCGCCTCCCCGCACCTCACAATGGGGCAGCGGATGAGTTGAAAAAGCAGCATCCGCTGCACCCGTTGTGCGGCGCTTACAACGCTAGCGTCGGTACGTCGGCCCGACACACTGCAATGGGCCGAGTACAACGCTAGTGTGAAAGTAGCCTTAGGCTTCTTTCACACTTGCGTCGGTACGGGGCGGTCGCAATGCGTCGGTCCGACGTACCGACGCACGTTGTGAAAATTGTGCACAACGTGGGCAGCGGATGCAGTTTTTCAACACATCCGCTGCCCAGTCTATGTCCTGGGGAGGAGGGGGCAGAGTTACGGCCACGCATGCGCGGAAATGGCGGACGCGACGTACAAAAAAAAGGTTACATTGAACTTTTTTTGTGACGACGGGGCTAAAGTTACGGTTAGGGTTGGGGCTAAAGTTAGGGTTAGGGTTGGGGCTAAGTTAGGGTTAGAGTTGGGATTAGGGTTAGGGTTTGGATTAGGGTTGGGATTAGGGTTACGTTTGGGATTAGGGTTGGGATTAGGGTTACGTTTGGGATTAGGGTTGGGATTAGGGTTAGGGTTGGGATTAGGGTTGGGATTAGGGTTAGGGGTGTGTTGGATTTAGGGTTTTGATTAGGGTTATGGTTAGGGTTGAGATTAGGGCTGTTTTGGGGTTCGGGTTGTGATTATCGTTAGGGTTGTGATTAGGATTATGGATCGGGATAAGGGTTAGGGGTGTGTTGTGGATTCTGTTTTTGGGCTCCCTCTGGTGGTTACGGCTGGTACTGGGTGACTTTGGTGGGTTGCGGTCTCTGGTTTCCACCTGTCCATCAGAGGCTGGGTGTTTCCTATTTAACCTGGCTTTCCTGTCATTCCCTTGCCGGCTATCAATGTACTCAGATGTGCTCAGTTTGGTTCCTGACTACCTGCTCCCAGATCTCTCAGGATAAGCTAAGTTTTGTTTTTCAGTTGTTTGGTTTTTTGTCCAGCTTGCTAATTATGACTCTATGCTAGCTGGTAGCTCTAGTGGGCTGAGGTTCTCCCCATGTGCCATGAGTTGGCACATGGGTTCTTGTAATCTCAGGATGGTTTTTGATTAGGGTTTTTTGCTGACCGCTCAGACCCCTTTTGTATCATTCTGCTTTCTAGTTATAGCGGGCCTCAATTTGCTAAATCTATTTTCATCTCTATGTGCGTGCCTTCCTCTCATTTCACCGTCAATACATGTGGGGGGCAACTATACCTTTTGGGGTTCATTCCTCTGGAGGCAAGCTAGGTCTTTATTTCCTCTGCAGTGCTAGTTAGCTCTTAGGCTGGCGCGTGGCGTCTAGAATCAACGTAGGCACGCTCCCTGGCTATTTCTAGTTGTGTTTGTCAGGAGTAGGGCAGCGGTCAGCCCAGGTTCCATCACCCTAGAGCTCATCCATTATTTATGTTATTTTGCTTGTCCAGTGCGATCCCTAGCCATTGGGATCCATGAAAGGGGTGTGTTGGAGTTAGGGTTGGAGTTATAATTTGGGGGTTTCCACTGTTTAGGTACATCAGGGGATCTCCAAACACGACAGCCAATTTTGCGCTAAAAAAGTCAAATGGTGCTCCCTCCCTTCTGAGCTCTGCCGTGCGCCCAAACAGTGGTTTACCCCCACATATGGGGCATCAGCGTACTCGGGATAAATTGGACAACAACTTTTGGGGTCCAATTTCTACTGTTACCCTTGTAAAAATAAAAACTTGGGGGCTAAAAATCTTTTTTGTGGGAAAAAAAATATTTTTTTATTTTCGCTACTCTGCATTATAAACTTCTGTGAAGCACTTGAGCATTCAAAGTTCTCACCACATATCTAGATAAGTTCCTTAGGGGGTCTAGTTTCTAAAATTTGGTCACTTGTGGGGGGTTTCTACTGTTTAGGTACATCAGGGGCTCTGCAAACGCAACATAACACCCACAGACAATTCTATCAAAGTCTGAATTCCAAAATGGCGCTCCTTCTCTTCCGAGCTCTCCCGTGCGCCCAAACAGTGGTTTACCCCCACATATGGGGTACCAGCATACTCAGGACAAATTGGAGAACAAATATTGGCATCCAATTTCTCTTGTTACCCTTGTGAAAATAAAAACTTGGGGGCTAAAAAATCTTTTTTGTGGAAAAAAACAATATTTTCTATTTTCACTACTCTGCATTATAAACTTCTGTGAAGCACTTGGGCATTCAAAGTTCTCACCACATATCTAGATAAGTTCCTTGGGGGGTCTAGTTTTCAAAATGGGGTCACTTGTGGGGGGTTTCTACTGTTTAGGTACATCAGTGGCTCTGGAAACGCAACATAACGCCCGCAGACCATTCTATCAAAGCCTGCATTTCAAAATGGCGCTCCTTCCCTTCTGAGCTCTGCCGTGCGCCCAAACAGTGGTTTACCCCCACATATTGGGTACCAGCATACTCAGGACAAATTGGACAACAACTTTTGGGGTCCAATTTCTCTTGTTACCCTTGTGAAAATAAAAATTTGGGGGCTAAAAAAATCTTTTTTGTGGGAAAAAAAAATATTTTTTATTTTCACTACTCTGCATTATAAACTTCTGTGAAGCACTTGGGCATTCAAAGTTCTCACCACATATCTAGATAAGTTCCTTGGGGGGTCTATTTTCCAAAATGGGGTCACTTGTTGGGGGTTTCTACTGTTTAGGTACATTAGGGGTCTGCAAACGCAACATAACGCCCGCAGACAATTCTATCAAAGTCTGCATTCCAAAATGGCGCTCCTTCCCTTCCGAGCTCTGCCGTGCGCCCAAACAGTGGTTTACCCCCACATATGGGGTACCAGCATACTCAGGACAAATTGGACAACAACTTTTGGGGTCCAATTTCTCTTGTTACCCTCGTGAAAATAAAAATTTGGGGGCTAAAAAAATATTTTTTGTGGGAAAAATTTTTATTTTTATTTTCACTACTCTGCATTATAAACTTCTGTGAAGCACTTGGGCATTCAAAGTTCTCACCACATATCTAGATACGTTCCTTGGGGGGTCTATTTTCCAAAATGGGGTCACTTGTTGGGGGTTTCTACTGTTTAGGTACATTAGGGGTCTGCAAACGCAACATAATGCCCGCAGACAATTCTATCAAAGTCTGCATTCCAAAATGGCGCTCCTTCCCTTCCGAGCTCTGCTGTGCGCCCAAACAGTGGTTTACCCCCACATATGGGGTACCAGCATACTCAGGACAAATTGAACAACAACTTTTGGGGTCCAATTTCTCTTGTTACCCTTGTGAAAATAAAAACTTGGGGGCTAAATAATCTTTATTGTTAAAAAAAATATATTTTTTAGTTTCACGACTCTGCATTATAAACTTCTGTGATGCACTTGGGCATTCAAAGTTCTCACTACACATCTAGATAAATTCCATGGGGGGTCTAATTTCCAAAATGGGGTCACTTTTGGGGGGTTTCTACTGTTTAGGCACATCAGGGGCTCTCCAAACGCGACATGGCGTCCGATCTCAATTCCAGTCAATTTTGCATTGAAAAGTCAAATGGCGCTCCTTTGCTTCCGAGCTCAGCCATGCGCCCAAACAGTGGTTTACCCCCACATATGGGGTATCGGCGTACTCAAGACAAATTGTACAACAACTTCTGGGGTCCATTTTCTCCTGTTACCCTTGGTAAAATAAAAATTTGGAGGCAAAAAGATCATTTTTGTAGAAAAAATGCGATTTTTTTATTTTCATGGCTCTACGTTATAAACTTCTGTGAAGCACCTGGGGGTTTAAAGTGCTCACCACACATCTAGATATGTTCCTTAAGGGGTCTAGTTTCCAAAATGGTGTCATTTGTGGGGGGTCTCCACTGTTTAGGCACATCAGCGGCTCTCCAAACGTGACATGGCGTCCGATCTCAATTCCAGCCAATTCTACATTGAAAAAGTAAAACGACACTCCTTCTCTTCCAAGCTCTGCGGTGCGCCCAAACAGTGGTTTACCCCCACATATGGGGTATCAACGTACTCAGGAGAAATTGCACAACAACTTTTGTGGCCTAATTTCTCCTGTTACCCTTGTGAAAATAAAAATTTGGGGGCAAAAAGATCATTTTTGTAGAAAAAATGTGATTTTTTATTTTCACGGCTCTACGTTATAAACTTCTGTGAAGCACTTGGGGGTTCAAAGTGCTCACCACACATCTAGATAAGTTCCTTAAGGGGTCTAGTTTCCAAAATGGTATCACTTGTGGGGGGTTTCCACTGTTTAGGCACATCAGGGGCTCTCCAAACGCGACATGGCATCCGATCTCAATTCCAGCCAATTCTGCATTGAAAAAGTCAAACGGTGCTCCTTCACTTCCAAGCTCTGCGGTGCGCCCAAACAGTGGTTTACCTCCACATATGGGGTATCGGCGTACTCAGGAAAAATTGCACAACAAAATTTGTGGTTAAATTTCTGTTTTTACACTTGTGAAAATTAAAAAAAATGGTTCTGAAGTAAAATGTTTGCAAAAAAAAGTTAAATGTTCATTTTTTTCTTCCACATTGTTTCAGTTCCTGTGAAGTACGTAAAGGGTTAATAAACTTCTTGAATGTGGTTTTGAGCAGCTTGAGGGATGCAGTTTTTAGAATGGTGTCACACTTGGTTATTTTCTATCATATAGACCCCTCAAAATGACTTCAAAGGTGATGTGGTCCCTAAAAAAAACATGGTGTTGTAAAAATGAGAAATTGCTGGTCAACTTTTAACCCTTATAACTCCCTAACAAAAAAAAAAATTGTTTCCAAAATTGTGCTGATGTAAAGTAGACATGTGAGAAATGTTATTTATTAACTATTTTTTGTGACATATCTCTCTGATTTAAGGGCATAAAAATACAAAGTTTGAAAATTGCAAAATTTTAAAAATTTTCGCCATATTTCCATTTTTTTCATAAATAATCGCAAGTAATATCGAAGAAATGTTACCACTAACTTGAAGTACAACACGAAAAAACAATCTCAGAATCAGCGGGATCCGATAAAGCGTTCCAGAGTTATAACCTCTTAAAGTGACACTGGTCAGAATTGTAAAAATTGGCTCGGTCAGTACCAAATTGGCTCTGTCACTAAGGGGTTAATCTACTCTGCTCTATTTGCGGAATTGTTATGTTTATCTGTCTAACCTGAAAAAGTTTTAATAAATATGATTCAGAAAAAAAATAAAATAAGGCCGGCGTCACACTGGCATGTTTTACGGACGTATGAGAGGCGCAGAAAATACGGATTGCATACGGTACCATGATTCTCTATGGCCCTGCTCATATCTGCCGTATTTTACTGATCCGTATTATACGGTCTTGTACGGCCGTAGAAAATCGCAGCATGCTGCGTTTGTCACCGTATTGCGCAAAAAAATCGCCAATCAAAGTCTATGGGGGTGAGAAAAATACGGATTACACACGGACCATGCGTGTGACTTGCGAGAAATACGCAGCGGTGTTCTCTAGAAAAGCCGGTAATTCAGTGCGGTGTACAGTAAAATCACACTGACAGAATAGAATAGAATAGGTAGAATAAATGTCTACACATAGAATAGGTATATATATATATATATATATATATATATATATATATATATATATATATATATATATATGTCAGTGAGACACATATATATATATATTTATATTTAATTCAGCGTTAGATATCATAAAAGCCGGTAATTCAATTGCCGGCTTTTGCTTTCTCCTTCACAAACCCGACAGGATATGAGACATGGTTACATACAGTAAACCATCTCATATCCCTTTTTTTTTACATATTCCTCTTTAGTAATGTAACAAGTGTCTGTGTGTAAAATTTTGAAGCTCTAGCTGTTAAAATAAAGGGTTAAATCACAGAACAAATTGGCGTGGGCTCCCGCGCAATTTTCTCCGCCAGCGTGGGAAAGCCAGTGACTGAGGGCAGATATTAATAGCCTAGAGAGGGTCCATGGTTATTGGCCCCCCCCTGGCTACAAACATCTGCCCCCAGCCACCCCAGAAAAGGCACATCTGGAAGATGCACCTATTCTGGCACTTGGCCACTCTCTTCCCACTCCCGTGTAGCGGTGGGATATGGGGTAATGAAGGGTTAATGTCACCTTGCAATTGTAAGGTGACATTAAGCCAGGTTAATAATGGAGAGGTGTCATAATTGAAGGAGAGAGCAAAAGCCGGCAATTGAATTACCGGCTTTTATGCTATCTTGCGCTGAATTAAATATAAATATATATATATATGTGTGTCTCACTGACTGTATATATGTTTTTAGGAATATTTTAGCCGATGGATCCATGATTTGTCCATTTTGCAAGCCTGTGCAAAAAAAAATCGCCGTACGGAAGCCATACAGATGCCATACGGATGACACACGGATACATTTGTCCGTAAAAATTGCATCCTCGCATTGAATACGGAACAGTGTTTTGGGAAAATTACTGCGTATTACGGCCGTAAAATACGGACCGTATTTCCCTACGCTGAGTGTGACGCCGGCCTAACGCTCAACATTCTCCCCTGCTCGCGCTGATCGCCAGCAGAGCAGGGGAGAATGATGAGAGCCGTCTTCAGCACCCGGCACCGGGGAACAGCACTAACAGTGCTGCTACTTCCCAAGCACCGGTATGTGTGATACTGATCTGGCACATGCACGCCACACATATACCACCAGTATTACACACACGGACACTGATATCGCTGGAACAGTATTTTCCGGTACCGGAAATATCAGGACGTGTGAAACCGGCCCAAGACAGGGTTCTGGTTGGGGGGATAATTTGATTTGGGGAAAATCCCTTCCCACGCTACAGATTCTGGTACAGCCCAGTGTTCCCAATTGATCACACACACGACTGCAGTCCACACCATTAAACACCAGCAAAAAAGCAGTGAAGTGTCAATCACTGAGTGAAAAAGTGAACTTTCTAATCAAGACACTAATACCTATTTAATAGCATCACAATTTCTGATTAATGATAGTTTTATTATTGATGGGAGACTATGTGAGGGGTGAAATTATAGCCTTCTGGGTACATAGGTGGGAAGATGTACATCACTACAGAACACAGAGCTAAATATTATTTGTTAGGCAAAGTGACATATTAAGTACTACGAGGAAACATCGCAGTGCTTTCAGGACATCGGTCCTCTGTGTGTGGGGGTGTGACAGCAGTGACTAAAAGCACGTACAAGGTTTGCGTGATGATGTTTTACGCAGGTGACATTTTTAGCATTCCTAAACATCTATAAACTACCAGTGCTAAATCAAGCGCACAAGCTAATGAAATCTAATGAGAGACAGCTTGATGCAAGCTAAATGCACAGAACTAGTGACATGTAGGGTAAGGCCACATTCACACCTTCAGTATTTGGTCAGTATTTTCCATCAGTATTTGTAAGCCAAAACCAGGAGGAGAAGTATAATAGAAACACGTCACCACTTCTGTATTTATCACCCACTCCTGGTTTTGGCTTCCAAATACTGATGTAAAACACTGAGCAAATACTGAACGTGTGAACGTTGCCTTAGGGCATGTCACACAGTTTGGCTATGTGCACACGTTGCGGATTAGCCTTAGGAATTTCTGGTGCGGATTCTGCCTCTCCTGGCAGAAAACGCAGCTGCGGATTTGTCGCTTTTTTTGTGCGGATCCGCAGTGTTTTTTGTGCGTTTTTGCTGCGGTTTTTCTGCGTTATTTGTCCGGATTTGCTGCATTTTTTACCCCTGCGGATTTCTATAATGGAATGGGTACAAAAACGCTGCAGATTCTCAAAAAAGAAGTGACATGCTACTTCTTTTAAACCGCAGCGTTTCCGCAGCGGATTTTCCGCGAAGTGTGCACAGATTTTTTTTTTCTCATTGATTTGCATTGTACTGTAAATCAATTGCAGATCTGCAGCGTTTCTGCACCGCAAAAAATGCTGTGGATCCGCAGAGAATCCGCAACGTGTGCACATAGCCTTAATTTTATGCAGATTCTACAACAAAAATCCATGTAGAAATCACTTTAAGGCCTGTCCCACACGTCCAGATAATTCCGGTACCGGAAAAATCGGTACCGGAGTTATCCGTGTCCGTGAGCTCACGTGGCACATCAGTGTGGCACACGTGCGGCAGCCGTGTGCCACCCGGGTACCACATGGACCGTGCAAGAGACAGCGCTAGAGTTAAGCGCTGTCCCCTGCTTTGGGTGCTGAAGCCGCCATTCATTTCTTCTCTCCAGCAGCGTTCGCTGGAGAGAAGAAATGAAAAATCATTGTTTTGTGGGTTTTTTTGCGGTTGAAATAAAGATTTTTGTCACCACCCCCCTCCCACCCCCTGTGCGCCTCACCACTGGAAAGAAAATACTCACCCGGCTCCCTCGAAGCGTCCTCTCCGCGCCGCAGCTTCTCCTGTATGAGCGGTCATGTGGTGCCGCTTATTACAGTGATGAATATGCGGCTCCACCTCCCATAGGGGTGGAGCCGCATATTCATGACTGCAATGGGCAGCACCATCTGACCGCTCATTCAGGAGAAGCTGCGGCGCGGAGAGGACGCTTCGAGGGAGCCGGGTGAGTATTTTCTTTCCAGCGGTGGGGCGCACAGGGGGTGGGAGGGGGGTGGTGACAAAGATCTTTATTTCACCAGCAAAAAAAAACACAAAACAATTTTTCATTTCTTCTCTCCAGCGAACGCTGCTGGAGAGAAGAAATGAATGGCGGCTTAAGCACCACGCTGGGGGGACAGCGCTTACTGTAGCGCTGTCTCCTGCACGGCACACGGACTGCACACGGCAGCATCCGTGTGCGGTACGTGTTTCACACAGACCCATTGAATTTACATGTCTCCGTGTTTTGCACATGGACACACGGTCCGCGACAACACGCTGACATGTGCAGAGACACATTGATTTTAATGTGTCTACGTGTGTCAGTGTCTCCGGTACGTGAGAAAACTGACACCTCACGTACCGGAATCATTGACGTGTGAAACCAGCCTCAGGCCGGCGTCACACTGGCGAGTTATAAAGACATATGGGCGCAGAAAATACACCCGTAAAATACGCATAACACACGGCCCAATGATTCCCTATGTCCCAGCTCCTATCAGCCGTATTTTATGAATCCGTATTATACGGTCTTCTACGGCCGTACAAAATCGCAGCATGCTGCTTTTGTCACCGTATTGCGCAAAAAAATCACCAATGAAAGTCTATGGGGGCGAGAAAAATACCGATTACACACGGACCAGCAGTGTGACTTGCGAGAAATATGCAGCGGTGTTCTATAGAAAAGCCGGTAATTCAATTGCCGGCTTTTCGTTTCTCCTTCCCAAACCCAACATGATATGAGACATGGTTTACATACAGTAAACCATCTCATATCCCTTTTTTTTGCATATTCCACACTACTAATGTTAGTAGTGTGTATGTGCAAAATGTGGGCGCTGTAGCTTGTAAAATAAAGGGTGAAATCGCGGAAAAAATTGGCGTGGGCTCCCGTGCAATTTTCTCCGCCAGAGTGGTAAAGCCAGTGACTGAGGGTAGATATTAATAGCCTAGAGAGGGTCCATGGTTATTGGCCCCCCCCCGGGAGCCCCGCCAATTTTTTCCACCATTTAACCCTTTATTTTACAAGCTACAGCGCCATAATTTTGCACATACACACTACTAACAGTAGTGTGGAATATGCAAAAAAAAAAAGGGATATGAGATGGTTTACTGTATGTAAACCATGTCTCATATCCTGTCGGGTTTGTGAAGGAGAAATGAAAAGAAGGCAATTGAATTACCGGCTGTTCACATATCTCGTGCTGAATTAAATATAAATACAGAATATATATATATGTGTCTCAATGATATATATATATATATATATATATATATATATATATATATATATATATATACTGTATATATGTTTTAATGAACATTTGAGCACATAAATCCATTAGATGTCGGTTTTGCAAGCCTGCGAGAAAATATCGCAGTACGGATGCCATACGGATTACATACGGAGGATGCCATGCGCAAAATACGCTGACACACCCTGCCTACGGATGACATACGGACCACTATTTTGGGAACATTTCTGTGTATTACGGCCGTAAAAAACGGACCGTATTTACATACGCTGAGTGTGACGCCGGCCTAAATCTGCTTGAAAAAAGCTTCCCATTCATTTGAGTAAAACATGGCTATTGTGCACGTTGCATTTTTCTGCACGTTTTTAATGTGTGATATAAAAAGTATCATCTCAAATGTTTCAAGCTTTTTCCCGGACATGTGTAAATCTAGAAATGCACATTTTTGCCAGTTTTCTCATCACTGGTTTTGATGTTTTTTCCTAGGTTATTTCAGGGGAAATGTGCCATGAAAACAATAGTCCATTACTACAACCCTTATTATAATTCAATCAAAACACATCATACAAGTAATCAAAGCAGCATAAGAAAACCACGTGTTCTGATAAAACCATGCCAAAAATATGTGTCAAAGCGTTTTTTCAGATGAGAATTTATCAGCCAGATACATGCATATCAATAACCTCTTTGTGAACATACCCTAAGGGACTAGCAGATAAAGCCACATTGCTGTATAGAAATGAGGCAACCGGCCCCAATTCATCATTTTTAGGCCATGTGCACACGTTGCGGTTTTTACTGCGGATCCGCAGCGTTTTTGACACTGCCGATCCGCAGCAGTTTTCCATGCAGTGTACAGTACCATGTAAACCTATGGAAAATAAAAACTGCTCTGCACATGCTGCGGAAAAAAACGCGCGGAAACGCAGCGGTTTATTTTCCACAGCATGTCAATTCTTTCTGCGGATTCCGCAGCAGTTTTACACGTGCTCCATATTAGAAAACCGCAGTAGAATCCGCACAAAAACCGTGGTAAATCCGCGATAAATCCGTAGGAAAAACGCAGTGTTTTTGCCCTGCGGATTTATAAAAATCAGTGCGGAAAAATCCGCACACCAGTCCGCAGCGTGTGCACATAGCCTTAGACTAGAAAAGTGTTGGGAAAAGTCACCGAATTTTATGACTTTTTTGGTGATTTCACACCAGTTTTAAGCAGCTCCTCCAAAATGGGCAGAACTGGGGAAGAGCAGGGGTGGGGCTATGCCTACCTGTCAAATTGAGCAAAATTGGCAGTGTTTCTTATGTAAAAAATGTACCGCAGAGGCACACACACCAGAGAAGATATGTCCAATTCATTAAGTGTCTTGTGCCTCTTAGGGTATGTCCACTTTCAGGATGGCCGGCGGTTTGGACGGAGCGGCAAACTTGCTCCGCCCCATTCTGTGACGCGATGATGCCGGATGTGTTCATTGCAGACATCCGGAATCCCCGCACCCCACACATAGGGCCCTGTGATTTACCTTGCAGCGTCGCCACAAGGAATACGGACATGCTACGATCTAAAAAGATGCGCAGCATGTCCGTAATCGCAGGGCCGCCGGGTGCGTGTTACCACGCATAGTGGAGATGGGATTTGATAAAATCCCCTCCACTATGCTGTAACATCTGGACGCTGCGTGTTTGACGCTGTGGCTCCACGCAGTGTTCAATCCGCTGCTTTTCCGAATGTAAAACGGACACATACCCTTAATGAAGTCAGAGCATTGCATTCCAATATGCCGCTCATTAAGGGCTCATTCCCACCTCTGATTTTCGGATACAAGTGCTAGCCATGATTTTCGCAGATAGCACTCATACCTGTGATATGTAAATGGTCCCATAGATTGTGAACATTGCGAAGACTTCTGGTTTTAATTTGAGTGCCGGATTAAAATTGGAGGTACAAGTCAATGGGGTCGTGAAAAAAATGAGACTGCACTCGGATGACATCTAAGTGCAGCCTGATTTTCACAGCCTGTCAGAATGGAGAAGGTAGAGAAACTTATTTTTATTTCTATTTCACCACGTATGAGAAAAATGGATGAAAAATGGATGAAACTTAGACCGCAGTCTGATCAAAGACTGATCAGAATAATTGGTCGTTTTTTCTCGTACGTGAGAAATCGGACATGTGAATGAGCCCTAAGAGTGGCCCGAGCAATGCCAGTCTAATGACGGCCCCATTGGGTCTGTGCAGCTGTTTGAAGGCTCTGTGTTTATAATGTAGAAGTGAAGATTGGAGCATGAGTTCCTTTTGTATAATGGAGGTTTATGGTGCAGCTTGATCTTGAGGTTGCTGCATAACATTTTTCTCATAAGGTTTCTCAGGTTGGGCACTGAGTCGCGCTGGTTTAACGGGTCCAAAGGTCTAGTTTTGAACTTGGAAATCCTCACTGATCCGGGCAATGAAGGCAACAGCATTGGTGCAGGTGATTTTCCCTGTAGAGCGGATCCCTGGTCACGTGAATGGGTCCTGCTGCAGTACCCTGCACAGCCAGCAGGGGTAGGTCGCCACAGCACTACAACAGTGCTCCCTTTAATCCACAGTGGTTGGGGGCCAAAGCTCCCACCAATCATAGTACCATTATTTTTTAACCTATTCACCACCCTGAGATTTTTCATTTTCTTTTTTCCTCCTCTTCCAAGAGCACCATCCTTTATTTTTCTGGCCATATAAGGGCTTTTTTGTGTGATGATGAGCTATACTTTTGAACGACACCATTCATTTTATCATACAGTGTATGGCAAAAAAAATTCCAAGGGAGTTGGAATTTCAGAAAAAAAGTTTATTTTTGTTGTCATTTTCCAAGACCTGCAGAGTTTCCATTTTTCCGGGATCTGTGCTGTGTTACAGCTCTGCATGCGAGCCCACATCAAAGACAGGAACACTACATCGGACGCGCATGTACGTCAAAGGTAGTGAAGGGGTTAAAAATAAATAAACAATACTGATCAAATGCAAGTGTGAATGGGATCTATGAGTCAAGTGATGTTCACTATTGACCATGAAGCGTGAAAAGTACGTCTGCTTGGTGCACATGCTTAGTATTAACCCCTAAATGTAAAATGACGGTGCAGAGATGACTGTGTGTGAGGCAGGCTCAGAAGCCGAGCTCTCCCCTCACACGTCTGATTATCCCGAATTCTCTCCGCATACGTCTGATTATCCCAAGCTCTCTTCTCACAAGTCTGATTAGCCCGAGCTCTCTCCACACAAGTCTGATTATCCCGAGCTCTCTTCTCACAAGTCTGATTAGCCCGAGCTCTCTCCGCACACATCTGATTATCCCGAGCTCTCTGCACACGTCTGATTAGCCCGAGCTCTCTCTGCACACGTCTGATTAGCCCGAGCTCTCTTCTCACAAGTCTGATTAGCCCGAGCTCTCTTCTCACAAGTCTGATTAGCCCCGAGCTCTCTCCGCACACATCTGATTATCCCGAGCTCTCTGCACACGTCTGATTAGCCCGAGCTCTCTCTGCACACGTCTGATTAGCCCGAGCTCTCTCCTCACAAGTCTGATTAGCCCGAGCTCTCTCCGCACACGTCTGATTGTCCCGAGTTCTCTCCTCACAAGTCTGATTAGCCCGAGCTCTCTCCGCACACGTCTGATTTTCCCAAGCTCTCTCCTCACAGGTCTGATTAGTCCGAGCTCTCTCCGCACACGTCTGATTATCCCGAGCTCTCTGCACACGTCTGATTAGCCCGAGCTCTCTCCGCACATGTCTGATTAGCCCGAGCTCTCTCCTCACAAGTCTGATTAGCCCGAGCTCTCTCCGCACACGTCTGATTGTCCCGAGCTCTCTCCTCACAAGTCTGATTAGCCCGAGCTCTCTCCGCACACGTCTGATTATCCCAAGCTCTCTCCTCACAAGTCTGATTAGCCCGAGCTCTCTCCTCACAAGTCTGATTAGTCCGAGCTCTCTCCGCACACGTCTGATTATCCCGAGCTCTCCGCACACGTCTGATTAGCCCGAGCTCTCGCCTCACAAGTCTGATTAGCCCGAGCTCTCTCCGCACACGTCTGATTAGCCCGAGCTCTCTCCGCACACGTCTGATTAGCCCGACTCTCTCCGCACACGTCTGATTATCCCGAGCTCTCGCCTCACAAGTCTGATTAGCCCGAGCTCTCTCCGCACACGTCTGATTAGCCCGATCTCTCTCCTCACATATCTGATTAGCCCGAGCTCTCTCCGCACACGTCTGATTAGCCCGAGCTCTCTCCTCACAAGTCTGATTAGCCCGAGCTCTCTCCGCACACATCTGATTATCCCGAGCTCTCCGCACACGTCTGATTATCCCGAGCTCTCTCCACACACGTCTGATTATCCCGAGCTCTCTCCGCACACGTCTGATTATCCCGAGCTCTCTCCTCACAAGTCTGATTATCCCGAGCTCTTCGCACACGTCTGATTATCCCGAGCTCTCTCCGCACATGTCTGATTAGCCCGAGCTCTCTCCTCACATGTCTGATTAGCCCGAGCTCTCTCCACACACGTCTGATTATCCCGAGCTCTCCCCTCACATGTCTGATTAGCCCGAGCTCTCTCCGCACATGTCTGATTAGCCCGAGCTCTCTCCTCACATGTCTGATTAGCCCGAGCTCTCTCCACACACGTCTGATTATCCCGAGCTCTCCGCACACGTCTGATTAGCCCGAGCTCTCTCCGCACACGTCTGATTATCACGAGCTCTCCGCACACGTCTGATTAGCCCGAGCGCTCTCCGCACACGTCTCATTATCCCGAGCTCTCCGAGCACGTCTGATTATCCCGAGCTCTCTCCGCACACGTCTGATTATCCCGAGCTCTCGCCTCACAAGTCTGATTAGCCCGAACTCTCCCGCACACGTCTGATAAGCCCGAGCTCTCTCCGCACATGTCTGATTATCCCGAGCTCTCCCCTCACACATCTGATTAGCCCGAGCTCTCTCCCCACACGTCTGATTATCCCGAGCTCTCTCCACACAGATCTGATTATCCCGAGCTCTCTCCGCTCATGTCTGATTAGCCCGTGCTCTCTCGGCACACGTGATTAGCCCGAGCTCTCTCAGCACACGTTTGATTAGCCCGAGCTCTCTCCGCACACGTCTGATTAGCCCGAGCTCTCTCCGCACACGTCTGATTAGCCCGAGCTCTTTCCGCACACGTCTGATTAGCCCTAGCTCTCTCCTCACACGTCTGATTATCCCGAACTCTCTTCCCACACGTCTGATTATCCCGAGCTCTCTCCACACGTCTGATTAGCCCTAGCTCTCTACGCACACGTCTGATTATCCCGAACTCTCGCCTCACAAGTCTGATTAGCCCGAGCTCTCTCCGCACACGTCTGATTAGCCCGATCTCTCTCCTCACATATCTGATTAGCCCGAGCTCTCTCCGCACACGTCTGATTAGCCCGAGCTCTCTCCTCACAAGTCTGATTAGCCCGAGCTCTCTCCGCACACATCTGATTATCCCGAGCTCTCCGCACACGTCTGATTATCCCGAGCTCTCTCCACACACGTCTGATTATCCCGAGCTCTCTCCGCACACGTCTGATTATCCCGAGCTCTCTCCTCACAAGTCTGATTATCCCGAGCTCTTCGCACACGTCTGATTATCCCGAGCTCTCTCCGCACATGTCTGATTAGCCCGAGCTCTCTCCTCACATGTCTGATTAGCCCGAGCTCTCTCCGCACACGTCTGATTAGCCCGAGCTCTCTCCGCACACGTCTGATTAGCCCGAGCTTTCACCTCACGTCTGTTTAGCCCGAGCTCTCTCCGCACACGTCTGATTAGCCCGAGCTCTCTCCGCACACGTCTGATTAGCCCGAGCTCTCACCGCACACGTCTGATTAGCCCGAGCTCTTTCCACACACGTCTGATTAGCCCGATCTTTCACCTCACGTCTGATTATCCCGAGCTGTCTCCGCACACGTCTGATTAGCCCGAGCTCTCTCCGCACACGTCTGATTAGCCCGAGCTCTCACCGCACACGTCTGATTAGCCCGAGCTCTCTCCGCACACGTCTGATTAGCCCGAGCTCTCTCCACACACGTCTGATTAGCCCGAGCTCTCACCGCACACGTCTGATTAGTCCGAGCTCTCTCCGCACAAGTCTGATTAGCCTGAGCTCTCACCGCACACCTCTGATTAGCCCGAGCTCTCTCCGCACACGTCTGATTAGCCCGAGCTCTCACCGCACACGTCTTATTAGCCCGAGCTCTCTCCGCACACGTCTGATTAGCCCGAGCTCTCATCGCACACGTCTGATTAGCCCGAGCTCTCTCCGCACACGTCTGATTAGCCCGAGCTCTCACCGCACACGTCTGATTAGCCCGAGCTCTCTACGCACATGTCTGATTAGCCCGAGCTCTCTCCACACACGTTTGATTAGCCCGAGCTCTCTCCACACACGTCTGATTAGCCCGAGCTCTCTCCACACACGTTTGATTAGCCCGAGCTCTCTCCACACACGTCTGATTAGCCCGAGCTCTCACCGCACACGTCTGATTAGCCCGAGCTCTCTCCGCACACGTCTGATTATCCCGAGCTCTCTCCGCACACGTCTGATTAGCCCGAGCTCTCTCCGCACACATCTGATTAGCCCGAGCTCTCACCGCGCACGTCTGATTAGCCCGAGCTCTCTCCGCACACGTCTGATTAGCCCAAGCTCTCTCCACACACGTCTGATTAGCCCGAGCTCTCTCCGCACACGTCTGATTAGCCCGAGCTCTCTCCGCACACGTCTGATTAGCCTGAGCTCTCTCCGCACACGTCTGATTAGCCCGAGCTGTCACCGCACACGTCTGATTAGCCAGAGCTCTCTCCTCACACGTCTGATTAGCCCGAGCTCTCTCCACACACGTCTGATTAGCCCGAGCTCCCTTCCCACACCTCTGATTATCCCGAGCTCTCTTCCCACACATCTGATTATCCCGAGCTCTCTCCTCACACGTATGATTAGCCTGAGCTCTCTCCGCACACGTCTGACTATCCCAAGCTTTCTCCGCACACGTCTGATTAGCCCGAGCTCTCCGAGCACGTCTAATTATCCCGGGCTCTCTCCGCACACGTCTGATTATCCCGAGCTCTCCTCACACGTCTGATTATCCCGAGCTCTCCCCTCACATGTCTGATTAGCCCAAGCTCTCTCCGCACACGTCTGATTATCCCGAGCTCTCCCCTCACATGTCTGATTAGCCCAAGCTCTCTCCGCACACGTCTGATTATCCCGAGCTCTCCCCTCACATGTCTAATTATCCCGAGCTCTCTCCTCACACGTCTGATTATCCCGAGCTCTCTCCGCACACGTCTGATTATCCCGAGCTCTCCTCACACGTCTGATTATCCCGAGCTCTCCCCTCACACGTCTGATTATCCCGAGCTCTCACCGCACACATCTGATTAGCCCGAGCTCTCTCCGCACACGTCTGATTAGCCCGAGCTTTCACCTCACGTCTGATTAGCCCGAGCTCTCTCCGCACACGTCTGATTAGCCCGAGCTCTCTCCTCACACGTCTGATTAGCCCGAGCTCTCACCGCACACGTCTGATTAGCCCAAGCTCTCTCCTCACACGTCTGATTATCCCGAGCTCTCCCTTCACTCGTCTGATTAGCCTGAGCTCTCTCCGCACACGTCTGATTAGCCCGAGCTGTCACCGCACACGTCTGATTAGCCAGAGCTCTCTCCTCACACGTCTGATTAGCCCGAGCTCTCTCCACACACGTCTGATTAGCCCGAGCTCCCTTCCCACACCTCTGATTATCCCGAGCTCTCTTCCCACACGTCTGATTATCCCGAGCTCTCTCCTCACACGTATGATTAGCCTGAGCTCTCTCCGCACACGTCTGATTATCCCAAGCTTTCTCCGCACACGTCTGATTAGCCCGAGCTCTCCGAGCACGTCTAATTATCCCGGGCTCTCTCCGCACACGTCTGATTATCCCGAGCTCTCCTCACACGTCTGATTATCCCGAGCTCTCCCCTCACATGTCTGATTAGCCCAAGCTCTCTCCGCACACGTCTGATTATCCCGAGCTCTCCCCTAACATGTCTGATTAGCCCAAGCTCTCTCCGCACACGTCTGATTATCCCGAGCTCTCCCCTCACATGTCTAATTATCCCGAGCTCTCTCCTCACACGTCTGATTATCCCGAGCTCTCTCCGCACACGTCTGATTATCCCGAGCTCTCCTCACACGTCTGATTATCCCGAGCTCTCCCCTCACACGTCTGATTATCCCGAGCTCTCACCGCACAC
This sequence comes from Ranitomeya variabilis, assembly GCF_051348905.1. Lineage (NCBI taxonomy): Eukaryota > Metazoa > Chordata > Amphibia > Anura > Dendrobatidae > Ranitomeya > Ranitomeya variabilis. The sequence goes on from NC_135233.1 coordinate 475,312,336, forward strand.
ATCTGATTAGCCCGAGCTCTCTCCGCACACGTCTGATTAGCCCGAGCTTTCACCTCACGTCTGATTAGCCCGAGCTCTCTCCGCACACGTCTGATTAGCCCGAGCTCTCTCCGCACACGTCTGATTAGCCCGAGCTCTCACCGCACACGTCTGATTAGCCCAAGCTCTCACCTCACACGTCTGATTATCCCGAGCTCTCCCTTAACTCGTCTGATTATCCCGAGCTCTCTCCGCACACGTCTGATTAGCCCAAGCTCTCTCCTCACACGTCTGATTATCCCGAGCTCTCCCCTCACACGTCTGATTATCCCGAGCTCTCTCCGCACACGTCTGATTAGCCCAAGCTCTCTCCTCACACGTCTGATTATCCCGAGCTCTCCCCTCACACGTCTGATTATCCCGAGCTCTCTCCGCACACGTCTGATTAGCCCAAGCTCTCTCCTCACACGTCTGATTAGCCCGAGCTCTCTCCACACACGTCTGATTAGCCCGAGCTCCCTTCCCACACCTCTGATTATCCCAAGCTCTCTTCCCACACGTCTGATTATCCCGAGCTCTCTCCTCACACGTATGATTAGCCTGAGCTCTCTCCGCACACGTCTGATTATCCCAAGCTTTCTCCGCACACGTCTGATTAGCCCGAGCTCTCCGAGCACGTCTAATTATCCCGGGCTCTCTCCGCACACGTCTGATTATGCCGAGCTCTCCTCACACGTCTGATTATCCTGAGCTCTCCCCTCACATGTCTGATTAGCCCGAGCTCTCTCCGCACACGTCTGATTATCCCGAGCTCTCCCCTCACACGTCTGATTAGCCCAAGCTCTCTCCTCACACGTCTGATTATCCCAAGCTCTCCCCTCACACGTCTGATTATCCCGAGCTCTCACCGCACACATCTAATTAGCCCGAGCTCTCTCCGCACACGTCTGATTAGCCCGAGCTTTCACCTCACGTCTGATTAGCCCGAGCTCTCTCCGCACACATCTGATTAGCCCGAGCTCTCTCCGCACACGTCTGATTAGCCCGAGCTCTCACCGCACACGTCTGATTAGCCCAAGCTCTCTCCTCACACGTCTGATTATCCCGAGCTCTCCCCTCACTCGTCTGATTATCCCGAGCTCTCTCCGCACACGTCTGATTAGCCCAAGCTCTCTCCTCACACGTCTGATTATCCCGAGCTCTCCCCTCACAAGTCTGATTATCCCGAGCTCTCTCCGCACACGTCTGATTAGCCCAAGCTCTCTCCTCACACGTCTGATTATCCCGATCTCTCTCCTCACACGTCTGATTATCCCGAGCTCTCTCCGCGCACGTCTGATTAGCCCGAGCTCTCTCCCCACACGTCTGATTATCTTGAGCTCTCTCCGCACACATCTGATTATCCCGAGCTCTCTCCGCTCATGTCTGATTAGCCCGAGCTCTCTCCGCACACGTGATTAGCCTGAGCTCTCCCCTCACACGTCTGATTATCCCGAGCTCTCTCCGCACACGTCTGATTATCCCAAGCTCTCTCCTCACACGTCTGATTAGCCCGAGCTCTCTCCACACACGTCTGATTAGCCCGAGCTCCCTTCCCACACCTCTGATTATCCCAAGCTCTCTTCCCACACGTCTGATTATCCCGAGCTCTCTCCTCACACGTATGATTAGCCTGAGCTCTCTCCGCACACGTCTGATTATCCCAAGCTTTCTCCGCACACGTCTGATTATCTCGAGCTCTCCTCACATGTCTGATTATCCTGAGCTCTCCCCTCACATGTCTGATTAGCCCAAGCTCTCTCCGCACACATCTGATTATCCCAAGCTCTCCCCTCACACGTCTGATTAGCCCAAGCTCTCTCCTCACACGTCTGATTATCCCGAGCTCTCCCCTCACACGTCTGATTATCCCGAGCTCTCACCGCACACATCTGAATAGCCCGAGCTCTCTCCGCACACGTCTGATTAGCCCGATCTCTCTCCTCACACGTCTGATTATCCCGAGCTCTCTCCGCGCACGTCTGATTAGCCCGAGCTCTCTCCACACACGTCTGATTAGCCCAAGTTCTCTCCTCACACGTCTGATTATCCCGAGCTCTCCCCTCACACGTCTGATTATCCCGAGCTCTCTCCGCGCACGTCTGATTAGCCCGAGCTCTCTCCCCACACGTCTGATTATCTTGAGCTCTCTCCGCACAGATCTGATTATCCCGAGCTCTCTCCGCTCATGTCTGATTAGCCTGAGCTCTCTCCGCACACGTGATTAGCCCGAGCTCTCTCCTCACACGTCTGATTAGCCCAAGCTCTCTCCTCACACGTCTGATTATCCCGAGTTCTCCCCTCACACGTCTGATTACCCCGAGCTCTCTCCGCGCACGTCTGATTAGCCCGAGCTCTCTCCCCACACGTCTGATTATCTTGAGCTCTCCTCACACGTCTGATTAGCCCGAGCTCTCACTGCACACGTCTGATTAGCCCTAGCTTTCTCCGCACGCGTCTGATTAGCCCGAGCTCTCTCCGCACACGTCTGATTAGCCCGAGCTCTCACCGCACACGTCTGATTAGCCCGAGCTCTCACCGCACACGTCTGATTAGCCCGAGCTCTCACCGCACACGTCTGATTAGCCCGAGCTCTCACCGCACACATCTAATTAGCCTGAGCTCTCTCCGCACACGTCTGATTAGCCCGAGCTTTCACCTCACGTCTGATTATCCCGAGCTCTCCCCTCACACGTCTGATTATCCCGAGCTCTCTCCGCGCACGTCTGATTAGCCTGAGCTCTCTCCCCACACGTCTGATTATCTTGAGCTCTCTCCTCACACGTCTGATTAGCCCGAGCTCTCACTGCACACGTCTGATTAGCCCTAGCTTTCTCCGCACGCGTCTGATTAGCCCGAGCTCTCTCCGCACACGTCTGATTAGCCCGAGCTCTCACCGCACACGTCTGATTAGCCCGAGCTCTCACCGCACACGTCTGATTAGCCCGAGCTCTCACCGCACACGTCTGATTAGCCCGAGCTCTCATCGCACACATCTGATTAGCCTGAGCTCTCTCCGCACACGTCTGATTAGCCCGAGCTTTCACCTCACGTCTGATTATTCTGAGCTCTCCCCTCACACGTCTGATTATCCCGAGCTCTCTCCGCGCACGTCTGATTAGCCTGAGCTCTCTCCCCACACGTCTGATTATCTTGAGCTCTCTCCGTACACATCTGATTATCCCGAGCTCTCTCCGCTCATGTCTGATTAGCCCGAGCTCTCCCCTCACACGTCTGATTAGCCCAAGCTCTCTCCGCACACGTCTGATTAGCCCAAGCTCTCTCCGCACACGTCTGATTAGCCCGAGCTCTCTCCGCACACGTCTGATTAGCCCGAGCTCTCTCCGCATACGTCTGATTAGCCCGAGCTCTCACCGCACACGTCTGATTAGCCCGAGCTCTCACCGCACACGTCTGATTAGCCCGAGCTCTCACCGCACACATCTGATTAGCCTGAGCTCTCTCCGCACACGTCTGATTAGCCCGAGCTTTCACCTCACGTCTGATTATCCCGAGCTCTCCCCTCACACGTCTGATTATCCCGAGCTCTCTCCTCACACGTCTGATTATCCCGAGCTCTCTCCGCGCACGTCTGATTAGCCTGAGCTCTCTCCCCACACGTCTGATTATCTTGAGCTCTCTCCGTACACATCTGATTATCCCGAGCTCTCTCCGCTCATGTCTGATTAGCCCAAGCTCTCTCCGCACACGTGATTAGCCCGAGCTCTCCCCTCACACGTCTGATTAGCCCAAGCTCTCTCCGCACATGTCTGATTAGCCCGAGCTCTCTCCGCACACGTCTGATTAGCCCGAGCTCTCACCTCACACGTCTGATTAGCCCAAGCTCTCTCCGCACACGTCTGATTAGCCCGAGCTCTCTCCGCACACGTCTGATTAGCCCGAGCTCTCTCCGCACACGTCTGATTAGCCCGAGCTCTCACCGCACACGTCTGATTAGCCCGAGCTCTCACCGCACACGTCTGATTAGCCCGAGCTCTCACCGCACACATCTGATTAGCCTGAGCTCTCTCCGCACACGTCTGATTAGCCCGAGCTCTCTCCGCACACGTCTGATTATCCCGAGCTCTCTCCGCACACGTCTGATTAGCCCGAGCTCTCTCCGCACACATCTGATTAGCCCAAGCTCTCACCGCGCACGTCTGATTAGCCCGAGCTCTCTCCGCACACGTCTGATTAGCCCAAGCTCTCTCCACACACGTCTGATTAGCCCGAGCTCTCTCCGCACACGTCTGATTAGCCCGAGCTCTCACCGCACACGTCTGATTAGACCGAGCTCTCACCGCACACGTCTGATTAGCCCGAGCTCTCTCCGCACACGTCTGATTATCCCGAGCTCTCTCCGCACACGTCTGATTAGCCCGAGCTCTCTCCGCACACATCTGATTAGCCCGAGCTCTCACCGCGCACGTCTGATTAGCCCGAGCTCTCTCCGCACACGTCTGATTAGCCCAAGCTCTCTCCACACACGTCTGATTAGCCCAAGCTCTCTCCGCACACGTCTGATTAGCCCGAGCTCTCTCCGCACACGTCTGATTAGCCTGAGCTCTCTCCGCACACGTCTGATTAGCCCGAGCTGTCACCGCACACGTCTGATTAGCCAGAGCTCTCTCCTCACACGTCTGATTAGCCCGAGCTCTCTCCACACACGTCTGATTAGCCCGAGCTCCCTTCCCACACCTCTGATTATCCCGAGCTCTCTTCCCACACGTCTGATTATCCCGAGCTCTCTCCTCACACGTATGATTAGCCTGAGCTCTCTCCGCACACGTCTGATTATCCCAAGCTTTCTCCGCACACGTCTGATTAGCCCGAGCTCTCCGAGCACGTCTAATTATCCCGGGCTCTCTCCGCACACGTCTGATTATCCCGAGCTCTCCTCACACGTCTGATTATCCCGAGCTCTCCCCTCACATGTCTGATTAGCCCAAGCTCTCTCCGCACACGTCTGATTATCCCGAGCTCTCCCCTCACATGTCTGATTAGCCCAAGCTCTCTCCGCACACTTCTGATTATCCCGAGCTCTCCCCTCACATGTCTAATTATCCCGAGCTCTCTCCTCACACGTCTGATTATCCCGAGCTCTCTCCGCACACGTCTGATTAGCCCGAGCTCTCCTCACACGTCTGATTATCCCGAGCTCTCCCCTCACACGTCTGATTATCCCGAGCTCTCACCGCACACATCTGATTAGCCCGAGCTCTCTCCGCACACGTCTGATTAGCCCGAGCTTTCACCTCACGTCTGATTAGCCCGAGCTCTCTCCGCACACGTCTGATTAGCCCGAGCTCTCTCCGCACACGTCTGATTAGCCCGAGCTCTCACCGCACACGTCTGATTAGCCCAAGCTCTCTCCTCACACGTCTGATTATCCCGAGCTCTCCCTTCACTCGTCTGATTATCCCGAGCTCTCTTCGCACACGTCTGATTAGCCCAAGCTCTCTCCTCACACGTCTGATTATCCCGAGCTCTCCCCTCACACGTCTGATTATCCCGAGCTCTCTCCGCACACGTCTGATTAGCCCAAGGTCTCTCCTCACACGTCTGATTAGCCCGAGCTCTCTCCACACACGTCTGATTAGCCCGAGCTCCCTTCCCACACCTCTGATTATCCCAAGCTCTCTTCCCACACGTCTGATTATCCCGAGCTCTCTCCTCACACGTATGATTAGCCTGAGCTCTCTCCGCACACGTCTGATTATCCCAAGCTTTCTCCGCACACGTCTGATTAGCCCGAGCTCTCCGAGCACGTCTAATTATCCCGGGCTCTCTCCGCACACGTCTGATTATGCCGAGCTCTCCTCACACGTCTGATTATCCTGAGCTCTCCCCTCACATGTCTGATTAGCCCGAGCTCTCTCCGCACACGTCTGATTATCCCGAGCTCTCCCCTCACACGTCTGATTAGCCCAAGCTCTCTCCTCACACGTCTGATTATCCCAAGCTCTCCCCTCACACGTCTGATTATCCCGAGCTCTCACCGCACACATCTAATTAGCCCGAGCTCTCTCCGCACACGTCTGATTAGCCCGAGCTTTCACCTCACGTCTGATTAGCCCGAGCTCTCTCCGCACACATCTGATTAGCCCGAGCTCTCTCCGCACACGTCTGATTAGCCCGAGCTCTCACCGCACACGTCTGATTAGCCCAAGCTCTCTCCTCACACGTCTGATTATCCCGAGCTCTCCCCTCACTCGTCTGATTATCCCGAGCTCTCTCCGCACACGTCTGATTAGCCCAAGCTCTCTCCTCACACGTCTGATTATCCCGAGCTCTCCCCTCACAAGTCTGATTATCCCGAGCTCTCTCCGCACACGTCTGATTAGCCCAAGCTCTCTCCTCACACGTCTGATTATCCCGATCTCTCTCCTCACACGTCTGATTATCCCGAGCTCTCTCCGCGCACGTCTGATTAGCCCGAGCTCTCTCCCCACACGTCTGATTATCTTGAGCTCTCTCCGCACACATCTGATTATCCCGAGCTCTCTCCGCTCATGTCTGATTAGCCCGAGCTCTCTCCGCACACGTGATTAGCCTGAGCTCTCCCCTCACACGTCCGATTATCCCGAGCTCTCTCCGCACACGTCTGATTAGCCCAAGCTCTCTCCTCACACGTCTGATTAGCCCGAGCTCTCTCCACACACGTCTGATTAGCCCGAGCTCCCTTCCCACACCTCTGATTATCCCAAGCTCTCTTCCCACACGTCTGATTATCCCGAGCTCTCTCCTCACACGTATGATTAGCCTGAGCTCTCTCCGCACACGTCTGATTATCCCAAGCTTTCTCCGCACACGTCTGATTATCTCGAGCTCTCCTCACACGTCTGATTATCCTGAGCTCTCCCCTCACATGTCTGATTAGCCCAAGCTCTCTCCGCACACATCTGATTATCCCAAGCTCTCCCCTCACACGTCTGATTAGCCCAAGCTCTCTCCTCACACGTCTGATTATCCCGAGCTCTCCCCTCACACGTCTGATTATCCCGAGCTCTCACCGCACACATCTGAATAGCCCGAGCTCTCTCCGCACACGTCTGATTAGCCCGAGCTTTCACCTCACGTCTGATTAGCCCGAGCTCTCTCCGCACACGTCTGATTAGCCCGAGCTCTCTCCGCACACGTCTGATTAGCCCTAGCTCTCACCGCACACGTCTGATTAGCCCAAGCTCTCTCCTCACACGTCTGATTATCCCGAGCTCTCCCCTCACTCGTCTGACTATCCCGAGCTCTCTCCGCACACGTCTGATTAGCCCAAGCTCTCTCCTCACACGTCTGATTATCCCGAGCTCTCCCCTCACACGTCTGATTATCCCGAGCTCTCTCCACACACGTCTGATTAGCCCAAGCTCTCTCCTCACACGTCTGATTATCCCGAGCTCTCCCCTCACACGTCTGATTATCCCGAGCTCTCTCCGCGCACGTCTGATTAGCCCGAGCTCTCTCCCCACACGTCTGATTATCTTGAGCTCTCTCCGCACAGATCTGATTATCCCGAGCTCTCTCCGCTCATGTCTGATTAGCCCGAGCTCTCTCCGCACACGTGATTAGCCCGAGCTCTCCCCTCACACGTCTGATTAGCCCAAGCTCTCTCCTCACACGTCTGATTATCCCGAGCTCTCCCCTCACACGTCTGATTATCCCGAGCTCTCTCCGCGCACGTCTGATTAGCCCGAGCTCTCTCCCCACACGTCTGATTATCTTGAGCTCTCCTCACACGTCTGATTAGCCCAAGCTCTCACTGCACACGTCTGATTAGCCCTAGCTTTCTCCGCACGCGTCTGATTAGCCCGAGCTCTCTCCGCACACGTCTGATTAGCCCGAGCTCTCACCGCACACGTCTGATTAGCCCGAGCTCTCACCGCACACGTCTGATTAGCCCGAGCTCTCACCGCACACATCTAATTAGCCTGAGCTCTCTCCGCACACGTCTGATTAGCCCGAGCTTTCACCTCACGTCTGATTATCCCGAGCTCTCCCCTCACACGTCTGATTATCCCGAGCTCTCTCCGCGCACGTCTGATTAGCCTGAGCTCTCTCCCCACACGTCTGATTATCTTGAGCTCTCTCCTCACACGTCTGATTAGCCCGAGCTCTCACTGCACACGTCTGATTAGCCCTAGCTTTCTCCGCACGCGTCTGATTAGCCCGAGCTCTCTCCGCACACGTCTGATTAGCCCGAGCTCTCACCGCACACGTCTGATTAGCCCGAGCTCTCACCGCACACGTCTGATTAGCCCGAGCTCTCACCGCACACGTCTGATTAGCCCGAGCTCTCATCGCACACATCTGATTAGCCTGAGCTCTCTCCGCACACGTCTGATTAGCCCGAGCTTTCACCTCACGTCTGATTATTCCGAGCTCTCCCCTCACACGTCTGATTATCCCGAGCTCTCTCCGCGCACGTCTGATTAGCCTGAGCTCTCTCCCCACACGTCTGATTATCTTGAGCTCTCTCCGTACACATCTGATTATCCCGAGCTCTCTCCGGTCATGTCTGATTAGCCCGAGCTCTCCCCTCACACGTCTGATTAGCCCAAGCTCTCTCCGCACACGTCTGATTAGCCCGAGCTCTCTCCGCACACGTCTGATTAGCCCGAGCTCTCTCCGCACACGTCTGATTAGCCCGAGCTCTCTCCGCACACGTCTGATTAGCCCGAGCTCTCACCGCACACGTCTGATTAGCCCGAGCTCTCACCGCACACGTCTGATTAGCCCGAGCTCTCACCGCACACATCTGATTAGCCTGAGCTCTCTCCGCACACGTCTGATTAGCCCGAGCTTTCACCTCACGTCTGATTATCCCGAGCTCTCCCCTCACACGTCTGATTATCCCGAGCTCTCTCCTCACACGTCTGATTATCCCGAGCTCTCTCTGCGCACGTCTGATTAGCCTGAGCTCTCTCCCCACACGTCTGATTATCTTGAGCTCTCTCCGTACACATCTGATTATCCCGAGCTCTCTCCGCTCATGTCTGATTAGCCCGAGCTCTCTCCGCACACGTGATTAGCCCGAGCTCTCCCCTCACACGTCTGATTAGCCCAAGCTCTCTCCGCACACGTCTGATTAGCCCGAGCTCTCTCCGCACACGTCTGATTAGCCCGAGCTCTCACCTCACACGTCTGATTAGCCCAAGCTCTCTCCGCACACGTCTGATTAGCCCGAGCTCTCTCCGCACACGTCTGATTATCCCAAGCTTTCTCCGCACACGTCTGATTATCCCGAGCTCTCCCCTCACATGTCTGATTAGCCCAAGCTCTCTCCGCACACACGTCTGATTATCCCGAGCTCTCCCCTCACATGTCTGATTAGCCCAAGCTCTCTCCGCACACGTCTGATTATCCCGAGCTCTCCCCTCACATGTCTAATTATCCCGAGCTCTCTCCTCACACGTCTGATTATCCCGAGCTCTCTCCGCACACGTCTGATTAGCCCGAGCTCTCCTCACACGTCTGATTATCCCGAGCTCTCCCCTCACACGTCTGATTATCCCGAGCTCTCACCGCACACATCTGATTAGCCCGAGCTCTCTCCGCACACGTCTGATTAGCCCGAGCTTTCACCTCACGTCTGATTAGCCCGAGCTCTCTCCGCACACGTCTGATTAGCCCGAGCTCTCTCCGCACACGTCTGATTAGCCCGAGCTCTCACCGCACACGTCTGATTAGCCCAAGCTCTCTCCTCACACGTCTGATTATCCCGAGCTCTCCCTTCACTCGTCTGATTATCCCGAGCTCTCTCCGCACACGTCTGATTAGCCCAAGCTCTCTCCTCACACGTCTGATTATCCCGAGCTCTCCCCTCACACGTCTGATTATCCCGAGCTCTCTCCGCACACGTCTGATTAGCCCAAGGTCTCTCCTCACACGTCTGATTATCCCGAGCTCTCCCCTCACACGTCTGATTATCCCGAGCTCTCTCCGCACACGTCTGATTAGCCCAAGCTCTCTCCTCACACGTCTGATTAGCCCGAGCTCTCTCCACACACGTCTGATTAGCCCGAGCTCCCTTCTCACACCTCTGATTATCCCAAGCTCTCTTCCCACACGTCTGATTATCCCGAGCTCTCTCCTCACACGTATGATTAGCCTGAGCTCTCTCCGCACACGTCTGATTATCCCAAGCTTTCTCCGCACACGTCTGATTAGCCCGAGCTCTCCGAGCACGTCTAATTATCCCGGGCTCTCTCCGCACACGTCTGATTATGCCGAGCTCTCCTCACACGTCTGATTATCCTGAGCTCTCCCCTCACATGTCTGATTAGCCCGAGCTCTCTCCGCACACGTCTGATTATCCCGAGCTCTCCCCTCACACGTCTGATTAGCCCAAGCTCTCTCCTCACGCGTCTGATTATCCCAAGCTCTCCCCTCACACGTCTGATTATCCCGAGCTCTCACCGCGCACATCTAATTAGCCCGAGCTCTCTCCGCACACGTCTGATTAGCCCGAGCTTTCACCTCACGTCTGATTAGCCCGAGCTCTCTCCGCACACATCTGATTAGCCCGAGCTCTCTCCGCACACGTCTGATTAGCCCGAGCTCTCACCGCACACGTCTGATTAGCCCAAGCTCTCTCCTCACACGTCTGATTATCCCGAGCTCTCCCCTCACTCGTCTGATTATCCCGAGCTCTCTACGCACACGTCTGATTAGCCCAAGCTCTCTCCTCACACGTCTGATTATCCCGAGCTCTCCCCTCACACGTCTGATTATCCCGAGCTCTCTCCGCACACGTCTGATTAGCCCAAGCTCTCTCCTCACACGTCTGATTATCCTGAGCTCTCTCCTCACACGTCTGATTATCCCGAGCTCTCTCCGCGCACGTCTGATTAGCCCGAGCTCTCTCCCCACACGTCTGATTATCTTGAGCTCTCTCCGCACACATCTGATTATCCCGAGCTCTCTCCGCTCATGTCTGATTAGCCCGAGCTCTCTCCGCACACGTGATTAGCCTGAGCTCTCCCCTCACACATCTGATTATCCCGAGCTCTCTCCGCACACGTCTGATTAGCCCAAGCTCTCTCCTCACACGTCTGATTAGCCCGAGCTCTCTCCACACACGTCTGATTAACCCGAGCTCCCTTCCCACACCTCTGATTATCCCAAGCTCTCTTCCCACACGTCTGATTATCCCGAGCTCTCTCCTCACACGTATGATTAGCCTGAGCTCTCTCCGCACACGTCTGATTATCCCAAGCTTTCTCCGCACACGTCTGATTATCTCGAGCTCTCCTCACACGTCTGATTATCCTGAGCTCTCCCCTCACATGTCTGATTAGCCCAAGCTCTCTCCGCACACATCTGATTATCCCGAGCTCTCCCCTCACACGTCTGATTAGCCCAAGCTCTCTCCTCACACGTCTGATTATCCCGAGCTCTCCCCTCACACGTCTGATTATCCCGAGCTCTCACCGCACACATCTGAATAGCCCGAGCTCTCTCCGCACACGTCTGATTAGCCCGAGCTTTCACCTCACGTCTGATTAGCCCGAGCTCTCTCCGCACATGTCTGATTAGCCCGACCTCTCTCCGCACACGTCTGATTAGCCCTAGCTCTCACCGCACACGTCTGATTAGCCCAAGCTCTCTCCTCACACGTCTGATTATCCCGAGCTCTCTCCTCACTCGTCTGACTATCCCGAGCTCTCTCCGCACACGTCTGATTAGCCCAAGCTCTCTCCTCACACGTCTGATTATCCCGAGCTCTCCCCTCACACGTCTGATTATCCCGAGCTCTCCCCTCACACGTCTGATTATCCCGAGCTCTCTCCGCACACGTCTGATTAGCCCAAGCTCTTTCCTCACACGTCTGATTAGCCCGAGCTCTCTCCACACACGTCTGATTAGCCCGAGCTCCCTTCCCACACCTCTGATTATCCCAAGCTCTCTTCCCACACGTCTGATTATCCCGAGCTCTCTCCTCACACGTATGATTAGCCTGAGCTCTCTCCGCACACGTCTGATTATCCCAAGCTTTCTCCGCACACGTCTGATTAGCCCGAGCTCTCCGAGCACGTCTAATTATCCCGGGCTCTCTCCGCACACGTCTGATTATGCCGAGCTCTCCTCACACGTCTGATTATCCTGAGCTCTCCCCTCACATGTCTGATTAGCCCGAGCTCTCTCCGCACACGTCTGATTATCCCGAGCTCTCCCCTCACACGTCTGATTAGCCCAAGCTCTCTCCTCACGCGTCTGATTATCCCAAGCTCTCCCCTCACACGTCTGATTATCCCGAGCTCTCACCGCACACATCTAATTAGCCCGAGCTCTCTCCGCACACGTCTGATTAGCCCGAGCTTTCACCTCACGTCTGATTAGCCCGAGCTCTCTCCGCACACATCTGATTAGCCCGAGCTCTCTCCGCACACGTCTGATTAGCCCGAGCTCTCACCGCACACGTCTGATTAGCCCAAGCTCTCTCCTCACACGTCTGATTATCCCGAGCTCTCCCCTCACTCGTCTGATTATCCCGAGCTCTCTCCGCACACGTCTGATTAGCCCAAGCTCTCTCCTCACACGTCTGATTATCCCGAGCTCTCCCCTCACACGTCTGATTATCCCGAGCTCTCTCCGCACACGTCTGATTAGCCCAAGCTCTCTCCTCACACGTCTGATTATCCTGAGCTCTCTCCTCACACGTCTGATTATCCCGAGCTCTCTCCGCGCACGTCTGATTAGCCCGAGCTCTCTCCCCACACGTCTGATTATCTTGAGCTCTCTCCGCACACATCTGATTATCCCGAGCTCTCTCCGCTCATGTCTGATTAGCCCGAGCTCTCTCCGCACACGTGATTAGCCTGAGCTCTCCCCTCACAAGTCTGATTATCCCGAGCTCTCTCCGCACACGTCTGATTAGCCCAAGCTCTCTCCTCACACGTCTGATTAGCCCGAGCTCTCTCCACACACGTCTGATTAACCCGAGCTCCCTTCCCACACCTCTGATTATCCCAAGCTCTCTTCCCACACGTCTGATTATCCCGAGCTGTCTCCTCACACGTATGATTAGCCTGAGCTCTCTCAGCACACGTCTGATTATCCCAAGCTTTCTCCGCACACGTCTGATTATCTCGAGCTCTCCTCACACATCTGATTATCCTGAGCTCTCCCCTCACATGTCTGATTAGCCCAAGCTCTCTCCGCACACATCTGATTATCCCGAGCTCTCCCCTCACACGTCTGATTAGCCCAAGCTCTCTCCTCACACGTCTGATTATCCCAAGCTCTCTCCTCACACGTCTGATTATCCCGAGCTCTCACCGCACACATCTGAATAGCCCGAGCTCTCTCCGCACACGTCTGATTAGCCCGAGCTTTCACCTCACGTCTGATTAGCCCGAGCTCTCTCCGCACACGTCTGATTAGCCCGAGCTCTCTCCGCACACGTCTGATTAGCCCTAGCTCTCACCGCACACGTCTGATTAGCCCAAGCTCTCTCCTCACACGTCTGATTATCCCGAGCTCTCCCCTCACTCGTCTGACTATCCCGAGCTCTCTCCGCACACGTCTGATTAGCCCAAGCTCTCTCCTCACACGTCTGATTATCCAGAGCTCTCCCCTCACACGTCTGATTATCCCGAGCTCTCTCCACACACGTCTGATTAGCCCAAGCTCTCTCCTCACACGTCTGATTATCCCGAGCTCTCCCCTCACACGTCTGATTATCCCGAGCTCTCTCCGCGCACGTCTGATTAGCCCGAGCTCTCTCCCCACACGTCTGATTATCTTGAGCTCTCTCCGCACAGATCTGATTATCCCGAGCTCTCTCCGCTCATGTCTGATTAGCCCGAGCTCTCTCCGCACACGTGATTAGCCCGAGCTCTCCCCTCACACGTCTGATTAGCCCAAGCTCTCTCCTCACACGTCTGATTATCCCGAGCTCTCCCCTCACACATCTGATTATCCCGAGCTCTCTCCGCGCACATCTGATTAGCCCGAGCTCTCTCCCCACACGTCTGATTATCTTGAGCTCTCCTCACACGTCTGATTAGCCCGAGCTCTCACTGCACACGTCTGATTAGCCCTAGCTTTCTCCGCACGCGTCTGATTAGCCCGAGCTCTCTCCGCACACGTCTGATTAGCCCGAGCTCTCACCGCACACGTCTGATTAGCCCGAGCTCTCACCGCACACGTCTGATTAGCCCGAGCTCTCACCGCACACGTCTGATTAGCCCGAGCTCTCACCGCACACATCTAATTAGCCTGAGCTCTCTCCGCACACGTCTGATTAGCCCGAGCTTTCACCTCACGTCTGATTATCCCGAGCTCTCCCCTCACACGGCTGATTATCCCGAGCTCTCTCCGCGCACGTCTGATTAGCCTGAGCTCTCTCCCCACACGTCTGATTATCTTGAGCTCTCTCCGTACACATCTGATTATCCCGAGCTCTCTCCGCTCATGTCTGATTAGCCCGAGCTCTCTCCGCACACGTGATTAGCCCGCGCTCTCCCCTCACACGTCTGATTAGCCCAAGCTCTCTCCGCACACGTCTGAGTAGCCCGAGCTCTCTCCGCACACGTCTGATTAGCCCGAGCTCTCACCTCACACGTCTGATTAGCCCAAGCTCTCTCCGCACACGTCTGATTAGCCCAAGCTCTCTCCGCACACGTCTGATTAGCCCGAGCTCTCTCCGCACACGTCTGATTAGCCCGAGCTCTCTCCGCACACGTCTGATTAGCCCGAGCTCTCACCGCACACGTCTGATTAGCCCGAGCTCTCACCGCACACATCTGATTAGCCCGAGCTCTCACCGCACACATCTGATTAGCCTGAGCTCTCTCCGCACACGTCTGATTAGCCCGAGCTTTCACCTCACGTCTGATTATCCCGAGCTCTCCCCTCACACGTCTGATTATCCCGAGCTCTCTCCGTGCACGTCTGATTAGCCTGAGCTCTCTCCCCACACGTCTGATTATCTTGAGCTCTCTCCGCACACGTCTGATTAGCCCGAGCTCTCTCCGCACACGTGATTAGCCCGAGCTCTCCCCTCACACGTCTGATTAGCCCAAGCTCTCTCCGCACACGTCTGATTAGCCCGAGCTCTCTCCGCACACGTCTGATTAGCCCGTGCTCTCACCGCACACGTCTGATTAGCCCGAGCTCTCTCCGCACACGTCTGATTATCCCGAGCTCTCTCCGCACACGTCTGATTAGCCCAAGCTCTCTCCTCACACGTCTGATTAGCCCGAGCTCTCTCCGCACACGTCTGATTAGCCCGTGCTCTCACCGCACACGTCTGATTAGCCCGAGCTCTCTCCGCACACGTCTGATTATCCCGAGCTCTCTCCGCACACGTCTGATTAGCCCGAGCTTTCACCTCACGTCTGATTAGCGTTAGTGTCTAACAGCATAAATAAAAAATATATACAAATTTAAATTATTCACACTTATCCACCAATAAAATAATAATAATGAAACATATTTGCTTTTGCCTTGTCAGTAAAAGTCTAATGTATCAAAATTTAAGATTAACTAACGGGATTAGGAAACACTAACCATAAAAATATCTAAATGACAGAAGTGCAGTATTTCAGTTACCGCAATTCCATAAAACAATAACATTCAATCAATTAGGCCCCATAAATATTTCAGTTACTGGATATAAATAAATGAATAAAGTTGTTTCTGCTCGCCGAGTGTCAGTGACTGGAGGCACTGAGGCACTGAGGCGAGTGAGCTCCCCTCGTCACGGCAGCACGGCCAGCACGACGCATGCGCTTCACATGCCCCACCCCTCTGTCTACAGTGCAGACGTGACAGCTTCCGCCTCTGCCGGCAGTCTCCATGGTAACCGGGGAATCTCACAAGCGCCGTGACGTCACGTCGGGGGCGGCCTTCACTGCTGACCTGACGTCACCACCCACCAGTGTGACCCGGAAGGAGATCTCCTTGTGTTGCTGGCTTCCGGACGCTGATTGCCAGAGTAGGGCCGATCACACGAACTATGCGGTGAGCAGACCCCGGAGGGTGAAGGACGCGGTGCTCGGCAACGTAAGACACGTCTTCAGTGTGCGTTACCTGCGCGGTGTGCCGTGACGTCACTGCGTCTACCTGCTCTCCTTCCTCATATAAGCTAGTGGTGACGTCACAGGCACGCTGTTATTATGGCTGCCAGCCTGACATTGGCTTATCTAGCGTCACTCCCAGGTGAGGTGTTGTGGTGGTACTACAAGTCCCAGCAGGTGTAGTGGGACTTACTGCACACCAAGGCTTCCACATTAGGCATTTATTACATTAGTGCCCCCTTATCAGTGCTCAGGTGTGCACCTCCCTGCACCCACCAGCCATAGTCACCACACGACCAGCTCCCGGACCGCTGCAGTCTGTGATTGGCTGCAGCGCTCACTTTTAGCTTTGAGCAGCTCGTCATCAGATGGTTTATGATTATACACAGCTCAAAGTCACTTGACTGCTGCAGCCAATCACAGACGGCAGCGGTCCGGGAGCTGGTGGAGCGAGGACATCACTAATTTCTGCCAGTGCACAGACCATAGGACGACACCGTGCTGGATCCGGTTATGTCTCTCCCCCCCCCCCCAAAGATTAGGGGATGTGACTGTGGGGGGATAGGGCCATCTTATCCCAGCTCTCCCCATCACTGTCCTCTGTGATTAGGGGATGTGACTGTGGGGGATAGGGCCATTTTATCCCAGATCTGTCCCCATCACTGTCCTGTGTGATTAGGGGATGTGACTGTGGGGGATAGGGCCATCTTATCCCAGCTCTCCCCATCACTGTCCTGTGCGATTAGGGGATGTGACTGTGGGGGATAGGGCCATCTTATCCCAGATCTCCCCATCACTGTCCTGTGTGATTAGGGGATGTGACTGTGGGGGATAGGGCCATCTTATCCCAGATCTCTCCCCATCACTGTCCTGTGTGATTAGGGGATGTGACTGTGGGGGGATAGGGCCATCTTATCCCAGATCTCTCCCCATCACTGTCCTCTGTGATTAGGGGATGTGACTGTGGGGGGGGGGATAGGGCCATCTTATCCCAGATCTCCCCCCATCACTGTCCTTTGTGATTAGGGGATGTGACTGTGGGGGGATAGGGCCATCTTATCCCAGATCTCCCCATCACTGTCCTGTGTGATTAGGGGATGTGACTGTGGGGGATAGGGCCATCTTATCCCAGATCTCCCCATCACTGTCCTGTGTGATTAGGGGATGTGACTGTGGGGGGATAGGGCCATCTTATTCCAGATCTCTCCCCATCACTGTCCTCTGTGTTTAGGGGATGTGACTCTGGGGGGATAGGGCCATCTTATCCCAGATCTCCCCCCATCACTGTCCTGTGTGATTAGGGGATGTGACTGTGGGGGATAGGGCCATCTTATCCCAGATCTCCCCATCACTGTCCTGTGTGATTAGGGGATGTGACTGTGGGGGATAGGGCCATCTTATCCCAGATCTCTCCCCATCACTGTCCTCTGTGATTAGGGGATGTGACTGTGGGGGGGGGATAGGGCCATCTTATCCCAGATCT
Source organism: Ranitomeya variabilis (assembly GCF_051348905.1). NCBI lineage: Eukaryota > Metazoa > Chordata > Amphibia > Anura > Dendrobatidae > Ranitomeya > Ranitomeya variabilis. The sequence continues at coordinate 475,329,856 of NC_135233.1, forward strand.
CCCCCCATCACTGTCCTGTGTGATTAGGGGATGTGACTGTGGGGGATAGGGCCATCTTATCCCAGATCTCCCCATCACTGTCCTGTGTGATTAGGGGATGTGACTGTGGGGGGATAGGGCCATCTTATCCCAGATCTCTCCCCATCACTGTCCTGTGTGATTAGGGGATGTGACTGTGGGGGATAGGGCCATCTTATCCCAGATCTCCCCGTCACTGTCCTGTGTGATTAGGGGATGTGACTGTGGGGGGATAGGGCCATCTTATTCCAGATCTGTCCCCATCACTGTCCTGTGTGATTAGGGGATGTGACTGTGGGGGATAGGGCCATCTTATCCCAGATCTCCCCATCACTGTCCTGTGTGATTAGGGGATGTGACTGTGGGGGATAGGGCCATCTTATCCCAGCTCTCCCCATCACTGTCCTCTGTGATTAGGGGATGTGACTGTGGGGGGATAGGGCCATCTTATCCCAGATCTCTCCCCATCACTGTCCTCTGTGATTAGGGGATGTGACTGTGGGGGATAGGGCCATCTTATCCCAGATCTCCCCATCACTGTCCTGTGTGATTAGGGGATGTGACTGTGGGGGATAGGGCCATCTTATCCCAGATCTCTCCCCATCACTGTCCTCTGTGATTAGGGGATGTGACTGTGGGGGATAGGGCCATCTTATCCCAGATCTCCCCATCACTGTCCTGTGTGATTAGGGGATGTGACTGTGGGGGATAGGGCCATCTTATCCCAGCTCTCCCCATCACTGTCCTCTGTGATTAGGGGATGTGACTGTGGGGGGATAGGGCCATCTTATCCCAGATCTCTCCCCATCACTGTCCTGTGTGATTAGGGGATGTGACTGTGGGGGATAGGGCCATCTTATCCCTGATCTCTCCCCATCACTGTCCTGTGTGATTAGGGGATGTGACTGTGGGGGATAGGGCCATCTTATCCCAGCTCTCCCCATCACTGTCCTCTGTGATTAGGGGATGTGACTGTGGGGGATAGGGCCATCTTATCCCTGATCTCTCCCCATCACTGTCCTCTGTGATTAGGGGATGTGACTGTGGGGGGATAGGGCCATCTTATCCCAGATCTCTCCCCATCACTGTCCTCTGTGATTAGGGGATGTGACTGTGGGGGGATAGGGCCATCTTATCCCAGATCTCTCCCCATCACTGTCCTGTGTGATTAGGGGATGTGACTCTGGGGGGATAGGGCCATCTTATCCCAGATCTCCCCCCATCACTGTCCTGTGTGATTAGGGGATGTGACTGTGGGGGGGATAGGGCCATCTTATTCCAGATCTCTCCCCATCACTGTCTTGTGTGATTAGGGGATGTGACTGTGGGGGATAGGGCCATCTTCTTCCAGATCTCTCCCCATCACTGTCCTCTGTGATTAGGGGATGTGACTGTGGGGGATAGGGCCATCTTATCCCAGATCTCTCCCCGTCACTGTCCTGTGTGATTAGGGGATGTGACTGTGGGGGGGGATAGGGCCATCTTATCCCAGATCTCCCCCCATCACTGTCCTGTGTGATTAGGGGATGTGACTGTGGGGGATAGGGCCATCTTATCCCAGATCTCTCCCCATGACTGTCCTCTGTGATTAGGGGATGTGACTGTGGGGGGATAGGGCCATCTTATTCCAGATCTCTCCCCATCACTGTCCTGTGTGATTAGGGGATGTGACTGTGGGGGGGATAGGGCCATCTTATTCCAGATCTCTCCCCATCACTGTCTTGTGTGATTAGGGGATGTGACTGTGGGGGATAGGGCCATCTTCTTCCAGATCTCTCCCCATCACTGTCCTCTGTGATTAGGGGATGTGACTGTGGGGGATAGGGCCATCTTATCCCAGATCTCTCCCCATCACTGTCCTGTGTGATTAGGGGATGTGACTGTGGGGGGGGGATAGGGCCATCTTATCCCAGATCTCCCCCCATCACTGTCCTGTGTGATTAGGGGATGTGACTGTGGGGGATAGGGCCATCTTATCCCAGATCTCTCCCCATCACTGTCCTGTGTGATTAGGGGATGTGACTGTGGGGGGATAGGGCCATCTTATCCCAGATCTCCCCATCACTGCCCTGTGTGATTAGGGGATGTGACTGTGGGGGGATAGGGCCATCTTATCCCAGATCTCTCCCCATCACTGTCCTCTGTGATTAGGTGATGTGACTGTGGGGGATAGGGCCATCTTATCCCAGATCTCCCCATCACTGTCCTGTGTGGTTAGGGGATGTGACTGTGGGGGATAGGGCCATCTTATCCCAGATCTCTCCCCATGACTGTCCTGTGTGATTAGGGGATGTGACTGTGGGGGATAGGGCCATCTTATCCCAGATCTCTCCCCATCACTGTCCTCTGTGATTAGGGGATGTGACTGTGGGGGATAGGGCCATCTTATCCCAGATCTCTCCCCGTCACTGTCCTGTGTGATTAGGGGATGTGACTGTGGGGGGGGATAGGGCCATCTTATCCCAGATCTCCCCCCATCACTGTCCTGTGTGATTAGGGGATGTGACTGTGGGGGATAGGGCCATCTTATCCCAGATCTCTCCCCATGACTGTCCTCTGTGATTAGGGGATGTGACTGTGGGGGGATAGGGCCATCTTATCCCAGATCTCTCCCCATCACTGTCCTGTGTGATTAGGGGATGTGACTGTGGGGGATAGGGCCATCTTATCCCAGATCTCCCCGTCACTGTCCTGTGTGATTAGGGGATGTGACTGTGGGGGGATAGGGCCATCTTATTCCAGATCTGTCCCCATCACTGTCCTGTGTGATTAGGGGATGTGACTGTGGGGGATAGGGCCATCTTATCCCAGATCTCCCCATCACTGTCCTGTGTGATTAGGGGATGTGACTGTGGGGGATAGGGCCATCTTATCCCAGCTCTCCCCATCACTGTCCTCTGTGATTAGGGGATGTGACTGTGGGGGGATAGGGCCATCTTATCCCAGATCTCTCCCCATCACTGTCCTCTGTGATTAGGGGATGTGACTGTGGGGGATAGGGCCATCTTATCCCAGATCTCCCCATCACTGTCCTGTGTGATTAGGGGATGTGACTGTGGGGGATAGGGCCATCTTATCCCAGATCTCTCCCCATCACTGTCCTCTGTGATTAGGGGATGTGACTGTGGGGGATAGGGCCATCTTATCCCAGATCTCCCCATCACTGTCCTGTGTGATTAGGGGATGTGACTGTGGGGGATAGGGCCATCTTATCCCAGCTCTCCCCATCACTGTCCTCTGTGATTAGGGGATGTGACTGTGGGGGGATAGGGCCATCTTATCCCAGATCTCTCCCCATCACTGTCCTGTGTGATTAGGGGATGTGACTGTGGGGGATAGGGCCATCTTATCCCTGATCTCTCCCCATCACTGTCCTGTGTGATTAGGGGATGTGACTGTGGGGGATAGGGCCATCTTATCCCAGCTCTCCCCATCACTGTCCTCTGTGATTAGGGGATGTGACTGTGGGGGATAGGGCCATCTTATCCCTGATCTCTCCCCATCACTGTCCTCTGTGATTAGGGGATGTGACTGTGGGGGGATAGGGCCATCTTATCCCAGATCTCTCCCCATCACTGTCCTCTGTGATTAGGGGATGTGACTGTGGGGGGATAGGGCCATCTTATCCCAGATCTCTCCCCATCACTGTCCTGTGTGATTAGGGGATGTGACTCTGGGGGGATAGGGCCATCTTATCCCAGATCTCCCCCCATCACTGTCCTGTGTGATTAGGGGATGTGACTGTGGGGGGGATAGGGCCATCTTATTCCAGATCTCTCCCCATCACTGTCTTGTGTGATTAGGGGATGTGACTGTGGGGGATAGGGCCATCTTCTTCCAGATCTCTCCCCATCACTGTCCTCTGTGATTAGGGGATGTGACTGTGGGGGATAGGGCCATCTTATCCCAGATCTCTCCCCGTCACTGTCCTGTGTGATTAGGGGATGTGACTGTGGGGGGGGATAGGGCCATCTTATCCCAGATCTCCCCCCATCACTGTCCTGTGTGATTAGGGGATGTGACTGTGGGGGATAGGGCCATCTTATCCCAGATCTCTCCCCATGACTGTCCTCTGTGATTAGGGGATGTGACTGTGGGGGGATAGGGCCATCTTATTCCAGATCTCTCCCCATCACTGTCCTGTGTGATTAGGGGATGTGACTGTGGGGGGGATAGGGCCATCTTATTCCAGATCTCTCCCCATCACTGTCTTGTGTGATTAGGGGATGTGACTGTGGGGGATAGGGCCATCTTCTTCCAGATCTCTCCCCATCACTGTCCTCTGTGATTAGGGGATGTGACTGTGGGGGATAGGGCCATCTTATCCCAGATCTCTCCCCATCACTGTCCTGTGTGATTAGGGGATGTGACTGTGGGGGGGGGATAGGGCCATCTTATCCCAGATCTCCCCCCATCACTGTCCTGTGTGATTAGGGGATGTGACTGTGGGGGATAGGGCCATCTTATCCCAGATCTCTCCCCATCACTGTCCTGTGTGATTAGGGGATGTGACTGTGGGGGGATAGGGCCATCTTATCCCAGATCTCCCCATCACTGTCCTGTGTGATTAGGGGATGTGACTGTGGGGGGATAGGGCCATCTTATCCCAGATCTCTCCCCATCACTGTCCTCTGTGATTAGGTGATGTGACTGTGGGGGATAGGGCCATCTTATCCCAGATCTCCCCATCACTGTCCTGTGTGGTTAGGGGATGTGACTGTGGGGGATAGGGCCATCTTATCCCAGATCTCTCCCCATGACTGTCCTGTGTGATTAGGGGATGTGACTGTGGGGGATAGGGCCATCTTATCCCAGATCTCTCCCCATCACTGTCCTCTGTGATTAGGGGATGTGACTGTGGGGGATAGGGCCATCTTATCCCAGATCTCTCCCCGTCACTGTCCTGTGTGATTAGGGGATGTGACTGTGGGGGGGGATAGGGCCATCTTATCCCAGATCTCCCCCCATCACTGTCCTGTGTGATTAGGGGATGTGACTGTGGGGGATAGGGCCATCTTATCCCAGATCTCTCCCCATGACTGTCCTCTGTGATTAGGGGATGTGACTGTGGGGGGATAGGGCGCCATCTTATTCCAGAACTCTCCCCATCACTGTCCTCTGTGATTAGGGGATGTGACTGTGGGGGGGATAGGGCCATCTTATCCCAGATCTCTCCCCATCACTGTCCTGTGTGATTAGGGGATGTGACTGTGGGGGGGGATAGGGCCATCTTATCCCAGATCTCCCCCCATCACTGTCCTGTGTGATTAGGGGATGTGACTGTGGGGGATAGGGCCATCTTATCCCAGATCTCTCCCCATCACTGTCCTCTGTGATTAGGGGATGTGACTGTGGGGGATAGGGCCATCTTATCCCAGATCTCCCCATCACTGTCCTGTGTGATTAGGGGATGTGACTGTGGGGGGATAGGGCCATCTTATCCCAGATCTCTCCCCATCACTGTCCTCTGTGATTAGGTGATGTGACTGTGGGGGATAGGGCCATCTTATCCCAGATCTCCCCATCACTGTCCTGTGTGGTTAGGGGATGTGACTGTGGGGGATAGGGCCATCTTATCCCAGATCTCTCCCCATGACTGTCCTGTGTGATTAGGGGATGTGACTGTGGGGGATAGGGCCATCTTATCCCAGATCTCTCCCCATCACTGTCCTCTGTGATTAGGGGATGTGACTGTGGGGGGATAGGGCCATCTTATTCCAGATCTCTCCACATCACTGTCCTCTGTGATTAGGGGATGTGACTGTGGGGGATAGGGCCATCTTATCCCAGATCTCTCCCCGTCACTGTCCTGTGTGATTAGGGGATGTGACTGTGGGGGGGATAGGGTCATCTTATTCCAGATCTCTCCCCATCACTGTCCTCTGTGATTAGGGGATGTGACTGTGGGGGGATAGGGCCATCTTATCCCTGATCTTCCTATCACTGTCCTGTGTGATTAGGGGATGTGACTGTGGGGGGATAGGGCCATCTTATCCCAGCTCTCCCCATCACTGTCCTGTGTGATTAGGGGATGTGACTGTGGGGGATAGGGCCATTTTATCCCAGATCTCCCCATCACTGTTCTGTGTGATTAGGGGATGTGACTGTGGGGGATAGGGCCATCTTATCCCAGATCTCCCCCCATCACTGTCCTGTGTGATTAGGGGATGTGACTGTGGGGGATAGGGCCATCTTATCCCAGATCTCTCCCCGTCACTGTCCTGTGTGATTAGGGGATGTGACTGTGGGGGATAGGGCCATGTTATCCCAGATCTCTCCCCGTCACTGTCCTGTGTGATTAGGGGATGTGACTGTGGGGGGATAGGGCCATCTTATCCCAGATCTCTCCCCATCACTGTCCTGTGTGATTAGGGGATGTGACTGTGGGGGGGGATAGGGCCATCTTATCCCAGATCTCCCCCCATCACTGTCCTGTGTGATTAGGGGATGTGACTGTGGGGGATAGGGCCATCTTATCCCAGATCTCTCCCCATCACTGTCCTTTGTGATTAGGGGATGTGACTGTGGGGGATAGGGCCATCTTCTTCCAGATCTCTCCCCATCACTGTCCTCTGTGATTAGGGGATGTGACTGTGGGGGATAGGGCCATCTTATCCCAGATCTCTCCCCATCACTGTCCTGTGTGATTAGGGGATGTGACTGTGGGGGGGGATAGGGCCATCTTATCCCAGATCTCTCCCCATCACTGTCCTGTGTGATTAGGGGATGTGACTGTGGGGGATAGGGCCATCTTATCCCAGATCTCTCCCCATCACTGTCCTGTGTGATTAGGGGATGTGACTGTGGGGGGGATAGGGCCATCTTATCCCAGATCTCCCCATCACTGTCCTGTGTGATTAGGGGATGTGACTGTGGGGGATAGGGCCATCTTATCCCAGATCTCCCCATCACTGTCCTGTGTGATTAGGGGATGTGACTGTGGGGGATAGGGCCATCTTATCCCAGATCTCTCCCCATCACTGTCCTCTGTGATTAGTGGATGTGACTGTGGGGGGGGGATAGGGCCATCTTATCCCAGATCTCCCCCCATCACTGTCCTGTGTGATTAGGGGATGTGACTGTGGGGGATAGGGCCATCTTATCCCAGATCTCCCCATCACTGTCCTGTGTGATTAGGGGATGTGACTGTGGGGGGATAGGGCCATCTTATCCCAGATCTCTCCCCATCACTGTCCTGTGTGATTAGGGGATGTGACTGTGGGGGATAGGGCCATCTTATCCCAGATCTCCCCGTCACTGTCCTGTGTGATTAGGGGATGTGACTGTGGGGGGATAGGGCCATCTTATTCCAGATCTGTCCCCATCACTGTCCTGTGTGATTAGGGGATGTGACTGTGGGGGATAGGGCCATCTTATCCCAGATCTCCCCATCACTGTCCTGTGTGATTAGGGGATGTGACTGTGGGGGATAGGGCCATCTTATCCCAGCTCTCCCCATCACTGTCCTCTGTGATTAGGGGATGTGACTGTGGGGGGATAGGGCCATCTTATCCCAGATCTCTCCCCATCACTGTCCTCTGTGATTAGGGGATGTGACTGTGGGGGATAGGGCCATCTTATCCCAGATCTCCCCATCACTGTCCTGTGTGATTAGGGGATGTGACTGTGGGGGATAGGGCCATCTTATCCCAGATCTCTCCCCATCACTGTCCTCTGTGATTAGGGGATGTGACTGTGGGGGATAGGGCCATCTTATCCCAGATCTCCCCATCACTGTCCTGTGTGATTAGGGGATGTGACTGTGGGGGATAGGGCCATCTTATCCCAGCTCTCCCCATCACTGTCCTCTGTGATTAGGGGATGTGACTGTGGGGGGATAGGGCCATCTTATCCCAGATCTCTCCCCATCACTGTCCTGTGTGATTAGGGGATGTGACTGTGGGGGATAGGGCCATCTTATCCCTGATCTCTCCCCATCACTGTCCTGTGTGATTAGGGGATGTGACTGTGGGGGATAGGGCCATCTTATCCCAGCTCTCCCCATCACTGTCCTCTGTGATTAGGGGATGTGACTGTGGGGGATAGGGCCATCTTATCCCTGATCTCTCCCCATCACTGTCCTCTGTGATTAGGGGATGTGACTGTGGGGGGATAGGGCCATCTTATCCCAGATCTCTCCCCATCACTGTCCTCTGTGATTAGGGGATGTGACTGTGGGGGGATAGGGCCATCTTATCCCAGATCTCTCCCCATCACTGTCCTGTGTGATTAGGGGATGTGACTCTGGGGGGATAGGGCCATCTTATCCCAGATCTCCCCCCATCACTGTCCTGTGTGATTAGGGGATGTGACTGTGGGGGGGATAGGGCCATCTTATTCCAGATCTCTCCCCATCACTGTCTTGTGTGATTAGGGGATGTGACTGTGGGGGATAGGGCCATCTTCTTCCAGATCTCTCCCCATCACTGTCCTCTGTGATTAGGGGATGTGACTGTGGGGGATAGGGCCATCTTATCCCAGATCTCTCCCCGTCACTGTCCTGTGTGATTAGGGGATGTGACTGTGCCCCCCACAGTCACAGTCACATCCCCTAATCACACAGGATAGGGCCATCTTATCCCAGATCTCCCCCCATCACTGTCCTGTGTGATTAGGGGATGTGACTGTGGGGGATAGGGCCATCTTATCCCAGATCTCTCCCCATGACTGTCCTCTGTGATTAGGGGATGTGACTGTGGGGGGATAGGGCCATCTTATTCCAGATCTCTCCCCATCACTGTCCTGTGTGATTAGGGGATGTGACTGTGGGGGGGATAGGGCCATCTTATTCCAGATCTCTCCCCATCACTGTCTTGTGTGATTAGGGGATGTGACTGTGGGGGATAGGGCCATCTTCTTCCAGATCTCTCCCCATCACTGTCCTCTGTGATTAGGGGATGTGACTGTGGGGGATAGGGCCATCTTATCCCAGATCTCTCCCCATCACTGTCCTGTGTGATTAGGGGATGTGACTGTGGGGGGGGGGATAGGGCCATCTTATCCCAGATCTCCCCCCATCACTGTCCTGTGTGATTAGGGGATGTGACTGTGGGGGATAGGGCCATCTTATCCCAGATCTCTCCCCATCACTGTCCTGTGTGATTAGGGGATGTGACTGTGGGGGGATAGGGCCATCTTATCCCAGATCTCTCCCCATCACTGTCCTCTGTGATTAGGTGATGTGACTGTGGGGGATAGGGCCATCTTATCCCAGATCTCCCCATCACTGTCCTGTGTGGTTAGGGGATGTGACTGTGGGGGATAGGGCCATCTTATCCCAGATCTCTCCCCATGACTGTCCTGTGTGATTAGGGGATGTGACTGTGGGGGATAGGGCCATCTTATCCCAGATCTCTCCCCATCACTGTCCTCTGTGATTAGGGGATGTGACTGTGGGGGATAGGGCCATCTTATCCCAGATCTCTCCCCGTCACTGTCCTGTGTGATTAGGGGATGTGACTGTGGGGGGGGATAGGGCCATCTTATCCCAGATCTCCCCCCATCACTGTCCTGTGTGATTAGGGGATGTGACTGTGGGGGATAGGGCCATCTTATCCCAGATCTCTCCCCATGACTGTCCTCTGTGATTAGGGGATGTGACTGTGGGGGGATAGGGCCATCTTATCCCAGATCTCCCCATCACTGTCCTGTGTGATTAGGGGATGTGACTGTGGGGGGATAGGGCCATCTTATCCCAGATCTCTCCCCATCACTGTCCTGTGTGATTAGGGGATGTGACTGTGGGGGATAGGGCCATCTTATCCCAGATCTCCCCGTCACTGTCCTGTGTGATTAGGGGATGTGACTGTGGGGGGATAGGGCCATCTTATTCCAGATCTGTCCCCATCACTGTCCTGTGTGATTAGGGGATGTGACTGTGGGGGATAGGGCCATCTTATCCCAGATCTCCCCATCACTGTCCTGTGTGATTAGGGGATGTGACTGTGGGGGATAGGGCCATCTTATCCCAGCTCTCCCCATCACTGTCCTCTGTGATTAGGGGATGTGACTGTGGGGGGATAGGGCCATCTTATCCCAGATCTCTCCCCATCACTGTCCTCTGTGATTAGGGGATGTGACTGTGGGGGATAGGGCCATCTTATCCCAGATCTCCCCATCACTGTCCTGTGTGATTAGGGGATGTGACTGTGGGGGATAGGGCCATCTTATCCCAGATCTCTCCCCATCACTGTCCTCTGTGATTAGGGGATGTGACTGTGGGGGATAGGGCCATCTTATCCCAGATCTCCCCATCACTGTCCTGTGTGATTAGGGGATGTGACTGTGGGGGATAGGGCCATCTTATCCCAGCTCTCCCCATCACTGTCCTCTGTGATTAGGGGATGTGACTGTGGGGGGATAGGGCCATCTTATCCCAGATCTCTCCCCATCACTGTCCTGTGTGATTAGGGGATGTGACTGTGGGGGATAGGGCCATCTTATCCCTGATCTCTCCCCATCACTGTCCTGTGTGATTAGGGGATGTGACTGTGGGGGATAGGGCCATCTTATCCCAGCTCTCCCCATCACTGTCCTCTGTGATTAGGGGATGTGACTGTGGGGGATAGGGCCATCTTATCCCTGATCTCTCCCCATCACTGTCCTCTGTGATTAGGGGATGTGACTGTGGGGGGATAGGGCCATCTTATCCCAGATCTCTCCCCATCACTGTCCTCTGTGATTAGGGGATGTGACTGTGGGGGGATAGGGCCATCTTATCCCAGATCTCTCCCCATCACTGTCCTGTGTGATTAGGGGATGTGACTCTGGGGGGATAGGGCCATCTTATCCCAGATCTCCCCCCATCACTGTCCTGTGTGATTAGGGGATGTGACTGTGGGGGGGATAGGGCCATCTTCTTCCAGATCTCTCCCCATCACTGTCCTCTGTGATTAGGGGATGTGACTGTGGGGGATAGGGCCATCTTATCCCAGATCTCTCCCCGTCACTGTCCTGTGTGATTAGGGGATGTGACTGTGGGGGGGGATAGGGCCATCTTATCCCAGATCTCCCCCCATCACTGTCCTGTGTGATTAGGGGATGTGACTGTGGGGGATAGGGCCATCTTATCCCAGATCTCTCCCCATGACTGTCCTCTGTGATTAGGGGATGTGACTGTGGGGGGATAGGGCCATCTTATTCCAGATCTCTCCCCATCACTGTCCTGTGTGATTAGGGGATGTGACTGTGGGGGGGATAGGGCCATCTTATTCCAGATCTCTCCCCATCACTGTCTTGTGTGATTAGGGGATGTGACTGTGGGGGATAGGGCCATCTTCTTCCAGATCTCTCCCCATCACTGTCCTCTGTGATTAGGGGATGTGACTGTGGGGGATAGGGCCATCTTATCCCAGATCTCTCCCCATCACTGTCCTGTGTGATTAGGGGATGTGACTGTGGGGGGGGGATAGGGCCATCTTATCCCAGATCTCCCCTCATCACTGTCCTGTGTGATTAGGGGATGTGACTGTGGGGGATAGGGCCATCTTATCCCAGATCTCTCCCCATCACTGTCCTGTGTGATTAGGGGATGTGACTGTGGGGGGATAGGGCCATCTTATCCCAGATCTCCCCATCACTGTCCTGTGTGATTAGGGGATGTGACTGTGGGGGGATAGGGCCATCTTATCCCAGATCTCTCCCCATCACTGTCCTCTGTGATTAGGTGATGTGACTGTGGGGGATAGGGCCATCTTATCCCAGATCTCCCCATCACTGTCCTGTGTGGTTAGGGGATGTGACTGTGGGGGATAGGGCCATCTTATCCCAGATCTCTCCCCATGACTGTCCTGTGTGATTAGGGGATGTGACTGTGGGGGATAGGGCCATCTTATCCCAGATCTCTCCCCATCACTGTCCTCTGTGATTAGGGGATGTGACTGTGGGGGATAGGGCCATCTTATCCCAGATCTCTCCCCGTCACTGTCCTGTGTGATTAGGGGATGTGACTGTGGGGGGGGATAGGGCCATCTTATCCCAGATCTCCCCCCATCACTGTCCTGTGTGATTAGGGGATGTGACTGTGGGGGATAGGGCCATCTTATCCCAGATCTCTCCCCATGACTGTCCTCTGTGATTAGGGGATGTGACTGTGGGGGGATAGGGCGCCATCTTATTCCAGATCTCCCCATCACTGTCCTGTGTGATTAGGGGATGTGACTGTGGGGGGATAGGGCCATCTTATCCCAGATCTCTCCCCATCACTGTCCTCTGTGATTAGGTGATGTGACTGTGGGGGATAGGGCCATCTTATCCCAGATCTCCCCATCACTGTCCTGTGTGGTTAGGGGATGTGACTGTGGGGGATAGGGCCATCTTATCCCAGATCTCTCCCCATGACTGTCCTGTGTGATTAGGGGATGTGACTGTGGGGGATAGGGCCATCTTATCCCAGATCTCTCCCCATCACTGTCCTCTGTGATTAGGGGATGTGACTGTGGGGGATAGGGCCATCTTATCCCAGATCTCTCCCCGTCACTGTCCTGTGTGATTAGGGGATGTGACTGTGGGGGGGGATAGGGCCATCTTATCCCAGATCTCCCCCCATCACTGTCCTGTGTGATTAGGGGATGTGACTGTGGGGGATAGGGCCATCTTATCCCAGATCTCTCCCCATGACTGTCCTCTGTGATTAGGGGATGTGACTGTGGGGGGATAGGGCGCCATCTTATTCCAGATCTCTCCCCATCACTGTCCTCTGTGATTAGGGGATGTGACTGTGGGGGGGATAGGGCCATCTTATCCCAGATCTCTCCCCATCACTGTCCTGTGTGATTAGGGGATGTGACTGTGGGGGGGGATAGGGCCATCTTATCCCAGATCTCCCCCCATCACTGTCCTGTGTGATTAGGGGATGTGACTGTGGGGGATAGGGCCATCTTATCCCAGATCTCTCCCCATCACTGTCCTGTGTGATTAGGGGATGTGACTGTGGGGTGATAGGGCCATCTTATCCCAGATCTCCCCATCACTGTCCTGTGTGATTAGGGGATGTGACTGTGGGGGGATAGGGCCATCTTATCCCAGATCTCTCCCCATCACTGTCCTCTGTGATTAGGTGATGTGACTGTGGGGGATAGGGCCATCTTATCCCAGATCTCCCCATCACTGTCCTGTGTGGTTAGGGGATGTGACTGTGGGGGATAGGGCCATCATATCCCAGATCTCTCCCCATGACTGTCCTGTGTGATTAGGGGATGTGACTGTGGGGGATAGGGCCATCTTATCCCAGATCTCTCCCCATCACTGTCCTCTGTGATTAGGGGATGTGACTGTGGGGGGATAGGGCCATCTTATTCCAGATCTCTCCCCATCACTGTCCTCTGTGATTAGGGGATGTGACTGTGGGGGATAGGGCCATCTTATCCCAGATCTCTCCCCGTCACTGTCCTGTGTGATTAGGGGATGTGACTGTGGGGGGGATAGGGTCATCTTATTCCAGATCTCTCCCCATCACTGTCCTCTGTGATTAGGGGATGTGACTGTGGGGGGATAGGGCCATCTTATCCCTGATCTTCCTATCACTGTCCTGTGTGATTAGGGGATGTGACTGTGGGGGGATAGGGCCATCTTATCCCAGCTCTCCCCATCACTGTCCTGTGTGATTAGGGGATGTGACTGTGGGGGATAGGGCCATTTTATCCCAGATCTCCCCATCACTGTTCTGTGTGATTAGGGGATGTGACTGTGGGGGATAGGGCCATCTTATCCCAGATCTCCCCCCATCACTGTCCTGTGTGATTAGGGGATGTGACTGTGGGGGATAGGGCCATCTTATCCCAGATCTCTCCCCGTCACTGTCCTGTGTGATTAGGGGATGTGACTGTGGGGGATAGGGCCATCTTATCCCAGATCTCTCCCCGTCACTGTCCTGTGTGATTAGGGGATGTGACTGTGGGGGGATAGGGCCATCTTATCCCAGATCTCTCCCCATCACTGTCCTGTGTGATTAGGGGATGTGACTGTGGGGGGGGATAGGGCCATCTTATCCCAGATCTCCCCCCATCACTGTCCTGTGTGATTAGGGGATGTGACTGTGGGGGATAGGGCCATCTTATCCCAGATCTCTCCCCATCACTGTCCTTTGTGATTAGGGGATGTGACTGTGGGGGATAGGGCCATCTTCTTCCAGATCTCTCCCCATCACTGTCCTCTGTGATTAGGGGATGTGACTGTGGGGGATAGGGCCATCTTATCCCAGATCTCTCCCCATCACTGTCCTGTGTGATTAGGGGATGTGACTGTGGGGGGGGATAGGGCCATCTTATCCCAGATCTCTCCCCATCACTGTCCTGTGTGATTAGGGGATGTGACTGTGGGGGATAGGGCCATCTTATCCCAGATCTCTCCCCATCACTGTCCTGTGTGATTAGGGGATGTGACTGTGGGGGGGATAGGGCCATCTTATCCCAGATCTCCCCATCACTGTCCTGTGTGATTAGGGGATGTGACTGTGGGGGATAGGGCCATCTTATCCCAGATCTCCCCATCACTGTTCTGTGTGATTAGGGGATGTGACGGTGGGGGGATAGGGCCATCTTATCCCAGATCTCTCCCCATCACTGTCCTGTGTGATTAGGGGATGTGACTGTGGGGGGGGGTAGGGCCATCTTATCCCAGATCTGTCCCCATCACTGTCCTGTGTGATTAGGGGATGTGACTGTGGGGGATAGGGCCATCTTATCCCAGATCTCCCCATCACTGTTCTGTGTGATTAGGGGATGTGACTGTGGGGGGATAGGGCCATCTTATCCCAGATCTCTCCCCATCACTGTCTTGTGTGATTAGGGGATGTGACTGTGGGGGATAGGGCCATCTTATCCCAGATCTCTCCCCATCACTGTCCTCTGTGATTAGGGGATGTGACTGTGGGGGGATAGGGCCATCTTATCCCAGATCTCCCCATCACTGTTCTGTGTGATTAGGGGATGTGACGGTGGGGGGATAGGGCCATCTTATCCCAGATCTCTCCCCATCACTGTCCTGTGTGATTAGGGGATGTGACGGTGGGGGGATAGGGCCATCTTATCCCAGATCTCTCCCCATCACTGTCCTCTGTGATTAGGGGATGTGACTGTGGGGGATAGGGCCATCTTATCCCAGATCTCTCCCCATCACTGTCCTCTGTGATTAGGGGATGTGACTGTGGGGGGATAGGGCCATCTTATCCCAGATCTCTCCCCATCACTGTCCTGTGTGATTAGGGGATGTGACTGTGGGGGGATAGGGCCATCTTATCCCAGATCTCTCCCCATCACTGTCCTCTGTGATTAGGGGATGTGACTGTGGGGGGATAGGGCCATCTTATCCCAGATCTCTCCCCATCACTGTCCTCTGTGATTAGGGGATGTGACTGTGGGGGATAGGGCCATCTTATCCCAGATCTCTCCCCATCACTGTCCTGTGTGATTAGGGGATGTGACTGTGGGGGGATAGGGCCATCTTATCCCAGATCTCCCCATCACTGTCCTGTGTGATTAGGGGATGTGACTGTGGGGGGATAGGGCCATCTTATCCCAGATCTCTCCCCATCACTGTCCTCTGTGATTAGGTGATGTGACTGTGGGGGATAGGGCCATCTTATCCCAGATCTCCCCATCACTGTCCTGTGTAGTTAGGGGATGTGACTGTGGGGGATAGGGCCATCTTATCCCAGATCTCTCCCCATGACTGTCCTGTGTGATTAGGGGATGTGACTGTGGGGGATAGGGCCATCTTATCCCAGATCTCTCCCCATCACTGTCCTCTGTGATTAGGGGATGTGACTGTGGGGGGATAGGGCCATCTTATTCCAGATCTCTCCCCATCACTGTCCTCTGTGATTAGGGGATGTGACTGTGGGGGATAGGGCCATCTTATCCCAGATCTCTCCCCGTCACTGTCCTGTGTGATTAGGGGATGTGACTGTGGGGGGGATAGGGCCATCTTATTCCAGATCTCTCCCCATCACTGTCCTCTGTGATTAGGGGATGTGACTGTGGGGGGATAGGGCCATCTTATCCCTGATCTTCCTATCACTGTCCTGTGTGATTAGGGGATGTGACTGTGGGGGGATAGGGCCATCTTATCCCAGCTCTCCCCATCACTGTCCTGTGTGATTAGGGGATGTGACTGTGGGGGATAGGGCCATTTTATCCCAGATCTCCCCATCACTGTTCTGTGTGATTAGGGGATGTGACTGTGGGGGATAGGGCCATCTTATCCCAGATCTCCCCCCATCAGTGTCCTGTGTGATTAGGGGATGTGACTGTGGGGGATAGGGCCATCTTATCCCAGATCTCTCCCCGTCACTGTCCTGTGTGATTAGGGGATGTGACTGTGGGGGATAGGGCCATCTTATCCCAGATCTCTCCCCGTCACTGTCCTGTGTGATTAGGGGATGTGACTGTGGGGGGATAGGGCCATCTTATCCCAGATCTCTCCCCATCACTGTCCTGTGTGATTAGGGGATGTGACTGTGGGGGGGGATAGGGCCATCTTATCCCAGATCTCCCCCCATCACTGTTCTGTGTGATTAGGGGATGTGACGGTGGGGGGATAGGGCCATCTTCTTCCAGATCTCTCCCCATCACTGTCCTCTGTGATTAGGGGATGTGACTGTGGGGGATAGGGCCATCTTATCCCAGATCTCTCCCCATCCACTGTCCTTTGTGATTAGGGGATGTGACTGTGGGGGATAGGGCCATCTTCTTCCAGATCTCTCCCCATCACTGTCCTCTGTGATTAGGGGATGTGACTGTGGGGGATAGGGCCATCTTATCCCAGATCTCCCCATCACTGTCCTGTGTGATTAGGGGATGTGACTGTGGGGGATAGGGCCATCTTCTTCCAGATCTCTCCCCATCACTGTCCTGTGTGATTAGGGGATGTGACTGTGGGGGATAGGGCCATCTTATCCCAGATCTCTCCCCATCACTGTCCTGTGTGATTAGGGGATGTGACTGTGGGGGGGATAGGGCCATCTTATCCCAGATCTCCCCATCACTGTCCTGTGTGATTAGGGGATGTGACTGTGGGGGATAGGGCCATCTTATCCCAGATCTCTCCCCATCACTGTCCTGTGTGATTAGGGGATTTGACTGTGGGGGATAGGGCCATCTTATCCCAGATCTCTCCCCATCACTGTCCTGTGTGATTAGGGGATGTGACTGTGGGGGATAGGGCCATCTTATCCCAGATCTCCCCATCACTGTTCTGTGTGATTAGGGGATGTGACGGTGGGGGGATAGGGCCATCTTATCCCAGATCTCTCCCCATCACTGTCCTGTGTGATTAGGGGATGTGACTGTGGGGGGGGGGATAGGGCCATCTTATCCCAGATCTCCCCCCATCACTGTCCTGTGTGATTAGGGGATGTGACTGTGGGGGGGGTAGGGCCATCTTATCCCAGATCTGTCCCCATCACTGTCCTGTGTGATTAGGGGATGTGACTGTGGGGGGGGGGGATAGGGCCATCTTATCCCAGATCTCCCCCCATCACTGTCCTGTGTGATTAGGGGATGTGACTGTGGGGGGGGTAGGGCCATCTTATCCCAGATCTGTCCCCATCACTGTCCTGTGTGATTAGGGGATGTGCCTGTGGGGGATAGGGCCATCTTATCCCAGATCTCCCCATCACTGTTCTGTGTGATTAGGGGATGTGACTGTGGGGGGATAGGGCCATCTTATCCCAGATCTCTCCCCATCACTGTCTTGTGTGATTAGGGGATGTGACTGTGGGGGATAGGGCCATCTTATCCCAGATCTCTCCCCATCACTGTTCTGTGTGATTAGGGGATGTGACTGTGGGGGGATAGGGCCATCTTATCCCAGATCTCTCCCCATCACTGTCTTGTGTGATTAGGGGATGTGACTGTGGGGGATAGGGCCATCTTATCCCAGATCTCTCCCCATCACTGTCCTCTGTGATTAGGGGATGTGACTGTGGGGGGATAGGGCCATCTTATCCCAGATCTCTCCCCATCACTGTCCTGTGTGATTAGGGGATGTGACTGTGGGGGGATAGGGCCATCTTATCCCAGATCTCTCCCCATCACTGTCCTCTGTGATTAGGGGATGTGACTGTGGGGGGATAGGGCCATCTTATCCCAGATCTCTCCCCATCACTGTCCTCTGTGATTAGGGGATGTGACTGTGGGGGATAGGGCCATCTTATTCCAGATCTCTCCCCATCACTGTCCTGTGTAAACAGCCCAGTAGTCCACTGTCAGATCCACTTATGTATCATCGATCGAGGGTCGTTCAGTGACTTGGGGCTCCACACATAAAGGGGGCTCTAGGGTGCAGTCAGCCGGTGTCAGCACTGACAGGATTACACTTTCCTCCCTGACCCTGGGTTCTGTTCTGTTGTCAGCCGGCGAGTGAGACTCGATATTCTGCTAATGGGATGACGATTATTTATTACTCTTCTCCTTATGGTTCCTCTGTTGTGTAACGTAGACACGCAGCCGCTGCTGGAGCGCTTACAAGAATGTGGTCACAGATTAAAGGTCAATTTACATTGTGCAGTGCGCAGCGTTACACAACCACTGACCGGTGACATGCTTGTTTAAAGGGCTATTTAATTATTTTTCTTTTACTACATGCCTAAAATCTGACAGACAGGTAGTTGCTAACTTCCTTCCTGTTGTGCCCAGCACCGATCTCTGCCGGAACAGTGTGATCACAGACCGCTCCTGTCGGTCATTCAGCGGCTTCTGCTGACATCAACGTCGACGGATCAGCAGCTTCTCTGCTGTGTTGACGGGGTCTGACTGCCATGATGATTGACAGCCGGCTCCCTGCTGCCTAAGGCCGGCGTCACACTTGGCGTAAGACAATACGGAACGTATTATACGTCCGTACTACAGCCGTAATACGGAGAAATGTTCCCAAAATATTGATCCGTAGTCAGGGTGTGTCAGCGTATTTTGCGCATGGCATCCTCCGTATGTAATCCGTATGGCATCCGTACTGCGAGATTTTCTCGCAGGCTTGCAAAACCAACATCTAATGGATTTATGTGCTCAAATGTTCGGGGAAAACATATATACAGTATATATATATATATATATATAATCATTGAGACACATATATATATATATATATATATATATATATATATATATATATATATTCTGTATTTATATTTACTTCAGCGCGATATCTGTGAAAAGCCGGTAATTCAATTGCCGGCTTTTAATTTCTCCTTCCCAAACCCGACATGATATGAGATGGTTTACATACAGTAAACCATCTCATATCCCATTTTTTTTGCATATTCCACACTACTTATGTTAGTAGTGTGTGTATGCAAAATTTGGGCGCTGTAGCTGCTAAAATAAAGGGTTAAATGGCGGAAAAAATTGGCGTGGGCTCCCGCGCAATTTTCTCCGCCAGAGTGGTAAAGCCAGTGACTGAGGGCAGATATTAATAGCCAGGAGAGGGTCCATGGTTATTGGCCCCCCCGTGGCTACAAACATCTGCCCCCAGCCACCCCAGAAAAGGCACATCTGGAAGATGCGCCAATTCTGGCACTTGGCCACTCTCTTCCCATTCCCGTGTAGCGGTGGGATATGGGGTAATGAAGGGTTAATGTCACCTTGCTATTATAAGGTGACATTAAGCCAGATTAATAATGGAGAGGCGTCAATTATGACACCTATCCATTATTAATCCAATTGTTTGAAAGGGTTAAACACACACACACGATTTAAAAGTATTTTAATGAAATAAACACAGCGGTTGTTTTAATATTTTATTGCTCTCTCAATCCATTTGCAGACCCTTGCTTGGCAAAACAATAAATGCACAAGATACATACCCTCTGTTGAACCGTCACGTCCCACGAGGTAATCCATCTGAAGGGGTTAAAATAATTTACAAGCAGGAGCCCTGCAAATGCAGCTGTGCTCGTGCTTGTAATTCCCCGGCGAATGAAGGAAATGTAGGTCATTGACCTACATTTCCTTCAGTCGCGGTGATGCGCTCCCTGGTGGATGTCCTCATATGACCTGGAGCGTGGGAAAAAGTTCCCAGGCTGCAGTTCATGAGAACATCCAGCAGGGGCGCATCACCGCAACTGAATGTAAGTACAGATCACTCTGCTTTCCTTTCAGCACCCGGGGATTACAGGCACAAGCGAGTGCTTTTGCGCAGCTCATGCCTGTAATATTAGTTAACCCCTTCAGATGGATTACCTCGTGGGACGTGATAGGACATCAGAAGGTATGTATATTGTGTGTTTATTATTTTGCCAAGCGAGGGTGTTCCTGATGGATTGAGAGAACAATAAAATACTAAAACAACCTGTTTGTTTCTTACATTAAAATACTTTTAAATCATGTGTGTGTGTGTGTGTTAACCCTTTCAGACAAATGGATTAATAATGGATAGGTGTCATAATTGACGCCTCTCCATTATTAATCTGGCTTAATGTCACCTTACAATAGCAAGGTGGCATTAACCCTTCATTACCCCATATCCCACCGCTACAGGGAGTGGGAAGAGAGAGGCCAAGTGCCAGAATAGGCGCATCTTCCAGATGTGCCTTTTCTGGGGTGGCTGGGGACAGATGTTTGTAGCCACGGGGGGGCCAATAACCATGGACCCTCTCCTGGCTATTAATATCTGCCCTCAGTCACTGGCTTTACCACTCTGGCGGAGAAAATTGCGCGGGAGCCCACGCCATTTTTTTCCGCCATTTAACCCTTTATTTTAGCAGCTACAGCGCTGAAATTTTGCACATACACACTACTAACATTAGTAGTGTGGAATATGCAAAAAAAAAGGGGATATGAGATGGTTTACTGTATGTAAACCATGTCTCATATCATGTTGGGTTTAGGCAGGAGAAATGAAAAGCCGGCAATTGAATTACCGACTTTTCACTAACACCGCTGCGTATTTCTCGCAAGTCACACTGCTGGTCCGTGTGGAATCCGTATTTTTCTCGCCCCCATAGACTTTCATTGGCGATTTTTTTTTTTTTTGCGCAATACGCTGACAAACGCAGCATGCTGCGATTTTGTACGGCCGTAGAACGCTGTATATTACGGATCCGTAATATACGGCTGATAGGACTAGACCCATTGAGAATCATTGTGCCGTATGTAATGCGAGTTTTACGGACGTAGTTTTTGCGCTCTTACGTCCGTAAAACACGCATGTGTGACGCCGGCCTAACTGCGGGGAGCTGGCTGACAATCGGCATGACGTCGGAGGTCACAAGCCGTAAGATGAGGAGCTGCTCTGCTGACAGGTCAGTAACAGGCAGGTAATTAGCAACTACCTATAAAATTCTCCTTGATAGCCCCTTTAATAGTCTGATTACACAGGCTGATCCCTCTACAGATGATCCAGTGCACATAGGCTGCCATTGTTCGCACCGTACGATGTCCCGCCAAGAACGATGACGTTTCGGGCAGCTTGTTTTGTACACTTATCAGAGGACGCGCGTTCCTATTAATATTTATTTCACGATATTCGCGCGGTGTAAATTGACCTTTTGGGTTTTTGCCCTTGATGTAACTAGAAGCCCATTAACATGTTACTTTTGCCGTGGCTTCTAGATGTGGATGTTGGAGTGTGTG
Organism: Ranitomeya variabilis; assembly: GCF_051348905.1. NCBI lineage: Eukaryota > Metazoa > Chordata > Amphibia > Anura > Dendrobatidae > Ranitomeya > Ranitomeya variabilis. Next base: position 475,351,443 of record NC_135233.1, read on the forward strand.
AGCCCAGTGTTACACTATTCCGGGGAATCGCTAGTTTAGGAATTCTCCAGGCTGAGCGAGGGGAATCTCAGCTGTGACAGAGGAATTAGGGCTCCTTCTCACTTGCGAGAAATACGTCCGAGTCTCGCAGGTTTAAACCTGGCTCTGCCACGGGCACTTGGGAGCGGAGCGTGCAGCTCCATGTATTGCTGTGCGGCCGCACGCTCCGCTCTGGAGTGCCGGCGGCAGAGCCGGGTTTTAACCTGCGAGACTCTGCCGTATTTCTCGCAGGTGAGAAGGAGCCCTAATGCTCACACCTGTGTTGGGGGCAGCAGTGGGGGCTCTCTTTGCAGCTGTCTATCTTCATTTACTGACCTCAAAAAATAAATTATAAATGCCATTGTGACCGTTATAGGGCACGGGTCCTATTTATCTGGTAAGAGGACTGATAACACGAGGAAAGGTTCCTGTCTTTCTCTTGGGGTAACCGGAGACTGTACAGGGGGAGAGATGACGGCCATGTCTTCCTGCGATCTCTGGCAGCGTCCCCCTCCTACTTGCTATTTTAATTAAGAAGTAAAACTTGCTGCTCCCCCAATGTAGCATTAACAATAATGAAGCCTGGTTTGATTGTAAAGGTAAAGGGGTCCTCCAAGAACGTATTGATGACCCAACAACTGATAACATTTCTGGGTGAGGCTTTAAAGGGGTATTCCCATCTCCAAGATCCTATCCCAATATGTAGTAGGTGTAATAATATTAGCAAATACCGCCAATAAGAAATGTATAGTTTTTCAGATTCGCTGTGTCTCTTAACTCATGTGCCGGCATTACAGGACCTTAGGTAGCCATGGTTACGACCACTTATATATGGTGACAGTTAGCTACTTTCTAGTGGTCGTAACCATGGATACCTAAGCTACTGCAATGCCTGCACATGAGAAAAGAGTCATAGCGAATCAGAAGAACTATACTACATTTCTAATTGGATGCATTTGCTAATATTATTACTACATTTTAGGATAGAATCTTGGCGATGGGAATAACCCTTTTAAAGATTAAATGGAACAATGTTGTATAATGTGTAGTGGTCTCTGCTGAAAACTGCAGAGCGGCTCCTATAAATCATAATGGCGGCTGACATACCGTCCCCGGCAGCAGCTGCCGCACATTATATAGGGCTGTGCTGTTCCATCTTGATATCCTACACCACAGCTAATAACAGCTGATTGGTGAGGGTGGCCGAGTGTCAGACCCCCACCATCTAATCAATGACTTATCCAATGGGTATGTTATCTATGTTGTGTTTTTTTTTGTTTTGTTTTTTTTTTCTTTAAGGCTGAGTCACACATAACGATATCGTTAACGATTTCGTTGCAACGTCACGCTTTTGGTGACGTAGCAACGATCCCGCTAACGATCTCGTTATGTGTGACAGCGACCAACGATCAGGCCCCTGCTGGGAGATCGTTGGTCTTTGGGGAATGATCAGGACCATTTTTTGGTCGCTGATCACCCGCTGTCATCGCTGGATCGGCGTGTGTTCACTTGTAACCAGGGTAAATATCGGGTTACTAAGCGCAGGGCCTCGCTTAGTAACTCGATATTTACCCTGGTTACCATTGTAAAAGTTAAAAAAAAAAAAACAGTACATACTCACATTCTGATGTCTGTCACATCCCCCGGCGTCCACAGGGTTAAAACTGCTTTCGGCAGGAGCGCTGCTAATGCACGAGCTGTTGCCGAGAGCTTCCCTGCACTGACTGTGTCAGCGCCGGTAGTAAAGCAGAGCACAGCGGTGACGTCACCGCTGTTACTGCCGGCGCTGACACATTCAGTGCAGGGAAGCTCTCGGCAGCAGCGCGTGCATTAGCAGCGCTCTTGCCGAAAGCAGTTTTAACCCTGTGGACGCCGGCGGGGGACGTGACAGACATCAGAATGTGAGTATGTACTTTTTTTTTTTTTTTTTTACTTTTACAATGGTAACCAGGGTAAATATCGGGTTACTAAGCGCGGCCCTGCACTTAGTAACCCGATGTTTACCCTGGTTACCCGGGTGCTGCAGGGGGACTTCGGCATCGTTGAAGACAGTTTCAACGATGCCGAAGTCGTTCCCCTGATCATTGGTCGCTGGAGAGAGCTGTCTGTGTGACAGCTCCCCAGCGACCACACAACGACTTACCAACGATCACGGCCAGGTCGTGTCGCTGGTCGTGATCGTTGGTAAGTCTTTTAGTGTAACGGTACCTTTAGTCTTGGCCACAATAAGGTCCCTTTGTTTTTCTCTTAAAGGCATATTCCTATCTCTGCCTTTCATGGCCAAGATGATAACGGTTTCCAGCCACCTGAGGATATGAAAACAGCCGAATGCAGCTGCTCTGCGCGGTTCGTGTAACTCCCTTAGAGAGGAATGGGCGTTGCAGAAACCACCCAGTGTGGAAATAGAAGTGGTTTACCTGTTATCATACACTCACTGGTGGGATGGGGTAGAGGTCAGCCAAAAGCATCCCTTTACATGGAGCGACCGGCGGACAACATAAGATCAATAAAACTTTCCTGGTTGCCGGTAGTTTAAATGCCTGTTTACACAGGCAGGCCAAAGTAAGCAGTGCGCACTGAGCAATCTGTAGTTCAGTGCATATAAGCTGCCATAGTTCTCGCCAGCTTGAGCCCTGTTTACACAGCACTATACACCGCCGAGAGTGCCAAAGGTCATTTCACCCTACGAACAAGTGTTTTTCCCAATCATTGCGTGATCGACAGCTTGTTTATTCAGATAGATTGTCACGAAATGATTCTTTCAGTGTAAATGCAGCTTATAAAAGTAAAGTACGGTAAATATTTCATCATAAAACATCGGTCATGATAACTATGGAGCGATCTGTTCATTAAAAAAATCAATACTACCCCAAAAAATTAGGGGACAGGTTCTCTTTAAATAGCTGTTTGTCTAAGGTCTCACGGTTTCTGAACTTTGCTCTTTGTGATCTTTGTCCTTATGTCCAGTTCTTTCTTTTTTTTTTTTTTAGTGTTTGATTTTAGTCACGTCTTCCGTGGTTATAATTGGCACTCAGTTATGGAGTTCACAAGTAAACGCTTGGGCAATGAGAAACAACTGATCAGGGTGTAGCCGGTGTCCCACATCTGCGTGTCACAGTCCGTGAATAAAGTTAATTTTCTCCCCGCAGTATACGTCTATGTGCTGGAGCCGGGCAGGTTAATAACGTAACTAACCTTCAGATCCACCCCATATCTGCAGGTTAATAGCGCTTTTTTGTGGTGACAGGTTCCCTTTAATGACATATACTAAAGATGGGTACATCAGAGAGGATCAGGCAAATGACACACGCTTGTCAGAATGTGATCCAATTCTCTCAGATGAGCAGAAGATGGAAGAAATATCTCCATCTTCACCAATCTGTCAGTCCATGGATATTGGACTGCACTCAGATGTCATCCGAGTGCAGTCTAATGGTTTCCACTGACTCATTGACTTGCGTGACAGAGGGCTAACAGAATATCGGCTCAAACTTATGCATGCTGCTACTTTTTACTTTGTCCCAGGAAAATAATCGTACATGTGCACAGACCCATAGAATAACCTTGGTCCGCGTGCAATTCGGTATTTTGTCAGCTTGCACTTGGACCGAAAATACAGTTGTCTGCACCTGCCCTAAGGATAAGTCATCAATATTTTGTGGTCAAACACCGTGGGTGGTAACACAGAAAATTATCAATAATTTGAAAAATGTTTTCTATCATTACACCCTAATCACTTGTGTTACTACTTTTATTGCACTATACCGTACACTTCTTCCTATCTTACTGATCCCTGAAGCACTGCTATGTGTAACACATCTTCCAGTCTCCTAAGGGGACTATCGAAGCCAGTAAAAAGTGTGACTGACTGATTCTTTTTGTCCCTATACTTCCTTAATAGTCTGTGCTATGATTTACAGTACTTGCAGATGCCTAGGTGAATCATGGAAGTTCATTAAATATTCCCTGCTTTGTCCGATATAGACTAGCCTTTCCTTTTTGTGAAACCCCCTACCACCTTTATCTACCTGATTGTATCCCATTTTGAATCCTCTTACATGTCCCGTTTACTCTCTGGTTGTTATTTTTTTAGAATATATATATATATATATATATATATATATATATATATATATATATATATATATATATATATATATATATTTTTTTACTCTTTTGAGTGGTGTTTTTTTGGGTACTGTATACCCTGACTTTGGTTGTATGTGTTAGTAGGACCCATCGGTTATTGATCTTTACATGATGGAAAAACCCCTATAACTATGTTTTATGTCTTTTGGATATTTTTTATGGTTCTAAGAAGAAAAGAAATCAAAGTGCCCAAATTACCTTTTTTGTCTGCCACAACATTGCCATAAAATGTAATAAGAGGCGATGAAAACATCTTTTCTGCCCCAAAATGCTATTAATAAAAACGTCAGCTCAAGTCGCAAAAAAAAAAAAAAAGCCCTCACCCAGCCCCAGATCCCCAAAAATTAACTCTATGGGTCTCGTAAAATGGCGACATAAGTTAAATTTTTTTTTCTTACAAATTTCGGATTTTTTTTCCATTCAGTTGAATTAGAAAGAAAAAAAAAAAAAAAGGAACCTTTATAGGTTTAGTATCTGCATACCTGTAATGATCTGGAGAATCCTATTGCCACTGATCGGTTTCACCATAAGGTGAACATGGTAAATTAAAAAGAAAAAAAAAAGTGCGGAATTGCATTTTTTTTTTTTGCAATTTCACTGCATTTTGAAAAAAAAAATCAATGGCGTCATTCAAGAGCATAGCTCGCCCCGCAAAAAAATAAGCCCTCATACGGCCATATTGACGGAAAAATAAAATAAGTTATAGCTCTGGAAAGGAGAGCAAATAACGAACGCGAGAAAACAAAAAATCACATCGTAGTGAAGGGGTTAATTGATGGATTTATGAGGGAGTAGCCCATGCAGCCCATTAAAGAGTTTGTGAGATAATTGTCCAATTGCTTTGTGTCCTTTTAAAAAGATGCAGCTACAACTAATTCCAGTGTGTACACGCATGTGAGTGATGATGTTGCCGTATTTGCCAGCCTCTGACGCTGACTTTCTGCTGATTACAGGGGGATGTCTTTCTGATGCATAACCATGGATGATGAAGAGAATCAGGATCAGCTGATTAACAGGAACGCCTCCCAGGGGAAAAGCCGGCGACAGGGGCCATTTGTAGTCAGTGATGATGGTAATGTTTGGATTCCTAAGCTACAAAGTTGTTAAAAAGATTCTCCTGGAATTGAAAACAATAAATTAAAAGTAAATGTCATAGATAAATTCATAAATACATTTAATTAGTAAGTCACATTAGTTTGGTCTCATAAGTTAATTACTGTAGTACATTTTATAATGGCTTCTGTCTTGTTACACTGACCTAAACCTGTGAAAGGACAGGTTCTTCTTTGCATCTGTAGTAGTAGCTCCGCTGCTGTAACCTGAAGAATACCTATACCACATACTGTCAAGCTATCTCCTGTTAACAGCTTGTCTTCAACATTCGGAGCAGCCTCTTCTTATCTCAGCACTCCTGGTATCTCCAGTATTAGATCAGATAGGGAGGACAGCAGTGTGAGCAGCCTCTTCTTATCTCAGCACTCCTGGTATCTCCAGTATTAGATCAGATAGGGAGGATAGCAGTGTGAGCAGCCTCTTCTTACCTCAGCACTCCTGGTATCTCCAGTATTAGATCAGATAGGGAGGACAGCAGTGTGAGCAGCCTCTTCTTACCTCAGCACTCCTGGTATCTCCAGTATTAGATCAGATAGGGAGGACAGCAGTGTGAGCAGCCTCTTCTTACCTCAGCACTCCTGGTATCTCCAGTATTAGATCAGATAGGGAGGACAGCAGTGTGAGCAGCCTCTTCTTACCTCAGCACTCCTGGTATCTCCAGTATTAGATCGGATATACAGTGTGGACAGCAGTGTGAGCAGCCTTTTCTTACCTCAGCACTCCTGGTATCTCTAGTATTAGATCAGACAGGGAGGACAGCAGTGTGAGCAGCCTCTTCTTACCTCAGCACTCCTGGTATCTCTAGTATTAGTATTAGATCAGACAGGGAGGACAGCAGTGTGATCAGCCTCTTCTTACCTCAGCACTCCTGGTATCTCCAGTATTAGATTGGATATACAGTGTAGACAGCAGTGTGAGCAGCCTCTTCTTGCCTCAGCACTCCTGGTATCTCCAGTATTAGATCAGATAGGGAGGACAGCAGTGTGAGTGGCTTCTTCTTACCTCAGCACTCCTGGTATCTCCAGTATTAGATCAGATAGGGAGGACAGCAGTGTGAGCAGCCTCTTCTTACCTCAGCACTCCTGGTATCTCCAGTATTAGATCAGATAGGGAGGATAGCAGTGTGAGCAGCCTCTTCTTACCTCAGCACTCCTGGTATCTCCAGTATTAGATCAGATAGGGAGGACAGCAGTGTGAGCAGCCTCTTCTTGCCTCAGCACTCCTGGTATCTCCAGTATTAGATCAGCTATACAGGGAGGACAGCAGTGTGAGCAGCCTCTTCTTACCTCAGCACTCCTGGTATCTCCAGTATTAGATCAGCTATACAGGGAGGACAGCAGTGTGAGCAGCCTCTTCTTACCTCAGCACTCCTGGTATCTCCAGTATTAGATCAGATAGGGAGGATAGCAGTGTGAGCAGCCTCTTCTTACCTCAGCACTCCTGGTATCTCCAGTATTAGATCAGATAGGGAGGACAGCAGTGTGAGCAGCCTCTTCTTGCCTCAGCACTCCTGGTATCTCCAGTATTAGAACAGCTATACAGGGAGGACAGCAGTGTGAGCAGCCTCTTCTTACCTCAGCACTCCTGGTATCTCCAGTATTAGATCAGATAGGGAGGACAGCAGTGTGAGCAGCCTCTTCTTGCCTCAGCACTCCCGGTATCTCCAGTATTAGATCAGGTAGACAGGGAGGACAGCAGTGTGAGCAGCCTCTTCTTACCTCAGCACTCCTGGTATCTCCAGTATTAGATCAGATAGGGAGGACAGCAGTGTGAGCAGCCTCTTCTTGCCTCAGCACTCCCGGTATCTTCAGTATTAGATCAGCTATACAGGGAGGACAGCAGTGTGAGCAGCCTCTTCTTGCCTCAGCACTCCCGGTATCTCCAGTATTAGATCAGGTAGACAGGGAGGACAGCAGTGTGAGCAGCCTCTTCTTATCTCAGCACTCCTGGTATCTCCAGTATTAGATCAGCTATACAGGGAGGACAGCAGTGTGAGCAGCCTCTTCTTACCTCAGTACTCCTGGTATCATGGTAACTCCAGTATTAGATCAGATAGACAGGGTGGACAGCAGTGTGAGCAGCCGCCTCTTACTTCAGTACTCCTGGTATCTCCATTATTAGATCAGGTAGACAGGGAGGACAGCAGTGGGAGCATCCTCTTACCTCAGCACTTCAGATATCTCCATTATACCTATCATATTATAGCAGTTTTATGTAATTGTTACAAGACAACGATCATTTGGATGTTCTACAGTGATTGGCTCCTTAAACAAAGACAGAGTGATTTTGCTAATTAAAGGTATATAGGAATATATTTATCCACAATTGAAGAAAAAATGAATGAACAGCACTAGGGAAACGCACACTCCAGGACGCTGGATCCGCGTGGAAACCGGCGTGCAGCTCCACGAAATCACGGGTGACTGGTGCTCAGCATATATATTGCAATAAGTAGAGTATTTGTAATGAAGAGAAATGCTCCACTGACCCCTTTGCTGTGAAGTCGTGATCTTTATTGGACCAGAAAAGATTTCAATGAACAAAGTCCATGGGGACGGCAGGCATAAAGAGGGGTGCGGGGAAAGGAAGGTGCACCTTTCCCCGCACCCCTCTGAATGCCTGCCATCCCCATGGACTTTGTTCATTGAAATCTTTTCTGGTCCAATAAAGATCACGACTTCACAGCAAAGGGGTCAGTGCCGCATTTCTCTTCATTAGGAATATATTTATAATGATATTCTTTCCTATTTTCTCTTCTTTTCTTTTTCCAGAGAATCACTTTATATCAGTTGGCAGTTGTGCCCCCAGAATGTCGGTCATGTAAAATCTATTTATTTATTTTATTGCCCTTTAATTCTGCTATATTTCTGGTTACAGAGGATGTTGAGGAATCTGATGGATCAGGGAGCGAAGGTGAGGATGATATGGATGAAGAAGATGGTGAGGAGGAAGATGGTGAGGAGGAAGATGGTGAGGAGGAAGATGGTGAGGAGGAAGATGGTGAGGAGGAAGATGGTGAGGAGGAAGACGGTGAGGAGGAAGATGGGTCTGGTGAGTATAAACAATATAATCAAGCAGCACTTTACAGACATTATCACTGTCCCTATCGGGGCTCACAATCTACATTCCCTATCAGTAGGTCTTTGGAATGTGGGAGGAAACCGGAGAACCTGGAGGAAACCCACACAAACGCGGGGAGAATATACAATCTGCTTCACAACATAAGGTGACCAGTCTGTCTGTATTTCTTTGTTAGGATCAGTAGAGGAGGAGGATGAGGATGAAGACGACCTTCCGATTGAAAACTCTGATCCCGTGGCTTCTACTACAGATTTAGCTGAAGCTATGAGTTCTGATGAGGAAAGGGAGAACTGCCCCATCTGTCTGAACGGCTTCAGAGATCAGGTTGTGGGGACACCGGAAAACTGTAACCATTATTTCTGCCTGGACTGCATTCTCGAGTGGTCAAAGGTTAGTAAAATGATCTGAAGCGTTACAGCACATTTAGCCTATGTTCATGTGTTGTTCTAAATGGAAACAAACCTTTATATGTGTGTCTGTAAATAAATATATAGATTGGTTATAAATGGTTCCCACGGTGTCAGCACCCTCTCTCCCCGGGGCTTTGATGTGTTTTTCACAGCCTAAATAAAGAGGCATTCCCGTAAAACATAGTTAACTCTAAACCTGGGTAAATATATGCAGTGTAATTGCATTGATATACTCACAGATCGCCGTCCTCTCCGATTTCCAGCATCGCTCCAGTCCTCTTCTCACTCACTTGACTACAATTCTGCCTTGCCCGGTCAGTCTGAGGATTACTTGTGAGCTGGAAGTCGCGTTTATAAGCCTGTGGACGTTGTTACGCTCTATAGACTTGCATTGTGAAAGCGACTCGCACACATAAACCCCCAGTCTGATCTGGCAAGGTGGAATTGCAGTCACGTGAGTGAGAAGAGGACCAGAGCGACACCAGAAACTGGGGAAGATGGCAATCTGTGAGCATATTCTTTTAGCTACACACAGATTTTGGACATAAAACATTCTATGGTAGTTCTTCTTTAATCCCATACAAATTAATCCCCAAAAACCATTGTTGAGATTGCATTTTTTAATTTTTTTATTTTACTTAACATGGAATTATTTTCCCGTACGCGTCATAGTAAAATGAATGCGGTCTTCCAAAACTGTAACTTGTCCCAAAAACATAAAAACTGTCGTTAGAAAAATAAAAAAAAAGTTACGGCTCTTTGAAAAATGGAGAGGAAGCGGAATTGAAATGCAAAAATGAAAATTGCGTCTTTAAGGGGGTTAATAAAAATAATCGTGCAGCTGAATGATTACCCTTTACTGTCTGGTGGCTACATTGCCTGTGCGCTGCTCACCCCGGCTTGTGCTTCTTTCTTCTTGCAGAATGCAAATTCCTGCCCCGTGGACAGAATCACCTATTCATGCATTCATATCAGGGCTCATTATGGTGGAAAGATCCTGAAAGAGGTGAATATGCCGACATGGAAATAAAACGATTGTTTTTGGCTTTTATGGATGTGAGGCCTTTTTTTTTTTTCTTTTTTCTTTTTGTTGTCAGCCAGCATATTAAAGAGATGCTGATGAATGACTGCAGACCCAAGCTGGAGGTGTACAAACTGCAATCATTTCTCTCTTCCTGTGCTTGACATAGGTCCCGATACAAAGCAAAGCAGATGAGAGTTTGATAGAAGAGGACCCTACAAATTGTGAGGTCTGCGGGCGTAGTGACCGAGAGGATCGGCTGCTGCTGTGTGATGGCTGCGATGCCGGGTACGAGCCCTTGTATACTCATTGCTAGAATTCGGGACTCGCCCTCTGTTCTCCTCTTGTTCTCCCCTGCCTCCAAGACCGTGGCTATGAGCAGCTGAGTGTAGCTCTGTGACGCTGAAGCTCGACTTGGTTCGCACGTGTCATAAACGTGTTGTGGGTATGGAGAACCTAGGGTGGACAGGAGACACAGGTCCTCTCACAATCAGAGGGACCCACACTGATCTAACAGCACATATCTTGTGAATAGGCTGGAATACCCCTTTAATACTATTTAAATTACTAAAAATTCAGCACCGTACTGACTGTGGGACTTGTGTTGGCCTACATTATGTTCATTGTATCATGATGGGCTTAGACCTTCTTAGCCCACCTTTTTCTCCATTTCTGTTTTTGTATGTTTTATTATTGATTTTGCAATGATGTAACATTAAATGGCCTGAAATTCCCTTATGTGGCTATGAGGATATGTTGATTGCCCCTTTCCTTCATTGGTAGTCGATCCTTTACTTCCATGCCATTATTTTTTTGAAACCTTATAGTTGACGGCAGCTACTAAAGCAGTACTTTAAAAGGACTCTGTCAGCAGGTTTTTGCTTTGGAATCTGAGAGCAGCATGATGTAGGGACAGAGACCCTGATTCCAGCGAAGTGTGACTTAGTGGGCTTCTTGGTGCAGTTTTAATAGAATCCCTGTTTTCTCTACTGTAGATGTAGCAGTGGTCAGAATCCTGAGCTGTGTATAACCCCGCCCACATCCCTGATTGGCAGCTTCCTATGTTCACTGTCCCCAAGCTGCCAATCATTGATGGGGGTGTGGTTACACAGATTAGCTGGACACCCTGTCATGAGACATGTAGTCCTGTAGTGATAATCTCCTGCTGATAAAATGCTGATTATATTGAAACTACATCACACAGCATTAAAGTTAAACGTGCAGGGAAACGAAAAACCTGTAAATGCCAAACAATGCAACATTTGTAATAAAAGCCAAACTGCTCAAATGATTGTTAGCCCCAAATAAATGCAATTAAGTATAAAAGCAAATGTATCTCCAGAAGTGGACTACCTGTTTATTTTGGATGACACTTTCTATAATACATGTGTTAGGTACCACATGGAATGTCTCAGGCCTCCCCTCAACGCCATTCCTGTGGATGAATGGTTCTGCCCAGAGTGTGCCCCAACCACTCAGCCAGAGGACGGTAAGTCTAAAGTTTCATATATAGGGGGCAGGCTACACACACACACAAACACACACACTCATAGAATGGTAGAGTTGGAAGGGACCTCCTGGGTCATCTGGTCCAACCCCCTGCTCAATGGAGGATTCACTAAATCATCCCAGACAGATGTCTGTCCAGCCTCTGTTTGAAGACTTCCATTGAAGGAGAACTCCCCACCTCTCGTTGCTGCCTGTTCCACTCATTGATTACCCTCACTGTCCAAAAGTTTTTTTTCTAATATCTAATCTTTGTCTCCTCCCATTCAGTTTCATCCCATTGCTTCTAGTCTTTCCTTGTGCAAATGAGAATAAAGATGATCCTTCTACAATGTGACAGCCCTTGAGATATTTGTAGACAGCTATTAAGTCTCCTCTCAGTCTTCTTTTTTGCAAGCTAAACATTCCCAAATCCTGTAACCGTTCCTCATAGGACATGGTTTGCAGACCGGTCACCATTCTGATCGCTCTTCTCTGAACTTGCTCCAGTTTGTTGATGTCTTTCTTTAAATGTGGTGCCCAAAACTGGACACAGTATTCCAGATGAGGTCTGACCAAAGAGGAGAAGAGGGCAATAATGACTTCACATGATCTAGACTGTATGCTTCTGTTAATACACCCAGAATTGCATTTGCCTTTTTTGCTGCTGCATCACACTGTTGACTCATGATCAGTTTATGATATATTAGTATACCCAAGACAGAACTCTGTAGTACCCCACTTGAGACATTCTTCCAACTGTATGTGCAGCCATTTACGGCCACTCTTTGGGTCCGATCACTAAGCCAGTTATGAATCCACCTAAGAGTTGCCTTGTCCATTCCATACTTAGTCATTTTTTCAATAAGGATGGTGTGAGATACTTTGTCAAACGCTTTGCTGAGGTCAAGATATACTATATCTACTGCATTTCCCTGATCCATCCAGTCAGTGATTCTGTCATAGAAGGAAATTAAGTTAGTCTGATATGACTTATTAGTTACAAACCCATGATGACTCTGGTTAATCACTTCATTCTTATCCAGGTACTAACATACATGTTGTTTAATAATTTGTTCAAAGATCTTTCCGGGTATGGAAGTCAGACTCACCGGCCTATAGTTCCCTGGGTCCACCTTCTTCTCCTTTTTGGAAGATGGGAACAACATTTGCTCTTCTACAGTTTTCTGGGACTTCTCCTGTTCTCCAAGAATTTTGGAGAGTGGTTCAAAAATTTCTTCTGTTATCTCCTTCAGTACTCTGGGGTGTAATTCATCTGAACCTCGAGACTTAAATTAATTTATGTTAGCTAAGTGTTTCCTCACTATCTTTCTGTTTATAGATATCCTGGATTCTTCTATTGCTTTAATAGGACAGTGAAAATCAGTTGATGTTACATTTCCTTTCTGAGAGAAAACAGATGCAAAATAGGAATTTAAAAGTTCGGCCTTCTCAACATCCTTTCTTACCATTTCATCATTTTCATCCTGTAAAAATCCTATAGCATCTTTGACTTTTCTTTGACTTTTGACATATCCCCCAAATCCTTTTTTATTGCTTTTGATGTCTCTTGCAAGCCTTAATTCATTGTCAGCTTTAGATAATCTGATTCGTGCCCTGCAGGTTTTGCAGACAGCATTATATTCTTCTTTAGATATGCCTCCCTCTTTCCATTTGATAAACATTTATTTCTTCCTTTTTAGCATGTGTTTAAGTTCTGTGTTCATCCATCCTGGCTTCCTTAAATGCTTTGCATTCTTCCCTCTTTTTGGAATTGTTAACGATTGTGCTTTGAGAATCTCATTTTTCAAGATTTCCCATCCTTCCTGGACATTTTTGTCTTTAAGGATATCCAGCCATTGGGTCCCTCCGATTCTCTTAGATTTCAGAAAGGCAGATTTTAAGGGACTCAAACCTTGAAGTCTGAGTCTTCACAGGTCTTCCTCCTTTAGTTATCCAAAATTCTAAAATCGCATGGTCGCTACCTCCTAGGGTTCCAGCCACTCATACCTCCTCAACCATTTCCTCCTTGTTTATAAGGATTAGATCCAAGATAGCAGATCCACTTGTTTTCTCCCCTACCTTTTGGAAGACAAAGTTGTCAGCAAGAGAAGATAAGAATTTGTTTGACCTGTTAGTTTTGCCTGAGAGAGATTTCCAACAAACAAATGTCTGGATAGTTGAAATCTCCCATGACCACTATGTCATATTTGGAGAACTTGGCCATTTGATGCATGAAGAGTTCATCCATATCTTCAGCTTGCCCAGGTGGCCTGTAGTAAATGCCTACAATGGTGTCCTTTCCGTTGTTCTCTCCTTGTATTCTTAACCAAACCGTTTCCCCAGAACTCCCAGTCTCTGAAGCTTGGATCTCTGTGCAGATATACGCTTTTCTAACATACAATGCGACACCGCCTCCTCCTTTATCAAGTCTGTTTCTTGCAAATGAGTTGTATCCTTCTAGCTTTGTATTTTAATCATGTGTATCGTCCCACTATATATATATATATATATATATATATATATATATATATATATATATATATATATATATATATATATATATATATATATATAGCAGTGCACCTTTTCTTGCTTCCGCAGATGCAGTCAGTGAGGAAGAGGTGGCCAGCCTGCTGGCAGATGTAGTTCCCACCACAAGCCATCTGAGGACCAACGTTGTTAGAACTCGTGCAATCGCCCGTACCAGACAAAGTGAGAGGGTGAGAGCCAATGTTAACAGGATCCGCACCACGGCACGCCGTAGCCAGGTATGAATGCAAAAAAAAAAGTGTATTCTGTTTTTCATAGTTTCTCCCATTTGGGTGGGAGCGCTACTTTAATGACTGTTATTATACCCTACAATCGAAACAATAATTCTGCATCATTCAATTTTTTTTTCCTCTTTGCAGAATGTTCCTCGTTATTTGTTGTCGTCTCTTCTTGATGAAACCATTGAGGCGGTTGTAGCCGGACTCAATACTGCGGTCTACCAACGAAACCTAACTCCTCGCACCACCACCACACGGCGGAAAAGAAGAGTTGGTGCGTATGCTACATAGATGGACAGAAAGCTGACTTATTCAGGGAAATGTCGATTCGTTTCTTGTGAAACGGTGTTGGTTTTCTAGACTTTATACTAAACCTCTGTTTTGCAGACTGAATGCTCAAGTGAGATCTTTAATTAATTTTTCCACTCAAAATTTCAAAGGAAAAAAAACTGGCCAGTCAAAGGCATCTAAAGGAAGCCACGGTGTACGAAGAAGGCGAAAACGACGGGTTAAAAGGCGAAAAGGACGGAGGCAAATAGTGAGTAATACCTGGTATAGTCAGACATGGCAGATCTTAGCTGGAAATTCCTTACCGAACCTATTCACGTGGTGAAGAAATTTGCCATAACCTTATCATCTGAAAATTCAGGATATGTGTGTCATACCCATGACACTTCAAAGGGAACCAGTCATGTGCAAAAAGCGCCATTCACCTTTAGATACAGGGTTAATCTGCAGGTAAATATTGGCCATGTTACTGATTACTTGGTGTAAAATGAACTTCCATCCTCCCGGGAGCAGTCGACTTTACGTCATCGGAGCGTGCTCAGTGAGCAGCGGTTGTATTCACTCCCTGGGACTTTGACAGCCCTCAGCGCAGCGTGTTTGTACAGAGTGGGCTATCGATCAAAGTCCCAGGGAGTGACTACAGCTGCCACTCACAATATAGTGAGCAGTGATTGTAGCCACTTTGAGCATGCCTGACTGAAAGCCAGTGGCTGCAGGGAGGATATAAATTAATTTCTTCCCAGTAGCTGCACTTTCTGTAAAGCGGCGAGGCATTTGTAACACTATGAACCTGCAGATCAATCCTATATCTGCAAGTAAATAGCATTTTTGCACACGACTGGTTCCCTTTAATTAGCATCTTCCTGGTCTATAGCTAAATCTTTTCTGTTGGGGAAAGGTTTTCACTGTTTCCCAATCAAATCAATTTTTGTGAGATAATTGCTCCTGTAGATTATGTATAATATAATTTCTGTATGTTTATATACCCTCACTAAGCTGATATTTTGTCTATTAAATGCCATAAGGTAATAGAAAGGTATTCCGTGTCATTATTTATTTCATATAAGCTTTGCCTTTTGAATTTATGCCTTTTCAGAATCGAAAAGTTCCAACTTCTCAGAGCCGCATTGCCAGATCGTTGGGTATATGCAGCCCTCCTCGGGGGTCTTCGATACCTCGCATACAGAGGGCACCAGAACACACGCTAGGCTCCATGAGACAGGACATTGGTGCTGCCTCCCTCTCGGTGTTTGGTAACCCAAATGACTTTGATCCATTTGACAGGTAAATCCTATTACTCTCTGCCTACTAGAATAAGGCTCAGTTATTGTCACAAAGCAAACTTTTGAGATCATTATCAGTCATTACTTTCTCTGTGCAGAGCAACAAAGTGAATGTTCCTGGGTCAGATTGTCTGAAATTAGAGAACATCATTATTCCCCTCCCCAAAAAACCGTGAGGTTTTCTGTTTTTATTTTTATCTCACTTATCGACTAGTGATGCTGATCTGATAAAAGATATTGTTAGTTATCAGCTCAGATGTTAGACGAATCTCTTCCAGGTATAATGTTAAAGCGGACCTGTCGGTTCAGTGGGAAAGGTAACAGTAGATGAAATTACAAGACCCTTCTCAAATGCGTGTCATCAGCAAATCATTTGGTTTCCCTCAGTATTAAAGCGACACAGGCTTTATAGGAGTAAGTGCGGAATCCAGGGAGATTCTGTTTTCTGGAAGATGCAACCTGTTTTGTCAAATTTCTGGTCCATTAAAATGTGAGAATCAATTTACTCATTTCAAATTTAAAAAAAAAAAAGAAAGTGTATTGAGACAAACTTGGTAAATCGTTTCACCAACGAGCTTTGAATCCGTCAAACGCAAATTGGGCAAAAATGTTCCTCCTTTTTAACCAGAAGATTAAACTTTTCTAGGTGTTAAATATTATTAGATTATTATTATGACCAGCTCTATCCTCACCTACTGTATCCTCACCCATCCCTTGTAGATTGTGAGCCCTCGCGGGCAGGGTCCTCTCTCTTCCTGTACCAGTCGTGACTTGTATTGTTCAAGATTATTGTACCTGTTTTTATTATGTATACCCCTCCTCACATGTAAAGCGCCATGGAATAAATGACGCTATAACAATAAATAATAATAATTATTAGTACTCGTTCCTCAAGTTTGCCCATGGTGCTGGGGTATGCACCAGGGGTGCTCGAGTGACATGTTTGAGTCCCCGCAGTTGTTAGACAACCATAAAACATGCAGGGATTGCCTGTGTATGCTTGCCTGTGTATGTCAGGGAATCCACGCATGTTTTGTGGCTGTCTAAGAACTGTGAAACATGCGGCCGCGGAGAACATGTCACTCAAGCACCCATGATACTCGTTAATCGCGGATTATCATTTGAGAATTTTGTGACCCCTACAACAACCCTTACTTTATTTACATTCTAACTGTATTCTATCACCATCAGTATGGAGCTGTATTTAAGAACATGCTGCATTTCTCTGTTTTTCGACAGTAACGACGGCCCAGTCAGTAATCCCTCATCTCCGCTGACTGCTAAGCGAAGGATCCTTTCTCGTTCTGCTTTGAGGTCACATCAACCTGTTGCAAGGCCCATCTCCGTTGGATTGTCACGGTATGAGAAAATCCATTTTTTTAGTGTTGACTTTGCGCAAAATTCATAACTCGCATGCACCATTTTAGCGAATTTGCCGCTAAAAACCGCAACCAATATCACGAGACAAAAAAGGAAAGTGACGCAGCACATTAGCGGCCGCTGATTGACTGGCTCTGGCGCCAGCACCACTGGAATGGTACCAGAGGTGAGTACAGGCTGTTTTTATTTGACATGGGGGAATATCGTCATTGAGAAGGGGTTGAGCAGTGGAGAACTTCCTTTAAAACGTTATTGTAACAATTGAAGAACAAATAAAAAATGTCCCTAATTCCTATACAGTTTAATATATTGGTAACACTCCGTGGATTAATGCTAATAGTCCACATATCTATCACATCTAGATGGGTCTATTTCAAGTCCAGTGAATGGTGTACGGAGGCTGATGAAGATTGTGTCACTTTTCACATATATCCGCACCCAACTGTATCCCGTGTGTTATGTTGGGAAACGTATATGACTTTGCATTTTTATTCAGGAGCAGAGTATCTCCTTTATCTACTGGTTCGGCAGCAGTCGCAGATCCTGTTCCGGATCTCCTGGGAAGTATCCTGTCCGGGCAGAGCATGCTCATGATGAACAGCTCTGAAATTAGGATCAGCCGAGATGGATCTTTAACAGCAAAAAATCCTGGTGAGACATTTATGCTGATACATGGTTTGTTCTTGGTATAAACTTGGTGCACACATTTATATTGTTGGACTTCGTTTAACTCTTGAAGGAATTGGCCACTACTGAACAACCCCTTTTTTTTGGTAACTTATATTGTTGGACTTCGTTTAACTCTTGAAGGAATTGGCCACTACTGAACAACCCCTTTTTTTTGGTAACGTGACCCACATAAATTAAAAAATAAAAACACAGACTCCGATCTAAGACCAGCATCCCTTCTATGTTGTCTATGCTGATGATGTCTATCACTTGATATTAGGTCACATATTACGTTAAAGAGGTTCTCCTACCAAAAAATTTCTCAGGAACCCACAGGGTAAGCGCCCCATCACACATTAGTGTCTCCCGTACGTGTGGTGACAGTTTTCACATGTACCGGAGACACTTATAACTCCACACCCAATATAATCTATGGGGCTACACACACGTCCCTGTATTAACATGGACCGTGTCCATTTTTTTACAGCAGCACGGATGTCAATATGTCCCGCACATGGATGACTTAAAGTGCCTGTTCCGTCTTGGAATAGAAGGCAGAATAGAAATGACAGATGTTTAGGTGTTAAAGATGTGCGAAGTTCGAAAAAGATATGGGGTACATAGATATTTGTGAGATATATCATTTAGTGTTTCGCTTGTGTAGTAATAAATAAATAAATTGAAAAAAAAGTTGTGGGGTTCCCCTTATTTTTGATAACCAGCAAAGGTAAAGCAGACGGCTGTGAGCTGATATCAGGCTGGGAAGGTCCATGGTCATTGGAGTCTTCCCAGCCTAAAAAATACAAGCCTGCAGCCGGCCCAGAGTTGGCACATGCATTAGATGCACCAATTCTGGTGCTCTGCCTGGTTCATCCCAATTGCACTGGTGTGGTGGCAATCAAGATAATGGTAGTTGGGGTTGATGTTAGCTGTGATTTTTGTCAAAATCACAGCTGGCATCAAGCCCTGGGGTTAGTAAAGGAGAGGTGTCTATCAGACAGCCCAATTACTAACCCAGTAATAAAAAACACCCACACAATACTTTCTTTGAATATAGACTCCTCCACACTATCAACAGTTCACCACTTTAATGGTAAAAAAAATCCCATGTAGGTCTTCCGTAATTAGGGGAATCCGATGTAGTCCAGAAATGTATACCTGAAAACATAAAATGATAGCAAATAAACAGAGGACAATGTCCCTCGTTCACCAATTTATTAGTAGAAATGTTCCCAGGAAGCTAAAGTTACCGCTATTCACAGGCATCGAGTAGTGACGACAACGCTCATCAGCATCGCTGGCTCAGTAAGACCGGGCAGCTCTGATGAGCGTTGTAGTCAGTACCCTGTGCCTGTGAATAGCGGTAACTTTACTGCTATTCTCAGTCGCTGGAGCCAGATTCGGAGCTTCCTGGGAACATTTCTACTAATAAATTGGTGAACGAGGGACAGCCTCTTCTGTTTTCTTTCATTTCATGTTTTTCAGGTATCCATTTCTGGTCTGCTGTTTTTAAGCTGGGAAGAGTCCAATATCCATGGACCTTCCAGCCTGATAATATCAGACGGCAGCTGTCTGCTTTTTCTTTGCTGGTTATCAAAAATAGAAGGGGGACACTGCGTCATTTTTTTTTTTTTTCATTCATGTATTTGTTCGCTAAATGAATGTACAGTAAACTACATACACACAGCACTAATTATATATATCTCTGCTATATAGCTATCTATCTCATATCTATCTTTATCTTTGCACATCTTTAACACCTAAACGTATGTCATTACTATTCTGCATTCTATTCCAGTACGTCGCACACAGCGTCTGTGCTTTTCTCCTACGCCTCATTGGGGGACACAGACCGTGGGTGTTATGCTGCTTGCCACTAGGAGGACACTAAGTGATACAAAGAAAGTTAGCTCCTCCCCTGCAGTATACACCCTCCTGCTGGCCCTCAGCTAACCAGTTCTTGCTTAGTGTCTGTAGGAGGCACTTGGGTCTGTTTTCAGACCCCAACTTTCTTATTTTAATTTTAATTTTTATTTTTCTGTAAATTTTTATTTTTTATTCAACGGAGTGAAGGGGGCGACGGATCCTTTTTTATGGGACCCGCTCTCCCCCGAACCAGCAACAGGCGAGCACGGCGAGTATACCTCCCCGTCCCTCTCCTGCGACGCGGGAGCACGCCAAATTTTACTCGGGCAACGGGTTTCCATCTTTTGGTCCCGATTTCTCTTCCCCCTGCAAGACGGCGAGCACATAGAGCCTGCTCTAATGTTCCTCTCCGGTGGCCCGACATACAAGGCCCACATCACATGGCGTTGCATACTTGCGGAGCCCAAAGGGATTGCAGAAGAGGATGAGGATGGAGCGCGCAGGGACAGGGGGACCTGCATTACCGGACTGTGAGTACATCAGGAGTTCCCCTCCTGCGCTCCGGATCGCTTTGCGGCCGCGCCACCTCACACCGCCGGGCAGGCCGGAAATTTAGTCCCCGGCTTTTCAGCCGGAGTAGGCCGCAGTGGCCTCTATGGGGTAGGCGCCGGTGGTACTTGCGCCAGAGCCCCTGGGGACAGGCGCCGGCGGTCGGGAACTGCGGCGGTTAGCGTCGCTCCGTTGCGGCCGCCGCGCATCCCCAGGCAGGCTGGAAATGTAGTCCCCGGCTTTTCAGCTGGAGTAGGCCGCAGTGGGCAGATCCCTCCCACGGCCGTAACCCCGCCCCCTATATCGGCGCTTCTCGTCTGGGACGAGAGGCGCCCTGCAGATCTCGGGGGCCATTTTTCCTCACGCTGCCTGCCTGGAAGATGCGGTCCTGAGGGTTCCATTGGCCGGTACGCCAGCGGCAATCATTCGGCGCGCGGCCCGCCTACGCGCTCCACCGGCAGGCTCCATAAATTTAGTCCCCGGCTTTTGCAGCCGGACTAGGCCGCAGTTGAAATTCCTTTCAGGAGCGGAGGTGCCTTCATGGTCCCGATGGGCTGAACTTCGTGGAGGTACAGAAGCCCCCCTCCATGGTCCGGGCAGCCTCCACCACTGTGAAAGCGGACAAGGAGGCGGACGGTTCCTCTCCACCTCCCTAACAAAGGGATGATGGATTGAGGTTTATCTCTCTATCCTTACACCGTCCACGCTGCAATACCCGACATCCGCGGCGGCTCCATGCCGGGACGCGCACCGTTGGTAAGTGGCCCTGCCAGCGATGGGCTTCTGCAGCGGCATATTCACAGGCAGTCTCAGGCTTCCCTGTGGCCACCTCCCTGAGGTAACGCTCCAGCCGGCTAAAAAATTTAGCTCCCGGCTTCGGCCGATGTGCAGGCCGCACCCCAAGAGCGCACTGTGTCGCCTCAAGGCGGCTTAGCCTTTTTTCCTGGCGCTTTTCGCCTGACGCGGAAGAGCTCAATTTTTTTCTCGAGCAACGGGTGACCACCCCTAACTTCTACGCTGACGCCGGCTGCAGAAATTTACGTCCCGGCTGGGGCCTATTCATGGAAGTCTCGAGGCTCCGCCCTCGTCGTGCCTGTGGCTCCGCCCCCTTAATTGGCGCTTCTCGCTCGCTGCGAGATTTTACCTAAACCCGCATGACCAGTATTCCTGGTCTTAAAGTCACATGACCAGTATTCCCTGGTCTTTAGGGCATGTGACCAGTATTCCCTGGTCTTAAAGGCACGTGACCAGTATTCCCTGGTCTTAACGGCGCGTGACCAGTATTCCCTGGTCTTAACGGCGCGTGACCAGAATTCCCGGGTCTTAAAGACACGGGACCAGTATCCCCGGGTCTTACACGCATACGTCCAGCATTCCCTGGTCTTAAAGGCACGCAACCAGTATTTCCTGGTCTTAAAGGCGCACGACCAGTATTCCCTGGTCTTAAAGGCACACGACCAGTATTCCCTGGTCTTAAAAGCGCACGACCAGTATTCCCTGGTCTTAAAGGCACACGACCAGCATTCTCTGGTTTTAAAGCCACACGACCAGTATTCGCTGGTCTTAAAGACACACGACCAGTATTCCCTGGTCTTAAAGGCACACGACCAGTATTCCCTGGTCTTAAAGGCACACGACCAGTATTCCCTGGTCTTAAAGGCACACGACCAGTATTCCCTGGTCTTAAAGGCACACGACCAGTTTTCCCTGGTCTTAAAGGCACACGACCAGTATTCCCTGGTCTTGAGGCCACCATGACCAATCCGAAACTGGTCATAAATGAGGAGCCCTCTGCCGCTGATCCCAGTTTATCCCAGTGTCACTAGTTCCCTCAGTCTAAACTCCCTCGTAGAGCTTTTGCCATCCAGTCCGGATATGCGATTCACTGGACAGAAGCCTCTACGTGGAACGCTATGCCTGGTCTGATTTTTAAGGGCGACAGGCACTTTAAGGGGCGCCGGTCTCCCCACACCATCAACAGACGGGCACACGAAGGTCCAGGCCTAACGCCAGACAATCTGTCCTGTCCACCCGGAGACCTGAACTCTGTGGATGTACAGAGGCACCCTTTTTTTCGGGCGTCTGAGCACCCCCCTCTGCATCACCACTATTTAACAGAGGATGCAAGTAGGCGAATGTTCCCTCTCCACTTCCTTGTTAAGAGGATGGTGGATCGGGGCTCCTAATTTTTAACTCTGCATTGACCTGCTGGAAGCAGCGGCGCATTCTGCCATTCGGCAGATTAACCGGGTATAATCTCCTGTGGTTTACCTACCAGTATCCCTGCCCGATATGTCCTCAATTATAATGCCACGATCTGTCAAATAGCACATCTGGTTTGTTCCGTTTGGCAGCTACGGGTCCAGCCCTTTAACCTCCCTATCCGCCGCATGAATTGCTAGAGCAACGGTCTCCTGCTTGGAGTCCTTAACTACTTTGATTCACACCAGTATCCCTTTCCTGAAGACAGTTCAGCTGGTCAATCATATTTTTGAGCGGGAGACTAACGTAGAATCGTACGTTCCCGCAGCCCCGACCAACAGTGAAACGGTTGTCCAGGACAGTCTAGATCTTAGGGATCTTGGTTCCTAAAAGGGGAACGAGAAGTAGGACCGATCCCGGACCTCAAACTTCTAACAATCTTTCACAAGGTTCTTCTTCTTCGAATGGAGTCTCCTCCGCTCAGCCATTACTTCAACAAAAAAGGTGCAGTTTCTGGCATCCATCGACATTCCGGATGTCTAACCTCTTCAAAAATTCCTTTGCTTTTCCATTCGTGAACAGCATTTAAGTCACGACCTTGTCCTTCGACCTTGCTACCGCACCCAGGGTGTTCACAAGGGTCATGGCGGCTGTCATCTGGCACCTAGAGGCGTGGCCGTCCTACCCTGTTTGGCCGACTGTTTACCCGCCCTTGCAGGACTACGCTAAGTCGTCTATATCACTTGCGATACCCTCTCACCTGGGCTGGTGGCTAGACTTAGACAACTCCTCAATTCCAGCCCAGCAGATATCCTTTTTGAGGATGATCCAGTATTCTTCCAGAAGGGTGGTAAATCTCCCTCCAGACAAGGTCATGGTGTTTCAACAGGGAGCTTGCGCTCTTGCTCTCTCATCCCCTCATTTCATTCGATTTGCTGGGAGGGTTCCAAAAAAAAAAAAAAAAAGACGGAGACGACAATGGAAGCAGTTTCCTTCGCTCCGTTAGTTTTCAGCAAGTCAAGCAGCCTTTCAGACGATAGTCTCTAAGCTCCTTCTTCATCCGGAGTTTTTTCTCACCGGTTCCATGGTTACTAGTAACTTCCAATGCCAGTCCTCTTCTCCCGATCATTGCTCTGGAGATCTCAAGGATAGTCCTACAGTAGGTCCACTCCTTATGGCGGGTCAACCCATCCGAATTCAATTGGACAACGCCACGGCTGTGTCATACGTCAATCATCTAGCGAGTACCCACGTTCAAGCTCCATGGCCAAAGTACCCACATGGGCCGAGATCTATCACTTGGTGATCTTGGCAGTACATATCCCAGGAGTAGAACTCTGGGCTGCGAACATATTTAGCCGTCAGGGTTTCACCTCAAGTGAGTGGGAACTTCACCGGAAGTATTCCATTAGACCCGCCTTCACTGGAGCTCTACAGTTGTAGTTCGGATGGCGTCCTGACTGATCGCCTGTGTACTGGAGTTTGTTGCTCGGCCTCGAGATCCAGGAGCCTTCGCACTGCATGCTCCGGTTAATCCGTGGTACCAGTTTCCACTTCCGAAAGCTTTTCAGAAACAGAAAGGGCCCCAGTGATCCTCGGAAATCCGCACTGATCATGTCAGTTCGCTTGCGGAGCTGGTAGCTTTCTGTCTTTCTGCAACAAAACTGCAAGTAGGGACCACCTCGCAGGATGTTTTTCACATGTAGTTCTTCCCTATTGCATACCGTTAGATCATTGGGATCTATTCTATTAGGGAAGGTTGCCCCCCTTTCTCTCGGCGATATCCTCATCCTGACGAGTCTTCGGTGCTAACGGGTCTTTTCAGACTTTTTTCTCTTATTTCCTTCAAGGCAAGGTTGTCCTCAAGCCTTCCCTGTCCTTAGTTACCAAGGTGGTATTGTATTACTACTGTCATGAGGGCATAGTTCTTCCCTCATCTCTTTTGGCACCACTCCACAAGATGGAATGAGGTCCCCATATTCCGGACAAAACGAGTGCTCTGAGTAGGTACGTCTTGAGGACGGCGTCCTTCCGAAGGTTGGACACTGCTTCTTGGGTTTCCTAACGGTAAGAGGAAGGTTTCCTGACTTTTACAGGAAGGGTTTGGCCGTCTCCATCGGCCATTTAGCCTGGTGTATTCCTTCACCATCCAGGAGTCCTTCCGTGTTAGATGACAGCCTATCTCCCTGTCTATCGTGGTTTCTAGGCACCAGGCGTCAACAAGACACGCCTGCAAGCTTGCGGATTCGTCCAATCCGCATGCATTCTTGAAGCATTATAATTCCCAGACTTCCACAGATGTGACTCTGGGCAGGTGGACTCTGCAGGCCGCGGTGGCGCACTTGTAAGTAGCAGTTACACAGGGCCTGATCTGACGTTGTCCCCACCCAGGGACTGCTTTGGTACATCCCACGGTCTGTGTCCCCCAATGAGGCGTAGGAGAAAGAGGGATTTTTGTGTACTCACCGTAAAATCCTTTTCTCCAAGCCAATCATTGGGGGACACAGCTCCCACCCTAGTATTGGCTTATGCTAGTTTTTATAATCCGATATGCTATACTCTCATATATAATATGACATACTGTAAGCTAATATGTTGTTACTGATCTCCTACTGCTTTTTGCACCGAACTGGTTAGCTGAGGGCCAGCAGGAGGGTGTATACTGCAGGGGAGGAGCTAACTTTCTTTGTATCACTTAGTGTCCTCCTAGTGGCAAGCAGCATAACACCCACGGTCTGTGTCCCCCAATGATTGGCTCGGAGAAAAGGATTTTACGGTGAGTACACAAAAATCCCTCTTTTTTCCAGTGCCTGAAATATCAGGATGTGTGAAGGAGGCCTCAATTTTAGAATAATGGACATCTTTAGATTGAACACTTAGTAGTGAGTGTTGTGACTGAAGACAGACCATTTATAAACTTCTGAAATGCCCGAATCCACTAGTTCGGAATTGGAGAAGAGATTTGGTAACTCTTATGTGGAAGGACTATTCATGCAATTTAAGGGGTTTCCCAGGCATAAAATATTGAATGACTTGTGCTTAGGATAGTTCACTAGTATCAGGTTGGTGGGGGTCTGCACCCCACAGATCAGCTGTTACAAGGCTGAACAGTGATGATTGTTCATTGTGCAGCGTTCCCTTGTGAGAACTGCAGATCAGATCTTATTCTTTTGTATAAGAGCTGATATTCAGTATCCAACAGCGGCCGCTACACGTAACAGCTGCTGGGTAGGGGTTCCGGACCCCACCAATGTGATATTGATGACATACCCTAAGGATACTTTATGCCCAGACAACCCCTTTAATTCCATTATTTATGTTACTTGAGGCACACTATAGAGTTGTACTGATAACATTTTTGTTGTATGCTAACTTTTCATGAATTATTTCTAGGTGAAACTCCTTCACAAAACTCAAAATCTAAGGAAGATGTAACGCCGCCAGACTTCATGGAACCAAGTCCATCTCACTCAGGGTCCCCAACAATCTCCTCCTCAATAAATACATGGAAACCTGTTGTACAGCCACCACATCCCAGCTTTCCTTCATCTGATCTATATTCCCTGTCCCCTTCACCATCTCCCCCTCCAACATCATCCTCTTCTAGAGACATGGATAGATTATCTATGCCCAACTCTTCAATGCTTGGGATTTCTCCTTTCAGGTTAAAAAATGCTTTTACTCCACGGGTTGTCCAAGTGCAGTCCTCTGCTGGACGTTTTGCCTCTAAAGGGGCCGAGCAACATCGTTTCAATGGAAGTCTTTACAAGCCAGAGTTGCTGAGCCTAAATGAGCCAATCCCTCCGAAGCCACCGGAGGTCAAGCATCCGAGCAAGCCACTGGAAAAAAGACTTGACATTTCTGAATTTCCTCGGATACCAAAGATCAAAAAGGAGGCAGACACCAGTCCTAATGATGAAAGTAGTAGACGATTGGACTCCGCCAGCCAAGGGCCAAGTATGACCCAACTGACTGGACGGGGCGAGAGTAAGCAGGTAGGAAGGTTTGCTACAACAGAAAGTACAGAAAAAAACACTCGCCACGAATCTCAAGCACCATCAAGACACACGGGTGGGATATCGTCTAGTCATACACCCTCAAACAGCAGCAAAGCGCCCTTTTGTTCTAACTCAAGGAATGTGGGGTCCTCAGATTCAGGAGGAGGGGGACTTAGAATAACAATCAGCGGGAGTTCTAGCAATTCATGCAGGCAGTTCAGTCCAAGTGCAAAACACCCCTTCCGCGCATCAGAAGGAAAAACTCAACAAAAGTCCATCCCTCAACATCCTTCAACTATCAAAAGAGAAAAAACTGTTAAAAACGAAATTTACGATCCTTTCGAGCCAACGGGTTCAGATTCGGGGTCTGAGCATAGCAGTCCGGAAAGGCCTGCTACTCCACCTTTACCGTCCACATCTACAGAAATCCCTAGAACCTCTCAATCTAGCGGAGTGAAAGTGGGAGCATTTCGGAGCTTTAAGTTCACCACCCACTCCAGTAGAGTGGGTGTGTCTAATCTTGGTCCTGACTTTTCTGGGCTGTCGCCCAACAATAAAGAGTCGGCAGAAACAAAAAGTCCTGAAAATGTAAGCCCGGTATCACCTCCTCTGCCTAATGTGGATAAGGAAATCGAAAAGGAAATTAAGGAGGAAAAGACTGAATTTCCATCTTTTAGACTATCCTGCCCATTGTCTGGGCTAAAGATTACTTCTGATCTCAAGGCTGGTGGTACGCGCGGCTTCCACTTTGACGTAGAAGGTCAGCCTAAAATTTTGATTAAATCCAATCCAGACATGCTTCCACACAGGACTTTTCATCAAAGTACTGCAAGTAATAGAGTGGTGTGGGAGGCAGAGAGCCCAGCAGAGTCCTGCTCGTTATCTATTAGTCATAGTCTAGAACCACAGAAAAAGAAAATCGTTGTTAAAGAGGAACCAAAGTCACTTTCAAGATCAAGATCTAGAACAAGGTCCCGCGAACGAGAATCAAGATCCGCTTCATTGACTACAGAAGATAGAGAAAGAAAATCCAAATCAAAGTCGCACAAGGTAAAGAGATCACGTAGTGACCGGTCGAGCTCTGGAAGCTGTGAACGTTCCAAGAAGAAGCGTCAAAAAGACAGGAAGAAAGAAAAGAAAAAGAAGAACTCTGAGTACAGAGAAAGAAAGCGGTCCAGATCTAGCAGTCGAAGTAGCTCGTCCCACAGGGCATATAACAGTAAGAGGAAAAAGAAAAAAAAGCGTGATTCAAGAAGTGGATCTGTGGGCCGACCCATGAGTCCTGAAAAAGAAAAAAAGCGGAAACATAAAAGTGACAAGAATTATTCCAACAAAGAAGGCAGTTCTAAAGTGAAAGAGAAAAGGAAGCCTAAGGAAGACCGAGGAAAGCAAAAATCAAGGTCTCAACCCATGCCCAAGGAGTTTAAATCTCACAAGTCAAAGGACAGATCTCCTCCCGCGTTTAGAGACCAAGAAGTAACTAGACACATTGTTTTGTCCCCTAATGACAACGAAACGACTATAACATGTACCGTTAGCTTCAAATCTGAGTCTCCCACAGTTGTTCAAGAGACAAAAAAGTCTGTGCTTCTTATACCCAAAGAAGAAGTGCAAGAAAGACAAACATTCCAGTACGTAGAAGGTGAGGTTTCCACCGAAAAGGTAATAGATGAGGAACTATCTGACAGTGATGAAGACGTTAAGTTGGAAACAGAAAGCCCACCCTGGTCTCCATCTCTTTTGGATCCTTTGGTTCCTGAACCAAAGAATGAAGACATCCAAGAACCTCCGTCTCCGAAGGAATCTTCTCCTTTAATTGATATGCTTGCTACATCTGTGGTTAGTCCTCAAGCTTCATGTTTGTCTACTGGCACAGAGCCCGATAGTCCAAAGCTTCCTAGTCCACAGCCACCTTCTCCGGGGGATCATCCAAAGTCTACTGCTGTTCCTCCCGTCAAGAAAGAAGAGGACGATCTTCAGTGGTCGCCATCCCATTTAGATGATTTCCTGTTAAACGACCTCTCTGATGACGTGTGCTCAGTGGGTGCTGACAGCCCGGATGACGTAGATCTTGAAGAAGCGATACTGATGAAGAGAGAAGGAGATGTTAAGGTAAATGGCGTTACTGGAGGAAATGATCTTATGTGGTTTGTTCTCTAATTTGAACAATTTTACCTCTAATGGCTGACTTTTAATTATCACTCGCGAATGAAGCATTACTAAGCATGTGCGACCACTGCTCCATTAACTGTCTGTGGTTCCTACAGAAAAGAGGAGTAGTTGCACATGCTCAATAACTCTTCCTTCACATCGGATAGTTTAGACCCCCCCCCCCCGTTCTCTAGATCAATGGAGGTCCCAGCAATCATTCATTTGTCTTCCATCCTGTGGATAAATAATGGATGTTCTTTATATGATGACCCCCTGCTGTCCATCTTGCTGCAGGGGTCGGTGCATTCCTGGTGATGGTCAGTACTGTATGGCAGCATGGTCGAGCTCAACTGTGTGTTTTCCAATACAACAAGTAGAGGAATTCCTTGCCTCTGCAGCATCAGAGAAGGCTCTAAAACTGTCCAGAACCTGGATAGCCTCAGTACAGGGCATGCACGCTCTAATCTGTGTACCTTGCCTAAGAAACCGACCACCTCTGCTAGACTCCAGCAGTGGCCAGTAAGCCAGGCATCAAGCAGTACACTAAAGAATGAAAAATCCTGTCCTTTTTTGAGTGGAGAGGATTTTTAATAAGAAGGGAAATGGCAAAGTTGCTTGTTTTTACAAGCATTTTCTCATTGTACCCATTAATGATGATGCAGAAACCCCTTTAAGTGTCCGATGATTTTTGGCCATCTCATCTGAAATCGTACTTTTATGTATTCTAGGAGTCCAATGAAATTAACTTCTCTATAAAGTCAGTCCTACCTTTTCTACAAGATATTGACCATTCAGGCGGTAGGAGAGCAGGAAACCATATCGACGAAAAGACCACGAAAAAGAAGTTCTCCAATGTTGAAGTTAGCAAGTCCGATGGCCTTAAGGAAGCCGCACCTTCTTCTGTCCAGAAAGCCAAGCTCCAGATAAAGAGAGTGACTTGGAACCTTCATAAAAATCCTCTGAAGAACACCGCCGC
Source organism: Ranitomeya variabilis (assembly GCF_051348905.1). Taxonomy (NCBI): domain Eukaryota; kingdom Metazoa; phylum Chordata; class Amphibia; order Anura; family Dendrobatidae; genus Ranitomeya; species Ranitomeya variabilis. The sequence goes on from NC_135233.1 coordinate 475,380,853, forward strand.
AGAGGAATCTGTGTGTAAGTACCCGAACCCCAGCTTGTACCCTTCTTACATATTGGACCCTTCTGATGGATCAAGGTGGAACCAACCCCATAGTTAGCACGGCCCTAGCCTAGCAAGGTGCACTCGATGACATCTTAGATCTATTATTTGATATCTATTCTACTTGGGCAGGTTTTTATCCCAATCTTTACCTTTGAAAGTGATTTATTTTAGATGGCGACTTTGCTATAGGGTGAGTTTGGATTAGTTTTTTTTTACTTTTTCAAATTAGAAGAGCCTGAGATCCGGTTGATCATTTTGTTGTTAAGAGGATGGAGTCACATAATTATTTCCTATATATTTTATTTTCCGGTGTTTGTATATTTTTATGCTACTTGTATATACGGTACATTCTGTTATTTGTAATATACTATGTTTGTTTCTATGAAAGCTTCCCCTTCCTGTGATGCTCCTTTGGAGGATTGGGCAGTCTCACCCAAGTTTACAACTAATCAAGTCACCAGTCACAAAACGGAGTCTTCAAGTGACACTTCCAGCCCTCTTGACTGGAACACCCTGGAAACATCCTTGCAGGGATCTGTTCTCCAATCAGTGAGTCAGGAGTCATGGAATATAGGAAATGGAGCCCAAAATAACGTCCCGGCTAAACCTGAAGACAAACCCGTAGCTGTGGACAGACATATCGCCCTGGAAAGACAAGTGAAGGACACAAGTTCGATCCCATGGCTTGCCACGGATACACCTGTTCAGGCGCGAAATGTCCTGGGTGTAAAGGTATTGGTCTGCTTGTTACAGTAGGTTTTAAGTTTGACTTTTTTTCCATGCATACATATTTTAACCACATTGTCTTGCTCTAGGTAAAAATAATATTGGAAATAACAATCCTAAAACTCAATATCGACCCTTTAACGAGCCTTGCTACATGACTTAGAAAAGAAGCCAAACCAGATACTCTATTTGCAGATGAGTGTTTCGGGGTGTTTAACCCTCCTCAGTGCAAAGCAAGCATTCTGATTTAGCTGAGAGGCCTCTGACTTGGGTCTAACGGGTAACATTTCTCCTTGTGGAGAGGACATGCTTGGCATGCCAGTGTAAGGAGACTTATAGGCCATGCAATGCTCTTCTGAGAAATTAAAAATGCTAATTGCCTCTTTTGAGAGGAAGCGGACGTGAACTCTAGTGCCAACTTTTGGAAGTAGCAGTTCTAAAAGTCAATATTGACCCTTTAACAAGCTTTACACTTGCATGTCATTCTCCGCAAGCATGCCTGTCCTCTTCCTCTCTAAAGATGCAATTAGCATATTGAATTTCCCAGAGGAGCATCCTACATGTCTCCTTACACTTGCATGCCAGGCATGTCTCTCTCCACAAGGAAAGATGTTACCCCTTAGATCCCATTCAGTGGCCCTTATACAGCCAAATCTGATTTCTTGCTTTGCACTGAGGAGGGTTAAAAAAAACACGTGTCTGCAAAGAGTATCTGGTTTGGCACTAGACTTCTGGTCCTCTTCCTCTATAAAGAGGCAATTTGCATATATATATATATATATATATATATATATATATATATATATATATATATATATATTATATAATATATATTATATAATATATATTATATAATATATATTATATAATATATATTATATAATATATATTATATAATATATATTATATAATATATATTATATAATATATATTATATAATATATATTATATAATATATATTATATAATATATATTATATAATATATATTATATAATATATATTATATAATATATATTATATAATATATATTATATAATATATATTATATAATATACATACATATACATATACATACACATTACATTTTTTTTTTTTTTAAATATCTCAAATTTCTTCTGCAGGTGTTCCCACAGACCTTGCCTCCATTACCTCTTCCACCGATCTTTCCCCCATATGCCCCCATGAGTGAAACCACGGTGCCCTGCATAATTCAGAGCAGCCGAACCATGCCCAGCCAAACACCAAAACCTGGCAGTCTAGCCACAGCAAATGAACCCAAGATGCAGGCAGCAAGCACAGGTGAGAGCCCATATCATTCATTTCTATCCTTACTTTCATGACTTGGAGTAATCCTTCATAAATCAATAGAATACCTGAACATAAGAAACTTTGTAATGTATCTTATCAGAGGAATTTGCTTCTTTTTCCTCCTGGACTGGTAAAATTTGTCTTCAGTGAATGCAAATCTCCTGTTAAGGCGAATGATGACAGTTGGTGCTCATAAAGTTCTGTGGAGATCTGTAACGAACTTGCAGAAGAACCAACTGTCATTTCCTATCTCAGTAACTGGAAAATCTGCCTTCACTAAAGACAGATTTTACACATGAATTGAGTATGAATGATTAGTCCAGGAGGGAGAAGGAAGCAGATTTTGCTGATTAGATATATCCCATAGGTGATTAGTTGATTTATGAAATGAGATAAACTCTTTAAAGGGAATCTGTCACTAGATTCTTGCTACCCCATCAGTGAGCAGCTTGGTGTAAGGACAAAGACCCTGATTCCAGTGATGAGTCATTTATTGAGCTGCTTGATGTTGTTTTTATATAACCAGTTTTATCTGCTTCAGATGAACCAGTTTTTCGAATGTCGAGTTCTGTAAAACATTCAGAGAACCGATAGATCTAGAGCATGCATGTTTTCTGTGTCTTATATGTGTGGATTTTTGTTTAACCTTTAGGTAAAGGAAAATCGAAACCAAAAAAAGATGAAAAAGGAAAGAACGAAGAGGTAATATGGAGATGCCTATAGGAAGTACATGTCCCAGTGTCATTTTTACGTTTTCACTTCTGCAATATTGCTACATTTTCTGTTGTATCACCTGCACATGCACTGTATGGACAAAAGTATCCGGTGTAGGATGGACGAGTCAGGATTTGGTGAATGTTCCCCACCTGACTGCATTGTGCCAGCTGTAACGTTTGGTGGGATTATACTATGGGGGGTGTTTTTTGGAGTGGCTGGCTTAGGTCCTTACAAGGTTTGCCATTTTTAGAAATCCACTGTCCACAATCGCTGTTTGCTTGAAAAAGAAAAGCAACAACAAACTGAGCTGTGCTTACCGTCCCCAGATCCAGTGCCAAGTTTCTGCATGAGCTTCCAGTGTCTGTTACATCTGTAGCACTGAAGTCATGCTGCAGCCGATCACTGAGTTCAGAGGCTCTGCCCGTGTGCATGGTACGAGCCGCTGACCTTACTGATTGGCTGCAGTGCTGTTGGCGTGATGTCAGCACTGCAGACAATATCAGATGCTGGGAGCAGCTGCAGAGACTCGGGAAGGGACAGCAGTTCTTTTTCAAGGCCTATAAAGACATTATTGGGGGATTTTGGTCTGGATGTGCAGAGCCCTTACCTCCACTTTAGTCAACACTTTTGGGATGGATGATCAAGAGCGGAGACACTGAACCCGGCCCTTTCCCCGACATTGGTGCCTGACCTCACAAATGCTCTTCTGGGTGAATGGCATAAAATTCCCACCGAATCCTCTAAAATCTTGTAGATCCTTCCTAGAAGGGTGGAAGCTGTTATAGCTACAAATGGAGGACCAACCCATACTCTGCTCTATGGATGTAGAATGGGAGGTGATAAAGCTCCTGTAGGTGTAATGTGTAATTCGCTGGTCCATATACTGTATTGGGTCATTATTTTTAGGACTCTCCAGTTTAGGAGATGTCCTGCAAGGAAATACAAGCCATTTTTATAGCATTATAATTGATATTTTAATGCTGGTGGTATCTATATACCCTTCACAGGGAATAACTTGGCCTTAATGTGTGGGACTCTGCTTCCTATTATGCCAGTTGCTGCTATTCCTGTTAGTCTCCATCTAACACTTTGACTTTGGTTTTTCCCTTTCTCAGTACATGAAGAAACTTTACGTGCAGGAAAGAGCAGTGGAGGAGGTCAAACTGGCCATAAAACCATTTTACCAGAAGAGAGAGATCACAAAGGATGAATATAAAGAGATCCTGCGCAAAGCTGTACAGAAGGTAGGATTGGAAGCAAGCGGTCGGTCTGCCTGGACAGGGTTTTACAGTAGCTGAATGATTTCAACTTCCAACATGCTGGGAGTTGTAGTTTCCCAACAGCCAGAGAACTACAGGTTGAAGACTACTGCCCTCAGGAGAACCAAAATGTCTGTAAATGCTGTTTAAAAATATTATTAAAAGGAATCTTGTTGGCAGATTTTTTGCTATGGAAAATGAAAGGTGCATGATGTAGGGCCAGAGACCCTGATTTCAGCGATGTGTCACTTGCTAGGCTGTGTTTTGGCGTTTCAATAAACCTTAGTGTTTTATTATCAGAAGATTATCACTACAGGACTAGGTGTTTTGTGCCTCCTGGTCCAACCACGCCCCCATCACTGATTGGCAGCTTTCTGTCAATATACAGTGTACACACCAATCAGTGATGTGGGCGGGGTTATACACAGCTAAGTGTTCTGAGCTCTGCTAGAACTGCAGCAGAGAAAACTGATTATATCACAACCGCTGCACCCAGTAGACTAAGTGATACATCGCTGGAATCGGGGTCTTAGTCCCTACATCTCATGCTGCTGTCCGATTACATAGCAAAACCTGCTGACAGATTTGCCTTTAAAAATAATTCCGCACAGAAGATCTCAATATAAAAATATAAAGCACAGAGGATTTTGTTTTTACTTCACCCCGTACACTGCGCTGTAAATGTATACACGTGGATCAGTCCTTTGGCGCACTATGCTGTGCCTATACAGTGCGAGGATTATACAGGCACGGAACGTCCAAAATGGGGGCATATGGGTAAACATGACATAATCTCGCTGTGACATGCACCCATGCCATGCATATGTCCTGTATATCTGACAACGCTCCCTTTTATCTATTGCAGATCTGTCACAGCAAGAGCGGGGAAATAAATCCAGTGAAAGTCGTGAACTTGGTCAAAGGCTACGTGGATAAGTACAAACACATAAGAAATAAACAGAAGAAATCGGGAGCGTTCGAAGATCATGACTTGGGCCGCGAGTCGCCCATATAAATAGTTTTTTGTGAAATCGCAGCATAACGGACTCAAGTAGACATGGTAAATCGGAGGTCGTCTGGTCACACTCCTCCCCCTCCCCCGCTCAGTGGGTAAACTGTATTATACAGAGGAGATCATTTTCATTTTTCAAGATGGAAAATGCCTGATTTATTCTTCTAAACTTGGTCTTGGGTTTTTTTTTTTTTTGTTTGCCAGTTTTGAACCATATTGCCATATCCCGCAAACCAGTCTGCCCGCTTTCATTTCACAAGGGTCCTTGCTAAAAACCTGGAGGACAATACCGAGGGACAGGCAGTAGCATCGTCTCCTTAAGACGTTGGGATTATTGCTGACCGCTGTGGTTATATCCCTTAGTAGTTTGCGTTCCTAAAGTATACACAGAAAAACGACCAGATACATTTGTAAGAAACTTTTCTTTTTCTTTTTTTTTCTGTGGGTATACTTTTTCTTGGCACGGAGCAGAGATGAAGACCCAGCCTTTAAGTAATGAGAGCGATGAAAGGATGTATTCTGGAATAAAGATTAGTCCTTTGACATTGAAATGTGTATGAAGGCAAATTTGTGATTTTAATAAGATTTTTCTTTGTTTTAAGGTTATTTCTGAGTCTTGAGCTTCTTTTGAGAAACTGTGGAATACAACCCTGTGCTTAAAAAGGTTGTCGAGTTGTTGCAATCTGTGTTTTTGCTTCTTTTTTGAAGAGTTTCCCCCTCCCGAAATGTAAGGGGTCGTACATTTTCCTGCTGCTAGGACCCCATGGTAGAGATTTTCAACACCTCTGCAGCGCCACCACAGGGGAAACCCAAGTATTACATGCTATCTACCTGACTCAATCTGGAGCCCAGAGCTACTTGGTCCTGCAGAGAGCAGATCTTTGTAGCTGTTCTCTGTAATTGATGAAGGTCTTGGATTTTCACAGATTTCCCTAATACGAGATTTTAGAGAAAAAAAAATTCAATCGGACAAACCCCTTTAATTTAGCTTCACTAGATTTATTAAGGCCACATCAAGGCGTTATTAGACTTCTTTATCAGAAAATGACATTTTTTGTGTGTTAAATGTATTTAAAGGGAACCTATCATGTCAGATAGTGCTATTAATCTGCAGATACGAGGTTAATATTGTTATGGAGGTTCCCAGCCACCGTACTGAACTGGATGGCAAGTGCAGTACAGTGCGGCTCTACTAAGAAAGTGACGGATTTGGAGCTTTGTTCTGTGAATACATTTCTTACAATGGAAGAAAAGGAGGATTATGGCTTTATACCGTGTTGACACCTTCCTACTACCTAGTAAAGTTTTCGGCCAAGCCGTTCAGATGGGGAAGGGACTCAATTGAATATGACCCATGTTCATAGCGACCTGTCGAAGTATCTTCAATGGAAATGTGCTGTAAAATGGAGGCCATGATTATGGAAGATTGTCTGGTCAAAATCAGTGTCTTAGTTCATGAGTTGGGCATTTCAGTTTGCATGGTTTCCAGTACCATGTTTTGATGTCAAATGTCAGTTCCTGGTGGGTGCCACAAATTTGACAATGGGGAATGTCTCCGCTGCCTCTGCCCCTCTACCTTCACAATGACATTTGCACACGCTTATTAGATCCTTTAATAGAAAAAATAGGGTCTGAGACATTGTGTTGTGAATTTACTGAAAGACCAAGAAATATAGATACAGGGTGGTTCATTTATAAAATGGGAATGGTTGGTGATATCAACTTCCTGTTTGTGGCGACATGATGATGTGTTGCCCTCTTAATGCACTGAAGATGGCACGTTCCCTGAGTTTTTCCAGCAAGATTGTGCACCACCACATTATGGGTGTCAGGTCCGAGCATTCCTACATGAACAGTTTCCTGGAAAGTGGATTGGTCGTCGTGGGCCAGTTGAATGGCCACCAAGGTCTCCCGATCTGACCCCCTTAGACTTTTATCTTTGGTGTCATCTGAAGACAATTCTCTATGCTGTGAAGATACGAGATGTGCAGCATCTGAAACAACGGATACTGGAAGCCTGGGCTAGCATTTCTTCTGCGGTGTTGCTATCAGTGTGTCAGTAGTGGGAGAAGAGGGTTGCATTGACAATCCAACACAAGGGGGCAGCGCTTTGAACACATTTTGTAAGTGGTAATAAACTTGTAAATAACTCATGAAAGAATAAAGATAGGTTAAAACCAAGCACACCATTGTTTTTCTTGTGAAATTCGCAATAAGTTTGATGTGTCACATGATCCTCTTCCTATTGGAAAAAATAAAGTTGGATCCAAAATGGCTGACTTCAAAATGTCCACTATGGTCACCATAAACATTCAACATTAAAGCCTGATTTTAACCAGTGGATCATTTCCTGATTACACATTTCCTTTCAGCTGTGGATGAATAGATGAAATATTTATCGAAGAAATGTAAAGAAATTCTTCTGCACATTGGGAAAGAATCAACCACATATGATGGGTGTTCAACAAGTTATGTACATGTTCTCTCAGTGCTAGAGAGTAGAGTTGAGTGAATTTTTCAAAATTCGGTTCTGATTACGATCAGCGGCGAATATTGTATTTGCAGTATTCTCCTAACATCATTGGAGTCAATGGGAGTAGAAATTACTAAATATGGTTGGAATCGATCGTCAAACATAAATTCAGCATGAATAGGGTACCAGTATGGAAGATAAGTCGTTCATCTCCTACTAGAGAGTTGAGCTTTTCTGTGGAACTTGAGACACATCTGGACATACAACAGATGCAGTAGAAGTTGTCTAATAAAAGCACTGGAAGTGACAGGATGGGAAGTGCAGTACAGCGCGGCGCTACAAACAATGTGAGGGATTTGGAACTTTTTTCCGTGATTAAATTCCTTACAAAGGAAGAAAACCAGCATGATTGCTGTATATGGTGATTATGCATCTTCGTACTATCAAGTAAGTTTTGGGACAAGCAGTTTAAATGGGGTAGGGAATACATTTTAGATGACACCCATTCAAGGTGACCTGTCGGAGCATCTTCAGAGGAAATATGCCATAAGGTTTAGGCCAAGATTTTTTAAGATCAGCTGGTCAATGTTCTAGCTCATGAGTAAGGCATTCGGCTTGCATGCTGGAAGTTCCATGATGCTTTGATGATGTCAAAGGTCAGTTCCTGGGCGGGTGCCATAAATGTTGACGCCTGAGTAAAAAACATGTCGCCAGCATTTTAGCCAAGAGAATTTAGACCTGCTTAGAGAAAATACATGCTGTGAGGATCTGAGGTTGTGGGTTGTAGTAATAATAACCTAGGCAGGATAACAATGCAACTAATTTTTATTCCTTACTTCCAAGGCTGTGGAATCGGTAAGCCAAACCTCCAACTCCTCAATTTCCATGACGCCAACTCCACCAAAATGGGCTCGGACTCTTGACTCCACAGCCCTGCTTACTTCCATGGTCTTACAGCAATTCTGGGTAAATGGCCAAAATGCAATGCCCTTAGTCCACAAGTTCCCAACCCAGGATCGGTAGCTCCACTGTCCCCATACCAGATAATAGCCACTGGCTAACAACTTTTGGTTGGGCCACAGCTCTTGGTATCTCGTGCTGCTATAGTCTGCAGTCACATCCGGTGTTCCTCCAAACGAGATATCACTACCATAGCACGTGTATACCCCTCTAGCCAGCAATCACCCCTCCATTTTCTCATCAGTGTCCTAAATGCCCCAAGATGCCCCCAGCCCGTGCATCTTCTGCTTACCTTCATTGATTGGAAACCTTGCTTCCTGAAGCTGAACTGACGAGCAAGCAAATCTCTAATAAAACACAATAAGATCGATGTAACCAGTGCTATGTGCTAGAAAAAGTCTGCATCCCTCAGAGCCGTGGACTCTGCTTTATTGTTCATTGGTCCAATAGTCTTTAGTAAATGACCAGCTCCTCACACGCGCAACTTCTATTCTCAAATTATTCTGGGTGATGAAATATGGGTCCATCACTGTGATTCTGAGACCAAAGAAGGGTTCATGCAATGAAAGCACAAGGGGTCACCAACTCCAAAGAAATTTCTTGTCCAGCAGTCAGCTAAAAAGATAGCAGTAGTTTTTTTGGGACACAGGAGTTTTATTACTTTAATTTATGCATACAAGACAGCAATTACTGTAGACACCTATGCTTCAGCAATGAAGGCATTATGTAAGGCAATCAAAGAGAAACATTGTGAGTAGTTGTCGATAGCCAGAAATCTTTCAAATCACAATCTTCGGTCGGGAAATGCAACTTCATGTAGCTTAACCATCCTACAGTCCAGGCCTGACTCACAGTCGGGGGCTGGCTGGCAAATTTTAGCCTGGTGGGCAAGTGCACAGCAGTGACCCATGAGTAGCGCCCCATCCTTAACATTTTTTTTCCAGCTGCTTCATAGGCTGTATTCACACGACCATATTGTCTGTCTAAAGTGCTAACCATGGAGAAACCCGGCAGCACCTGGACCAGTTCAGATGAGGGTTTTTTTAGTGGTCAGATATAGTACATATTATGCTTACGTACTACCATTTTTAAAGCGGATATACATTTTATTCAGTCGCCATGACAGCACAACGAGAGAGGGGATCCGCCCTTCAGGGACAAGAAACCTCAGGTATAAAAGGGCGGCACCTCACTCCCCCGCCAGTTGGTTTCCTGTCCCTGACGGGGAACCTCTTCAGGCAGACCCTATGAAGAGGGTTGAAGATTAAAGAAGAGATCCCACATCTGACAGACCGACGCAGGTAGCGGGGGGCCCCCTACCTCGGTCTGGTCAGGTTGTGGAAGCACCACACGGCAGGGGCACTGTCTGTGTCGGTGGCAGCAGAGAGAAGCGGCCTCTGGGGGTGGCCGACTTCTATTGTGGGCCACGTGTACCTGGTAGGTATGTAGGGCTGTCTTCATGGGGTCGTGTCTGCCGGTGCCTCCGGGGGTCTGTGCGCTGCACGGGCGGGTGCGCGGATTGCTCCGGGCGGTGCTGGCGTCTCCCTGCACGTGTCGGCCGGCGCTGCTGCAGTCGCAACCGGAAGTGACGTTTCCGGATGTTGCGACGGGCGGCGCGGCTTGATGACGCGGCGGGGCATGCGCAGTAGCGCCGTCCCCGAGCAATGGTGGCGCCCTGTTGTCCGGATAGTGCCAGATCTCAGGGGCGGTGCGGGCGGGCCCTGGGGAGCGTGCCCTATCAGCACTTAGTGCAAATCGCACCACCTGGAATTCCTGCTGCCCCCCATCAGGGGGTGGTACCATGGGGGTATATTAAATGAGCTCATGTGGGCTGCAGGCTGCTCCTGATCCTTGGTTTTGCAATGGATTCATCGGACGGAGCATCGCGGCTGGTCAGACAGCAGCAGCAGCAGCATGAATTGGAAGAGCCTCAGGTCAGCTCCCAGCAGCGGTCTAATGGCAGTAGTCGCGCTGGTGGAGCTAGAGCGGCTCAAAGATCTACAAAGTCCTCAGGCCGTAAGGAACCTCCGGCTAAGAAGGACCCCCCCGATCACGGTACCATTCGCTACAGGGACGGGTAAGTGAGCTACGTGAAAGTATGCCTTCTGATTGCTGTCCCTTCTTGTATTCCCTCTCTCCTTATTAGGGGAGAAAATGTACCTCCAAATCCAAGCATAGGGAGTGTGCCATATGTACGGAGCCATTTCCAGAGGGACATAACAAGAAGCTGTGCAAATCCTGCATACAGCGTTTATTGGAGGAGGAGGCCCCTGACCTAACATCTACTCTTAGGGACTTGGTTAGACAGGAGGTCAGAGATTCCATGAAGTCCAGGTCTCAGAAATCAGTCTCCAAAAAAAGGAAAGAGATTTCATCCCCGGTGTCAGATGTGGATTCAGAGTCAGTTGGTGTGAGCTCAGATTCACTTCCGTCTTCATCATCCTCAGAAGATATAGAGTCCAGCCGAGCCTGTCTGTCGCTAGATAGGGTTAATCATCTAGTGAAGGCTGTTAACAACACCATGGGGATTGAGGAAACTCAGTCTGAAAATTCTATTCAGGACATTATGTTTAAGGGCATAGACCGTAAAACCCGAAGGGTTTTTCCGGTAGTTGAAAAAATCAAGTCGCTGATTACGAAGGAATGGAAGAAGCCTGAAAGGAAGGGTTCACTTCCACCAGCTTTCAAAAGGAGGTATCCTTTCGAGGAAGAGGCTTCGTCTTCCTGGGACAAGGTCCCGAAATTGGATGCAGCGGTGGCCAAGGCGTGCAAAAAATCGTCTCTCCCATTTGAGGATTTAGGTAACTTAAAAGACCCGCTTGATAGAAAAGCTGATGTGTTCCTTAAAGGGGCTTGGGAGACATCTGCGGGATCCCTGAGACCAGCAATTGCGGCCACTTGCACGGCCCGGTCATTGATGGTGTGGCTAAGCCACCTGGAAGACCAACTTAAGGATAAAACTCCTAGAAGTGAAATCCTATCGTCTATGTCCGTAATCCAGGATGCGGCAGCCTTCCTTTCCAATGCATCAGCGGATTCTGTTAGGCTGGCCGCAAGATCCTCAGCCTTATCCAATGCAGCCCGCAGAGCACTCTGGATAAAATGTTGGCCAGGAGATTTGCAGGCCAGATCAAAATTATGTGGCATCCCCTGTGAGGGGGTTCATTTGTTTGGTCCAGTGCTAGATGAGCTGCTTGAGAAGGCAGGTGACAGTAAGAAACGATTCCCTCTATTGAGAAGACCCTTTTATAGGCGGGATTACACCAGAGGATGGTCTTATCGCCGAAGATCCGATAGAGATCCAAATAGGGATTTGACCAGATATTACAGCAGCAGACGAAGAGGTAGAGGTTATATGTTTAACTCCTCTCGGGACTCTAAAAAACCTCAATGACTGGCGGGCCAGGTGGGTGGTAGGCTTTTGGCCTTCTACCCAGCCTGGTTGAAAATCACCAATAGTCCATGGATCCTCAGTATCATTAAAGAGGGTCTAAAATTTCAGTTCCATCATATGCCTCAGGACATATTTAAGTTAACTCCTATCCGTTCTTCTCCCGCAGAACAATTGGCATTGGAGTCAGAGGTCCAAGATCTCCAACATAAGGGGGTTCTGATTAAGGTACCCACGGAGGAACGAAGTAAGGGGTTTTATTCCCCTTTATTCCTGATAAAAAAGCCTGATGGGTCATATCGCACCATCATCAACCTTAAAGGCCTGAATGAATTCTTGCTGATCCCATCCTTTAAAATGGAATCTGTGAAAACCGCAATAAAACTTCTTTTTCACAGTTGCTTCATGGTCGTCTTAGATCTGAAAGATGCCTATTACCATGTCCCAATACATGTAAATCATCAGCGCTTTCTCAGGGTGGCGGTTTCTCTTGCCGGCACAGTACAGCACTTTCAATATCGGGCACTCCCCTTTGGTGTTGCAGTTGCACCCCGGGTTTTTACTAAGATCATGGTAGAGGTTATGGCACACCTTCACGAACAAAACATACTAATAATTCCCTACCTAGATGACTTATTGATTGTAGGACGTTCAGAGTCACACTGTAAAGACCAGTTGGAAAAAGTGATAGCAGCATTACATAACTTAGGATGGGTTATTAATCTCAAGAAATCGCGTCTTCAGCCCTTAACATCACAGGAGTTTTTGGGTCTTATTATAGATTCGGATCAGCAGGAATGTCGCCTGCCGGACTCAAAAGTCCACAGTATTCACCGACTGGTCACCAGAGCGATTAATAATCCTGTAGTCTCTTTAAGGGGAGCAATGTCACTTTTGGGTTCTCTTACTTCTTGTTTTCCGGCAGTGCTCTGGGCACAGTTTCACGCTAGGACTCTGCAGTGGGATGTTCTACATAATTTTCGTCGGCTGGACGCTAACCTAGATAACAAATTTTCACTATCTGTTGAGACCACTGATTCACTAGTTTGGTGGACACACATTCCAAATCTTCGTCGAGGGGTACCCTGGTCAAATCGAATCACGCGAATAATAACTGATGCTAGCCCCACGGGTTGGGGGGCTCACTGGGAAGATAACTGCATTCAGGGATTATGGTCCCAGCCTGAGCGAGCGTCATCCTCCAATCTAAAGGAACTGTTGGCGGTGGAACGTGCCTTAAATGGGTTCCTTATACCTCTACAGGGTAGACATGTCAGACTACTCTCTGACAACCAAGTGACCGTTGCCTATATTAACCACCAAGGTGGTACGCGGTCTAGATCATTAATGGACATTGCAAATCGTATTTTTCAGATGGCCGAGAATCACCTGCTCTCCCTTACGGCTCTCCACATAAAGGGAAAACTAAATACCATGGCCGATTATTTAAGCCGCAACGAGCTCAAACAAGGGGACTGGTCTCTGAAACCGGCTGTCTTCAATCAGATCGTACATTTGTGGGGATGTCCGGAAATAGATCTCTTTGCCAATCGAGGAAACAGAAAACTACATCAGTTCTGTTCCCTAAGTCCAAGGAACAACCCGTACGCAGTCGATGCTCTCTCAACCTCCTGGAACTTCAGTCTCGCCTATGCCTTTCCCCCTCTAAATCTAATTCCTATAGTTTTGAGGAAAATTCGGGAAGACAGGGCCCGAGTGATTCTGATAGCCCCGTTCTGGCCCAAAAGATCGTGGTTCCCATGGCTGAGAAGCATGTCCATTTCCCAACCATGGATCCTCCCAGAGATACCAGACCTCCTCTCCCAGGGTCCAGTCCTGCATCCACGAGTAACCAACTTACACCTAACAGCGTGGAATTTGAGAGGTCATTTCTAAAAGGGAAGGGATTCTCTCAAAATCTTATAAATATACTGCTTAAAAGTAGGAAAGCCTCCACGACGAGCATCTATGCCAGGGTGTGGAGAACATTCCTATCGAGTTCAGGAGCACAAATTGATCAAAGACCTGATATTACGCAGATCTTAGAATTTTTACAAAAGGGCCTAGAGATGGGCTTAGCCACCAGTACCCTCAGAGTTCAGGTTTCGGCCCTGGGGGCGCTATATAATTCTGACTTAGCCAGTAATCACTGGATATCTAGATTCTTCAAGGCTGTTACTAGATCCAGGCCGGTTATTAAACAAAAAATAGTCCCATGGGACCTAAATCTTGTGCTCTCAGCTCTAACACAAGCCCCGTTCGAGCCTATTGATACTGTCCCAATCAAAATCCTGTCGGTCAAAACAGCCCTTCCAAAAGTTGCTTCAAAATTTAATAGATCCCAAGAGGTGGTCCTACCTTCTTTCTGTTCTAATCCCTCTAATGATAAGGAACATAGGTTTCATTGTTTAGACGTACGCAGGTGTCTTCTTAGATACATTTCAGTAACAGACACCTGGAAAAAAGATCACTCCTTATTTTTATCCTACCAGGGAGCTAGGAAAGGGCATAGGGTATCAAAGAATACACTATCCAGATGGATTAGGGAGGCGATATCTCTCGCTTACACCGCAGGTGGCGTGGAAATTCCAGAAGGTATAAAGGCTCACTCCACTCGGGCGGTAGCCACATCCTGGGCTGAGAGAGCGGAGGTGTCGATTGAAGACATTTGTAAGGCGGCCACATGGTCTTCTCCATCTACCTTTCTTAAGCACTATAGATTAGATCTAGGTGGCTCCTCCGACCTCACGTTTGGGAGAAGGGTGCTGGAGGCAGTAGTCCCTCCCTAGTCACTTTTTTACTTCTCTGAAAGTCTCTCGTTGTGCTGTCATGGCGACTGAATAAATACGTACGCTACTTACCTGGTAGCAGTGTTTTTTCAGGAGCCATGACAGCACCCTTATATTCCCTACCCTCTTTTCTTTATTGGGATCGACACTTCCTGTAGTATAATTCCTAAGTTTACTCACTGGGTGAATTGTACCATATTTAATATTGTTTGTGTGCTACTAACCTAGAAGGTCCTCTTGTACTCTGTAAACCAACTGGCGGGGGAGTGAGGTGCCGCCCTTTTATGCCTGAGGTTTCCTGTCCCTGAAGGGCGGATCCCCTCTCTCGTTGTGCTGTCATGGCTCCTGAAAAAACACTGCTACCAGGTAAGTAGCGTACGTATTTTAGAAGTGTAGTAATGCAACGTATTCTGTTCTTTTCTACACTCCATAAAAAAAACAGTATCATCTCTATGCCGATGACACGCAGATCTACCTATCCGGACCTGACCTCACCTTCTTACCAAAATCTCACAATGTCTGTCTGCTATTTCAGCTTTCTATTCTGCTCGCTTTCTAAAACTGAACATAGACAAAACCGAATTCATCATCTTTCCCCTTCTCACTCTACCCCTCCACCAGACCTATCCATCAATGTCAATGGCTGCTCACTTTCCCCAGTCCCACAAGTCCGGTGCCTCAGGGTGATCTTCGACTCTGCTCTCTCTTTCAAGCCACATATCCAAGCCCTTGCCTCCTGCTGTCTCAAACTCAAAAATATTTCCCGGATCCTTGCATTCCTTGACCACGAAACCACAAAAACACAAGTGCACGCCCTTATCATCTCCCGCCTCGACTACTGCAACCTCCTACTCATTCAATAATATCTGCAAAAGAAAGGGGGGGGGGGGAGCCAAAACAAATGTAATAAGGCATAAAAAAGTGGGATAAATAAAGTATGTACATAGAAATCAATGTGGTCCAGTATTTTTAGAGAAAGCTCAAGGCACATTATGGGGAACTCCACAGAAATCCTGTAGTCACGTATAAGTCATATTTGTGGAAAAGAAAAAGGGAAATAGCATACCGTACTTCAGTTTATGAAAGCAGCATGTGTAGCCACTCGGTACAGAGTCTAGCAAAGACCACCTTCTCTGTTGGTGTAATTGATATAGAAGCTGTGAGTATCCCTATAGGGATCATGCTGGACAAAGGTGGTGGAGAGTGATGTGAATCGGACATAGATTACCTGCGGTGGTTATAAGTAGAATGGGACCGTCCGGTCCTAAAGGGGAATATAGAGTGTCCCACGATGCTGTGGGTATAAATCCGGAGGTTACCACTAGGTGTATCCATATGTAGACGGATCAGGTGGATGTGGGTAAAGGTCCAGAAGTGTATTACCTTAAGTGCCGTGTTGCTCCGGCATGACGCGGTGTCCGAATAGCATGGATCAAATGGGTGTGAACCAGAGTGAGAGGCGGGGAGAAAAACAGATGGCGATGGATAGAGTGAATCTGAGTGCCTGTTCCGCTGGATAGGTGTGTGTGATCCTTATACATCCTCAATATAGATGGCTCTAGGGGAATAAGAGACACAGATGAGTATATCCATGTGCAGCGCATCAGTAAATAGAGAACTAAGGATGACATGGTCATACATACATTCTAGGAACAAAGATATCGGCATTTAAGGAATAATAAAGTATTTCAAGACAAATTATGTGCTGGTTATCGTAATTATATATAGAAATTCTGTATATAGAAATGCATGACTCCTGCAACCAAAAATCACATAAATGACAATTAGTCGTATTCCCTGTTTAATCCCTTGGGACTCAGAGTATCCAATGTGTGGATCCAAAATGCCTCAGGGCCTTTGATTGTAGCCATCCTGTTGCCCCCCCCCCCACCCCCGTCTCGGGGCCTGAATATGTTCGACGACTTGATATTTCAGTTGAGAAATGTTATGACTAGAGTTGAACGACTTTTACTTTTTTAGGATCGAGTCGGGTTTCGTGAAACCCGACTTTCTCAAAAGTCGGGCCGGGTGAAATCGGCCGATTATTGCGAAAAGTTTGGGGGCCGACTGAAACACGTAACCCAATGCAAGTCAATGGGGAATCAAAGTCGGCAGAGAGTGGAGGACAGGAAAACACCTACAGTGCCCATTTTAATGCCAAAAACATCAATTCTTATTACTGAAGCTTGTCAATCTTAATTTACTTTATAATAATAGTTAGGCATTGAAAACGGGGGGTCATTTGGCTAAATTTGTGGGGTGGTAGGGCTGGCTCAAGTTTTTCATTGGCCCAGGAAACGCGGAATACGTCACGGCGGTGGAGCAGGGAGAGGTAAGCATTTAAACTTTGCAAGTGCTGTGATCCTGAGCAAGAAGGGGGGGCCCACTCGTTCGCATTGGCACTGGCACAGGGCCCCTCCTAGTACGGCGGTGTGAATGACGGCGGGGGCGCCTCCCACCAGCAGAGACACTTTTGCGTACTATGAGGGGCCCTGTGCCAGTGACATTGCCAACGAGTATGCCCCCCCACCTGATGAAGGAACCTGCAGTTTCATCTGCACCTTCCTCTTTGTCCCCGTGTAAGGTGGTATAGTATGCGGGAAGGCGAACCTGACTTTCAGCAGGGTCAGATTCTGGCTGTGTAGTGCAAGGGGAATGTAGTGGTCTGGGTCAATGTACCAGCAGAGTCATCTAGCAGTGGTTGGGCAATGGGCAGGATGACGAGGAAACACAGATAAATGGCCAAATAATAAAGTAGGCTAAATGCAGTTCAAAACTGGTAACAGGACTAAACAGGCGGCATAGCTTTGTTCAGTGGAGGACAACTGTAATGAGGCTGACAATTAGTAGGCCCGATAAAGTAAGGCTAAATGCAGTTCAAAATCGGTAACAGGACTCAACTGGCAGCAGAGCTTTGTTCAGCGGAGGACGACTGTAATGAGAGGCTGGCAGTTAGTAGGCCCAATAAAGTAAGTAGGCTAAATGCAGTTCAAAATAGGTAACAGGAGTAAACTGGCGGCATAGCTTTGTTCAGCGGAGGACAATTGTAAGGAGTGGCGCAGACAGACTTAGTAGGCCTAAAATAAAAAAGTAGGCTCAATGCAGTTCAAAATTGGTTACAGAGGTACACAGGCAGCATAGCTTTGTTCAGCGGAAGACAATTGTAAGGAGTGGCAGACAGTAGGCCCAAAAAAGTAAGTAGGCTAAATGCAGTTCAAAAGTGGTAACAGGAGTAAACAGGCGGCAAAGCTTTGTTCAATGGAGGACAGCAGTAATGAGTGGCGCAGACACAGTTTGCAGGCCCACATTAAAAAAGTAGGCTCCAAGCAGTTCAAAAATGGTAACAGGAGTAAACAGGCGGCATAGCTTTGTTCAATGGAGGACAGCTGTAATGAGTGGCGCAGACAGACTTAGTAGACCTAAAATAAAAAAGTAGGCTAAATGCAGTTCAAAATTAGTAACTGGAGTACACAGGCGACATAGCTTTGTTCAGTGGAGGACAGCTGTATTGAGTGGCGCAGACAGACACAGGTAGTAGGCCTAAAATAAAAAAGTAGGTTAAATGCAGTTCAAAACTGGTAACAGGAGTAAACAGGCGGCATAGCTTTGTTCAATGGAGGACAGCTGTAATGAGTGGCGCAGACACAGTTTGTAGGCCCACATTAAAAAAGTGGGCTCCAAGCAGTTCAAAACTGGTAACAGGAGTAAACAGGCGACATAGCTTTGTTCAATGGAGGACAGCTGTAATGAGTGGCGCAGACAGAATTAGTAGGCCTAAAATAATAAAGTAGCCTAAAATAATAAAGTAGGCTAAATGCAGTTCCAAATTAGTAACTGGAGTACACAGGCGCCATAGCTTTGTGCAGTGGAGGACAGCTGTAATGAGGGGCAGACACAGTAGGCCCAACCAAACAAGTAGGCAAAATGTAGTTTAATATTCGAAACAGGAGTAAACTGGCGGCTCAGCTTTGTTCAGTGGAGAACAACAAGCAGCGGCAGACACCGTTAGTAGGCCCAACCAAACAAGTAGGCCAAATGCAGTTTAATATTCGAAACAGGAGTAAAGTGGCGGCTCAGCTTTGTTCAGTGGAGGAGAACAACAAGCAGCGGCAGACACCGTTAGTAGGCCCAACCAAACAAGTAGGCCAAATGCAGCTTAATAATCTAAACAGGAGTAAAGTGGCGGCTCAGCTTTTTTCAGTGGAGGAGAACAACAAGCAGCGGCAGACACCGTTAGTAGGCCCAACCAAACAAGTAGGCCAAATGCAGTTTAATATTCGAAACAGGAGTGAAGTGGCGGCTCAGCTTTGTTCAGTGGAGGAGAACAAGCAGCGGCAGACACCGTTAGTAGGCCCAACCAAACAAGTAGGCCAAATGCAGTTTAATATTCGAAACAGGAGTAAAGTGGCAGCTCAGCTTTGTTCAGTGGATGAGAACAACAAGCAGCGGCAGACACCGTTAGTAGGCCCAACCAAACAAGTAGGCCAAATGCAGTTTAGTATTCGAAACAGGAGTAAACTGGCGGCTCAGCTTTGTTCAGTGGAGGACAACTGTAAGGAGTGGCGCAGACAGACTTAGTAGGCCTAAAATAAAAAAGTAGGCTACATGCAGTTCAAAATTGGTTACAGGAGTACACAGGCGGAATAGCTTTGTTCAGTGGAGGACAACTGTAAGGAGTGGCTGACACAGTTAGTAGGCCAAAATAATAAAGTGAGGTAAATGTCTGCCCAAAAAATGTTCATAAATAAACAGGCGGCATAGCTAGGTACAGGGGTGGGCTCCTCTGCTGAGTAGCAGACAGTGGTAGTTGGCGCAAAGTATTAACTGGTCTAAATGGAGGCCAGGGCCCCTGTATATTTTTGCTATCATCTATCATTTCAAAAAATTTGTATTGGCAGTGCCATTGAAGGATTTAACAGGACAGACTACACAGTGGTGGAGCAGGAAGAGGTAAGTTTGGCAAGTGGTAGAGCACTGTTTGACCTGGGGGGGAAGACACTCTCTCGTGGGCGGCGGTACTGGCACAGGGCCCCTCATATTACGACGGTGTGTCTGACGTTGGTTGTGTACCACCACCGTCAGAGACACTTCATTGTACTATGAGGGACCCTGTGCCAGTGCCGTCGCCCAAGAGTGGGCACACCCACCTGTCCAGGCAAATGGCACTTGCACGGGTGCCTGTGCTAGGTGGTGACCACGGCCCTGTGGGGGGAGTCAGCCCATTTAGGGAGGTAAAAAAATGGCCTATGGTGGACATTCAGCAGCTGCAAATGGAGGAATTGGGTCAGTCAGTCAGAGGAGGCTAAAAGCAAGACATTTTCCAGGCAAGCTACATGTCAGCAGGGTAAGGTGGGGAAAAATAATTTGAAATCCATGATTGGTTCATTTTAATGAAGGTTAGATCATCAACAATTTGGGTAGCCATACGAGTCCTTTTTTCGGTCAGTATTGAACCAGCAGCACTGAAGACTCTTTCTGATAGCACACTAGCAGCAGGGCAAGCGAGTTCCTGTAAGGCCAGTCTCACACATCCAGATAATTCCGGTACCGAAAAAAATCGGTACCGGAGTTATCCGTGTCCGTGTGTCCGTGTGCTCACGTGGCACATCAGTGTGGCACACGTGCGGCAGCCATGTGCCGACTGGGTGCCACACGGACCGTGCAGGAGACAGCACTACAGTAAGCGCTGTCCCCTGCTTTGGGTGCTGAAGCCGCCATTCATTTCTTCTCTCCAGCAGCGTTCCCTAAGTCCAAGGGACAACCCGTACGCAGTCGATGCTCTCTCAACCTCCTGGAACTTCAGTCTCGCCTATGCCTTTCCCCCTCTAAATCTAATTCCTATAGTTTTGAGGAAAATTCGGGAAGACAGGGCCCGAGTGATTCTGATAGCCCCGTTCTGGCCCAAAAGATCGTGGTTCCCATGGCTGAGAAGCATGTCCATTTCCCAACCATGGATCCTCCCAGAGATACCAGACCTCCTCTCCCAGGGTCCAGTCCTGCATCCACGAGTAACCAACTTACACCTAACAGCGTGGAATTTGAGAGGTCACTTCTAAAAGGGAAGGGATTCTCTCAAAATCTTATAAATATACTGCTTAAAAGTAGGAAAGCCTCCACGACGAGCATCTATGCCAGGGTGTGGAGAACATTCCTATCGAGTTCAGGAGCACAAATTGATCAAAGACCTGATATTACGCAGATCTTAAGGCCCCGTCTCACATAGCGAGATCGCTAGCGAGATCGCTGCTGGGTCACAAGTTTTGTGACGCAACAGCGACCTCAGTAGCGATCTCGCTATGTGTGACACGTACCAGCGATCAGGCCCCTGCTGCGAGATCGCTGGTCGTGTCAGAATGGCCTGGACCTTTTTTTGGTCGTTGAGGTCCCGCTGACATCGCTGAATCGGTGTGTGTGACACCGATCCAGCGATGTCTTCACTGGTAACCAGGGTAAACATCGGGTTACTAAGCGCAGGGCCGCGCTTAGTAACCCGATGTTTACCCTGGTTACCAGCGTAAATGTAAAAAAAACAAACACTACATACTCACCATCTGTTGCCCGTCAGGTCCCTTGGCGTCTGCTTCCTGCTCTGACTGACTGCCGTAAAGTGAGAGCACAGCAGTGACGTCACCGCTGCGCTCTGCTCTCACTGTACGGCGGCTCAGTCAGAGCAGGAAGCAGACGGCAAGGGACCTGACGGGCAACAGATGGTGAGTATGTAGTGTTTGTTTTTTTTACATTTACGCTGGTAACCAGGGTAAACATCGGGTTACTAAGTGCGGCCCTGCGCTTAGTAACCCGATGTTTACCCTGGTTACCCGGGTGCTGCAGGGGGACTTCGGCATCGTTGAAGACAGTTTCAACGATGCCGAAGTCGTTCCCCTGATCGTTGGTCGCCGGAGAGAGCTGTCTGTGTGACAGCTCCCCAGCGACCACACAGCGACCACACAGCGACGCTGCAGCGATCAGCATCGTTGTCTGTATCGCTGCAGCGTTGCTGTGTGAGACGAGGCCTTTAGAATTTTTACAAAAGGGCCTAGAGATGGGCTTAGCCACCAGTACCCTCAGAGTTCAGGTTTCGGCCCTGGGGGCGCTATATAATTCTGACTTAGCCAGTAATCACTGGATATCTAGATTCTTCAAGGCTGTTACTAGATCCAGGCCGGTTATTAAACAAAAAATAGTCCCATGGGACCTAAATCTTGTGCTCTCAGCTCTAACACAAGCCCCGTTCGAGCCTATTGATACTGTCCCAATCAAAATCCTGTCGGTCAAAACAGCCCTTCCAAAAGTTGCTTCAAAATTTAATAGATCCCAAGAGGTGGTCCTACCTTCTTTCTGTTCTAATCCCTCTAATGATAAGGAACATAGGTTTCATTGTTTAGACGTACGCAGGTGTCTTCTTAGATACATTTCAGTAACAGACACCTGGAAAAAAGATCACTCCTTATTTTTATCCTACCAGGGAGCTAGGAAAGGGCGTAGGGTATCAAAGAATACACTATCCAGATGGATTAGGGAGGCGATATCTCTCGCTTACACCGCAGGTGGCGTGGAAATTCCAGAAGGTATAAAGGCTCACTCCACTCGGGCGGTAGCCACATCCTGGGCTGAGAGAGCGGAGGTGTCGATTGAAGACATTTGTAAGGCGGCCACATGGTCTTCTCCATCTACCTTTCTTAAGCACTATAGATTAGATCTAGGTGGCTCCTCCGACCTCACGTTTGGGAGAAGGGTGCTGGAGGCAGTAGTCCCTCCCTAGTCACTTTTTTACTTCTCTGAAAGTCTCTCGTTGTGCTGTCATGGCGACTGAATAAATACGTACGCTACTTACCTGGTAGCAGTGTTTTTTCAGGAGCCATGACAGCACCCTTATATTCCCTACCCTCTTTTCTTTATTGGGATCGACACTTCCTGTAGTATAATTCCTAAGTTTACTCACTGGGTGAATTGTACCATATTTAATATTGTTTGTGTGCTACTAACCTAGAAGGTCCTCTTGTACTCTGTAAACCAACTGGCGGGGGAGTGAGGTGCCGCCCTTTTATGCCTGAGGTTTCCTGTCCCTGAAGGGCGGATCCCCTCTCTCGTTGTGCTGTCATGGCTCCTGAAAAAACACTGCTACCAGGTAAGTAGCGTACGTATTTTAGAAGTGTAGTAATGCAACGTATTCTGTGCTTTTCTACACTCCATAAAAAAAACAGTATCATCTCTATGCCGATGACACGCAGATCTACCTATCCGGACCTGACCTCACCTTCTTACCAAAATCTCACAATGTCTGTCTGCTATTTCAGCTTTCTATTCTGCTCGCTTTCTAAAACTGAACATAGACAAAACCGAATTCATCATCTTTCCCCTTCTCACTCTACCCCTCCACCAGACCTATCCATCAATGTCAATGGCTGCTCACTTTCCCCAGTCCCACAAGTCCGGTGCCTCAGGGTGATCTTCGACTCTGCTCTCTCTTTCAAGCCACATATCCAAGCCCTTGCCTCCTGCTGTCTCAAACTCAAAAATATTTCCCGGATCCTTGCATTCCTTGACCACGAAACCACAAAAACACAAGTGCACGCCCTTATCATCTCCCGCCTCGACTACTGCAACCTCCTACTCATTCAATAATATCTGCAAAAGAAAGGGGGGGGGGGGAGCCAAAACAAATGTAATAAGGCATAAAAAAGTGGGATAAATAAAGTATGTACATAGAAATCAATGTGGTCCAGTATTTTTAGAGAAAGCTCAAGGCACATTATGGGGAACTCCACAAAAATCCTGTAGTCACGTATAAGTCATATTTGTGGAAAAGAAAAAGGGAAATAGCATACCGTACTTCAGTTTATGAAAGCAGCATGTGTAGCCACTCGGTACAGAGTCTAGCAAAGACCACCTTCTCTGTTGGTGTAATTGATATAGAAGCTGTGGGTATCCCTATAGGGATCATGCTGGACAAAGGTGGTGGAGAGTGATGTGAATCGGACATAGATTACCTGCGGTGGTTATAAGTAGAATGGGACCGTCCGGTCCTAAAGGGGAATATAGAGTGTCCCACGATGCTGTGGGTATAAATCCGGAGGTTACCACTAGGTGTATCCATATGTAGACGGATCAGGTGGATGTGGGTAAAGGTCCAGAAGTGTATTACCTTAAGTGCCGTGTTGCTCCGGCATGACGCGGTGTCCGAATAGCATGGATCAAATGGGTGTGAACCAGAGTGAGAGGCGGGGAGAAAAACAGATGGCGATGGATAGAGTGAATCTGAGTGCCTGTTCCGCTGGATAGGTGTGTGTGATCCTTATACATCCTCAATATAGATGGCTCTAGGGGAATAAGAGACACAGATGAGTATATCCATGTGCAGCGCATCAGTAAATAGAGAACTAAGGATGACATGGTCATACATACATTCTAGGAACAAAGATATCGGCATTTAAGGAATAATAAAGTATTTCAAGACAAATTATGTGCTGGTTATCGTAATTATATATAGAAATTCTGTATATAGAAATGCATGACTCCTGCAACCAAAAATCACATAAATGACAATTAGTCGTATTCCCTGTTTAATCCCTTGGGACTCAGAGTATCCAATGTGTGGATCCAAAATGCCTCAGGGCCTTTGATTGTAGCCATCCTGTTGCCCCCCCCCCCACCCCCGTCTCGGGGCCTGAATATGTTCGACGACTTGATATTTCAGTTGAGAAATGTTATGACTAGAGTTGAACGACTTTTACTTTTTTAGGATCGAGTCGGGTTTCGTGAAACCCGACTTTCTCAAAAGTCGGGCCGGGTGAAATCGGCCGATTATTGCGAAAAGTTTGGGGGCCGACTGAAACACGAAACCCAATGCAAGTCAATGGGGAATCAAAGTCGGCAGAGAGTGGAGGACAGGAAAACACCTACAGTGCCCATTTTAATGCCAAAAACATCAATTCTTATTACTGAAGCTTGTCAATCTTAATTTACTTTATAATAATAGTTAGGCATTGAAAACGGGGGGTCATTTGGCTAAATTTGTGGGGTGGTAGGGCTGGCTCAAGTTTTTCATTGGCCCAGGAAACGCGGAATACGTCACGGCGGTGGAGCAGGGAGAGGTAAGCATTTAAACTTTGCAAGTGCTGTGATCCTGAGCAAGAAGGGGGGGCCCACTCGTTCGCATTGGCACTGGCACAGGGCCCCTCCTAGTACGGCGGTGTGAATGACGGCGGGGGCGCCTCCCACCAGCAGAGACACTTTTGCATACTATGAGGGGCCCTGTGCCAGTGACATTGCCAACCAGTATGCCCCCCCACCTGATGAAGGAACCTGCAGTTTCATCTGCACCTTCCTCTTTGTCCCCGTGTAAGGTGGTATAGTATGCGGGAAGGGGAACCTGACTTTCAGCAGGGTCAGATTCTGGCTGTGTAGTGCAAGGGGAATGTAGTGGTCTGGGTCAATGTACCAGCAGAGTCATCTAGCAGTGGTTGGGCAATGGGCAGGATGACGAGGAAACACAGATAAATGGCCAAATAATAAAGTAGGCTAAATGCAGTTCAAAACTGGTAACAGGACTAAACAGGCGGCATAGCTTTGTTCAGTGGAGGACAACTGTAATGAGGCTGACAATTAGTAGGCCCGATAAAGTAAGTAGGCTAAATGCAGTTCAAAATCGGTAACAGGACTAAACTGGCAGCAGAGCTTTGTTCAGCGGAGGACGACTGTAATGAGAGGCTGGCAGTTAGTAGGCCCAATAAAGTAAGTAGGCTAAATGCAGTTCAAAATAGGTAACAGGAGTAAACTGGCGGCATAGCTTTGTTCAGCGGAGGACAATTGTAAGGAGTGGCGCAGACAGACTTAGTAGGCCTAAAATAAAAAAGTAGGCTCAATGCAGTTCAAAATTGGTTACAGCGGTACACAGGCAGCATAGCTTTGTTCAGCGGAAGACAATTGTAAGGAGTGGCAGACAGTAGGCCCAAAAAAGTAAGTAGGCTAAATGCAGTTCAAAACTGGTAACAGGAGTAAACAGGCGGCAAAGCTTTGTTCAATGGAGGACAGCAGTAATGAGTGGCGCAGACACAGTTTGCAGGCCCACATTAAAAAAGTAGGCTCCAAGCAGTTCAAAACTGGTAACAGGAGTAAACAGGCGGCATAGCTTTGTTCAATGGAGGACAGCTGTAATGAGTGGCGCAGACAGACTTAGTAGACCTAAAATAAAAAAGTAGGCTAAATGCAGTTCAAAATTAGTAACTGGAGTACACAGGCGACATAACTTTGTTCAGTGGAGGACAGCTGTATTGAGTGGCGCAGACAGACACAGGTAGTAGGCCTAAAATAAAAAAGTAGGTTAAATGCAGTTCAAAACTGGTAACAGGAGTAAACAGGCGGCATAGCTTTGTTCAATGGAGGACAGCTGTAATGAGTGGCGCAGACACAGTTTGTAGGCCCACATTAAAAAAGTGGGCTCCAAGCAGTTCAAAAATGGTAACAGGAGTAAACAGGCGGCATAGCTTTGTTCAATGGAGGACAGCTGTAATGAGTGGCGCAGACAGAATTAGTAGGCCTAAAATAATAAAGTAGGCTAAATGCAGTTCCAAATTAGTAACTGGAGTACACAGGCGCCATAGCTTTGTGCAGTGGAGGACAGCTGTAATGAGGGGCAGACACAGTAGGCCCAACCAAACAAGTAGGCAAAATGTAGTTTAATATTCGAAACAGGAGTAAACTGGCGGCTCAGCTTTGTTCAGTGGAGAACAACAAGCAGCGGCAGACACCGTTAGTAGGCCCAACCAAACAAGTAGGCCAAATGCAGTTTAATATTCGAAACAGGAGTAAAGTGGCGGCTCAGCTTTGTTCAGTGGAGGAGAACAACAAGCAGCGGCAGACACCATTAGTAGGCCCAACCAAACAAGTAGGCCAAATGCAGTTTAATATTCGAAACAGGAGTGAAGTGGCAGCTCAGCTTTTTTCAGTGGAGGAGAACAACAAGCAGCGGCAGACACCATTAGTAGGCCCAACCAAACAAGTAGGCCAAATGCAGTTTAATATTCGAAACAGGAGTGAAGTGGCGGTTCAGCTTTGTTCAGTGGAGGAGAACAAGCAGCGGCAGACACCGTTAGTAGGCCCAACCAAACAAGTAGGCCAAATGCAGTTTAGTATTCGAAACAGGAGTAAACTGGCGGCTCAGCTTTGTTCAGTGGAGGACAACTGTAAGGAGTGGCGCAGACAGACTTAGTAGGCCTAAAATAAAAAAGTAGGCTACATGCAGTTCAAAATTGGTTACAGGAGTACACAGGCGGAATAGCTTTGTTCAGTGGAGGACAACTGTAAGGAGTGGCTGACACAGTTAGTAGGCCAAAATAATAAAGTGAGGTAAATGTCTGCCCAAAAAATGTTCATAAATAAACAGGCGGCATAGCTAGGTACAGGGGTGGGCTCCTCTGCTGAGTAGCAGACAGTGGTAGTTGGCGCAAAGTATTAACTGGTCTAAATGGAGGCCAGGGCCCCTGTATATTTTTGCTATCATCTATCATTTCAAAAAATTTGTATTGGCAGTGCCATTGAAGGATTTAACAGGACAGACTACACAGTGGTGGAGCAGGAAGAGGTAAGTTTGGCAAGTGGTAGAGCACTGTTTGACCTGGGGGGGAAGACACTCTCTCGTGGGCGGCGGTACTGGCACAGGGCCCCTCATATTACGACGGTGTGTCTGACGTTGGTTGTGCACCACCACCGTCAGAGACACTTCATTGTACTATGAGGGACCCTGTGCCAGTGCCGTCGCCCAAGAGTGGGCACACCCACCTGTCCAGGCAAATGGCACTTGCACGGGTGCCTGTGCTAGGTGGTGACCACGGCCCTGTGGGAGGAGTCAGCCTATTTAGGGAGGTAAAAAAATGGCCTATGGTGGACATTCAGCAGCTGCAAATGGAGGAATTGGGTCAGTCAGTCAGAGGAGGCTAAAAGCAAGACATTTTCCAGGCAAGCTACATGTCAGCAGGGTAAGGTGGGGAAAAATAATTTGAAATCCATGATTGGTTCATTTTAATGAAGGTTAGATCATCAACAATTTGGGTAGCCAGACGAGTCCTTTTTTCGGTCAGTATTGAACCAGCAGCACTGAAGACTTTCTGATAGCACACTAGCAGCAGGGCAAGCGAGTTCCTGTAAGGCCAGTCTCACACATCAGATAATTCCGGTACCGATTTTTATCGAGTTATCCGTGTCCGTGTGTCCGTGTGCTCACGTGGCACATCAGTGTGGCACACGTGCGGCAGCCATGTGCCGACTGGGTGCCACACGGACCGTGCAGGAGACAGCACTACAGTAAGCGCTGTCCCCTGCTTTGGGTGCTGAAGCCGCCATTCATTTCTTCTCTCCAGCAGCGTTTGCTGGAGAGAAGGAATGAAAAATTGTTTTGTTTTTTTTTTTTTTTGCGGTTGAAATAAAGTTCCCGGTAACCAACCACTTCCCACCCCTTGTGCGCCCGCCCGCTGGAAATAAAATACTCACCCAGCTCCCTCGATGCTTCCTCTCAGCGTCGCAGCTTGTCCTGTATGAGCGGTCACGTGGTGCCGCTCATTACAGTGATGAATATGCGGCTCCACCCCTATGCCTTGCCAGCCTCAAGATGTACACTGCCCAGCCATGACTGAGTTTCTTGCTGCAAGTACTCGGCCAGAACTTCTGCGGTGTGTCTGTTGTCGCCCAAACACTTCATTTCCAACACAGCCTGCTGACGCTTACCACTAGCTGTTCCATAATGGGACACCTCATGTGCAACACTGGCAGCTGCAGATGGAGTGGTCGTGCGACTGCGCTCTGTGGACGAGCTCTCGCTTCTGGAGGAGGAGGAGGAGGGGCGAACGCCTACAGCCAATTGTTTCCTAGACCGTGGGCTAGGCAGAACTGTCCCACTATGGCTGTCCCCTGTGGACCCTGCATCCACCACATTAACCCAGTGTGCCGTGATGGACCCATATCGTCCCTGGCCATGCCTACTGGTCCATGCATCTGTTGTGAGGTGCACCTTTCTACTGACTGATTGCCTCAGTGCATGGACAATGCGGTCTTTTACATACTGGTGGAGGGCTGGGATGGCTTTTCTCGCAAAGAAGTGTCGACTGGGTAGGTCATAGCGTGGTGCTGCGTAGGCCATCAGGGCTTTGAAAGCTTCGCTTTCAACCAACCAGTAGGGCATCATCTCTAACGAGATTAGTCTAGCAATGTGGGCATTCAAACCGTGTGTACGCGGATGAGAGGATGAGTAGTTTCTTTTCCTAACAAGAGTCTCTTGGAGGGTGAGCTGGACTGGAGAGGTGCATATGGTGGAACTAGCGGTGGTGGTGGTGGACATGGCCGATTGAGAGAGGGTTGGTGATGTTATTCTTGACGTTG
Source organism: Ranitomeya variabilis (assembly GCF_051348905.1). Classification (NCBI taxonomy): domain Eukaryota; kingdom Metazoa; phylum Chordata; class Amphibia; order Anura; family Dendrobatidae; genus Ranitomeya; species Ranitomeya variabilis. Next base: position 475,409,904 of record NC_135233.1, read on the forward strand.
ACCTACATACAGTGTTTCCTACCAAAAACCTTGTGATTCCCTGACTGCTTTGGCCTTGCGACGATACCTCCACATTTGCTGCTGGTGGTGTCCTAACTGGTGGGCTTACAGTGAGGGAAGCAATGTAGCGTTGCTGACTACCTTCATTCTGAGCAGGTGCACCAATGGTACAGGACGTTTGGTAGTTAGTCCAGGCTTGCAAGTGCATGCTGGTTAAATGTCTACGCATGCACGTTGTATTTAAATTTAGGGGATTCTTCCCTCTGCTAAAGGTCTTTGAGCATTTCTTACAGATAACTTTGCACTGATCATTCGGATCTTGGTTAAAAAATTGCCACACTCCACTCTTCCTACTATGCAATACCTTTTCAGGCATTGCACGCTGTGCTACTTTCACCGGATGGCCACGTTGTCCTAAAACTGTTTTTTTTTGGTTGACAAACTTTTTTGGCCTGAGACGGGCCTGCCAGATGAAAGCTGTTGTGATGTTGATGGCTGCTGCGGATCATCCTCCACCGCTTCTGAGCTACTGTCAGCGGCACCCTCTTCCCCCAATGGCTGCCAATCTGGGTCAACAACTGGGTCATCTATCACCTCCTCTTCACTGTCATGTGCACCTTTCTCTGTGTCACCGTGTAAGGTGCTATAGCGTTCGGGACTGGGCACCATAGTCTCATCAGGGTCAGTTTCTGGCTCCGTACACTGCGAGGGCAATGTAGTGATCTGAGTCAATGGAACAGCATAATAATCTAGCTGTGCATCAGTGCACTCCATGTCCGATTCATCTTGTAATGGGCTGTTAACAATTTCCCTTTCTAACCCAGTCACGGTATGTGTAAAGAGCTCTATGGAGTAAACTGTAGTGTCGCCTGCCGCATCCTTCACTTTAGGTTTGGGTGAAAGACACAAGGAAGCGACTTGTTCCTGACCGGGAGCATCCACTGACGACTCGCTGCTTTTATATTTGGAACTTTCGGAAGAGGAGGCGAAAGAGCTAGAGGCTGAGTCAGCAATGAAAGCCAAAACTTTTTCCTGCTGCTCCGGCTTTAAAACTTGTTTTCCTACTCCCAGATAAGGGAGCCTTCGAGGCCTTGTGTAGGCAGACGATGACGCTGGCTCAACACCTCCAGCCTTAGCTGCTATTTTGCTTTTCCCACTACCACCAGATGCTCCACCACCACCACCATCAGTACCAGCTGGCAACGACTGCCCACGGCCTCTTCCACCAGACTTCCTCATTTTTGGGAAAATACAACCAAAATAACAACCGTTATATGGTACTGTATAACAAGGTAGAAGGTGTATATAAACTTGTTGAGAATTTAATTCTCCTTTTTTGGGGGGGAGACTGCACCACAACTCAGGCCCAGTGTATAACACAACACAATGTACGTGGCAGCAAGTGGCTGGCTGATATACCACAAACTAAGAGGACTGAGGTATATCCACTTTGTGAGAATTTCAATCTCACTTTTTTTGGGGGGGAGACTGAACCCAAAGTCAGGCCCTGTGTATTTTACAACGCAATGTGAGTGGCAGCAAGTGGCTGGCTGATACACCACAAACTAAGAGGACTGAGGTATATCCACTTTGTGAGAATTTCAATGGTGTTCCCCATAAGGTGCCTTGAGCTTTCTCTATAAGAATACTGGATCACATTGATTTCTATGTACATACCGGTACTTTATTTATCCCCCTTTTTTATGCCTTATTACATTTGTTTTGGCTCTTTCCCCCCCCCCCTTCCCTCCTTTTTTTGCAGATGTTATTGAGTGATGTTGATCTGCACCCTGTAATGTATTATGGACTGTGCTGAGTCGTGTTTCCTGTATTTTTGTTCTTTTGTTCTTTGATCATTGTAGCAACTGAGGAAGGTCTCCCAGACCGAAACGTTTTGGTACTACAATAAATATACAGAGTTGCTTTACACTTAAGGCTACTTTCACACTAGCGTCGTTTTGAATACGTTGCAATGCGTCGTTTGGGAGAAAAAATGCATCCTGCAATGTTGCCCGCAGGATGCGTTTTTTCCCCATAGACTTACATTACCGACGCATTGCCACACGTCGCAACCGTCGTGTTTTGGCGGACCGTCGGCACAAAAAAAGTTACATGTAACTTTTTTTGCGCGTCGTGTCTGCCATTTTCGACCGTGCATGCGCGGCTGAAACTCCGCCCCCTCCTCCCCAGACATTACAATGGGGCAGCGGAAGCGTTGTAAGACTGCTTCTGCTGCCCACGTTAGGCATTACTTTCACAATGCGCGTCGGCACGTCGGGCCGACGCATAGCGGCGGCCCCGTGCCGATGCTAGTGTGAAAGAAGCCTAAGTTGAGTGCCAGGTTCTTTGTATCTGTTACACATGGTGTGGGAACCTACCTGTCCACCTTTGGAGTAGTGCTCACGTCTATTACTTTCACAAAACCCTAACTATGACATACAAAGCCATCCACAACCTGTCTCCTCCATACATCTGTGACATGGTCTCCAGGTACTTACCTACACGCAACTTTCGATCCTCTCAAGGTCTCTTCCTCTACTCCCCTCTCATTTCTTCTTCCCACAACCGCATACAAGACTTCTCCCGTGCTTCCCCCATACTCTGGAACTCTACCACAACACATCAGACTCTCGCCTACCACGGAAACCTTCAAAAGGAACCTGAAGACTCACCTCTTCTGACAAGCCTACAGCGATCCTCAACCTACTGAACCGCCGCACAACCAGCTCTACCCTCTCCTAGTGTATCCTCACCCATCCCCTGTAGACTGTGAGCCCTCGTGGGCAGGGTCCTCCCTCCTTATGTACCTGTGTGCCTTCTATCGCTCATGTTTATTGTATTTGTCTATATTTGCCCCTTTCACATGTAAAGCGCCATGGAATAAATGGCGCTATAAAAATGTCTAATAATAATAAAAATGTCTAATAATAAAAATAACCATATCAGAGTAAAGGTGGTCACACATAAGCACAGGTCTGCCAGATACCTAGGAATTAATATTTTGTGTTTTTCCATACATACTTGATCAAGCAAGTCAACACTGCAACCTTCAACTGCACATTATAGTGATGCACCAGCCACTAATTATCCCGTGCATCGTCCAACGTCTGTGCACACAGTATACAGTATACCACATACAGAACAATATACAAAGGAGAATATATCACTGCTATATAGAGACGAACAACTTACGGTAATTTGCAGGACTGCCACACTGGTCAGAGGAATATTTAGTGGTTTCTCTATAGGAGCCCTGTGACCGTCTCCTACCGATAGCATTCTCTTTCTCTACCTTTGATTTGTAGCCAGGCACAATGTCATGTATGTGTCATGCCGCAAAGATGACATCACGCAAGGACTACACATCAAAAGAGGAGTCAGATGTCAGCAGGTAGGAGGAGGCTCGCAAGGCTCTGGTCTGGTGGCCACCGACTACTGATGTGACTGTTGACCAGTGTCCTGAAGATCAATTTGCTCATCTGTACTGGAATATGATATATTATAACTTTACACATCAAATATTATATACAGGATAGCATGTGACATTTAAATACTACACTATGACTACAGAACATCAGATATCACACCATTCACATATCCTGTGTATAATATTGGATGGTGGTATCACAGTATACTACATCCAGTATACAGCATAATAGGTGATGGTATGTGATATACTGTGATACAGACATCAGAGATTATACCAGCCGCCTATTATCCTGTATATAATATGGGATGTCTGTGCATATAATATACCACATACAGGATAATATGTATCTAGTGCATATTACACTACGACTACAGACATCAGATATTACACCAGTCACATATTATCCTGTATATACCATCTGATGTCTGCACACAGTATATTACATCCAGTATACAGGAGAATATTGTATATGGTGTGCTGTGATACAGACATTAGGTGGTATATACTGGTTAATATATGATGGTAGATATCAGGTGTGGGCAATTAGTTTTCCCCAGTGGCCACATGAGAGACTCTGACTGTTGTGGGTGGCTTAACTAATAGACTGAAAGGAATTCTGCTCAATATTAATATTAAATGCAATTAATATAAAATAATGCTATCGCTTAATATTGAGCAGAATTAAGTATCCCAACATCCCCCTATATACCGTATGAGCCCCCACATAGCCCCCTATATACCATATGAGCACACACAGCCCCTATATACTGTATGAGCCCACACACAGCTCCCTATATACTGTATGAGCACACATAGCCCCCTGTATACAGTATGAGCCCACACACAGCTCCCTATATACTGTATGAGCACACATAGCCCCCTGTATACAGTATGAGCCCACACACAGCCCCCTATATACTGTATGAGCACACATAGCCCCCTGTATACAGTATGAGCCCACACACAGCTCCCTATTTATTTTTACTAACTTATATAGCACCATTAATTCTACAGTGCTTTAGACATTATCACTACATATAATATGAGACCCACATAGCCCCTATATACAGTATAAGCCACACACTTAGCTCTTATATACCATGAGCCCTCATATAGCATCCTATATACAGTATGTGCCCCACATAGCCTTCTTCATACAGTATGAGCCCCCACATAGCTTTGTATATGCAATGTGAGCCACCACATAGCCTCTCTCTAGTGTGAGCCCCCCATAGCCCATATACATTGCGTCAGCCACTACATAGCCCTTTGACAGTGAGGGTGATCAATGAGTGGAACAAGCTGCTGCGAGAGGTGGTGAGTTCTCCTTCAATAGAAGTCTTCAAACTGAGGCTGGACAGACATCTGTCTGAGATGGTTTAGTGAACCGTGCATTGAGCAGGGGGTTGGACACGATGACCTGGAGGTCCCTTCTAACTCTAACATTCCATGATTCTATATATAATATGAGCCCTGACGTAGCATCCTATATAGTATGAACCCCCTCATAGCCTCCTAAACACGGTGTGAGTCTCCACACAGCCTATATACAGCATGAGCCTCTACATCAGAGGTGTCAAACTGCATTCCTCGAGGGCCGCCAACAGGTCATGTTTTCAGGATTTCCTTGTATTGCACAGGTGATAATTTAATCACCTGCACAGAATGATTCCAGCACCTTGTGGAATGCTAAAGAAATCCTGAAAACATGACCTGTTGGCGGCCCTCGAGGAATGCAGTTTGACACCTCTGCTCTACATAGTCTCCTTCATAAAGTAAGAGCCCCCACATAACCACCTATATACAGTATCCGCTCCCACATAGCTTCCTATATACAGTGTGAGACCCACATAAGCCCCGTTATACGGTACAGCAGATGAGATGTAGGGACATCATCATGTTTGCTGTGTCACTTTCACACTCCTGATTGGTGGACGTAGGAGCCGGCGGCTCCATTTTCCACCAATGTATTCGCCGCTGTCTGCATCCTGAGTATGCAGACGGTGGTGATATTGGAATAGTGGAGGGTATGATGCGGCCCATGGGCCACAGTTTTCAGCCCTTTGGCTGTCTCGGTCCGTGGGCTGTATTTTGTAGTTACAGTATAATATATACCAGACATGGGCAGACATCTGATATTATAGCAGTGTGTATTTTTTTAACATCTTATGCCTGTATTACAGTAGATCATACATTAATCTGTATGTGATATACGTACACAGACATACCATGCACTGTACTGATCACACTTGGACGTGCCTACAGGACATCACATATTATACATATGGAGCCGTATGGTACAATCTGTGATGTGCTGTAGGTTCAAGTGTGGTCAGTCAGCATTTACCCCCCGGCCCATCCCACCCCTGCTCCCAGAAATTACTTTCTATTTCGAAACCTGAAGACATTTCTGTATGGGAAGCAATTTCCTGATGATAATGAAGTAAAAAAAGCAGTGACGGGGATCCTGAAGCAGCAAGAAGTCTCCATCTATTCTGAGGGCATCTCATCACTGGAAGCGAACTGGAATAAGTATGTTGAAGGCAAGGGGGATTACATCGAAGAGTTGCAATTTTCTCAGAAACTTTTGTTTTCGTCTTCAGATAGATAAGTTATTGAACATCCTTCATATTTCTATAATTTTCCATTTTTTTGGTCAATCCTCATTAAAATGTGCATTTCTGACCACATTATGAAAGCCCCAATGTGTTATATCTATAGGGCGTGCAAATGCTTTATAGCATCTATGTAGTACCATTGAAGACTAATCTAACTCAGTGTAGTTTTTTCGGGAATATGCTTTGGGATGTTGAATAAAATGCTGGCACATCTGGTAATGAGAAAGCCCTATTTTTTTTATCGTAAATACGAAAAAATGCAAAGTTCTTGTAAAAAGGTTGCAATTTGCTTCTTATTAAAAATATTCTCCATTCCTTAGTTTAGTTGCAACTTGCCACCTTATCAGTGGCCAGTCTCCAAGGCAAGGGGCACAGTGCTTACAATCTCTTCTATAGAGCTTGTAAGTGCTGTTCTCAAGCAGTCGCTATATCCAGCTGGCTTGATTTCTCCTGCCCTCTTCTGATGCTCCAGAGGCAAAGCTACCATATACAGAATCATTGGAGAATGCACAGTGTGTTTTGTGTCTGTTCTTAGATCATTTGAACTGTCCTATAGGGGAAAATTCATTTTTCAAGAATTCTGCTTTTTTTTGTAACTTTTATTGTTAATTCAGTCTGTAAAGTAATGGTTGTGAACCTGAATTGTGTATTTGATATTTTTGACTGTTCAATGTCATATGCACTTAAGCACTTTTGACTCAGCACGTCTTAGATTATATGCTATTGTGAGAGTTCACCTTACTGTAGAGGCGTAATGGGAGAGCAATATGCACAGGGCCATATGGAGCGGCCCCCAAACGCAGGGCAGCGGGGTACTCGGTACCGGGTCTCTCTATCTCGGTTCTGGGGATGTCACGGTGGCCCTGCTAAGGGGCGCCCAATCAAAGGAGTAGGTAGAAGTCTGTCAAGTGTTCGTGACGCCACCTGTGGTATTCGGTCAGAATGACCGATGCTGCTAGGGGTCCGCTGGGGTGATGGAATGGCAGCTAGATGGTATACCTTCCCACAGGTGAAGTGTAGCGCCCCCACCGCCGCAGGGCCGAGGGGTTACCCGGTACCGGGCCTCTGAGTCTCTGCTCTGGGGTTGTCACGGCGGCTAGGCCCGGTCCGTGACCCTGCCGTGGGGCGCACAGTCTATAATATGTATAAATGACAGTGGTGGGGTGCGGTGCAGTAAATAACGAGGACACCAGGTTGCAGTCTCTTTACCTCTTTACTGAAGATCTCTGGGTCCTCAGTCCAGAATACGGTTCACCAGGCTGCGCAAGTCCGGCCGGTCCGATGGCACCTCCAGAGCTCACTTCACAGGTGGAAATCGGTGCCTTCCTTCTAGCGCTATGTGTTGCGGTCCTCCCCTGCTGTGCTTACGGAAAGTCCCCACAACCGTTGTGTCTGTTTCTTAAGTTCCCTCACAACTCGATTAAATGATGTTCTTCTAATCCTCCGTCCCTCCCTGCTGTTCTGGTTGGGACGGCACCCGTTTGACGGGTAGGCTCGGAGCTCTTCCAGGACCCTAGAGTCGCCCCTCTCCACAAGGTGCCCCCCAAGACTTCATAGGTGATTTGTGTGAGACAGCCCGCCTTAAACTGACTGTCCTGCCGCTGTTTAGAGTATTGCTTGAAGCTGAATGTTATGATACTCCCTCGGCGTTCTGGCCACCGGTAGTGCGCCTCAGTAGGGTGTTGCTCCGGTCTTACAGCACGACCCCTACTGGTATTCTCCTATTGCTTGATCTCGTTTCTCACTCAGCACAATCTATCTCGCTTCTAGTCCTTTCTTGGGCACCGCCGCTTCCCGGAGCAGGCGCGAACCCGTTACGTTCTTTCCAATGCCAAGCCTCTGTCAGGATCCCACCCCTGACAGAGACCCTACTGTCTCTTCCTCCACAACACCCTCTGCCACCAGGTGTTGCTTCGTCCAATCCAGTCAGCTTTCTGATCTAACTTCCTGCCTGACCCCCAGTTTACCCACTATGGTGGGGAGTGGCCTAATGAATAGCACCCTTAGCTCCCCCCGGAGGCCCAGCTGTGAAATGTATTGGTGTCTGGGATACCTGCTCAGATGAACTCCTTCAGTGCCATCGGACGCACCGTAGCTCCCCATAGTGGCGGAGCCACAGTACTGCAACGACCAGGACTCTGGGGCGCTGCACTCCCCCCTGGTTAAACACAGTACTCCGGGACTGGGAAGAAAACAACAATACAAGTTAGCAAAAAGACATACAATTTTGTTGAGTGCAATAACAATAAGTATACTTGAACAGGCTTCCCTTTATGGGAGGTGAGGACACTTAAACGTTACAAACATGGTTAAATATCATAGCAACATGCTATAATTAACTTCTCTTACCCAACCGGGTATTCTACTAAGTACAAAATTGTTGAACAATAATTTAACTTTGCCTTTAAGGACATACACTCTTAATCCACTAAAGACCTTCCTATAATCACATTATAAGGCAATTTAACTTTTACATTCTCCTACTTTGGATCTGCAGGACCGCCTGTCCTATCGGCACCAGACCTACTGCCTCTCCTTTCTGTTACAGGACCGCCCCGTTCAGCCAGGGCCTACTGCCTTTTCAACTACTATACACAGTATAGAACATAACATTACTTTCAGTTTAAGAGCACTAAGTCATCTCTACATGACTCCTATGAGGACTCAGGGTTTACCTTCTATCCTAACTATCTATCAACATTATCAAGCATTTTCTTCTGAACATTAAGCCTTCTCATTATCTTTCTTTCTTGCATGCTGGACACCACGTCTATCCCTACGGGTCCACTGCATCCTTCTTCTATCTTTCACCTTTTACTTCTGAGAGCACATCATCAGTATTTCTTCACATTTAACTAATTAAACACATATAACTTTTCTCATATAAGCATTATCATCTCTTTTTTTGGTCAAGACATTATTGCTTCCTATCTTAAGCAATATCACAGTTTAAGCATAACAAATGAACATCCCCTTTAAGAGGGGACCAAGTCTCTATGAGGTAGCATTTCTTCTCAAGCTACCAGTCCATACTCAGCAAAGGTTCCAGTGCGGTATCTTCGCAATGAGTCCTTTTCTGATGGGTGAGGACAAACCGGGATCACCTTGCCGTTGTTCGGGCACCTGCTGTTCATCGTCGCCGTCCGGCATTCGGCGGCAATGCATGCATCTGACTCTGCCATTTCTCCAAGGTCGAGCTCCTCCTTCACCTCGTTCCCGCCATCGCAAGTCAGGGGGCGGTTCTCTGCTTTGAGGCAGGTCATCGCTTTGCAACAAGAGGCGCATGGGGCGATCACCGCTTCTGGCGCCACTTTGGTAGTCCCCTCCCATGGCACGCCCTCCTGCTTCTCTGGCGTAGCAATGGCGGCGGTTTTTGGCGGGAACTTTTGCCGGTAAATGGCGCAGCACAGTCTTTGCAATAAAGTACAGTCCAAGCACAACAAATTACAGTTCCAAGGCACACATGACCTGATTCTTCAGGCTTAAGTAGATCCTGTTCGTGACGCCAAATTGTAGCGCCCCCACCGCCGCAGGGCCAAGGGGTTACCCGGTACCGGGCCTCTGAGTCTCTGCTCTGGGGTTGTCACGGCGGCTAGGCCCGGTCCGTGACCCTGCCGTGGGGCGCACAGTCTATAATATGTATAAATGACAGTGGTGGGGTGCGGTGCAGTAAATAACGAGGACACCAGCTTGCAGTCTCTTTACCTCTTTACTGAAGATCTCTGGGTCCTCAGTCCAGAATACGGTTCACCAGGCTGCGCAAGTCCGGCCGGTCCAATGGCACCTCCAGAGTTCTCTTCACAGGTGGAAATCGGTGCCTTCCTTCTAGCGCTATGTGTTGCGGTCCTTCCCTGCTGTGCTTACGGAAAGTCCCCACAACCGTTGTGCCTGTTTCTTAAGTTCCCTCACAACTCGATTAAATGATGTTCTTCTAATCCTCCGTCCCTCCCTGTTGTTCTGGTTGGGACGGCACCCGTTTGACGGGTAGGCTCGGAGCTCTTCCGGGACCCTAGAGTCGCCCCTCTCCACAAGGTGCCCCCCAAGACTTCATAGGTGATTTGTGTGAGACAGCCCGCCTTAAACTGACTGTCCTGCCGCTGTTTAGAGTATTGCTTGAAGCTGAATGTTATGATACTCCCTCGGCGTTCCGGCCACCGGTAGTGCGCCTCAGTAGGGTGTTGCTCCGGTCTTACAGCACGACCCCTACTGGTATTCTCCTATTGCTTGATCTCGTTTCTCACTCAGCACAATCTATCTCGCTTCTAGTCCTTTCTTGGGCACCGCCGCTTCCCGGAGCAGGCGCGAACCCGTTACGTTCTTTCCAATGCCAAGCCTCTGTCAGGATCCCACCCCTGACAGAGACCCTACTGTCTCTTCCTCCACAACACCCTCTGCCACCAGGTGTTGCTTCGTCCAATCCAGTCAGCTTTCTGATCTAACTTCCTGCCTGACCCCCAGTTTACCCACTATGGTGGGGAGTGGCCTAATGAATAGCACCCTTAGCTCCCCCCGGAGGCCCAGCTGTGAAATGTATTGGTGTCTGTGATACCTGCTCAGATGAACTCCTTCAGTGCCATCGGACGCACCGTAGCTCCCCATAGTGGCGGAGCCACAGTACTGCAATGACCAGGACTCTGGGGCGCTGCAGAAGTATGTCCCCAGGGCTTCCCACGAGGTGTAGGTGGTGATGGTGTAGATCGCAGTAAATGACAAGGACACAGGGTTGCAGTCTCTTTACCTTTTACTGTAGACTTCGGCATCCACAATCCAGAGCACTGCTAACAGGGCTGGCTGAGACCGGCCGGTCCGAAGGCACATCCAGAGTTCCCTTTACAGGTGGAAATCAGTGCCTACCTACTAGCGCCTGTGTGCTGTAGTACCTCCCTGCTGAGCACCACGGGATAGTCCTCACAACTCTTGTATCTGTTTCTGATGTTCTCTCTCCGTCCCCCAGTTGGTATGGCTAGGATGCACCCGTATGACGGGGTAGGCCTGGAGTTATTTTATAGGGACCCTAGAGACCCCCCTCTCCCACAATTGCCTCCGTTGTCTGCTTAGGTGTAAAGGTGAGACAGCCAACCTAGAGTTAACTGCCCTGCCGTAGTTCAAAGTAATGCGTAGAGCCTGTTACTTCCTCGGCGTTCCGGCCACCGGCTACGCGCCTCAGAAGGATGTTGCCACGATCTTAGGGCACGACTCCTCCCGGTACTATCTCCTAGTGCTGTGATCTCGTTTCTTACTTCTCCACAATATACTCCGCTTGTTGTCCGTTCTTAGGAGGCCGCCGCAATGAAGTGCAGGCACGGCTCCGTAACGATCTGTCTCTTGCTAGGCCACTGTCAGGATCCCACCCCTGGCAGGGACCCCCCTGAGTCTTCCCAAGCAATGCTCTCCTCTCACTAGATGCTACCTGGGCAAAACCCAGTCAGCTTCTCTCTAACTTCCTATCCAACCCCCAGTTTACCAGAGTGTGAGGAGTGGCCTAGTAAATAGAACCTTTTGCTCCCCCTGGTGGCCGGAGTGTGCAGTGTAATGTGTGACTGTGATACCTGGTCAGGTGAGCTCTTTTAGTACAATCAGACGTACCATCACTCCCCTTAGTGGCAGAGCGACAATACTGCACGACCAGGACTCTGGGGCGCTGCACATACAGCTCACTAGTATGAGTTACAAAATCCAAGGATTTGACAAGCTTCTTGCATTGAAAACTTATTCCTTTTGTTCCTAACAAAATACCTTGCAATGATCCCGAAGAGGCAATTAACGAAGGACAAATTACAACTTTACTGCATCATCAATCTTTAAAGCACAATCCACATTATCTGGAATCCTCCTCTTTCTTCACACTTCAAGTGTCTATGTATTCATCGAACAATGTCTCAATTAGTCCTTTTGAGACCAGTAGTTCCTCAAGAGACCACTGTCAACTAGTAATGAGCGAGTGAGTGTACTCGTTGCTCGGGTGATCTCCGAGTATTTGTTAGTGTTGGGAGATTTAGTTTTCATCACCTCAGCTGAATACATGTGGGGGTTGCCTGGTTGCTAGGGAATCCCCACATGTAATCAAGCTGTCTAACAGATGTAAATCATTCAGCTGAGGTGATGAAAACTAAATCTCAGAGCAGTCATAAATACTCCGAGACCACCCGAGCGTGCTCGGGAAAACCCGAGCAACGAGTATATTCGCTCACCACTACTGTCAACAATACTGTTTCAAGTTTCTCCTATTTCTGGATTGCCCCTAGACCATACACATCTTGGTGTTTCCCAGTTTACTCTGCACTGATGTTTGAAGACATTATGCCAGAGCAGGTATGGACTGGGGCTGAAATTCAGTCCTGTCATTTGTAATCACACAGCCGGATGTTGTCCCCATCCCCAAGAACCAGATGGGATATATTACTAATATTACCCTGGATGGAGGAAAAGAAGATTTTCTACAAGACTAATAATTGTAATGATACCCGTGGCTGCTGTGGTAAGTGACGGAGTCAGCAACTTTGTGCTCCATCACAACTATTAACAGTATGGGTATCCTGAGAACATCGATTCTATTAACAACGTAGCATACAAGGGAGCCCATGACCAGACAGGCCCTGCTGGCATTTGTCAGATGGTCAGTCCGACCCTGTTTTCCACCTCACTTTAGGAATTGAAATCAATGAACAGATTGGTTAGATGTGTTGGGCAGCTATGTCTATTTTTCTTGACCTTCCCATAAGTGCCGGGAGTCATATTGCTGACTTACCCAGAGTTTAGTTCTCAGGCAAAAATGATGGCCCAGTGGTTAGCACTGCTGGTGCCCTGGGTTCAACCCTGACTGAGGACAATGAGATTCCTCCTCTCAGGTGTACTTTAGAAATTGTAGTCAGTGACTGTAAATGGGACCTGCTCTAGTTTTTCCTGACCTTCCCATAGGTGCTGAGAGTCTTAAAGATGACTAACTCAGAGGTTAGCACTTGGGCAGCATGATGGTGCAGTTGTTTCACTGTTGCTGTCTAATGCTGGTGCCCTGGGTTCATCTCTGACTGAAGACAATGAGATTCTCTTCTCAGGTGTATTTTACAAATTGTAGTCAGTGATTGTAATGGTACCTGCTCTAGTTTTTTCTGACCTTCCCATGAATGCTGAGAGACCCATTGATGATCTGGCTATAAACTCTCAGGCAGCACAGTGCTCAGTGGTTACCTCCATTGCCATCCTACACTTGGGTCCTTAGTTCAACTCTTACTGAGGTCAATGAGATTTCTCCTCTCAGACACATCTCAGAAAATGAAATCAGAGACCTCAAAGAAAACCTGCTCTAGTTTTTCCTGATCTTCCCATAAGTGCTGGTAGCAATATCAATGACTTTGCCAAAAGGTATCTCCTGAGCAGCACGGTAGCTCAGTGGAAAGTACTGGTGCCTTGTATCATGGGAGTTCAGGGTTCAAATCCCATCATGGATGACATCAGCAAAGAGTTTGTATATTCTCCCTGTGCTTGACTGGGCTGCCACCCATGCTCCAAAGACATACAGATAGGGGCCAGTGATGGCGTTACCTGTATCAAGAGGTAAACAGCTGCTATCCTGTGTTTCTGAGGGTTGGAAGAACATTTGGATTTAGGTTGGCCATATCTACAAGGAAGGGTTTCAGCTCAATCATTAAATACCTGCGGCCCCACCGAGTGGCTTGATCCACAATTGCCCCTTTTCCAGCACGTCTCTTCAAGATGGAATCAATTTTAGGGGTTCTGGCAGCAATAGCCAATTTCCTCACTTTGCTTATCAGAGTTCCAGCATGTCCCTCTTGCAGACGATCTCTTATTGCCAATTGCAGCGTGTGCACAACACATCGCATGTGATGAATAGGAAAGAGGAGTGAAGATCCTCTTCAACAAGATTATCTTCAACAAGATCATCTCCATCAGTCGTGTTCATGCCCAGCAGTGTCAAGAGAAGCAAAGATAAACTGGTACAAATGTATGTGGGAGAAAGAGGGATGAAACGGGCCCCAAGAGACGACAGTCAGATCCTCTACAGCTGCACTGTGCTCCGTAAGATGGATGGCTGATAGATTATGTAGATGGGTGATGGAAGCATTATGGATAAATAGGATTGAAGCAGAGATTATATAAGAAAGCTACAGAACTTTTGATATCATAATAATTAAATGATTAAATGGGTATTGCTTTCCAGTTTACCATTTTTGCCATATTTACGTCAAGCAATCCAGTCTTGCAAATGCATATGTATGATGCCATTGTGGAGATCAGACTGAACCAAAAGAATCTATCGTGTCTTTCTCCTGTTAAATCTGGCTTACAACAGGAAACTTGAGCAAAGTTGACATTTCCTTTTATGGAAATAATTACGCACGCATTCCTTCTTGATATTGTAGCCTTTCACCTACATACCAGAGGTTGTAACTTATCACAGTATGGATCTGCTTTGTAAAAGAATGTGAAATATGAGCGCTTGTGCGCATGTCTGTAAATGTATAACTCTTTACTATATAAAGGAGGGGGAGAGCCCAGTGAGACAGATGTGCTCCAGGGCTACCTCTGTATATGATCACACAACCTCTGTGCTGCGTGTCATTTACTTAGTTACCTACATTCAGGAAGCCAGGGACGGAAAAGGACTCAACATTTCTTTGGCGCCCGAACAGGGACCCGAGGCGAGAGTATTTGCTCGAGATTCACCTGCGGATACGGACAACGGAGATCTGGGAAAATGGACGGCAAATGAACTGAAAAACCTGGCCAGGTAAGAGACATTATTAGTTCTCTTTTATCTGCCTTGTATTATCCGAAAGATCTCTATGAGCCGTGTCACGCTGGGTTAGTCTAGTAGTGAGTAGATACCTATAAAACTCGGGTTACCATATTGTATAGATTTATGAGTCTTGTCCCTGGCAGTGTGTGAACAGTGTGGAGGTTGTGGCATGTTATGAAAGAAGGATAAAAGTACGTAGAACAATAAGCCAAAATATTTGGGACACAAGCCTTATACACGAAAGTCAGCCTAACTGGGTCATGTGGTTGCGTCCTTTCGGGGAGACCTCCGCCCATGCTTGACTCTCTCTAAGTGCTTAAAACCCTTTATTTCTGGATAAGGTTTGATAGAATGAGCCCAGGACGCGGACCCATGAGCCTGGGACAAGTATGATATCTGAGACTGAGAGTTTTGTGATCTGTTTGGTGTTGCTGATCCTGTTTGCGTGCATTGTAGGAATCAAGTTTATTCTGCACATTAGAAAGAACGGAGCAGATCAGCCCTTCAATATTTTAGCTCCTTAGGAGAGAAGGCAACGAGACGCCACCAACAGAGGAAGTGGTTGTCCAAACGTCACCTAGGGTAGTCATAGCTAATATTGAAAAGAAAAATGGGAAATAAACAGACAAAAACCGTCTTAGGACAAGTGGAAGCAGCAGATATCATACAGGAAAGATGTGGAAAGACAGTCAGAAGGCAGATTAGAAGGGTAAGAGAAAAATTGGGAATAGCGATGGATATGAGAGAAAATCGCAAACCTGTTAGAATAGCGCAAGCAAACACAACAGGAGGGAGAGCAAGACATAATTTTCCTTGTCATTACTGCAAGAAACCAGGACATTTCCAGAGAGAATGTAGAAAGAAGCAGGCAGACATAAAATCAGGAAAATTTGTACCAAAGAATAAACCCTCAGACATCCAACAGACATCCATAGTGGATGGTCCCATACCAGATTCAGATTGACTCGATGTGTTACAAACTTCTCTACCAGCTAGAAGACCTATGATACAGGTGAATGTGGGGGGGAGAGAGATTCCATTTTTGATAGATACAGGTGCAACTTCTTCAATTTTGAATCAAGATTTTCTTCCAAACCCGGAAGATATTTCACAACAAACAACTTTTGCTGAGGGTTATGATGGGGTAATTCGAACACTGCCATATACTGTGCCCCTAGAGGTCTCATTAGGACCTAAATGTTTTGCATCCAGATTTTTGTATGCCAGAGGTGCCCCAACATGTTTGTTAGGAACTGATGTCCTAAAGAAATTAGAAGCTAACATCAATTTTAGGGAAGATGGCACAGTTATGCTGACTATCCCTGATGATGCAGAAACATTAGAACAATATGTTAGAATTCAGGCTTTTGAGGATTATACTGAAGAAAAAGAGTACACCACAGATCTAGACCTCTCAATGATCCCAGAAACACTGTGGGCACAGGGTGATACTGATGTGGGATTATTGCATATCTCTCCTGTAAAACTATCTGTGCAACCAGGAACTGTTCTCCCACAGCTCAGACAATACCCTGTGAGTGCCCAGCAGGAACTAGCGATTACAAAACAGATAGAGAAATATAGAGAGAAAGGAGTTTTGGTAGAGATACAATCACCTGCTAACACTCCTCTGTATCCAGTCAAAAAGAGAACTCTTGATAAGAGTTCTATGCCCAAATATCGTATGGTACATGATCTAAGAGAAATAAACAAAGTTCTAGATCCAATCACCCCAGTTGTACCCAATCCTCATACGTTACTATCACAAATACCAGCCAGTTCTCATGTATTTACTGTAATAGATCTTTCAAATGCATTTTTTCTCGGTTCCTTTACACCAAGATAGTTGGCATTTGTTTGCATTTACATTTAAGGGCAAACAGTTGGCGTGGACACGCCTTCCACAGGGAATGATACACTCCCCTACTCTTTATTCAAATGCCCTACAAACAGTCCTTCAGAGGTTTGAACCCGAACCACAGGTAGTAATTTTGCAGTATGTGGATGACATACTACTTTGCTGCCCAGATCTAGAAACCGCAGAAAGGTCCACTGTAAGTTTACTATGTTTTCTAGAAAAAGAAGGGTGTAAAGTGAATAGACAAAAGCTACAAACTTGTCAGACCAAAGTGGTCTTTCTAGGTCATTGCATTTCTCAAGGTAAAAAGCATCTTACACCTCAAAGAACTGAAGCAATAAGACAGATGAATGAGCCTAGAAATCATAAACAGCTACGAGCATTTTTAGGAATAGTGTCTCATTGTAGACAATGGATTATACATGCCAGTCAACTAATGCAACCACTGTATGACTGTGTAAAAAGTGAACCTTATTTGTTGACAAAAGAAGGTCAAATTTCGTTCCAACAATTAAAAGATGCCCTTGTTTCAGCTCCAGCGTTAGGGCTACCAGACTACACTAGACCATTTCAGCTTATGGCTGCAGAAGTTGATTCCCATGCTACAGGAGTTCTTACCCAGAAGCATGCAGGGAAACAAAGACCAATTGCATATCTTTCAGCCAGGTTAGATCCCGTAGCTAGAGCAGCGCCAACCTGTGTACGTGTAGTTGTTGCTGTCTCACTATTGTTGGACAAAGCATCAGAAATTGTCCTAGAGTATCCACTCACAGTTCAAACAACACATGATGTTTATGGGATATTAAACCAGGTCTAACCAAAACACATTTCCATGGCCAGACATTTGCGGCTGCAGTGTTCTTTGCTGCTCCCCTCTACTATCACATTTGCTAGGCTTCAGACTCTCAATATAGCTACACTGCTACCTCTCGAGTCTGAAGGGGGGAATAAGGACACTGATCCACACGCAAATTTTTTCCCTACAGACACACATGATTGTACAGAGCTCATTTTACAAGAAACGGTAGGCTTACCCAATGTATCCGAAACACCACTTCAAAATCCAGATTTAGAGCTGTTTATAGACGGTAGTAGGTTTGCAGATGACACAGGTAACTTCCATACAGGGTATGCAGTTGTGTCAGAATCTGAAACTCTCAAAGCAGAACCACTTCCACCGAAACAGTCTGCACAAGAAGCAGAACTAACAGCATTGATTGAAGCGCTAAAAATAGCTGAGAATCAGACAGCTAATATATACACTGATTCTAGGTATGCACATGGTATTGTGTTTGACTTTGGAGTAATCTGGAGAGCTAGAGGTTACATGACAGCGTCAGGACAACCTGTAAAACATGCTTCTCTGATCAAACAGATCTTAGAGGCTGCACAAGAAACAAAAGAAGTAGCAGTAATTAAGGTAGCTGCACATGTGAGACTCGATACTAGGGAATCTAGGGGAAATGATAGGGCTGATAAAGCAGCCAAAGCAGCAGCAGTCAAACCCTTACAACAGGTTCATACTGTAAACCCCACAGAAAATACTGAAGATAGACTGAGACAAGCACAGGAAGATGCAGGAGAAGAGGAGAGGGACAGGTGGAAAAAGGAAGGGGCAGAAGAACAAGCAGGAATTTGGAAGAAAGATGGACTAATATGTCTACCTAGAGCCTGGTACCCGATTGTAGTTGGTGGACTGCACCACCCTACTCATGTGTCTGCAAATACAATGACACTACTGGCAAAGCAAGTCTGGTTGGCTCCAGGTTTTGGCAACTATGCAAGAGACTATTGTGCTGCATGCGTTATATGCCTGGCACATAATCCCGGACAGACAACAAAGACCCCTATGAAGCACCACATCCGACCTCTCTACCCGTTTCAGCGATTACAAATAGACTTTATCCAGCTGCCAAAAAGTAATGGGTATGAGTATGTGTTGGTGTGTGTGGACATGTTCTCGGGGTGGCCAGAGGCCTATCCAGTTCGGAAGGCTTCAGCTAAAAACACTGCTGTAAAGCTAGTTGCCGAACTGATACCCCGTTACGGTCTCCCTGAAGTGATCGAGTCAGATAGGGGTACTCATTTCACTGGAGAAATATTTCAAAATGTACTGAAAATGTTAGGTGTTGAAAGTCAGTTACACACTCCGTACCATCCTCAAAGTTCTGGAAAGGTGGAACGCATGAATGGAACTTTAAAATTAAAAATACAGAAAGCCATGGCTGAAACAGGAAAGCCTTGGACAGAATGCCTTCCACTGGCCCTTTACTCAATACGCAATACCCCAAGGGGTAAGACTAAACTGTCTCCATATGAAATTTTGTTTGGCAGGACTGCCAATTTAGGATGCTATTTTCCACAGCAACTTGTATTAAATATTGAGTCATTGACTTCTTATGTGCAAAATCTTCAGAAACAATTAACTAAGGTGCATGCACAAGTTTTTGCTTCCCTTCCAGATCCTGACAACACTGAAGGGAGTCACAAGTTGGAACCAGGTGATCAAGTCTATGTAAAAAGACACACCAGAAAGGCTCTTGAACCAAGATTTGACGGACCCTTCCAAGTCCTGTTGACAACACCTACATCAGTCAAGCTTGAAGGAAAGGCATCATGGATACACGCAAGTCATTGCAAGAAGTCTCGACCATAATCTTCTTATGGACACTAACATTCAGATTATGTAACAGTTGGACTCCAGGTAAAGAGATGTTGCAGAATATCGAGCTACAAAACAATAAGTTCAATACATCATGGTCTTGGACCAATAGTACACAGAATCGCACACAAGGACATTTTACTTGTCAAGCAAATACTGGATGCCCAGTAATGAATGTGCAGATTGGCGGGACAGGCAGAATCTTTAGAAGTAGTGATTATCATACATTGTATATAATAGAAGCCTATACAAATGGAAGTATTACAGTGAATATTACTTCCCTTAATACTGTAAATACATGTATAAGATACAACAACACGCCGTCAATTACACAAATATATCGAGGTAATCAAGAGATGGTGGATGACTTAAGACAGCAGACCATAAATTTTGAGAAGGGAAGGTTAAGTACAACTCTTAATTTTACACTGTTCTCCGATAATGGACTCTATATGTGTATGAATGCTACCCCTATAAACGGAAGAGACAGTTTTGGAGTAACATTCCTAATATATACCACTCCCGAAGTGCTGGTAACTGCTGATAATCTCGTTCCAATACATAAAACCTGTACAAATGTCTCAGTACAAATGCAGAAATTTAGACTACATTTCAAATTATCCTTTCCGCCCCTACCAGAATGTAAGGTTAGACAAAAACGAGAATGGTATAATACTATCCTAGGAGTAACAAGTACTGGTATGGGAGTCATGAACTCAGTACAAATGGAGGTTTTAGCAAACAAATGGAGTATGGCAGGGAGGAAAATGTCACAAGCCACAACACTCACTGCTCAATGGTTGCCTACCACTTATAGGATAGCTTCACACCAGTTAACTATTTCACAGTTTCTAAATCAAATGTATAACCAATCTTTATGGGACAGTATAGATAGAGGTACCAATTTGAGCAGTTTGATAAATTTCACCAGATGCGGGTTTGAAATTATGGATTATCTACGGCAGAAAGATAAAGCACAGATCTCCCTAATGTCAGGGAATTTTAAGGTA
This sequence comes from Ranitomeya variabilis, assembly GCF_051348905.1. NCBI lineage: Eukaryota > Metazoa > Chordata > Amphibia > Anura > Dendrobatidae > Ranitomeya > Ranitomeya variabilis. The sequence continues at coordinate 475,430,240 of NC_135233.1, forward strand.
TGGGAGCGAATGTTCAACTTATCAGCACCAGATATATGGTTCGAAACGCAAGGCAAAAAGGCAGTATGTACAGATGAGTTTTGCAAGGTAAATTTCGACTATTATAAAGTAGTACAGAGTTCTACACAAACTATGTGTAAAATTGCGGTAATACCATTAATAGTAAAGAATGAATTCTGGTACCCTAAAATACAGGGTGAATATTTGGACCAGACAAACAAAACACATGATTTATCCCTATGTGAGCTTACAAACAAGGGATATGTGTGCGGAGCAGGAACTCCTGTGTATGAACCTTGTCTTTTACAACACAACACAAATATCTGCCCATTTCTTAGAGTCCCCATCCAGTCTGTTAATACTTTTATGGAAATTGATGCACAACATATATGCATAGTTACTGGTAATCTGTCAGTAACAATGTATCTGAATATCTCTAATCCTTTCTCAGGATGTATTAATAATCTGACCTCTATTCGCTGGGAAGGTATAACTTATTTGTTTCTACCAAGTGTTGATGTAAACAGGGAAACCGAAATATATATATCAAAGTTAGACCTAGGAATACCCCCCAGCGTGCAATTAGATAAATTAAGGAGAATAATACAAGAATCAGAATAAACCCAGAAGTTTATAAATAACTTCGATCATACCCTCCAAAAGGTTCTCGTTAATGCTTACATAGATGCGGACAAGTTACTAACACTTTCCTCTTCTATCAAGGAGTTAACCGGACACCATTGGTATGATATTTTCTTAGGATGGTCTCCTACTGCACAACGCATTCTACAAGCATTATGTTATCCTTTGCTAATACTGATTATTGCGCTTATTTTGCTATCTCTTTGTAACATCTGTACTTATTGCAAAACAAAGAAAAGGTTGCGAGAGTTAAACGGAAGAATTAATACTAGATTTGATTCTCTTATTGAATACAAGCGTGTACATGTGTAATACCAAAAAATAAAGGCTTTGTCTTTGGCCCTGTGGTAATAAAAATAAAAGAATATGTCAAAGGGGGGAATTGTGGAGATCAGACTGAACCAAAAGAATCTATCGTGTCTTTCTCCTGTTAAATCTGGCTTACAACAGGAAACTTGAGCAAAGTTGACATTTCCTTTTATGGAAATAATTACGCACGCATTCCTTCTTGATATTGTAGCCTTTCACCTACATACCAGAGGTTGTAACTTATCACAGTATGGATCTGCTTTGTAAAAGAATGTGAAATATGAGCGCTTGTGCGCATGTCTGTAAATGTATAACTCTTTACTATATAAAGGAGGGGGAGAGCCCAGTGAGACAGATGTGCTCCAGGGCTACCTCTGTATATGATCACACAACCTCTGTGCTGCGTGTCATTTACTTAGTTACCTACATTCAGGAAGCCAGGGACGGAGAAGGACTCAACACCATATACAAAGCACTGTGCCCTGCGGTGACCTGTCACAATATGCAGCGACCCCACAGGGTGTAGCTCAGTGGACAGCATGACACACACACAACGGGATGGAAATAGGGAGAAGAACTCCCTACTGATAGGGAAATGAGGGATGGACACCTCGTGCTCAAACCTGTGACTGACCTTGCACTCCCCTAATGCCCTAAGTGGGTCCTTCCCCTCACTGCTATCAGGAACCTCGTCCCTCGCTGTCACCTAGCACTGCCCTGGCTAGTGCACTGGACGGCAAGGGCGCTAGCCTCATCACTGCAAATGGAACAATACAGGGGATAGTGACAAACACGAGACAAACGACAAGAACACCAAACTTAGCTTAATAGCCTTCTCTGCTGCAAAGCACTGCACAGCAGAAGAAAGGCACCCAGACCACGAAACCAGCTGAAACACCACAGCAGCCAGAGAGCTCCTTCCTCCAGGCTTGGTCAATATAGAATGCTCTATCACAGTCAGCTGATGCATCAAGTGACTATTTAAAGGCTGGTGGGAGTGGTCACCACCCACATCAGCTGACCTAGCCACTCTGCAGTTGCAGTAGGGTTCCAGCAAGGGAAACTGACATTAACCCCCTCTGGTCCTGAAAGGAAAAAAGCTCCATTTAAATCAAAGTGGAACCAGAGCTGCCACGAATCCACAAATGGATCATGACACCGCCTTATTCTCGCACTTGGTCAGTGGACGGTTCTACACCATGTCCGGCCGGTCCCATATCTTTATTCTCCAGTGCAGGTTTTGCATGTGAGCTGCGGTTATATACTACATATTGTAATAATAGATAATTTTCTGGACTGCAGGACAGTATACATCTCGACCGACCTCGTATAAATAACACACCTCAGAAAAAAATTGTTCACATTTAGATTGTTGATAATTGTTATCATTGTACAAAGAGATGATCACATCATCTGCATGACCAGATCCAGGATGAGCATAAACTACAGAGAAGAAAAATCAGAAGATTCACTATGCGTAAACCAGTATGGGGAGGAACAAACAATGAGATACAATGTAGCTTCATTCTTCTCTCAGGGTTATTGTCACTCATGGATGATGAGAACTAGATGAACATTCAGCCAGAAAGAGGAGAACCCCAAGTTTCAGTGTCATTATCATATATACCAAAAATCAGTGTGTAATTATTCTGTTCTGTAATTGTCAGCATCATAACTCCCTATTCAAGGTATCAGTGTCATTACCCTGTACCCAAAGTGTTAGTGTCATTATGCTGTAACCCAAGTGTCAGTGTCATTATGTACTGTTTGGAGGAGGGAAAATGTAGCATACACTGAAAGGAGCACACTGCCTACAGTGAAGCATGGCGGGGGGCTTGGGGATGTCTACAGTGAAGCATAGTGAGAGCGTATTGATTCCTACAGTGATGCATGATGGTGGCTTGGTGATACTTATAGTGTAGCACAGTGGCAGTTGCTGGGTAATACAGTGGCTGTTGCCAGCTAGTACTGTGGCTCAGTGGTTAGCACTGGAGTAATTGGTTCAACACTGACCAGCAATAATAAGATTTCACCTCTCAGATACACTTCAGAAATTAAAATCAATTAACTGATTTGATGCCTTTGGCATCTAGCTTTCTCTTTCATGATCTTGCCATTGCTGCTGGTAGTCATATTGATAACCTACCTATAAAATATCTCCTGGGCAGCATGGTGGCTCAGTGCTTAGTAATGTTGTTGAAGTCATTGGTTCAACTCAGACAGAGCACGCTGAGATTCCACCTCTCAGGCAACTTTAAAAATTGAAGTGAGTGGCTGCAATGGAAACTAGTTTCTCTTTTCACAACCTTCTCATAGGTGTTGGAAGTCAAATTCATGACAGCCAGTAAACAGCTCTTGGACAGCACGGTGGCTGAGTGGTTATGTTGGACTAATCTGTAAACAGTCCAGCTGTTCAACAGTGAAGATGGGCGGATTTCCGACGCGATTGCTGGAAATGCATGTTAAATGCCGCTGTTCCGGGCACATGTCAGCTGTTCAAAGCAGCTGACATGTGCTGTGAAAGATGTGGGCTTACCGCCGAAGCCCACATCAAAGGGAGAGAAGTGACATGCGCAGTACTAATACAGCACATGTCGCAAGAAGCACAGACCGTGCTTCTTCCTCTGTACCCAGTGGTCATATCATCACTGGGTCCTAGGAGACCCAGTCAGCTTTGCTGTGCAGCCAGAATTTACCGTATAACTGGAGTACGTATATAAGCCCAAGTTTCAGGAAACATCAACAATGAAAATAATGTACCGTATTATTATGTGAAAACGGTGTGCAATAAATGAAAAAAAATAAGTTAAGAAACAATAAAGCAAAAAAAACGTAAAAATAAAAAAGTAAGGGATCTTGCAGTCACTTTTTCGTGCCCTGTGTTGTCAATAAAAAGTCAATATATAAATATTATTTAACCCCTTTCCGACATTGGGCGTAATAGTACAACGATGTCAGACTCCATCCCTTTAATGTGAGCTCCAGCGCAGAGCCCACATCTTTTCCGGCACGTCAGCTGTTTTGAACAGCTGACATGTTCTTCTAACAGCTGCGGGTGGAATTGCGATCCACCCACGGCTGTTAACTAGTTTAATGCCGCTGTCAATCTCTGACAGCGGCATTTAACTCGTGCTTCCAGCAAGTGTGCCGGAAATCCCACCCATTGGTGACCCCAAGATCGCGGGTCACCGATGGGTTGGTGTGACAACCAGAGGCCTCCAGCAGACCTCTATGGTTGTTACTACTGGATTGCTATGAGCGCCGCCCAATTGGATTATGCCGATTGGATAAACCGATTGGATTATGGCAGCTTTTAGTCTCCCATGAAGACTACACTGGTCAACAGCATTTTTGGTGCCAAAGATATTTCATCGAATTTGGGGTATTTTTGGGGTGCTGATTCTGAATATGTCATCAGTTTTGCCAGATTGGCTCAAGTTTTTGACATTTTTGGTATCTTATTTATAGCACTTGTTGGTAAATGCGACGCATCATCTCATTAATTTCTTTGGATTAGTACTTGAACTGAGCAGTTCTCAATATAGTTTTGTGTTAATTAGTGTTCTAAAAGTTTGTTCATAGCTTGATTTTTGCACTAACTTTATGTTGTTGTCTGTTTTCCAGTGAAAAGCATGAACTCATCAAGAAGAAGTTGTCTTAACGATCCAGACTCATTCTGTTACATTTGTGGTGAATACACACTGCCAAAACATAGAAGAAACATAACAGACTTCGTAAAAAAAAGTGTATTTTGCCTATTTTGGGGTTATGCTTGGGGACCAAGACAAGTTTTGGGCACCACACATAGTGTGCAAAGCATGTATCGAATTATTACGAAAATGGAGCAAAGGACAAAGAAAAAGCTTCAAATTTGGTGTTCCAATGGTGTGGAGAGAGCCAAAAAATCATCATGATGACTGTTATTTATGGCAAACACAGGTACAGGCACATCTTCACAATGAGGGACAGGCCTTCTTGCAGATTCCATGTTACTCCCATTTTCGTTTCTTATGCTTATTGAATCCTTGCACTTGCACTGCACAGAAATAACAGTCATCATGATGATTTTTTGGCTCTCTCCACACCATTGGAACACCAAATTTGAAGCTTTTTCTTTGTCCTTTGCTCCATTTTCGTAATAATTCGATACATGCTTTGCACACTATGTGTGGTGCCCAAAACTTGTCTTGGTCCCCAAGCATAACCCCAAAATAGGCAAAATACACTTTTTTTACGAAGTCTGTTATGTTTCTTCTATGTTTTGGCAGTGTGTATTCACCACAAATGTAACAGAATGAGTCTGGATCGTTAAGACAACTTCTTCTTGATGAGTTCATGCTTTTCACTGGAAAACAGACAACAACATAAAGTTAGTGCAAAAATCAAGCTATGAACAAACTTTTAGAACACTAATTAACACAAAACTATATTGAGAACTGCTCAGTTCAAGTACTAATCCAAAGAAATTAATGAGATGATGCGTCACATTTACCAACAAGTGCTATAAATAAGATACCAAAAATCTCAAAAACTTGAGCCAATCTGGCAAAACTGATGACATATTCAGAATCAGCACCCCAAAAATACCCCAAATTCATTAAAATATTTTGGACACCAGAAAAAATTTTTTTTTTTGTTGACCTGTGCTATTGAAGCGTGCTAAAAGTAAAAAAAAATGTGTTTTAAAATGTTAAAACAATATATATATAAAATCAAACGAACACATATTTGGTATCGCAGCATTCAGACTCGCCGGATCTATCAATATAAAAAAAGAATTAACCTGATTGCTGAATGGCGTAAGAAGAAAAAAAGTAAAAACGCCAGAATTACATTTTTTGGTCGCCATAATGTTGCATTAACATCCAATAACAAGCGATCAAAAGAACGTATCTGCACCAAAATGGTATCATTAAAAACGTCAGCTCAGCACGCAAAAAAATAAGCCCTCACCTAACCCGAGATCAATAAAAATGGAGACTCTACGGGTATCGGAAAATGTCTCGATTTTTTTTTTACAAACTTTGACATTTTTTTTCACCACTTAAATAAAAAAGAACCTAGACATGTTTGGTATCTGTGAACTCATAATGACCTGGAGAGTCATAATGGCAGTTTTAGCACTTAGTGAGCTTGGCAAAAAAAAAAAAAAACAACTGTAGAATTGCACTTATTTTGCAATTTCACTGCGCTTGGAATTTTTTTCCCCTTTTCCAGTACATGATATGTTAAAACCAATGGTATCATTCAAAAGTGCAGCTTGTCCTGCAAAAAACAAGCCCTTACATGGCCATTTTGACCAAAAATTAAAAAAGTTTTGACTTTGGGAAGAAGGGGAGCAAAAAAAAATGAAAATGCAAAACCAAAAATACCTCTGGTCGTTAAGGGATTAAACGAAAAGAGGAACGCAATTTAATTTTTTATGTTTTTTTATGATTGTACAAAATATGAGAAATAGACATGTATTTCCTATTTTTCTTTACATTCCCCCCCACTAGCATAAAAAAATAAGTAATATGAAAATAACAATTTTTTAATCTTTATTATTCTAGAAGAAATAAGTGTAAAACACATGATACAACTTTTCTGCATGTTTTGACATTTTTTTACTGTTATTACTGTGAAGCATATTGAATCCCTTTATTGAACCGTCCTTTGTGATGTGGAGATGTCCCAATACTACGTGACATGGATACCCCTAGTCGTTAGGAGATGCAGTTCTGTGAGAGATGGTTGCCACAGTCTTGCTGATTCATGGTGCCCAAACCACAAGGCCGGTCCTCGTGACTGTTCCCCACCTCACTTCCTTCGAGTGACAGGAGCCTTGTTATAGAAAATATTTAGGGGGATCCCTACCATGCAAGGGGAACAAGATTGGGGAGAAGATACCGGGGACCGGCCTCTTGGATTAATCATGGCATGGTATCAGAGCTGACGGAGCCGGACTTTGATTCATAATTCGGGCAGCATGAATCAGCTCTCAGGTTCCCTTTAAGCATTTCCTGGCAGGATGACAAACTCACTTTGCTTGAAGAACAAGTGAATCTATAAGGAAATGAAACTTCATGTTGAAAAGAAATGGAGCCTCGCCTCGAAGACGAATACATGGAAAGAAAAAGTAAGTATCTCAGTAATTGTGAGCTGTCGATACCGATGGATCAATTGAATTAACGAGGCTTATTAAGATGATTGGTTTACAGCAGCTTTATTTTAAAAGCAAATTCAGGCTGCTGACTGGGGGTATTGTGGGCGAGGATTGCTATGTACGTAGTGCTGAGAAAACTTCCTCATAAGATGAGCACTATGGAAAATGAACATGTCCAAAATCTAAAACAGTCATAGATTTCACAGCAGACACACTCAAGAAAAGGAATTGTGTAATGTACTCGATTGTTTTTTTTTAATCACAAGGGACCCACTGCTGATAAGACACCTATCAATTAGTTAAAATCTGTAGGGAAAAGCCAATAGGACAAGCATGCACCACATTTTGTGTCGTAATCAGCCCAGTACGCTCATTTTCGTGTTCATTCCCCGTCCTTTGCTTTTTCGACTAAAGGTTAATTTGCACTGCACGAATAATATGAACTCTCATTTCCTGATAATCTTGCAGTATAAGCAGGCTGACAAACACCCGACGAACAAGTAAAATGTGCTTACATCCGGAGAAATTAATTTTTGATTCCCTTAAAAGATCCTCGTTCTCAACAGCACATTGTCCTGTGCTGCCGAGAACTATGGCTGCCTATGCATATAGAACAATCTAGGTTTGTTCGTTCTCCTGTGTGCATATTTAATGCAGTCTGCGTGTCTAAAATGACTATTAAACCATGTAGTTGATTGGTAATTATTTAGTGCAGTAAGTCGGATGGTGTAAGTCCAGCCTCTATTCCAGAATAATTAGAAGAAATTCACATAGGAACTGAGCACATACACACTTCACTACTGCAATCACCTCTATTACATTGGTACACTTGATTCCCACCATGGGCTCTACCCTTGACCCTTTACTTGGCATAGGAGACCCCTAATTTGGAGAAGTGTCACAAGGGTGTCATGTCCCTCTGGGACACCTGGAGTTAGACAGTCATGCCAGGTGATGAATCGCACTCTTCTTTAGAGATGGTGTGATTCATGTCCTATTTTAAATAGATTGCCTTTCCTTCAGTGCTGAGAGTGTTAAGGACTCTTTCCATGCTAGCCTGTTTTTTCTCAGCAGCAACTGCTTATGCTTTACTCCCTCTATATATATACTGTCTCTGCGCGTTTAGTCCCTGCCAGTTAAAGATTTGTCTTCCTATGCTAAAGCTAAGTGGGTGGAGTGGCGCTGTTGTAGTAGTGATCTGTAGTTTGCTTTAGTATGTGTGTATTTATCTCCTGGTCCCTCTTCCCATTTAGTTTATTCCTCCTTCTCCCTATACTCCTCCCTATTGTTGGTTTATGCTTTTGTATCATAGAGGTTTTGTGTTTTCCCTGTTTTGTCTTTGTGTTTTGTTTACCTTACATTTCTGTTCCATGCCTCATGGAATGGGGACAGATTAAGATTTAACAGGATCATAGCAAGGTCGGAGATTCGGGCCTCTCTATCTTCAAGAGTGCCCCTGGGACATGGATAGTTAGGGACCCTGCTCCAGGGACAGTTTGAGGCCCCTCTCCCTTACCGATGACCATCACAGCATGACAAGAAGACTAGCATTTTAATTAAATTGGAAAACTATGCTTTTATCTAATTCATGAAGTCCTGGTGCCATTTTGCATTTTGTTGCATACAGCGAGCGGTGCTTCAAAGTTGTGTAAAGTACAACTCATCTCATCCACTAATATTTTCCACCACTTTCTAAATGGGTACCACCTGGTGTCTTCAACTTTTGCTTTGTCAAATTTGGACAATTTTGCATATAAAAAAAAACACCCACTTTTTTGCCTGACATTATAACAGTGTAATATGTGATGTTTTTGACTCCCAAATAAATTGATCCAGGCCAAAGATACAGATGCACAAAACATTGAACTAAGTTTATCATCACAAGACTGGTCCAGTTGTGGCCAAAAGTTTTGAGACTGACACAGATTTTGGATTTCACAAGATTTACTGCTTGTGTTTTTAGATCTATTAGATTTTTCTGTTTTTTATTGATATATAAATATCAGCATTTTATATGTTTTTAAACTTTTATTGACAAAAACATCAACTTTATGCAATGACTCAGGATTTACAGTGTTGATCCTTATTTTCCAAGACTTCTGCCCTTCGCTAGAGATCAGCTTCTGGGCACAATCCTGACTGATGACAGCCTATTCTTGTTTGGAATTTTTTACAATTTCTGTGTTTTTGTTTGTTCACCCACTTTTTGAGGATTGACCACAAGTTCTCAATGGGATTGAGATCTGGGGCGTTTCCTAGCCATTGTCTTAACATTTCAATGTTTTTTTCTTAGAGCCAATTAGCTATAATTTTTGGCTTGTGACATGGTCTCCATCATACCGGAAAAGGCATGAATGGTCTGAGAATGTCTTACTGTTGGCATGATACTGGACTCATGATAGAGCTCACCTTTTCTTCTCCCGCCAATTAATGCATATTATTCTTCCAGATGTCCCAAAGAGGACTCCATTAGAGAAATTAACTTTGCTGTAAGTACAGGGGTTGGACTGCGGAGGACTCTGGTAAAGTTATTTTCTTTGATGAAGTCCCTTCAGACTGCTTGGGACATCTGGAAGAATGATTGTGTGGAGAAGTAAAGATGATCGCTATCATGAGTCCGTGAGTCATACCAACAGCAAAGCCTCCTGAGACCATTCATGATGTGGGGGCTTTTTATCCAGAAGAGTTGGCCATTAATTAAGAATGGGATCTAAACATCCTCCAAGAGCAACTTCTGCCAATGATCTAGGAGCAACTTGGTGACGTAAAAAGCTTTTTTCTTGCATGATGGAGCATCATGTCACAAGGCAAAAGTGATAACTAAGTGGCTCAGAGAACAAAATATCAAAATATTGGATCCATGTTCAGGAAACACCCCAGATCTCAATCCCATTGAGAACCTGTGGTCAATCCTCAAAAATCATGGGGACGAACAAAATCACAGAAATTGCCCAATCGAGATTTCCCCCAATAGTTTGTTTTCTGGCACCTCCATACACATTAGTCTGTTGGCCAAACCTGTCGATGTATTTGCATGCTGCCAATATTAGTATAATGTGTATGAAGGCTTTAACAGGGTGAATCCCTTCTTCTCATCATGTATTACTGAAAAGATCAAATATAAAGGCGGGGGAAAGTTCCCTAAGTGCTGATATCTGTAGAGTGAGCACAAACAAAAGTTTTTATCACTAGTTCACCTTTATAGAAAGAGAATTAATACAGATATTTCACAGTGAATAATTTCTGTAAAAAAGTAATTATACAAAAGGGAAACAGAGTAACTAAAATGACAGGTTTTTAGTTAAAGGACCCATGTGATCTCATACTGTGTGTATGAAATAAAAAACTCCTTTAAAATGTAATAACTCTCTTTCATTTTTGCAACAGGTAAAGAAGCATTGCCATTAAATCAAATGGACTTGTCTCTCAGGAGATTGAAGGTCATTCCATTAGAAATTTTGTTTGATACCAAAATTCAGTCCCTTAATCTTGATAGGAACAAACTTAAAAACGTCTGTGGGATCGACAATCTTCACCAGCTGAAGATTTTAATTCTCTCCAAAAACGAGCTAACTGATTTCCCCATGGAAATTCAGAGTTTAACCCATTTAGAAAAGTTGGAGCTAAACCAAAATAAAATAAAGACCATTCCCACTGAAATATTTTCCAACCTAAAGGATCTTAAGCATCTAAAATTAAACAACAACCGCCTTTCAAAACTACCAGTAGACTTGAGCAGCTGTTCCAAGCTACAGTACCTAAACGTATCCCACAATTTATTTACTGATTTTCCGGAATGTATCTTAGAAATAAAAAGTTTGAAAGAAGTCTATATGGGGAACAATAAGCTACAAAAACTACCTGCTAAACTTTTCCTTGATCTGTCCTTGAAAAAGTTGGTGGTTTCTTGCAACCATTTGAGGGAGCCTCCTGATGAAGTTTGTGTGGGTGGCCTCAAACAGATCCGCAGTTACTTTCTTCAACTACAAGAAACCAAAGCCAAGGAAGACAAGAGGGTAAAAGTCATATTTTTAGGTGCAAGTCTGGCAGGGAAGACGACCATAAGCAGGAGCCTCAGACAAGGTCACATTGTTCCTGTATCTTTGAACGAAAGGACTGTTGGCATAGAGATCAGTGAATTTCACATCCAAGACCTCACCTTTTTATTCTGGGACTTTGCCGGACATCTTGAGTATTACGTAACCCATCATGTTTTTATTACTCCTTACGCTCTTGTCATTCTTGTTGTTAATCTACACAGGTGAGTTCAGATGGAAAATTACAAAGCGGTAGAGAAAAATTGACTTTGAGCTTTCGATTTGATCCTGATTGATCACATACATTTATAAGCAGATTTCCATTGGCGTCCACCATTGCTGGAACCACTGTTACAAAGTGAATGATGCCCGTGTGAACAGACAAAACAATTCTGTTCCTACTTCTAATAATCTTACAGAAGGTTCTGAATACTGTTTCTGGGTGAGCTCTCCATGTTGTCCCAGCCTTAACATGGCAATCAGTTCCATGATTCTGGAGCCTGTATTGTCCTTCAGTGAGTTCATGGAGCCTGTGCTGGTTTTCAGTGAGTGCAGATATTTTCAACAGATTCTTATAGACAGTGTAAGGTCTCAGATACAGACGGTGAAATAAGTATGAACTTGTCTCCAATTTTCTAAGTAAATATATTTCTAAAGGTGCTATTAACATGACATTCTCACTAGATGTCATTAACAATCCATCCAATCCACATAGGCAAAGAAATCAAACCATAGATGTCTATACATTAAGTTATGTGTAATAATGAGAAATGACACAAGGATAAAGGTTTGAAGACGCTTACTGAAATGTATTTAATATTCATACACAAGCCTTTGTTGGTGACGACAGCTTCAAGACACCTCCTGTATGGAGAAACTAGTCGCATGCATTGCTCAGGTGTAATTTTGGGCCATTCTTCCACACAAAAACTCTTCAAATCCTGAAGGTTCAGTGGGCTTCTTGTATAAAATCTGAGCTTTACTTCCTTCCATAAATTTTCTATTGGATTCAGGTCAGGTGATTGACTCAGCTATTCTAAGAGCTTTATTTTCTTTCTCTGAAACCAATTGAGAGTTTTCATGGCTGTGTGTTAGTGATCATTGTCTTGCTAAAATGTTTACCCTCGTTTCATTTTCATTCTGGTAGATGACAGCAGATTTTTATCAAGAATATCTTGGTACATTTGTCCATTCAGCCTTCCTTCAGTTATATGACGTTTGACAGTGCCGCGTGCTGAAAAACAGCCTAACACCATGATATTCCCATCTCCAAACTTCACTGTTGGTATGGTGCTTTGAGGGTGATTTACATTAACATTTGGCCTCCAAACATGTTGTATATTATGGTCCAAAGAGTTCAATTTTGGCCTCATCTGACCAGACTATATTCTCCTAGTATTTCAAAGGCTTGTCAAAATTGTGTTGAGCAAATCTTAAATGTGCTTGAACATGCTGTTTGCTCTGCAATGGAGTCTTACAAGGTGAGCATACATACAGGCCATGGAGGTTGAGTGCAATACTTATTGTTTTCCAACCAGTGTACCTGCTGATTCCAGGTCTTTCTGTAGTACTCAGATCTTGGAGAACTCTACTGATAATTCTTTTCTCTCCTCCTGTCCCTCTCCACAAGGAGAAACCTTACCCTTTAGATTCCAGTCTTAAGGTACCGTCACACTAAGCGACTTTGCAGCGAGAACGACGACGATCCATGACATTGCAGTGCAGCGCCCCAGAGTCCTGGTCGTTGCAGTACTGTGGCTCCACCACTATGGGGAGCTATGGTGCGTCCGATGGCACTGAAGGAGTTCATCTGATCAGGTATCACAGACACCAATACATTTCACAGCCGGGCCTCCGGGGGGAGCTAAGGGTGCTATTCATTAGGCCACTCCCCACCATAGTGGGTAAACTGGGGGTCAGGCAGGAAGTTAGATCAGAAAGCTGACTGGGTTGGAACCAGGCAACACCTTGTGGCAGAGGGTGTTGTAGGGGAAGATACAGTAGGGTCTCTGTCAGGGGTGGGATCCTGACAGAGGCTTGGCAACAAGAAAGAACGTAACGGGACCGTGCCTGCTCCGGGTAGCGGCGGTACCCAAGAAAGGATTAGAAGCGAGATAGATTGTGCTGAGTGAGAAACGGGATCACGCAAAGGAGAAATACCAGTAGGAGTCGTGCTGTAAGACCGAAGCAAAATCCTACTGAGGCGCACTACCGGTGGCCGGAACGCCGAGGGAGTAGAACAACATTCAGCTTCAAGCAATACTCCAAACAGCGGCAGGACAGTCAGTCTCAGGCGGGCTGTCTAACTCAAATCACCTATGAAGTCTTGGGAGGCAATTGTGGGAGAGGGGCGTCTCTAGGGTCCCGGAAGAACTCCAGGCCTACTCGTCAAACGGGTGCCGTTCCTACCCGAACCTCAGGGAGGGACGGAGGATTAGCAGAACATCATCTAGTCGAGTTGTGAGGGAACATCAGAAACAGACACAACAGTTGTGGGGTACTTTCCGTAAGCACAGCAGGGAAGGACTACAACACATAGCGCTAGGGGGAAGGCACAGATTTCCTCCTGTGAAGAGAACTCTGGAAGTGTCATTGGACCGGCCGGACTTGCGCAGCCTGGTGAGCCGTATTCTGGATTGAGGACCCAGAGATCTTCAGTAAAGAGGTAAAGAGACTGCAACCTGGTGTCCTCATTATTTATCGCGACCTGCACCCCACAACTGCACCGTTACAACACTACTTATTGCACCGGACGTCCCCCACTGACAGACAGGGCCACGGACCGGGTCTAGCCACCGTGACAACCCCAGGACTGAGATCTCAGAGGCCCGGCTCCGGGTACCCCTCGGCCCTGCGGCGGTGTGGGGGCGCTCCAACTTGGCATCACGAACAGGATCTACTTAAGCCTGAAGAATCAGGTCATGTGTGCATTGGAACTGTGATTTACTGTGCTTGGACTGTACTTTATTGAGAGACTGTGTACTGTCCTTTGCTGAGAGAAGTTCCCGCCAAAAGCCGCCGCCATTGCTACGCTGGAGAAGAAGGAGGGCGTGCTATGGGAGGAGACTACCAGAGTGGCACGAGAAATGGCTACCGCCCCCTGCGCTTCTAGCTGCAAAGTGAGGACCTGCCTTCAAGGAGAGGACGACCCCCTGATTTGCAACGGCGGGAAGCAGGAGATGGAGAAGCTCGGCCCCGGAGAAATGGCGGAGTCCGATGCATGCATTGCCGCCGAATGCCGGACAGCGACGATGAACGGCGAGGTGATCCCGGTTTGTCCTCACCCATCAGAAGAGGACTCGCGTCCACCGCCGGTGAGGGACCTGGACTCCTTGGAGACACCAGTGGAGGAGCCGAGCCTGCCTATCCTAGTCACGGAATCATGGAGGGCGGAGTTACGTCAAGAGATGACTCCGGAGGAGCCGCGGTCCGGGCTGCAGCCGATTCCAGTGTCCTTGTCAACGGACCGGAGCGACATCGGTGGAATCACATCAGGCGCAGGTATGGACGACATCCCTACTCCCCTGGCCGATTCTGCTCTCCCGACCGATCCGGCTCCCCTGATCAATCCCACTCCCGTGACCGCTCCCCACCCCGGCAATGATCGTTCATTCTTGGTGGAGCGGGTTATCCTCACCTCCAACGCGATGGGGAAGCTAGTGCCTCCGCTACCAACCAAGATGGGAGAACCCATAGGTGTGGGCCTAGACGGGGTGATCCTTCGGTGGGACACCCCCTGGACAGGGCCGGATGGGACCCGGGAGGATGGCCTCACCCTTGCGGTACTTACCTGGGAGCAGTATAAGCAATGTCTGATCCAACACTGGAAAGATCGGGACAAGACCGAACCACCTGACACGCAACGTAAGAAGTCTGCTCCCGGCAGGAAAGACGTGGTAAAGCGGGGGACTGTACTGGCCTACCACCCGAAGAGGGGATGGGGCTCCATACAGGAACCGGGGCTACCAACTGATGTCTTTGTCACTAGCTATAATGTGAAGACCCCCTGCTGCAGTCGAAATGGTGACCCGTTACAAAGAGGGGATCAGGTGACTTACACCCGCCATCGGAGTGCACAAGGATGGTGTGCCCGGAAAGTTCGACGGTGTGAGCCTGAGAGAGCGCCCCCTGTTGTCCCGATCATGACTGATCCCGATTTGCCGGACCTCGTTCCCATCACCACGGTACGTCTTGTAGCGGCTACCGAACTCGCAAGCAGGATTAGCCTTCAAATCCAGGCACTGGCTGATCTGATGGCATCTGAGAGACCAACTACCAGTACGGGTGCCACGTTGGCTGGGGGACAAAGACCGCCCCCAGACTTAGAAGAATAAACCTCGATACCATGAATCTGTAAATAGTTCTCTCTTTGTTTAACTGCTTGTTTACTGTTTGCTGCTAAACCCGTCCAGGGTTAATTCCTTATGGATCCCTTTGTTGACCAGGGATCCTTGTTGATTTGTTTACTTTTCTTCAAGTTTGCACAAGATTGAAAGAACTGCAGTAATCATGGACCGTGCATGATACAAACTTTTTCCTGTATATAGTTTGCACCTTATTAAAGGCGCTTCCTACTGGTTTTACTTAAAGAAGGACTCTTTGCGAAGATACCGCACTGGAACCTTTGCTGAGTATGGACTGGTAGCTTGAGAAGATACGCTACCTCACAGAGACTTGGTCCCCTCTTAAAGGGGATGTTCATTTGTTGCGCTTAAACCGTGATATTGCTTTAAGACCGGAAGCAATAATGTCTTGACCAAAGGAAATGATGATAATGTTTATATGAGAAAAGTTATATGTGTTTAATTAGTTAAATGTGAAGAAATACTGATAATGTGCTCCGAGAAGTAAAAGGTGAAAGATAGAAGAAGGATGCAGTGGACCCGTAGGGATAGATGTGGAGTCCAGCATGCATGATAGAAAGAAAGATAATGAGAAGGCTTAATGTTCAGAAGAAAATGCTTGATAATGTTGATAGATAGTTAGGATAGAAGGTAAACCCTGAGTCCTCATAGGAGTCATGTAGAAATGGCTCAGTGCTCTTAAACTGAAAGTAATGTTATGTTCTATACTGTGTATAGTAGTTGAAAAGGCAGTAGGCCCTGGCTGAACGGGGCGGTCCTGTAACAGAAAGGAGAGGCAGTAGGTCTGGTGCCGTTAGGACAGGCGGTCCTGCAGATTCAAAGAAGGAGAATGAAAAAAAGTTAATTTACCTTATAATGTGATTATAGGAAGGTCTTTAGTGGACTAAGAGTGTATGTCCTTAAAGGCAAGGTTAAAGTATTGTTCAGCAATTTTTGCACTTAGTAGAATACCCGGTTGGGTAACAGGAGTTATTTATAGCCTGTAATTTATAATGTTTAATGTTTAAGCATGTTTTGTAACGTTCAAGTGTCCTCACCTCCCATAAAGGGAAGCTTGTTCAAGTATACTTATTGTTATTGCACTCAACCAAACTGTATGTCTTTTTGCTAAACTTGTATTGTTGTTTTTCTTCCCAGTCCCGGAGTACTGTGTTTAACCAGGGGGGAGTGCAGCGCCCCAGAGTCCTGGTCGTTGCAGTACTGTGGCTCCACCACTATGGGGAGCTATGGTGCGTTCGATGGCACTGAAGGAGTTCATCTGATCAGGTATCACAGACACCAATACATTTCACAGCCGGGCCTCCGGGGGGAGCTAAGGGTGCTATTCATTAGGCCACTCCCCACCATAGTGGGTAAACTGGGGGTCAGGCAGGAAGTTAGATCAGAAAGCTGACTGGGTTGGAACCAGGCAACACCTTGTGGCAGAGGGTGTTGTAGGGGAAGATACAGTAGGGTCTCTGTCAGGGGTGGGATCCTGACAGAGGCTTGGCAACAAGAAAGAACGTAACGGGACCGTGCCTGCTCCGGGTAGCGGCGGTACCCAAGAAAGGATTAGAAGCGAGATAGATTGTGCTGAGTGAGAAACGGGATCACGCAAAGGAGAAATACCAGTAGGAGTCGTGCTGTAAGACCGAAGCAACATCCTACTGAGGCGCACTACCGGTGGCCGGAACGCCGAGGGAGTAGAACAACATTCAGCTTCAAGCAATACTCCAAACAGCGGCAGGACAGTCAGTCTCAGGCGGGCTGTCTAACTCAAATCACCTATGAAGTCTTGGGAGGCAATTGTGGGAGAGGGGCGTCTCTAGGGTCCCGGAAGAACTCCAGGCCTACCCGTCAAACGGGTGCCGTTCCTACCCGAACCTCAGGGAGGGACGGAGGATTAGCAGAACATCATCTAGTCGAGTTGTGAGGGAACATCAGAAACAGACACAACAGTTGTGGGGTACTTTCCGTAAGCACAGCAGGGAAGGACTACAACACATAGCGCTAGGGGGAAGGCACAGATTTCCTCCTGTGAAGAGAACTCTGGAAGTGTCATTTGACCAGCCGGACTTGCGCAGCCTGGTGAGCCGTATTCTGGATTGAGGACCCAGAGATCTTCAGTAAAGAGGTAAAGAGACTGCAACCTGGTGTCCTCATTATTTATCGCGACCTGCACCCCACAACTGCACCGTTACAACACTACTTATTGCACCGGACGTCCCCCACTGACAGACAGGGCCACGGACCGGGTCTAGCCACCGTGACAACCCCAGGACTGAGATCTCAGAGGCCCGGCTCCGGGTACCCCTCGGCCCTGCGGCGGTGTGGGGGCGCTCCAGCAGCGTCCTGGATAGCGATCTCATTGTGTTTGACACGCAGCAGCGATCTGGATCCCGCTGTGATATCGCTGGTCGGAGCTAGAAGTCCAGAACTTTATTTCGTCGCTGATCACCCGCTGTCATCACTGGATCGGTGTGTGTGACACCTATCCAGCGATGTGTTCACTTGTAACCAGGGTAAATATTGGGTTACTAAGCGCAGGGCCGCGCTTAGTAACCCGATATTTACCCTGGTTACCATTGTAAAAGTAAAAAAAAAACACTACATACTCACTTTCTGATGTCTGTCATGTCCCCCACCGGCGGCTTCCCTGCACTGAATGTGTCAGCGCCGGCCGGCCGTAAAGGAGAGCACAGCGGTAACGTCACCGCTGCTGCCGGCGCTGACACATTCAGTCAGTGCAGGAAGCTCTCGGCAGCAGCGCGTAACCCTGTGGACGCCGTGGGACGTGACAGATATCAGAAGGTGAGTATGTAGTGTTTTTTTTTAACTTTTACAATGGTAACCAGGGTAAATATCGGGTTACTAAGCGCGGCCCTGCACTTAGTAACCCGATGTTTACCCTGGTTACCCGGGTGCTGCAGGGGGACTTCGGCATCGTTGAAGACAGTTTCAATGATGCCGAAGTCGTTCCCCTGATCGTTGGTCGCTGGAGAGAGCTGTCTGTGTGACAGCTCCCCAGCGACCACACAACGACTTACCAACGATCGCATTGCTGGTCGTGATCGTTGGTAAGTCATTTAGTGTAACGGTACCTTTAGCTTTTCACCTAGTCAAATCAGATCTCATACTTTGCACTTTTGAGAGACAATACCCTGAAACACCATGTCTGCAAATTGGGATTCTGATTTGGCTATTATTGCAAAACTCATTAAAGGGTCAATATTGACTTTTAGGATTGCTACTTCTAATAGGTGGCACTAGAGTTCAAGTCCTCTCACTCTCTGAATAGAGGATTTTCCTCTGTCTGCAACCTTGTGGGGAGCACCTGGTCGTAAACCGGCACCTGGCCAGTTTATGGTGACATTATGTTTTCCACTTCTGTATTATGGTCCCAACAGTGCTCACTGGAACCTACAGTAGTTTAGAAATTGCTCTATAACCAATGCCATCAGTATGTATTGCAACAATAATGTTGCGAAAGGTCTTGAGAGAGCTCCCTATTTTTTTCCCATTATGAGATGTTTCTTGTGTGATACCTTGGTAATGAGAGATCTTTTTATAGACCATCAGTGCAACCAGCTGATATTATTTTCAACTTAGTGGCAGTATTTCTTTCTAATTACTGATAGATTTCAGCTGGTGTCATGACTTTCAATGGCCTTTTGCTCTTCTCTTTCTTCATGTGTTCAATACTTTTTCCCTGTGTCATAACTGATTACTATGCATAACTCTATTTATAGACATCTATGGTTTAATTTCTTTGCCTGTGTGGATTGGATGGGTTGTTACCGGCATCTGGTGAGAATTTCATGTCAGTAGCACTTTTAGAAATACATTTATTTAGAAAATGAGTGACATGTTCAATACTTATTTAATCCACTGTATGTTGAGAATTTTGAGAAAGTTGCATTATATTTGCATGTACTATTGATGTATTGGTTAAAAATGGAAACAATATGTATGTTTTAAATATGAATTTGCAATGAGACTACCAATGAGTGATGTGCAGATGTTATGTGAGTAGCCATACTGTCTTCTCAAGCTTCTGACACTCTAAATATGTAAAAACATTGATTAAAACATCGTCAATGTACCTCAAAATAGTATTAATAAAAATCATAGCTCTGCATGCTAAAAAAGGCAAAACAAGCCATCAATAGAAAAATAAAAAAGATACAGGTCTCAAATAACAGAAGCAGAGACCACATTTTTTTTTGCTTTTTGTTCATAAAGTTCTGAATTATTTTAAATACTAATATATACTGACCTGAAGAATTATATTGCCAGGTCATTTTTAAAGCACAATAAATGCCATACATTTTTTTTCTAAAAAAAAAAACAACTGAATTGTATTTTGTTTACCCCACTTGGAATTTTTCCTTTCCTCAATAGATTATAAGGTAAAATGAATGGTGTCATTCAAAACTGCAACTCATTGTGCATAAAACTAACCCTGTCATTGGTAAAATTATAATGTTATAGATGTTGGGAGAAGGGGAGAAATTAATTTGAAAATTCAAAAGTTGAACGTCAGCCGAGTCAATAATTGGTTAAATTATGATAAATCACGAACCCCTGTGTTTTTTCAGGGTTGTTTAGTTTGATTTTAGTGGAAAGACCTTGTGCACATTGCCATAGGTGAAACGCGTCTGAATTGCAAATAAAAGCTAATGTGCATTTTAATATTCACACAGGTACCAGGTTGCTGATGAACAGATTTTTATGGACTTTGTGGGGTTCTGGATTAAAAATCTGGTCATGAGGGTACCCAATTCAGTAGTTCTTACTGTGGGCACTCACACGGATTTATGCCAACCAGGGGAAGTGGAAGAGAAGTGTAAAGACATCGAACAAAGGATCTACAGGATGCTGAATGAATATAAGGCTAATCTCACCCACTTCATTAATAATCTGGAGGAACGTCAAGACTCTGAGCTCTATCTGGAACAGGCTGATAAGCTGAGAGAGTTGTCTAATTGCTCCATACATGTATGTGACCACGTCTTGTCATGCATATGATATGATTATGGGTTCAGCAGGAATGGTCATATAATTGCAGATGGAGATAAATTATTGTCGGGATAACTTAAAAAGTAACAATACTGTAGGTTTTAAAGGGAACTTGTTACCTTCTAAAATGATATTTACCTGCAAAGATAGTGAAAATCTGCAGTTAAATAACATTTATGTCATACCTGGCTGCTTAACTGGAGCAGCGGCTGCAGGGAGAAAATGAAATGATATCCTCCCTGCAGCTGCTCGCTTCTAGTCATCGGGATGGTGCAGGGAGCTGTTATAGTCGATGCTCACTATACTGTGAGTGCACTTTGATCACTCCTTGGCACTGATTGACAGTCTGCTCTGTACACATACTCTACACACACACATACTTTCAATCAATGTCCCAGGGAATGATTAAAGTACACTCTCTGTATAGTAAGCAGTGACTGTAAATACTCACTGCACTGCATAACTGGATGTGAGCAGCTACAGGGAGGATATCAGTTGAAGGGAATCTGTCACCTGTTTTTTTCTATGTAATCTCAGAGCAGCATGATGTTGGGACAGATACCCTTATTTCTATGATGTGTCACTTACTGGGCTGCTTGATGTAGTTTTGATACAATCACTGTTTTCTCTGCTGCAGATCTAGCAGTTCTCTGAATGCTTAGCTCTGTATAACCCCGCCCACACCACTGATTGGCAGCTTTCTTAGTACACTTTGCATAGGCAGAAAGCTGGCAATCAGTGGTGAAGGCAGGGTAATACAAAGCCTATGAATATGGAGGGCTACATGGTAGCAGTTTTAATAGTCATCTAGTGATAATCTCCTGGTAATTATTGATTTTATGAAAATTACAGCAAGCAGCTCAATAAGTGACACATCGCTGGAAACAGTGTCTCAGCCCCTTCATTATACTGCATTTAGATTACTTAGCAAAAACCTGCTGACAGATCCCCTTTCAAGTTCACTGAATGTAAATGTCTAATCATATTGGTTGTTATACACACAAGGCGGTATTAAGGTTCAAATGTTACCAGAAACCTAATTTTTGAGCGGTTTGTATTTAACAGGTTTTGAATGTGTTCCCTATCAACGGTTCACGCTCCAATGACATTGAAAAGCTCCAGGATCATATATTAAATGCTGTACGCAAGGAAGAACTATTTCTAAATGTAATTAAAATGCTGCCACCTATCTACAAAGTGGTGGAAAATGCCATACTTGAAGTGAAGCACAATGAGGATACTCCACCGCATGGTAAGTAAAAATACCAAAGCGGACACTCTTCATCAGACAGATGTGAAAAACTCATGTTAGAACAGCCGGAAGAGACATTATTAGAACATAGGACCAGGGGCGGACATACCACTGGGGCAACCTGTGAGGCCGCACCGGGTCCCAAAAAGTAAGTGGGCAATTATTACCTCCAAAACCGGCAGAATTGTGCATGATGATGAGTTGTTGAACGGCTTGGAGACCTTCATCTGTGTTTTCCCCTGCAAAAGAGTCGTATGTACTTCATGGAACCACGCAAACATGGGAAGAACATACAAACTCCTTGCAGATGTTATCCTTGGAGGGACTAGTCCCAGAACCTCAGCACTGCAGAGCAACAGTGCTAACCACTGAGCCACCATCATTGCTGTTTCCTATTTTCTGTTCATGGGAGCATTTAACGTTCTAAGGTGCATCTTCCTTTGCTAAGTTACACTAACTTTTTAAAAAGTGTAAAGGTGTAAAATGTCAAACGTGATTACGAAGTACTGATTGTGCAAAAATGTGCAACTTTTCTACACCAGTTTTTTGCCTCCTTACGAATAAGTTGTAATTGAGAAATCTTCTTGAACCTAAAAGATGTTTACCACTAATACTTGTCTCTCAGGAATCATGGATTTAGATCATCTCTTAAATGAGGTTCTGCTCATCACCAAAACTGACCTGAACAAAGATCTGCTCAAAGATATTTTACGGTATCTTCATAGATTTGGCCTCATTGTGTGGTATGAAGACATCAAGGCTTTGCTGAACACCGTATTTCTGAAACCTTCGTTCCTCATCACAGTTTTCAAGGTTTGTTTCCATTAGACTCTGATGTTTCTGCCCATTTACTGCCTAGTAGCTCAATTTACAAATGTTTTAGGCTTCGGTTACAATGTTCTTTTCATCAATTTTTCTAAACACTCTACTTATTGAAATATATCTGCTACGTTACAGATGCTCGTCAGGCACGATCTCCACCACCAACTTGGGGCAATACCAGCTGAAGTTCTTGTTTCTGAAAGAGCCTTCAAGCGTGATCTTGTTAAGTGGCAAGAAATGCTACAATCTAAGGCAATGATTCGTTTTAAAGCCATTAGGGTTTTAGTGAAACATCAGCTAGAGACCCTATCCCTGCCGGATTCGGAGGATCTGTTCCATGATCTGACCGGATATGGGACACAGAAAGGGAAGCTACTAAGCCTCCTCTTGCATTTCCAGATATGCATGTCTGTAAAAAACATAAAGCAACTAAATCCAAGAGCTGCTGAGTTTTTTCCTGGGAATCCATGGTGTGAACAAGACACACGGAAAGAATTGTGCTACCTATTTCCCACCTATCTCAGCAACTTCATGGAAGTTAATGAGCGATGGGGAGGAGACCATGATGAGGACATTCAGGTTAGAGTCTACTTTACTCCTCAAGTTCCAGAAGGATTTTTTCAAAGGTATGGCTTAGTTAACTATTTATTTCTCAGAGTTGTTCCTTTTTTGTTCAAGTAGTAATTTTTCAAATCAAGATGGAAGTAGAAAGGAAGGAGGATATAGAGATCATAACAACATATATCTCCATAACTTTATGGTAGACTGAATCCAAACTCTGGGAAATCACATTAATTCTCAGAATTAAGGGGGTGCAGAGCTGATTTAATGTTACAACCTTTTCCAAATATTCATTGCACGGCTCGGAGGCCATGACACCATTTGTGTGTGAGAAGAAGTTAAGAGAGCTCAGCGTTAATCCAGTTCTGCATCCTCGTCAGTCTCAGGTTTGGTGGGGGTTGGCACAGTGTTTATCAAGTAAAGGCATATCCAAACGATATGCCAAGAGTTTGTACCACTTAAAATTTATATCGTACCATGCACTCAATTACTAGTCTAGTACCAAGCAGAGTAATTCAATGAAGCCTAGGAATGCTACGATTCCTGTAGGATACAGATGCCTAAGAGACAGAGCACAATGCTAAGTTTGCTCTTCAAGCTCGCCAGTCAAATTAATGCAATGCAAGGGCTCTGGAGGTCAGAAAGAAGGAAGTCTTGGCTAATTATTTAAATTGCATGGTTAAAGGGATTTTCCAGCCCCCATATAAAAATCAGTATGTTAGCACTCCCCGTTAACCATAACAAGTTTTTTTTGTTCCCTTACTTCTTACAGCTCTCAATGCTGTCACCTCCGCACATCCATCTGTTGACTGGTTGTGCTCCCAGTTTCTGGATGCTTGCACTACATTTCCCATCCTGCATTGCGCCAGTGCTCTCTCCACAATAGGCTTTATTGCTTGTAAGCTCTCCTACTCCTTCCACCAGTGCTGGCCTGTATAATACTTCGCAATGATCCATTGAGATTGGAAATTGTTCATGCGCGGAAGGACTAGCAATGGGCACTTCAAGTTTTTTCTTTGGATGAACTGGATCACTTTAGTCAACTTACTAAAGAGCGACAGCTCTTTTGGCTCCCAAATAGTCTCTACTAAATCACATTTCATGTGTAAATGAACACAACATGTAGGGTAAAAAAACAGACAATACAACAGTGTTGAAACACAGACTCCGATTGTTCATATGAGGGAGCAGACTGAAAGTGCAGGCTCGGGGGAGCTCAGTCTCCTCGGCCCCGATTTACCACTGTCATTAGTGGTTATGTCTATAGAGTTGAGCCAATTTTTCAATATTCGGTTTGGATTACAACCGCCGGCGAATATTATATTTGCAATAATTGCCAAACACAGCCGAACGTAATTTGAGTCAATGGGAGGACAGATGACCGAATATGTTCGGAAACGATCATCAAACATAAATTCGGCACAAATAGGATATAAATATGGCACGAATACGGCAAATTCTGGAACCGATTCCGACCATATTCACTCATCTCTAGTTATGTCCTATACACAGCTCAAAGTAGAAGACAACGCAGAGTACTGTGTATGATAGAAAACGAAAGCTAGCCCTCGACGAATGTGAGTCACGGTGCCAGTGAACGGGGCCTCAAAGTCCCATAAATCATAGAATAAAGTGATCACTGCACTCATATAGCGAAGGTTGCTTGATAAAGTGTAAAGTTTATTAACAAGTGAAAGTTCATGGTGAAGCGATAGGCAAAATTAACGTTTCGGCCAACCCGTGGCCTTGTTCACAATATCGCTAAAAAGAGTGAATTTGTTGTGTACAGGTAAATCTGTTGTATGGCTAGAAAAATTTGACAAGGGACCCAGTCCGACTGGGTCCCTTGTCAAATTTTTCTAGCCATACAACAGATTTACCTGTACACAACAAATTCACTCTTTGGCAATATTGTGAACAAGGCCACGGGTTGGCCGAAACGTTAATTTTGCCTATCGCTTCACCATGAACTTTCACTTGTGAATAAACTTTACACTTTATCAAGCAACCTTCGCTATATGAGTGCAGTGATCACTTTATTCTATGAGTGCTGTGTATGAGACATTACACAGAAAGTGAGAAGAATTCAGATGGGAAGATAAAAGTGCTGGACAACCCCTTTAGTGCCTAACTACATTATATTATTTTTTCCTCTTTGCATTTCAGCAGTCATAATGGTTTTACAGTATATTTATGTGACTCTATGGACGTTCGTGCTCCTTTTTCATACCTGTTATTCACGCTGGGTTTTTTTTGTGGTGCAGATATTAAAAGAAGTGATTTAATCTTTGGTTTTTATTCCATTTTTTTTTTATATCGGTCATGTTTCATGCTAAATTGACTATGATTATTATGGTCATGCAGATACATAAGTATCATTTTTTTATTTTTCTCATTGTATGTGCATGAAAGTTTTTTTCATCTATATACCAAATTGTGTTTTTATTTTCGTTTTTTTTTAAATGATATTATTATGTTTGCTATTAATATTATTTGTATTACATTAATTATTGTTATATATATATTTATTTATATATTATTATTAATTATTATTACAATAAGGGGAAACTGTCATATTCCCAAAAGCTTTTATCCTGCAAATACAGGGTTAATCTTCAGCGTTACAATGCTGTCCTGCTGCCTTACTGAAAGCTCGTAGAAAATGAATTTTATTGATTTGTACCGTACTGAACTAAAGGTATTAAAATTATGCATTCCTCCGGGAGCTACTGACCTCTACAGTCATCGTTCAGCACACAGTGAACCTACACTTTGATTGATAGTTCGCTCTACAGTGCATCAGTATAGAGCGAACAGTCAATCAAAGTGCTTACAGCAGCCACTACTGTGTACTAGATGGTGACAGTCACAACTCCAAGCACTCCACTACCACTGAAAGCCAGCGGCTCCTGGAAAGAATAAAGTTCATTTTCTCCCTGTGGCTGTACTTTCACCGCGATGGCTGGACAGCTTCATAATATACACCAATGTCCACTAATAATATTAATGGCACTTCATTTATACTGAAACAACACCAAAAATGTGATCCAAATGTACAAGGGACTGAGTAAAGACGAGATCCATGATAAAGTGTTATTTTTATTACATCACAAATGACTAAAAAAGGTAACAGACAAGAAAAATACAGGGGACCCTGATAGGTAAAAATTATTCAGAAGAAAAAGGAATGCTACAATATAGATGGAGTGCACAGTCTGCACAGAGCAATTGACACTCCATAAAAATATGAGGCCTATAGGTAATCAATATCAGAAGAACAAAAAAAAGGAGAAGAAAGAGAACCTATAAATCTCATATAATGATCCAAGTAGAGTAATAATATAAGCAATGCAGTAAATGTGGACTTTTTAATGAGCATTTACGCTGCAGTATACAGGTAAGTAAATTTAATGAGGATCAATATTAAGCCCCAAGTAATGTCCATAATGAATGCCCCTCAAGATAGTAGGATTACCCTGACAATAAAAATTATAGTATACATAATGGAAAAAGTGCCACGTGCAGATTTATTCTGTAAACATAGATGTAACTGATGTCCAGGATTGAAGTGAACACCTCAGCGTCCCCTCACCCCGACGCGCGTTTTGCTGACAGCTTCTTCCGGGGGTGTAGCTTGTCTGTTACTGTTTTAAGTCATTTGTGATTTCATAAAACTAACATTTTATCATGGATCTCTTCATTACTCGATCCTTTGTACATTTGGCTCGAGCTTTTGGTAGTCAATAATGCTATTGACATCCAGTTTAGCCCTATATCTGCAGTTTAATAGCATAATGACAGGTTTCTTTTAATGGAGTATAGTTTTACTTGTTTATTTTAAACAAATTGTTCTGTATCATAATATCATAGGCGACTATGTGTCCTAAGAGCAGGATTATTGTCAGTGCTGACTGCACAATGGTTTCCCAATCTCTGTTCCTGTCACATGGAAACTTGGTGAACTAATCAAATTGGGGGATGGCCCCATATCCTACTTTAATCCTTCAGTAGTCACTTTTGACTACAGTGATCCCATGAACAAATCATGGTTTTTGCAGACCAATTTACTAACCCATTCTCTTTATATTACAGACTTATGGTAAAATCTTGCTCATTTTATTCCACGCATTGGGTAGAAAAAGACAAATTTCTTTTAGCAAACAATGGGAAACCGCTGTTGGTGAAACAGTTTAACCAGAGAGCAGACAGTTATCTTGAGATTCGGAGCCGAAAGCCAAAAAGACCCAATGGTAAGTCTGAAGATCTTCACATTTTTTATAGTCATCTACGACAAATGATTGGGAATATCCAATAAACTGACTTTTACTATTTCTAATGTGAAAAAAAAATCTTTGTAAATATTCAGATTTCCGGTCTCTTTGGGATTTCCTGCTAAGCATTCTGTCCATTGCGGAGAAGCTTTGCAAGGAGTGGCCTGGACTCTTCTACTATATCCGATCACCATGTAGGACAATTGGATGTCCAGATGAGTTTGAGTGGCCAGACATGGAAACGACCGGCTCTATCTACGATATGTATGTACTCATATAGTAGCGTTTCACCTGTTTGAAAATGATCTTCAGCACTTAGAATAGTGATTATTGTGCATGCCTTGTTCGTTGATAAAGGCATTCTCTGCTTTGGAAAATTCCTATTTATTAGAAGGGTTCCTTGGCAGTAACCTAATCAAAGTGATCAGGAAGAGCCCCTTGACAATAAGTTAATCACAAAGTATCTTTTTCGAAATTTAGGGTATAGTAAGGGAATATTCCCACTTTCAAGACTCTCATCTATGCTCCTCAACATTGAAATTACAACACCAAGAAGGAAAAGATGTGGAATTAGAGAATCTTTCCTCACTTTTGTCCCAGGGGCTGTTTTTCAACATGACAACGCCAGACCATGTGATGCTTGTGCCACAGCCAGCAGCCTGCATGGCCTTAGGGCTGTCCCACATGTCCAGATAATTCCGGTACCGGAATAAATCGGTACCGGAGTTATCCGTGTCCGTGT
Organism: Ranitomeya variabilis; assembly: GCF_051348905.1. Taxonomy (NCBI): domain Eukaryota; kingdom Metazoa; phylum Chordata; class Amphibia; order Anura; family Dendrobatidae; genus Ranitomeya; species Ranitomeya variabilis. The sequence goes on from NC_135233.1 coordinate 475,458,383, forward strand.
GCCTGGGAACTCACGGAGGCCATACGTGCGGCACACGTGTGCCGCCCGTATGGCGAGTGGGTACCACACGGAGCGTGTGGTACCCACTCTGCATGGTGCTGAAGCTGTGATTCATATCTTCCCTGCAGCAGCGTTTGCTGCAGAGAAAATATGAAGAATAGTGTTTAAAATAAAGATCCATGTGTCCGACGCCCCCCCACCCCCTGTGCGCCCCCCCGCTGTTCAGAAAATACTTACCCGCTCCCTCGCTGCTTCCTGGTCTGGCCGCGGCTTCTCCTGCATGCAGTCACGTGGGGCCGATCATTTACAGTCATGAATATGTGGCTCCACCTCCCATAGGGGCGGAGCCAACTATTCATGATTGTAAATGATCGGCCCCACGTGACCGCATACAGTAGCAGGCGCGGCCAGACCAGGAAGGAGCGAGGGAGCGGGTAAGTATTTTCTGACCAGCGGGGGGGGCGCACAGGGGGTGGGGGGGCGGCGGACACCTAAATCTTCATTTTTAACACTATTCTTCATATTTTCTCTACAGCAAACGCTGCTGCAGGGAAGATATGAATACCGGCTTCAGCACCATGTGGGGGGGACAGCGCTTACTGTAGCGCTGTCTCCTGCACGCACACGGTCCCCAGACGGAGAATGTCCGTGTGAGGTCCATGTTTTACGCGGACCCATTGACTCTATTGGGTCCGTGTAAAACGTGCGCTCCCACGAACACTGACATGTCTCCGTGTTTGGCACACGGAGACACGGTCCGCAAAAAATCAATGACATCTGAACAGATGCATTGATTTTTATGGGTCTACGTGTGTCAGTGTCTCCGGTACGTGAGGAAACTGTCACCTCACGTACCGGAGCCACTGACGTGTGAAACCGGCCTTAGCATGTTACCGTGGCCTGCAACATCTCTGGACTTGTCTTCTATCCAGCCCTTCTCGGACCTCAATGGTCTGCAATTTGCAATGGCAGCTGCCAGCAGCGGATCTTGATGATTTGCACATTTCTCAGACGACCATTAATAACCTTATTGATAACAGCAAAGGCTGTAAGTGCGGGGATTTCTGAGTAAATCAAGATATTTTGAAAATGTTTTTTTTTTCATTTGCATATCAGTAACATGTCTACTCGTCCTGTGATTTTCATAATTTCACGTATTTTCCTTCTTGCAATCTTAGTGTTGAGGAGTGTAAATGCTAGAGCAAAGAAACCCTTGAAAAAGTGTCTCTGGCTCTATGAAACTTTGCATATCTCACCGTTACACAGACAGTTGCCTCTTAATGAAACAGGACTAGTGGCATGCACCTTGCCAGAAATCTTACTCCAGTCAAAGACTGGAGTACAGTATGCAATAGGGAGTCATGTATTGGACGTAGCACCTCCATCCAATCCCAACTCTGCCCATTATGACAGAACTGGGTGAAACTGATGTGAAAATGTCAAAAGTCGCAACCTCACATTGCCCAAAAATTTAGCGACTTTTGTAAAGCAATTTAAAGCTCTGGTGTAACCACTTTGATCAATCGGTACCATAGTGTTTAGCAATGTGCCTGTGGGTTTTTTTTTCTTCTTACATTAATTTTATTAATTTTCAACAAGAAAGATATTGGACGGTTGACAATAGACAAAGCATAAATGTCAGATAATGCAGATTCCAGGTCATTTCAAGCCACAAAGACAACATTTCAGATGATAATTACAGCAAAGTTGCTAAAAGCCAAAGGGAGATGCATTTGTGTACTTCATTAAAACTTTTAGAGGTGTTGTTTCTTACTTATTTTTTTCATCTCTCTATAAGGATAAAAGAAGACTTTAAAACCTGTGAGACATGCTGTAATACTGTCAATATGGAACTTCTCTTACCAAAAGGTAATTTATATGGCTGAATATGTAATAATTACTATGAATACCTTAGAATGTTATATTGATTTTCCGGTGCAGTTTCCAAGTTGGGAATACATCTTGGACTAGCACTAAGGGAATTATTTAAAAACAATTGGAAAAAAAAGGCTTATTTTGAAACTAAGTCATCTAGAATCATATATCCGTGTCCGGTCTCCAACAACTCCACATTGCTGTAATATTGTCAAGTCCTTTGTGTAAGTTCACACACACATAAAAAATCAACCCAATTTCATTTACAAAAACAGACGATTTTCATCTCAATTCATTTGTCATCCGTATGACACCCATTTCTATACATCAGTAGTTATTAAAATTTACAAGACCTAATACTGTTCCTTTTGTTAGAAAACAGAAATGTATCTGTAAATATCGGATGCTATAAGGATGATCCCTAGTGATGAGTGAACGTGCTGGGATAAGATGTTATCTGACCATGCTCGGGTGCTGACCGAGTGTCTACAGCGTGCTCGAAAAATATGTTCGAGTCCCCGCGGCTGCATGTCTCGCGGATGATGGCCAGCCGCAACATATGCAGGGATTGTCTAACAAACAAGCAATCCCTGCATGTGTTGTCGCTGTCGAACAACCGTGAGACATGCAGCCACAGGGACTTGACTATACCGTATTTTTCAGACCATAAGACACACCCCAAATTTTCAAAAGGAAAATAGGGAAAAAAATTAATGCGTCAAATGGGGGTCCGTCTTACACCACAATTTTGGGAAACAGACAGGATTCGGGCTGATTTGTCTTAGGACTAGGATTGAGCTGCTGAAAAAAGAAAATCTCCGCTCATGATACTTTCTATAAGTATGCCCTCAGCCCAAGCACAGATGTGCCCATGACTGCCCACATTTTTGGAAAAATGTCCACAAGCCTGCGTGTTTCCAGAATTTACTCAAAATCTCACTGGGCGAAAAATAGGTTTTATTGTTTTATTTTTAACTCTTTATGTGAAATGCCAATTCCCCAATCATGGATCTACGGTAGTTACTGTGCGGTTGATCTACCTTTTAAGACTAACTTTCCTTTAATATGTTTTACTACACACAGAAAAAGGCCACACCAAAGATCCTTTTCTGCCACCAACGATTCATGTCACGAACTACGGAGTGGCATCTATTGTTTCACACCAGTAAAATGAAGAAGAACGTTGCATGCCATGAGATTTCTGTAAGAAAGTTTGTTTAAGCAGTTCCAAGGTTCATTGATATTTTATATTTTTTTGTTAAAATTCTTTTGATCTAATGGAAGTAACGTCTTAACTGTGCTCCTCAAAATAAAGAAAAATTGCTTTTATTATAGTTGTGCTTCTTTTTGTTTCTTACGAGACAGCTGTAAGCAAAAACCATAACCACACTTAGTCACAGCCATGACTTCATCAGAACCCCGGACAATGGCTAATATAATCAGGACTGAATTATGGTTGGTGGAGGAACCAAGGCCAAACAAATTTGGTGAGAAACCCCTATCCTACAACTAGGACACAGAATTGCACCAATGGCGTATTGCGGTCACATTAGGGAGAGGTCCACCTGTATGTAATTTATTCTCAGTATAACTACAGATGTCCTGTGAAGGCCTCAGACGTTTGAGAACATTAGTGGTCAAACAGCATCAAGAAAACCAAGGAACACACCAGACAGGTCAGGGATTAATTTGTGGAGAAGAGTAAAAAAGGGTTTTCAGATTTATTTTAAGATTTATATTTTTATAATACTTAGAAAACCATGTATCGTTTCCTTTAACCTTCACAACTTGTACTTGCTACCTTGTGTTGGAATATTATATAAAATCCCAATTAAATACATTTAAGTGTATGTGTATAATATGAAAAAATGTGGAAAAGTTCATGGTGTATGAATACTTGTTTGAGGTACTATATCTCATCCCTTGTTTTTTTTTGTGTGGGATGAATTATATACATCCGATCACTGGCTCGCTCTTCTTATCTGCATATCAAACAAATTTCTAGAATTCGCCCTTTTCTTACTTTCGACTCTGCAAAAACTCTTACTGTTTCACTCATTCATTCTCATCTGGACTATTGCAACTCTCTCTTAATTGGCCTCCCTCTTACCAAACTCTCCCCGCTCCAATCTGTCCTGAATGCTGCTGCCAGGATCATATTCCTCACCAACCGTTACACCGATGCCTCTACCTTGTGCCAGTAATTACACTGGCTACCCATCCACTCCAGAATCCAGTACAAAACTACAACCCTCATCCACAAAGCACTCCATGGCTCAGCACCACCCTACATCTCCTTTCTGGTCTCAGCCTACCACCCTACATGTGCCCTCCACTCCACTAATGACCCCAGGTAAGCATCCTCAATAATCAGAACCTCCCATTCCCGTCTCCAAGACTTTACACGTGATGCGCCGATTCTTTGGAATGCACTACCTAGGTTAATATGATTAATCCCCACAGTTTTAAGCGTGCCCTAAAAATGCATTTCTTCAGACTGGCCTACCGTCTCAACGCATTAACCTAACTATCCCTGTGTGGCCCATTAAAAAAAAAACAAAAAAAAAACCTTAAACCTTAATCAGGTTCCTCACATCATGTTCTCATACACTTTATACAGTTAATAGCCCTCTGTGTCTGTACTGCTACATACTTAGGCAGTGAACTGGTTCATGCAGCTTTACATGAACACCCGAGCCTTACACTATGGCTGGTCCAAATAACTAAAGCAATTGTTACCATCCACCTCTCGTGTCTCCCCTTTTCCTCATAGTTTGTAAGCTTGCGAGCAGGGCCCTCATTCCTCCTGGTATCTGTTTTGAACTGTGATTTCTGTTATGCTGTAATGTCTATTGTCTGTACAAATCCCCTCTATAATTTGTAAAGCGCTGCGGAATATGTTGGCGCTATATAAATAAAATGATTATTATTATTATTATTATTATAATAATATCACGTTTAAAAAAAAAATAAAAAAAATCGCAGTATGCACTATTCTCTATTTTCTTCCGAGTCTCGAATGAGACTTGCCCATTCAAGTCTATGGCCGGCGTCACACTAGTGAGTTTTACGGACGTATGAGCACAGAAAATACGTCCAGAAAATACGCATTGCACACGGCCCAATGATTCTCTATGGAGCAGCTCCTATCTGCCGTATATTATGTAATATACGGTATGTTATGGGCGCAGAAAATCGCAGCATGCTGTGTTTGTCAGTGTATTGCGCAAAAAAAATCCACCAATGAAAGTCTATGGGGGCGAGAAAATTACGGATTACACACGAACCATGGGTGTGACTTGCGAGAAATACGCAGCGGTGTTCTATAGAAAAGCCGGTAATTCAGTGCGGTGTACAGTAAAATCACACTGACAGAATAGAATAGAATAGGTAGAATAAATGTGTACACATAGAATAGGTATGTATATATATATATATATATATATATATATATATATATATATATATATATATATATATATATATGTCAGTGAGACACACATACATATATATATATATATATATATATATATATATATATATATATATATATACATATTTAATTCAGCGCTAGATAGCAGAAAAGCCGTTAATTCAATTGCCGGCTTTTGCTTTCTCCTTCACAAACCCGACAGGCTATGAGACATGGTTTACATACAGTAAACCATCTCATATCCCTTATTTTATTACATATTCCTCTTTACTAATGTAAGAAGTGTCTTTGTGTCAAATTTGGCTCTAGCTATTAAATTAAAGGGTTAAATCCCAGAAAAAATTGGCGTGGGCTCCCGTGCAATTTTCTCTGCCAGGGTGGGAAAGCCAGTGACTGAGGGCAGATATTAATAGCCTAGAGAGGGTCCATGGTTATTGCCCCCCCCCCCCCGGCTAAAAACATCTGCCCCCATCCACCCCAGAAAAGGCACATCTGGAAGATGCACCTATTCTGGCACTTAGCCTCTCTGTTCCCACTCCCCTGTAGTGGTGGGATATGGGGTAATAAAGGGTTAATGTCACCTTGCTATTGTAAGGTGACATTAAGCCAGGTTAATAATGGAGATGCGTCAATTATGACACCTATCCATTATTAATCCAATAGTACAAAATGGTTAATAAAACACACACACATTATTAAAAAATATTTTAATGAAATAAAGACACAGGGTGTTTTAATATTTTATTATACTCTTAATCCACCTGAAGACCCTTGTCACCTGAAATAAAGTTAAAAAAACAAACAACAATATTCCATACCTTCCGTCGTTACAGTCTTGTCCCACGCTGTAAATCCATCTGAAGGGGTTAAATCATTTTACACCCAGGAGCTCTGCTAATGCAGCTGTGCTCCTGCCTGTAAAACTTGCTGAATGAATGGAATGCAGGGGAATGTACTGTAATTACCTCGAGTCGCGGTGATGCGCCCTCTTCTGGATGAACTCATATGAACTCGAGCGTGGGAACTTTTCAGAATATTTTCCCACGCTCGAGTTCAAATAAAAAGTTGCTTTTTACAGTACCAGCAAAAGCTATGAGATTTCTCATGCACACACATTGATTATTTTTCCGGACTGAATTGAAATCTGCTGCTTTTTTTTTTAAACTACAGCATGTGCAAAAAAGTAGCAAAACAGCAACAAAAAATGTTACCATCAGTTTTTGCTGCATTTTTAGCTGAAATAAAAGCAGGTACAACAGGATGTTAAACCAACTTATTTTTGTGATTTTCTCAAGTTTGAACCAATATGTCTTGGTGTCCTCCCCTGAGCATGGATGTTAGGATTAGTATAATTTAATTAAATTAGTAATACGTATTAAAGTAAGGAATTGGCTGACCAATGACCAATATGTGAAAGTAAACAATGTCCGACCTACTCAATGCACTGCCAATGTCTTAGGTAAACTATTCCTAACCAATTCACCTCCCCCTGCTGTTTTTACATTTGCAATTGTGTATTTTTTCATTAGCTCATATGAACTTTTTTGTTCATATTTGAATAGTCACTATTTTTTCAGACATAAAAATCTTTTTCCACTAAATAATTTGATCAAACTGCTCTTTTTTCCAGAAATGTTTTATGGCTCCACATATGTCTTGCGTTGGTGGCCTAACAACTTGTAATGTTCATGCTTGTATGCTGGAAGCATAGCTGAACTTTGAGATCCTGAAAAACATAGCAAAAAAATGCAGCAAAAACGCAGCAAGAACAACAGCATAAAAAACGCCAGCTTAACCTGCTTTTTTTTTTGTCTGCATCTTTTTTTTTTTTACTGCCAAGAGATCAGGTTTTGGCTGCAGAAGAAAAAGCAGCAGAAGAAAAAGCAGCAGAAAAGCAACGTGTGAACATAGCCTTAAACAGGAAAAGTAGAAGGCGCGGAATTTAATTGTTGTATTTGATATAGATGGACTAAAAGAAAACAAAAAAAACAGGAATCACTTTCAATATTCATTTATTAATCTACAGCAAACATTAAACCTAAAATGGGTGTATATGTGTCTGTGAGTGTATTATTAAAACCTAAAACAAACATAAAAACAACTTCTAGTCTAAATACTAAACAATCTCTATTACTAAATAACAAATAATTCTCTATTTATACTTAGTTACATGCATGAAGTTATTTCAAAGTCTTTAAAAATGCTTTGTTCACCCTCCCCAGGTCCAAAGCTGAGACTCCGCTGCTCCCAGTATCTGTTGTTGAGCTCAACAGCTGTGAGTGACTCATACCATCAATTGGGGCAGAGTCGCTACAGTCACTAATTAGCTGCCGCACTGTTGATGTGACGTCGGCGCTGTAGGCAACATCAGGGCAGAATGGGGACTCACTTCCGGACCTGGGGAGGGTGATGTATTTTTTTTTTTTTTTTCTAGACAAACTGCAACCGGGGGCTTTCTGAAAAATAAATCGCTAATGACCTGCATGAATCATTTCCATTGTGTAAATAGTCTGCAATAATCAAAGTTTGTGATTTTTATTACTTTACATTTAAATTACAAGCAATTCACTGTCATCCGTGATTTTTTTAATTTTTATATAGTAATATTTGTATATTCAGATTAATTATTGCTTGTAAGATGTTAGTATATTACAATTTCTGGGATTTATTAATAATTATTGGACTGTGGCCTTGTTTAGAGGTTTAGGCAAGAACTTAATGGAGTATCCCATCTCCAAGATCCTTTCCCAATATGTAGAAAGTATAATAATAATAATAATAATACTAGCAAATACCTCCAATTAGAAATGTAGTATAGTTCTTCTGATTAGCTATGTCGCTTACCCCATGTCCAGGGCATTTCAGTAGCTTAGGTATCCATGGTTATGTCCACTAACGACTAAGGGCTGTCCCACACGTCCAGATAATTCCGGTACCGGAAACAATCGGTACCGGAATTATCCGTTTCCGTGTGCCCCTACGTTTCTTGTGTACATCAGTGTGGCACACTTGCGGCACACGTGTGCCGCCCGTGTGACCACTGGGTACCACACGCACCGTGCTGGGTACCACACGTACCAGCATCTGGTGCTGAATCCGCGATTCATATGTTCCCTGCAGCAGCGTTTGCTGCAGAGAAAATATGAATAATAGTGTTTAAAATAAAGATCTATGTGTCCGCCGCCCCCCCACCCCCTGTGCGCCCCCCCGCTGTTCAGAAAATACTCACCCGCTCCCTCGTTGGCTGTCGGTGCTTCCTGGTCTGGCCGCGGCTTCCACTGTATGCGGTCACGTGGGGCCGCTCATTTACACTCATGAATAGGCGGCTCCACCCCTATGGGAGGTGGAGCCACATATTCATGAGTCTAATCGGCGGCCCCACGTGACCGCATACAGTAGAAGGGGCGGCCGGCACAGAACACTGCGAGGGAGGCGGGTGAGTATTTTCTGAACAGCGGGGGGGCGCACAGGGGGTGGGGGGGCGGCGGACACATAGATCTTTATTTTAAACACTATTATTCATATTTTCTCTGCAGCAAATGCTGCTGCAGAGAAGATATGAATGGCGGCTTCAGCACCATGTGGGGGGGACAGCGCTTACTGTAGCGCTGTCTCCTGCACGCACACGGACTGCAGACGGACAACGTCCGTGTGCGGTCCGTGTTTTACACGGACCCATTGACTTTAATGGGTCCGTGTAATACGTGCGCTCCCACGAACACTGACATGTCTCCGTGTTTGGCACACGGAGACACGGTCCGCAAAAAATCAATGACATCTGCACAGATGCATTGATTTTTATGGGTCTACGTGTGTCAGTGTCTCCGGTACGTGCGGAAACTGTCACCTCACGTACCGGAGCCACTGACGTGTGAAACCGGCGTTACTGTCACTATGTGAGTGGTCGTAACAAGCTACTGCAATGCCTTGTACATGGGATAAGTGATGTAGTGAATCAGAAGAACTATGCTACGTTTCTAATCAGAGGTAGAATAACTATACTACATGTCTAATTGGAGGTATTTGCTAATATTATTATTATTACACCTACTACATATTGGGATAGGATCTTGAAGATGGAAATACTCCTTTAACTTTGTCTTGTAATGGCGTACTAGCCTCTATCACATGGTTGCCCATTTATTAGAATGAGCGAATTGTGAGGCCACATTTTCCCTGCAGCTAAACATGTGGCAACCCTCAGTTATCCCTTGTGATTTTAGACAAATGCCGAGCTTCACAGCAAAAGGATAAGCCGGGCAACTGTCCTCTTGTTCAGAGAATTTAATACTTGTTAGTTAACAATCAACAAAGCTTAAAATAAGTTAAATATTTACACTATTTTTAATTTACAAAACTATGCTCATATATAGCATTATATATGTCGCCAGTGGTGCCCGTATGTGGCACAACACGCTGCTTGTAACAGCCCTTCCTCAGAAGTTCTCTCCATGAGGCCAGGTGAGATTTTGCCTCAGATGGTTCCTACTAGTGATGAGCGAGCGTGCTCGGATAAGGTGTTATCTGAGCATGCTCGGGTGCTAACAGAGTGTCTTCTGCGTGCTCGAAAAATATGTTCTAGTCCCTGCGGCTGCATGTCTTGTTTGTTAGGTAATCCCTGCATGTGTTGCGGCTTTCTAACAGTTGTGAGACATGCAGCCATGGGGACTTGAACATATTTTTCGAGCATGCTGAACACACTCGGTTAGCATCCAAGCATGCTCAGATAACATCTTACCTGAGCACGTTCGCTCATCACTAGTTCCTACCCCTCCTCATAGGGTAGCACACAGTTCATCCATGCTCTCCCTATAACCTAGTGAGAGTAGAAATAAGGGCATGCCATTTCTGCCTTTTCTCAGCTAAAGAAGTACTCCTCCTCCCATCAAAATGTTTATCCTCTTAATATATTACAATCATCATATTACAAAGCACGGTGTACTTATAATTGCTCATTATATGTGCCAATTCTGGCACTTTGCCCAGCTTTTCCCGCTTGCCCTGTATTGGTGGCAAGTGGGGTTCATATTTGTAGGGTTGATGTCACCTTTATATTTTCAGTTGACATCAAGCCCACAGCTTAGTAATGGAGGGGCATCTAGAAGACACCTATCCATTACTAATACTATAGTTATATGGTAAATAAGCACACAGCCAGAATAAAGTCCTTTATTAGAAATAAAACAAAACACAGTTTTCCTTTTTTATTTAAAAATAACAAACACAGTTATACTCACCTAACGCCTATTCCACCGAAACCCTAATTTTCCTGTCATAAAACTAAAATAAAAAAGCAACAATATACCATACTTGTCTGTCGTTCTGTCTCATGCTGTAATTCATGTCTGGGGGATTATTAGTTTTCAACCTGGACGGTGCCAAGATGCGACTGTCCAGGCTGAGAACCACTGGTGAATGAGCTGCTGCAAGCGCAGCCTCAGTGACTAGCGGTGACGTCATCGAGGTTACCTTCGGTCACTGAGGCTGCGTTCCCAGCAGGGCTGAACTGCCATGACTTCAGCACTGTGGGAAAAACTCAGTGATGATGTCACCGCAGTTCAAGCTCAGTGGCTTCATCGCAGATCACGGTGAGAAATTCTCATGGTGATCTGCTGTGAAGCCACTGAACTTGAACTGCGGTGAACTCAGTGACTTTTTCCCACGGTGCTACTGGGGATCTCACTGAGGTCACAGCAGTTCAGACCGGCTGGGAATGCAGCCTCAGTGACTGGACGTAACCTCGATGATGTCACCACCGGTCACTGAAGCTGCGCTCACAGCAGTTCATTCTCCAGAGGTTCTCAGCCAGGATGGTCGCATCTTGAAACTGTCCAGGTTGAAAACGATTAATCCCCAGACATGGATTACGGCGTGGGACAAAACGACAGACAGGTATGGTACATTGTTGTTTTTTATTTTAGTTTTATTACAGGAGAACGAGGGCTTCAGTGGAATAGGCGTTAGGTAAGTATAGCTGTGTTTGTTATTTTTAAATAAAATGGAAAACTGTGTTGTCTTATTTCTAATAAAGGACTTAATTCTGGCTGTGTCTTTATTTACCATACAACTATAGAATTAGTAACGGATAGGTGTCTTTTTGATGCCTCTCCATTACTAATCCGTGGGCTTGATGTCACCTGACAATACAAAGGTGACATCAACCCCACAATTATGAACCCCACTTGCCACCACTACAGGGCAAGTGGGAAGAGACGGGCAAAGCACCTGAATTGGCGCATCTTATAGATGTGCCTTTTCTGGGCAGTTGCGGGCTGCTATTTTTAGGCTGGAGGGGGGCAAGATCCATGGCCCCTTACCAGCCTGAGAATACCAGCCCCCAGCTGTCTGCTTTAGCAAGGCTGGTTGTCAAAAATGGGGGAAATTTTTTATTTAAATAATTAAAAATATGGCATGGGGACCCCTCTTTTCTTGATAGCCAAACTTGCTGAAGCTGACAGCTGAGGGTTGCAGCCTCCAGCTGTGAGTTTTGCCTGGCTGGTTATCAAAAATACAGGGGAACTCATGCAAGTTTTTTTTAAATTATTTATTTACAGCGCAGGAGTGGCTGATGAATGCTCCCATCTGCTGCTCCTGTTCTCACTGTTATTAGAGGCAGTAGGTGTCAGCTGATGAGAGCAGTAGTCCCATCAGCTGACACCAGTGACCGGAAGTAAACTTTATACCTCCGATCACAGGTGAGCGTTCACTTCTGACAGAACCGCAGCTCTCTGACCAGTGGGGATGATTTCACTGCCGATCACAAGCACTACGCCAGTATTTTCCACGCTGTCACACAGCATGGGAAACACTGGCTTTTGTGCTGTGTATGTTCAGCTATATTGGGCGATTTAATTGACGACTAAATTGGCAAATATTGCAAATTCGGCAATTGTGAACCGGACCGAACATTGAAATATTTGCTCATCTCTTCTCATGACCTCCCCTCTGCCAGGGACTTTGCAGTGTGGTTAAATTGTAGTTCTAATGATGACTCATGCAGGAAAAATTGACCTGCTGTTTTTACATAGAGCTTAGAGTCAGCTAGACTGTTTTTAATCACGTGATGTCATAGCCCTAATGGAAAAGAGAAGAATTAACTGGGTACAAAGGCAAAATGAGCAATTGTAAGTACACAGTGCTGTATAATATGATGACTGCAATATATTAAGAGGATATAAACCTTTATGGGAGTAATTTGTTAATCGAATGGTTGGAGCCCCGTTCCGTCAGATACACTTGGGTTTTATGTCATCTGGAAATTATCAGAAATATGGGGGATTTTTTTTTTTATTTATTTTTTTTTTAAATAAGGTCAATTTTCCCAACAGGACTATACTTGTAGTTTCTCTGCAGTGGAGAATATAAGGTTTCAGTTTTCAACCAATGAGATTCATATTTGAGTTTTTCTAAATAAGATTTCAAAATAAATAATCTCATTAATGGCTATAGGAAAATTGGACACTTCTTTTTCCCTCAAATAGTTTTTATACATGATGGCTTGCAGTTAACCCCGTAATGACCAGCAATATATAGGGGGGGAGGGATTATGTCAAATCCCTGATTGATGATATGTCAAGGGACTCGCCCTTTGTGAAATCCAAGTTTTCTGTGAAGTCAGCCCTGATAATCTGGAAAGGACCCCAAGGCTTTCTGTACAATTTGTCAACTGTTTGGACAAACAAACAGTCGCCTGTGCCACAGTGACACAGAACATGGTGGATTTGCATACAGAATTATGCTAGTACATTATAAGCATATAAAAAAGAAAAATGGTAATCCCTAATGGGATTAAAAAAAATACAGTAAAAAAAAGTCATAAAAAAATGACAAACATATTTTATACTAAAAAATCTAAATCAGGTATCCACTAGACTGTAATAACAGCAAGAAAAAAGTGGAGAGTATAGAAATTAACCGTCTGCCGCAAGAAGAAGAAATCATAAATGTCACAGCTATTTATATGTAGCCACAACAGCGGGGAAAATAAATAAAATTTCCCCACATTAAAAAAAAGACAACATTTATCCTTGACTATGAAAAATAAGAGAAAAAAAATACTTATGGCTGCTAAAATGTAGCAAAGGAAAAAATATACAACTTATAGTTAAAGGGAACTTGTCATCTGATTCATTGTGTCCAAACCACAGTGTACACACACACAGACTTTGTAGAGCCGGCCGAGAACTATGTGTCTCAGATGACTAGTCTGAGTCCATGGTTGGTTCACCCCACCACTGATCCCCTGGACTGATGAGTCTCTTTTTATATATATATGGGGAGGGAGAAGCCACCGGTTACTGGCCTCTTGCACCAATCCTCTGGGACACATAGTCATTGGTCGGTTTTTCAAAATATGTTGTATTCTAGAAGCACGTAGAGTTTCAGCGAAAAACATACTTGGATGCAATTATTCAACCAGTGTCCAATTCTTGCAGCCCGCGGTTCAAGCATAATAACTCAATATGACCCATTCCTTTAGGGCCCCTAGACAAGTCTGGTCATTCTGGGGTTAAGCAACCAAGATAAAGTTAGAATAGATATAGTATGAGTTTAAAATAAAGGGCAAGAAAATATCAATCATCGTCCTCCTACTACAAAATTAGGATGGGAACTATGAGAACCACTTAAAATAAATCTTGGAAATCCATTAAATAAGCATCGTTGAGGTCGACGCTGTTGAAGGAACTTCCGTGTGAGATCTGGAGACTGATGAGCTCGGAGTGCAGCGATGAGGCGCCATTTTGCTGTGCAGCTTGATGCAGGTATGTGCAGAGATTGGGAACAAGCTGAAAAGAAAGTTACGAGATGTCACTGAGAATGTAATGACGACTTCGTGTGATGAGTTACATCCAAATGCTGTGAAGATAGACAAATAAACTTAAAGGGTTTGTCCACTATAATGACAACGCCTTGTTAAATATTATATTCCCCCTTGTAAAATAAAAATATCCTTATGCTCATAAGAACATCATTCGAGCTTGGGGAGACCTTGAACCAACTCTTCTGGAAAGATGCCGGTATGGTAGGTGAGCATACGGTATTTTAATTTTACAAGAGGGAATATATTATTAAAGAAAGGGTTGTCCTAATAGTGGATAACCTCTTTACTCCAAGCAATGTAAGAAATTAGGTATTACATGTGCAAGGCTATTCAGCCAATCAGAGTCCTCTATCTGAATCTTCCAATGGTCACTTATTGCCACTTATCGGAGCATTCATGCGGTTCAGTACTTTTATATTAGACAAGCATTGGTTGACTACACTTTTGCTTGTGACTGCTCTGCGCCATGTCTGGATTGTTATTAATGCACAAAAGATCATGGCATTTCTTAGTTGTAGTGAATAAAATGTCATTCATCCGTCAGAACATTATGTTCAAACCTGCCACATTTTACAAAATGGCCAACATTTTGGCCCTCCCAGACCTTGATTGCTGCCTGTTAGGAGCAGTGTGAGACTCTCAGAAGAGAAGCTAACTGCATATTGTCTGGATTGTTGACCACCCTGTATTGACTGACTATGGCAATGGCTGCCTTTGTGCCCCATGCTGCCTTTGGCAAGCTCTGTCTTTGTGCCCACCAGATCTCTGATTTGTATTTCTCACAACCTGGATAATAATTGACCACAGTTTTGCTGGTTCCTTTAGTGCTGCATTTGACTTAAGTCAACTTCAGGACCAACATAATACAAGAAACCTGAAGCTCCTGTTTTTCTAGCCTTGATTCCTCCTAGTGAAAAATTACCATATAGCCAACATACACCTAAGGGGTTTATATATTGAGCAACATTTAACACTTCATTATAGGATATGTTAATAATGTACAATTGCAAGAAGGCTCCTTGACTGAGACCTCAACCTACCCTGGGTCATTCATGAATGGAGGGGTAGTCGTACGTGCCCACTACTGCTCCATTCATTGTGTACTCAAATGACAGAGATAGCCAACTACAATGTTTACATGACCACTGCTGCATTCAACTTTAGGATTGGTGGAGGTGGGGACCATCGGAAGGACCACCAGTGATCAAACATTTACCACCTATACTATTAATAGGTGATTCATAATCAAACCTCTTCAAGTCCTGAGGCCTTCAGACAATTAAACTTGTGAGAAAAGTGGAGTTTATGGGTGACATGCAGTGTAGAAAGCTGTTTTGCAAAACAAAGAAATAGAAAAACATTCACAATTTATAATTAATACATTTTAGTATTTCAGAGTTTTAATTCTTTCCAATATGTCAAAATTGTGCATGTGGCACTACAGAGCAGACGTCTCTTTCTTTCTCATATTTGTTTATGGTTATACTAATGTACGCATGTTTATTCAGGATTTTCAGTCGATAATGACATGCAGAATTAATAAACATAGCAAATTGATACAAATTTAAATTAATTTTGATTTATAACATGATATTACAAATATAATTTAACTTGTTATAAAATAGGAGCATAGCAAATTTTTGCAACTTTATACTTGGCTAATTTTTATGTTCCAAACATTTGTGAAAACTGAATAGATAGGTACAAAAATGTCATAAATGTATAACAAATTTGGTGTTTACACTCTTTTTAAGTCAATTTGTAACAAATTTCTAGTGCATTGTTCTTAGTAATTTCTCCAGAAATTAAAAATTATAATATAATACAAATATGCTGAAAATTTCCCTACACAGCAAAATAATATCATTGTGATCTTTCTCGACACATATCAAAGTCCAACCATTTAAACTGTTACGTTGGGAAACATGTAGGGGAAGAAGGAGGATGATCCTAACCTAGGAACAGGAAAGTGAAACTTAGCACAAAACATATATCAGTTGAAGCAACAAGGTTCTTTTTCAGAGAAGACCTCTGCTCGACACAGACAAGACCTCACTGCAATTCTTGGGATTTTTTTGGATGACTGGGACATGTATTATCCACATATTTGGTAAGTGAACATTATATAAAATTTTGACAAATTTTGACACCAGTCTCTTGTTAGTAAATACCAATTTTTAACAATGTTGTCTTCTATATGTTTTAGCTAAAGGGTTAGGGTCACAAAAATGTAATGCTAAAATGCTAGAAATTACTAAATATTCACTGAAAAACTACCAAGATCATCCCAGGTAAATATCTATATCGGAGACAGAAACCCATATTTTTGTATCCTCCAAATAAACATTTTATAGTAATAATAATGTAATAAGTAATATAAAAATGTTTATAGAATTTTAATATTAAGGAACAATTTTACACAAAATAGAGCCCTGGGCAAATGGCAAAATAGGACCCTATTGCTCTGCATCAAAATCCTTGTTGCCCTAGGTTAGTGTAAGAGTTAAATGCCGGAAAAAGGGATAATTTTCTATTTTCTAGGGTTTATGACACTAAAAGGGTCAATGTCAAATTTAGGTTGCCACTTGGATTTTAGGGTAGGGGATAAGGCTAGGGTCACATTGCATTATGTGACCGCGTTTAACGGACTACGTTACACCGTGGCATAACGCGGTGTTAACGTAGTCCGTTAACGCCGCCATAGCCTGTAATGGTGAACGCGTCGCTAGCGCCCACCCACATTGGGCGAGCGCTAGCGATGTGCTGTCATTTGAGTGACGGACCTCGGACGCTGCTTGCAGCGTCCGCGGCACGCCCTAGGTCCGTTCCTCGCTAGTGCAGATCGGGGATCTGCGCTAGCGGGGACGCCGAACGCGGACCCTAGAGAAGCATTGCGTTATCGCAATCCGCTAGCGCTATGCGCTTAACGGATTGCCCTAACGCAATGTGACCCTAGCTTACGGACTATGAAATTGGGGCCCTGGGTAATTGTACAGTGTATCACCTTGTTAAATTGGTCTTGAAAATTCTTAACATATAACTAACTTATACTAACTAATGTTGATCAGTGGGGGTATTGGTCATGAGACCCCACTGATCTCCCAAACCTAGGGGCTGGAGTGCTCAGCATGCAGAATGCTCGAGTTGTCACAAACACTTTCCATAGAGCCTATGCATCTACCAGAAGAGATGAGCGGACACCTAGATGTTCGGGTCTGGCGGGTTTGGCAGAACAGTTCCATAAAGTTCGGGTTCACGTACCAGAACAGTACCTGGACCCGAACCCTGAACCTGGACCCCATTCAGTTGAATGGGGGGCCCAAATATTCAGTGCTTGCTACGCTGTCATGTGCATGACAGTGTGGCAAACATAACTTCTGATTGGTGGTAAAATCATCGCCGCCGGTCAGACAGCTGTTGTTCCCACGCTGTCAGAAGACAGCGGCAGTGCACAGTTGTGAATGGAGGTATACAGCTGATGGAACTACTGTAAATGTAAAAGTGTTTTGTTTTATTTCAAATAAAGGACTTTATTCTGGCCATGTCTTTTTTACCATATAACTATAGGATTAGTAATGGATAGGTGTCTTATAGATGCCGCTCCATTAGTAATACGTAGGCTTGATGTTACCTGACAAAACAAAGGTGACATCAACCCCACAAATATGAACTCCACTTGCCACCGCTACAGGGCAAGTGGGAAGAGCTGGGCAAAGTGCTAGAATTGGCGCATCTAATAGATGCACCTTTCCTGGTTGGCTGCAGGCTGCTATTTTTAGGGTGGGGAGGACCAATGTCCATGGCCCCTTAACAGCCTGAGAATACCAGCCCCCAGCTGTCTGCTTTAGCATGGAGGTTGTCAAAAATAGGTGGGACCCCATGTCGGTTTTTTAAATTATTTATTTATATCATTGAAAATACAGCATGGGGACCCCTCCATTCTTGATAACCAGCCTTTCTGAAGCTGACAGCTGAGGGTTGCAGCCATTTACGTCTTACTCTAAAATTCTGCAGTATTTCAGCGAAAACAAACTTTGAAAAGCCGGCCGGGGACGAGGAGTCTAGTATGACTAGTCTGAGGCATGTTGCTGGCACCTTCTCCCCACCTCACTCCCCTAGACTGGAAGATCTCTCTCTATATGTGTACATAGGTAGCGAGCTGTCAATCTAGGGGAATAGGACATAACGCAGCCATCGTGGACCTACTTTGGACTAGTTATCTAAGATGCATAGTCACTAGACAGACGGCTTTTAAACTATGGGGCTGATTCATCAAACATTTTACACTAAAATTCTGGTGGAAAAAGCTTTGAAAAGTTGCAAAGTTTTGGCACAACTCAAAGCTGCGCTAAAATTTTGCGACATTTGGCGTTCTCGTGCCATTTTTGCAATGGTTCGACTTAGTGGGCAGAGCCAAGGCTGGACGGGGGCATACCGACTGCTGCTTTGCAAACTCATGATGAGTGTTGACGGTTGGAATAAGATTTGTGGTGAGGCGCACAGTACTCGTCAGACGCACCTGCTTCATTAAGAGACGTGCACCTCTTAATGAATCAGGAGCCTCGTACTCCATCCCATCCCCCAATGTTTTGGGTTTTTTTAAATACTGCGAATACAACATCACAACCGGTTTCCAATTTATGTGGTTCGGGCAAGAAGAATCCCCTGTCAGGTTCACTTTATCTTTTCCCTTCAAGGGCGACAATATTTCAAATTTAATTATACTTTAAATATTGGAGTCTAACTTTCATTATAGCGAGTAGAAAAGAAAGCAGTGATAACATTATAAAACCACCAAGGATCACACACTTGTGGTTCTCCAGCAGCTGGACTCCAGCAGTTGGATTGGATCTCCAGCCTTTGGCTATCAGGGCTTTAGGGTAGTTGTACATTTTTGGTTGTTGAAAACTGCCCTACACAATTCTAATGATTCCATCAACTATTTGTTACTGATAAATAAAATTGCTGCTTTAATCCTTTGACAGACAAGGATGTACTTATTATGTCATTTTTTCCACACTTGTCATGGCTAGAATTCTGTATTAGGGCTAGATGATTTCACTTTTTGTTTCTGTATGAATATAAGAGAGGGTGGGAGAGTTGAAACTGCAAGTGACATCAGATGTGAAGATCTCGGCTTGTTACTGTCAACTCTCCTCCTGTACATCCTACAGTGATCTAGGGAGCTGTGTCCAAGACTTTTTTCAATTTATCCTCCAGTGATCTAGGAAGAAGTGTACAGCACTTCTCTCATGTTAACACCCCTCCTATGCAGCCTCCAGTGATCTAGGGAGGGGTGTACAGGACGTCTCTCATGTTGTCACCCCTCCTGTGCAGCCCCCAGTGATCTAGGGAGGGGTGTACTGGAATTCTCTCATGTTATCACCCCTCCTTTGAAGCCCCCAGTGATCTAGGGGGTGTTCAGGATTTCTCTCATATTATCACCCCTCCTGTGCAGCCTCCAGTGATCTAGGGAGAAGTGTACAGGACTTCTCTCATGTTATCACCCCTCCTGTGCAGCCCCCAGTGATCTCGGGAGGGGTGTACAGGACTTCTCTCATGTTATCACCCTCCTGTACAGACTCCAGTGATCTAGGGAGAGGTGTACCAGAATTCTCTCATGTTATCACCCCTCCTGTGCAGCCTCCAGTAATCTATGAAGAAGTGTACAGGACTTCTCTCATGTTATCACCCCTCCTGTACAGACTCCAGTGATCTAGGGATAAGTGTACAGGACTTCTCTCATGTTATCACCCTCCTGTACAGACTCCAGTGATCTTGGGAGGGGTGTACAGGACTTCTCTCATGTTATCACACCTCCTATACAGACTCCAATGATCTAGGGAGAAGTGTACGGACTTCTCTCATGTTATCACCCCTCCTGTGCAGCCCCCAGTGATCTCAGGAGGGGTGTACAGGACTTCTCTCATGTTATCACCCTCCTGTACAGACTCCAGTGATCTAGGGAGAGGTGTACCAGAATTCTCGCATGTTATCACCCCTCCTGTGCAGCCTCCAGTAATCTATGAAGAAGTGTACAGGACTTCTCTCATGTTATCACCCCTCCTGTACAGACTCCAGTGATCTAGGGATAAGTGTACAGGACTTCTCTCATGTTATCACCCTCCTGTACAGACTCCAGTGATCTTGGGAGGGGTGTACAGGACTTCTCTCATGTTATCACACCTCCTATACAGACTCCAATGATCTAGGGAGAAGTGTACGGACTTCTCTCATGTTATCACCCCTCCTGTGCAGCCCCCAGTGATCTCAGGAGGGGTGTACAGGACTTCTCTCATGTTATCACGCTGCTGTACAGAATCCAGTGATCTAGGGAGAAATGTACAGGACTTCTCTCATGTTATCACCCTTCCTGTGCAGCCCCCAGTGAACTCGGGAGGGGTGTACAGGACTTCTCTCATGTTATCACCCTCCTGTACAGGCTCCATTGATCTAGGGAGGGGTGTACCGGAATTCTCTCATGTTATCACCCCTCCTGTGAAGCCCCCAGTGATCTAGAGGGTGTTCAGGATTTCTCTCATGTTATCACCCCTCCTGTGCAGCCTCCAGTGATCTAGGGAGGGCTGTACAGGACTTCTCTCAGCTTATCACCCCTCCTGTACAGACTCCAGTGATCTAGGGAGAAGTGTACAGGACTTCTCTCATGTTATCACCCCTCCTGTGCAGCCCCCAGTGATCTCGGGAGGAGTGTACAGGACTTCTCTCATGTTATCACCCTCCTGTACAGACTCCAGTGATCTATGGAGAAGTGTACAGGACTTCTCTCATATTATCACCCCTCCTGTGCAGCCTCCAGTGATCTAGGGAGAAGTGTACAGGACTTCTCTCATATTATCACCCCTCCTGTACAGACTCTAGTGATCTAGGGAGAAGTGTACAGGACTTCTCTCTTGTTATCATGCTCCTGTACAGCCTCTAGTGCTCTAAGGAGAAGTGTACAGGACTTCTCTCATGGTATCACCCCTCCTGTGCAGCCTCCAGTGATCTGGCATGTGATATGCAGGATTTTTTTGTCTTATCAATTAGGAAAAAATTGTGTTCAAGTTTACAGGTTATAGAGTATCTTTTGTAACTTCTGAGTGAGAAGTTGAGCAGTTACATATTGAATCAACTCTTAAACGTGTTGCTGATATTCAGCAAAAACATTGGAATCACCCTGTTCCAGCAACCAGTTTGGTCGTCAGTGGCAGCTGAACCAGGGCGATGTTCACTTCTGCACTGTGGGCACCTCTGCTGCTTATAAGGCCCCCGCCACATCGTGACATCACAGAACAATGCATATTGTGATGTTACGTGCAACCTTTTGACTAGACTAGGCCTCAAGTGACATAATGACATTACCTAGACCTTGGCAGAGGTGCCCAGTATGTCAGAGAGAGGTTTGCTGAACTTGTGACTCAAATATTTACTGGCATCTGGGGCATGTGTATTTTTGGTTTATTCAGTGATTTAATATACAGTATATGTGGGATATGTATAGACCCTGCACAGGCTGAAATTTTATTTTTTCCAGGCATTGTGCATCTTGGGCTCTGCTGACATAAGATATTTTGCAATAAGCAAGGAATTGTATACATTTCTTTTTACAAAACTTTCCGTTTTCATGAAATATTGCACTAAGGTCTATGGTTGTATAGTGTTGGGCTTTTCTACAATATTCTGCTTTTCGAAAATATATATGTAATTGTAATTTTTTTTAGCTATATAAAATTCAGGTTTTATTTCAAAAGGGCGAAGAATATGTCTCAGTGGACACGTTATTACATAATGATCCTGTATTATTTAATCACACAGAATACTTGTTAACAGTGAACTAAATGTCTGAAAAAAGAAAGAATTCTGACTGAGAAATCTTAGATTAGTCACATCGCAGAATTTGTGTAAAGTGACTGGCAGTAGGCAAGAGTTGGGGGACAGTAATGAGCTCTTGTCCCAGCCCAGATCTCCGATTCTAGCGGTCTGAGAAAGATTAAGACCTAAGCTCTATTTTTGTGGTGTGAAGATGTAAGAGTTAAAAAATTATCCATTATCCGCTTACAAAAAAAATACTAGCTATTAAAGGGAACCTTTCACCATGAAAATGCCATCCAATCTAAGACACCATGATATAGAGCAGGGGGAGCGGAGTAAATTGATATATAGTTTTTTTTTAGTAAAGATTCAGTTTAAACTATATTTTAATCATTTAATCCTTGGCTCTTTCTGGGATTTTCAGTCCAGTGGGCGGTCCCATCAGTGACTGACAGCCTTCTTTGTATAAGTGTGACTGCTATCTCTCCATGGAGTCACTAATAGGACCGCCCACTGGACAGAGAATCCCACAAAGAGCAAAGGATTAAATGATGAAAAATATACTAAATCCTTTCTCACAAAACTATTTATCAATCTGCTCAGCTACCCCTGCTCTACAACATGCTGCCTGAAGATTAGACTGCATTTTCATAGTGACACATTCCCTTTATGGACTACTGTAGAAATAGGAGATTTAATAAGCAATACCCCTTTAATGCCATAAACACCAAATGCAGATGTCACTGGACAACAAATCAAAAGTCTCCTGGGATCTAGGGAGGGATGTACCACCATTAGTGACAGAGGGTTTTCCACTGTTTTCTAAATGGGCACTAGGTTAAAAAGTGAGATGGCAGGATAAAGGTTAGAGAAGGGGTCAGCGGAGCCTACATCCTAATACCCCCGGTAGTGTCCAATAAACAAGCTTCGGATAAAAGGAAGGGATTTCCTGCCAGTAGGGATCAGACACACAAAAGATGCACACAAAAACAAGAGGAGGTTATCCTGAGAGAACGCCTGCATCCTAGTTAGCTAGCAGTGGGGGTGAGTAAGCCTCAGTATTAAAATGTACCGCTGTGGGGTTTAAATAAAGCCATGGAAGAAATTATAAAAGCTCCATTCTGAGAATCTGAGCTGCAGTCATGTTGAGTTTGTCCTAGAGGTAGGAGACTAGTCCACCTGAGCAAAAGAAATACCATATTAAGAGTGTGAGGATTTCCATACTAGCGGGTAGCAGTGAGACTTATTAATGTGTGAGCAATTATCACCACCCTGTAAAGGTTATGGGGGTTACCAAAAGCAGAGAAGTCTGGCAGCCAATGTCTGAATGTGAGGGGGAATGTCATGCCTGGTACAGCTGCGAGATTGGTGCCTTTGTGTGAGGGACTGTGCCTATGAGGAAGTAGGTTTCAAGAACATACCGAGTGCTGTAGCAGCTACGGCAAGATATCTCGCCCAATCGAGAGTTGACTGAAAGAGGAGCTGTGACCTACACAGAGAGTTTCTGCTTAAAGGGAATCTGTCACGTCTGATAACACTATTAACCTTCAAACATAGGGTTAATTTCCAATTTATTAGTATTATCGGACATGACAGGTTCCCTTTAAGCTGAGATAGTGACTGAGACTGTTAAAGAGTGGCAAGAGTGCTGCCGAGTAAAGTGCCAACAGATTGCCTCTTGTAAGACAGTTGTAACCATCAAGCTTGCGGTCTCCTTGTGAGT
Source organism: Ranitomeya variabilis (assembly GCF_051348905.1). Classification (NCBI taxonomy): domain Eukaryota; kingdom Metazoa; phylum Chordata; class Amphibia; order Anura; family Dendrobatidae; genus Ranitomeya; species Ranitomeya variabilis. The sequence continues at coordinate 475,482,047 of NC_135233.1, forward strand.
TTTTGAACTAACATCAATTTACACTGGTATCTTACCCCCATCTCTTAGAGGGGAACCATTCTGCCGCTAAGGCCCAATACATAATAGTATTACTAAAAGGAGCATGCCAACCTACAACCCAACAACATATCCAGCCCTGTTACAAAGCCTTCAGTGCTAGTCTTAAGTTTATGTGGTCTTTACGGACAAGTGCACTAACTTTTTAATTTGGCAAAAATCTTATTAACCAGAAGATTCTCAGTCAATTTATCAGGGATCATAAAAAAGACGGAGCAAGAGGAATAATGTAAGGTCAATAGCTGAATGGTCAAAGGGCATGAATCCTTTACAGGCCGTGCACTCACCTTCACTAGTACAAGTCTCTTCATGACCGGCTCAAACAGCTCCTCGCCAAATGTCATATAGATTGTGTAGTCTGGCGATGACCTCTTGTGGTTCCTGTAACCTTTTAACTCTGAAGATACAAAAAATGGGGAAAAATAGTACAATTTTCCTAATTTAAAAGGTCGTTGGGGATAAAATATATGTATATTTTTTTCAATCGAGAAAAGAAAATAATAAATCTATTTCTCATATCTTTTTATGAAACAAATCAATGTGTGAGGGAAGCAATGCAATGGAGTTGATGATAGTTGCGTCTGTCAAATTATAGAAAAGCACCTACTAGACTCTTAAGGGCCATTCCTATCTGTATACAGTGTTGTTGGATATTGCGTGAAATAAAAACACTTTTGCAGTTTACTACTTATTAAAATTTGAAGACGTTTTTGTGATACAATGGATTTTCTTCTCTTTTGCTTACAGTTCCTTGCCTAGGAGACCGACCACCAACGCTGTGCAGCTTGTAAACTCTGCACTGAAGTTGGACAGGATCCTGGTCAGCTCCAAAACAATAATTACAAGTACAATGGAAAAAGGCTTGGAAACACAGTGCATATTTGACCACCGTTCCCAGATAGCAGCAGTGGTCAGTCGCATGGGCAATGAGCTGTAAACAAACGTGAGCCTGCACCAATGGCGTAAATCTGCTAGTTATTCCCCCATTAAGTTAGTAAGTACTGGTGCAAATCGGACTAATGCTATCTATCGGTTTGATGGATAGCACTCCTCGCCAAGTTATTCTATGGGGTTGTGCACACGTTCGATTTTTCCTTGGGCCGAGGAAAACAATCACCACATGCATGATTTCCCTCCGCAAAACTTTAACTTTATGGTTCCTTGGAAAAATTGGACCGCCTGAGGAGGACATCCAAGTGAGGTCCAATTTTCGCGGACTGACAATATAGAGAAGGAGGAGAAACATTTTTTTTTACACCTCCACGAAAATCGGATCACACTCTGATCAAACTCTCAGTATAATTGGACTGATTTTCCCGGATGAGAGAAAAATGGTTGTGTGACCCTAGCCTTACTCAAATTTTTTATCTTTTGCAAATTTGTATCAAACATAAAATTGTTTCACAAAACTTTTTAAACTAATAATCCAATAGATTGCCCAATTTTTTTTTTTACGTACATTAGTCTGCATGAATTTGTACATAAAGACCTCAATGTCTTCAGCTGATAAATAGACTTATAATTTCAACCCATTTAATTAATAATCAATTGTTATAGGACCCCATCACATTTTACTGAGAAGATGAAAAACTAAATTTTATTATTAGATTAAATATTTAATCCAACGCCGACGTCCCATTTTTCCTACACTACCTTTTGTTCTGCCAAGAAAAGCAAACTGTATAATGTACGCATAAAAGTATACAATATCAACAAGCTACGTCTTCCCTAGATATCGTCTCGTTAGGACTCTCACCTTCCCAAAACTGACTGAAGTCAAATATCTCTGTTTGGTCATCTCTGACCAGCTTCTTGGCTTGTGAAGCCATTTCTTTGGTTTTTACACTTTCTGACAAGCTCCAGTAAACTCTTGATCTTCCCATTCTTGTAGCATAAACCTTGAAATTGTCAGGGTTGACTTCAAGTAGAAGACCTTTTTCAAGATAATTACAGATTTCGTTAGTGGCCTTGATCTGCACGTGATCCACCAGCACATCCGTAGAAGGGAATTGGATAGTGTCCGCATCTTGCATCTGGACTTCACTAACATCTCTCAGGATGAAGAACTTTTTAGACATGTTTTGTTTTAGGACTTCCTTTCCTCGATAATATACAGTAACTTCCCAGGATGTGAGGGGTGGCATGTTCCCTGTTGGTGAATAATATAATGGAATTAGAAAATTCAAATAACGCTACAGTGAACATCGGCATAAGTAATCCTAAAGTGTTCCAAGAGTAAAAATAAGAGTCATAATAAATTAGAAAATTGCCTGTTCAAAACGGAACAGGTCTAAAACTCTAGTGCCACCTATTGTAAATAGCAATCCTAATTATGAGCCTTGCCAGATGACGTAGGTAAAAAGCTGAGCCAAAATCTAAATTTGCAGAAATTGTGTTTTGGGGAGTTGCCCCTCATCAGTTCAAAGTATGATATCTGATTTGGCTGTATGAGGGGCCTCTGATTGTGATCTAAGAGGTATCATTTCTCCTTGTGGAGAATGACATCCCTATCTTGTCAGTGTGAGGAGGCTTATAAAGCATGCAATGTTCCTCTGGGAAATTAAACATGCAAATTGCCTCTTCAGAGAGGAAGAGGACTAGAACTCTAATGCCACTTATTGGAAGTAGCAAGCCAAACCAGATCCCATACTTTGTACTGATGAGGGGTAACACCCTGATACACAGTGTCTGCAAATTGAGATTCTGGTTTGGCTTTTATCCTAAGTCATGTGGCAAGGCTCGTTAAAGGGTCGATATTGACTTGTAAGATTGCTACATCCAATAGGTGGCACTAGAGGTCTAGTCCTCTTCCTCTCTGAAGAGACAATTTGCATATTTAATTTCCGAAAGGAGCATTGCATGGCTTATAAGTCTCCTTACGCTGGCATGTGAATCTCCACAACGAGAAACATTAACCCTTGGATCCCAATAAATTAGAACTAATAGGGTTTGTAAAAATGGGACTAATCTGCTGCAGAAAACAAGGTGGATTTTGTTGTGGAAATGCCATAGTTTTGTCACAGATTTCACTCTCTGCATTGCAAATTTGTATCTTCTCTACAACGTGTTGATGAGATTTTAAGAAACATTATCCATAGTGCTGGCACTGTAATTTTCCATCCAGAAATTCTCCCGACTGCACATACCCATAAACAGAAAATAATGAGTCACATAATTAGTCAGTCTGTTAGATAAGAGCCTTGCACACTGAGCTGTACAGTAGAGCACAGTGACTCCCGAGTATGGAGAGTATGGAGAATTGTGCATGTGAATGGCTATCCTCTTACAAGCCATTCATGAAGCCATAAGCAGCCATAAGAAATTAGTAGACTTTTTGGGTGAGACCGCATGGGGCAGAGGAAACTCCATCAATTCACGATGGCCAAATGGTTCCATGATTTTAAAACAAAATCATGTGGCCAATAACCACCAGAGAAGTGTTGAGTTTTGTCCATGTGTTCCTAGCTGCCCCATTCGATCTCACCCAGAGTTTGACGACAGATTGCCTTTTTTATTAGTCCAGTAGTCAACTTATTCCAAAATGCTCTACAGATAGTTTCACCATTCATATCAGTCTATAGTGCACCAGGTGAAAAAGTCCATGAAGGTGCAAAATGTTGCCTACCCACTCCTCCCCACTTGCAAGAGCTTCTTCTTCTTGGAGTGGCTCAGCGAGTGCCCACCTGGGGCTGCTTATGTAGATCACAACAAGTGAGATTAATTTTTCATTAAATGCTTCAATGGAAGCCTTCAGACAGAGGCTGGACGGACATCTGTCTGAGATGGTTTAGTGAATCCTGCATTGAGCAGGGGGTTGCACACGATGACCCTGGAGGACCCTTCCAACTCTAACATTCTATGATTCTAAGCTTAGAGTTCACAGGTTAGGGGGCGCAAAAACTTGCCTTGCCCTCAGCAAGTCCTTGTCAACTATGGGACTCATGATCTATACTTTCCATCTCAAAGACATACAAATGGTCCAATTTCATAATGGGGAAATTTAACCTGTCAGTCAGAGTAAATCAGGGTACCTTGCTAGAGGAAACCCCCACAAACTCCCATCTTGTCACTTAAATCCAGCACGTCTGATTCTTTTTTCCATGACTATAAATGTGTTTTTTTTTAATTCTAAAATACAAACAAAAAGATGCTCCGGAATATGGCAATAAATCCTTTGACTTACTGTGTACATTCACTGATGTCGCTTGGGCTTGTGGTGGAGAAACAGGTCCAGATCCATTAGCCATAGGTGGAACGTGACCCACTAGTGATGATCTTGCTCTCTCTTCATTGTTGGTGTGATAGGAATAATTTGGAGAAGAGTTAGTACTTTGTCTTACTCTTGGTTTATCCGGTTGACACCCGTTGCTGGCAGACTGGTACGCTAGGTCATGTGCTCCTATATAAAAGGAACAAATCACAGAAATGTGGTCAGGAATTTTGAAATGATGAGTTTATTAGATGATGTAATAAGGGTAAGGCATGAGCATTGATGTAGTTTTTAAAAAAGCAGATCCACAAACCTCAAGACATACAATATGTTTCTGCATATATTAGAAGGCACAAGGGGTCTGATTTATCAAAGCTTTTACCCCAAAAAAGTGGCATAATAACTTTGAAAGGTCGCAAATTTTTATTGCGAAAAAATATATTGCCTGGTATTTGATTTACTACTAAAAGGTTTATAAAAAGAGTATTATGGGTGTTACTCACTTTCTTGATGGTACCCGTTAATCTGAGCGACCTGCGGTTCATGCAATGCTGAAACAAAGCCATTAAGAATTACGGGAGGGTGTTGGAACTGCGGGACTGCAGATATCTGTTGGAAGCCTTGGTTTACAGCCGCGTCTTGTGGGAATCCATTCTGATAAATGTTACACATTTGATATTGTGTACCTGTAAAAATAAAATATTTCTTCATAGATGGTGTAAGATATAATTTTCTTTGGTTTCAGAAAATAATTCAAAACGTATCTAATAATTATCATATTTGTATTATTGAAGCAAATGAGGGTCTAAAGGGGCAGCATTTGTTCTTGTGGAGCGTGCCAAGTAGTAGTAAGGAGACTTATAGGCTATGCAATGCTCCTCTGGCAATTTAAATATGCAAATATATACTTCAGAGCGGAAGAAGACAGTGCCACCTTTCATGTGGCACAACTCATTAAAGGGTCAATATTGATTTTTAAGATTGCTACATCCAATAGGTGGTACTAGAGGTCCAGTCCTATTCCTCTCTGAAAAGGCTATTTGCATTCTTAAATATCCAGAGGAGCTTTGCATTGCCTAAAGGTCTCCTTACATCAGCTTGGAGAGATGTTTTCCTTTATACCTCCTAATTGGAGGCCTCTTACCCAGCCAAATCAAACCTCTTGCTTTGTTCTAACGAGGGGCAAACATCCTGAAACACGTGTCTGCAAATGGAGCATCTTGTATGGCTTCTTATCCTAGGTCACCTAGCAAGGCTTTTTTTAAGGGATCAGTATTGACTTTTAAAATTGCTAGAATTTGCACATGAAGTAAATTAATTGAACAATTAAACATGTTCTACTGTGAAAACATTGATTCTAGGATCTTCTTGTGCCACATAGGAATAAAAGGAATACAGGTTTTATTGCTGTAGGTTATGGCAAAAGTTGATGGCATACCCATTCTACTTCCCTCACTATCTGTATAAGTGCTCACGTTACTCACCAAACACTGGAATATGGATGGATGGCTCCTCGTGGGCGGTTGGCTCATGGCCATTAACAACACAAGATTCCATCTGTTGAGAATTTGTCCACTGCTCATGTATAGACGGTCTGAACATTTGATCCACAAGTGGCTCCCTTTGTAGATACCCATCCTGGGAGAGGTTTAGTACTTGCTCTATGTCTGTAGAGTTTAAAAAAATACATGTAATTTCCTGCTAGTTTTGGTGAATGCATCACCGTCTTCACAAGTTCATTTTTGTAGTTATGAAATTTTTTTTTTTTACCAACTAAAACTATACATTATCTACTCTGCTGTTATTTCAGAATGTGACCCAATAAGTGATTGGATAATGCAGTGGACATGCTGCATGACACGTGAGAGGCCATTTTTTAACTATTAGCTCCCTATCTGTGTATCTTACACAAAGTATTGAAAGTAATGCAATTATTGAATAGTTTTGTCTATTTAACCAGTTCAAGACCAGGTCATTTAGCCCTGTTACTGATCAGCCACATTTTAAGTTTTTCTTGTACTCGCCATTTAAAAAGCAGCAAAAAAAAAATTCAATCAGATATTCAAATGATCTTTGATTTTTTTTTTGGTATAAAAGTAGCTTAATTCTTGTTTTATTTTCATACTCTCTTTTCCCATTTTTTTTGCCAATATCAGGTGATGTCAGTGAGAAAACAAAGGAAATGCGTATCTGTTTTTTTTTTTAATTTAAATTCATGACCACAGAGGACCAATTAAATATATTTTAAAATTTGTTCCCCTTTCTGTAATAATTATTTTTATTTATTTGATACATTTTTTTTCTTTTGATAGGGGCGCTGCAAGTAACAATGATTTGGATTGGCAGTGGCTTTATGTATTTATTTTTTATCTACTTGCTATTTATCTTATATTTATTTCACATATTGCTCCCTCCCATAAGACCATAAAAGACCTTTGGAGGGAATGTCAACATTTAATTTTTTCATCCCATTTCCCCTGTAACTAGGATTGGTATATTAGCCACAGTTACAGGGGAAATGCAGTTTCCAAGATAAGTGGCAGAACTGACTATGTCTCCCAGAATCCGGCAGCTCCTACTTCCTCCATACATCAGGCAATTACATGACCTATGGGTCCAGAAGATGAAGATCTGTTAGCGCTTCCTATACTGTATACACAACACTTGTTCAACGCTGTGTACATAACGATAGAATCAGCAGAGATGGTAATAAACCATCTCTGCCTTCTGTATGTAGATCGGCTGTGTTTGACAGCTGATTCCCAGCTCTTAAAGCTGAAAGATATGGTGCAGCTACTCTACTGTACAGTAGTGTTTTAGATCATCACTGCAGAGTATAACACGGACTTGAGTTTATGGGCCTCCAGAAGTACTTAAAAAGGACCTGTAATTAAAACAAAAGGGGGGCAGTTTTTTCTCTATTTTTTTCCTACTGCTCCCCTGAGTATTTTTTTTGTTGTTTCTTCGGCGTTATGGGCCTTTTGTTTTAGTTGTAATTTTTATGGCCTTTACTAAGTGGGTGTTGCTTACAAGATCCTCTGGGGCGTGTCTTTAGGATGCTCTGCATTTTTATCCTGCCTTATTCCCTTGGAAAAGGATGATAAGAATTAGATTATTGGGGACACTAATTGAAAAGGCCAATATTTCTGGAACTTTACGACAGATTTTAAAAAAAAACCCAAAAACATCCAAAATAAAAAAAACCTCACGCGAGCAGCAGGAATAAAATAAGAGCAAGAACTAGCCAATATACCATGTGGCCAATGGATTTATAACACCACCACGATGTGTGTACCTAGCTAGTGTCAGACTGGGGTATCAAGGGCCCTCCAGTAACCAACTCCAAGGCCCCACTTTTCAGCTACATGCAAATGTGACATTATCCTCAATCACAAATTTATAGAAAAATGAACTGGGTAGATTATTACATGAATAAGATGCCTCTGTCTTTACAGATTAATGCAAGTATATTGTGCCAAGTACTGATTGCCTGCTCTTGCACAGGGGCCCACCGGAGGTTTCTCTTGTTCTCCAGTGGGCCAGTCTGACCCTGTAGCCAGCCATAACACTGTTCTTTTACAGGACATGAAGTGTCAGACTATTTTGAGCAATCTCGTGACCAGCATCTTATTTTTTAAAATATTGTTTCTATATAGCTAGTTCATTCCATTTTACTGACCCGTCACAAATAATTTTAGAACAAGAGACAAACAATACATATGAGACTTCTGACTTACTGTTTTCTGTTGGCTCCAGTAAAATATTACTTATTAGCTCTGCGATATTGTCCTATATTTGAGGAAGACATGTGTATGTTAGAATCCATAAAACTGCACACTACAGCCAGAATCTGAAAATACGATCAGAACTGATAATCAAGTAAAATAGACGAGAATATTGGCCATCGATCCTGGTTAAATAATATAAATATCACTGCCTGCAGTAACCACTAGGGGGAGCTGACTGCATACTGATTTATAAAGCTAGCGTTGAAGTCATTGGTATTTATATATAACAATTAATTCCATTTTATTATTGACCCCATAATAGTTGTATGGTCTTATTATATGGAGGGTACTAGAACTACACATACACAGGGTGGCTAAATATTTAGGAATATGAAGTATATAGATCATGGCCTTAATGTCTTGTAGATACAACTTTACACCATTTGGTAACGCACCGAATCCTCAGGGCTGGCGAAAGGGGCCTCCAGTACAGAATCAGGACTTATGCGAAGTGTGAAGTCTTCTTCGTTTAAGACACTGTGAAAATTTTGCTCTACCAGATTAAAAATAAAAACAAACATTAATTAAGAAACGAGCCTCAGTTTTCAGCAGGTAGTAAACCTTGAAATCGGTACTGAACCTTTCCACTGCCAGACTAGTCCCCTGGAGAACAAAAAGGATCAGATGCTGTAATTCCAGTGTGCCCATTCCCCACCACCTTCTGTTGTAGGTAGAGTCGGGAGGCCACCAAACACATTACAATCACCCCAACATCGTTGGGTTCACCCGACTTTAGTCCATTATATATTGGGGCCATTTGGGGCATCAGGACCTAGAGGCAACTGCTCATTCTGTTCACCACCCCAATACATTGTTATAATAAAATAATCCCATTTTTACCAACTATTAGACTGCAAAATTCAAAACTTTCAAGTCCCACCCAAAGACCACCTAGGAACCTCCAAAAGGCAAAGAATGACCCAAAAATATCAGTTGTTTTGCTAAACCCAACTTCTTTTGCAGTGTAATCCTCTGTTGCCAGACCGTCACACCAAAACCAGGACTGTCTGTAAATATATATAGTAATCTGAGTAGGACACTACATATTTTTTCTAAAAAGTCAATTTGAATGCATATCCTTAAATTAATTGAGTAATCATTATACCTTCTGGGTTAATAGGGGCTTCATTGAAGATGGCACCACTTGGATTTGATGCAGGCATATCATGATGATCTCCATTGAACTTATAGATCTTATGAGGATCACGTTGGTCGCTTGATTTATCTTTATGTTCAGAGAACATTTTATTTTTACGATAATGAACCTGATTGAGGGCACAACGGAAATTTGTTTTCCAAGTAGGGGGGTCCGCACAATTTTGACTGTACTTTCCGCTGTGAATAGCCCAAGCCTGAAAACAAATCGAAGAACGCATGTGCTTAGAAAAATTCAATTGAGGTCAAAAGGTAATGATCACATACAAACTTATTTTAAAGACTAAATCTAAGATATTGAAGCAGGTTTATGAAGGTCTGTAAAAATTTCAGTTAATACCATTTTGTGTCTATAGATCCTATGCAAGGCTATGTGCCACCATGATGACAAACTGCAAACTGCACTATCTCTTCCATCTTTCCATTACTTTTTTGGGGCCAGACGACAAGAAGAATGACTTTAGAAGCAGACTACAGAGTTTTCAGTCTGCTGCCATGAAGACACACATCATCAAAGCTATAGAGACAAAAATGGTAAGACATTTAAAAATAATAATAATTTGCAAACTTTTCAAACATTTTTTATTCTGGATGCAATAATGCACCAAAACGATCCCGAGAACTCAACTCTAGGGAACTTTGTATAGATGGAGCAGAAGTCGAACATGCAAACCTCCACTCCATTAATTCTTTATGGGACTGCCAGAGAAGGCCGAGAACAGCGACTGGCTGCTTACGGCAGTTCCATAGACAAGGAAGAGAGAGAAAGTGACCATGATCGACCTCGGCTCCCTCTTCTGGAGATCTCAGCAGTTTGAGACTAGTTTAATGTTAAATCTTGGAGAAACCCATTGAAGCCATGGTCAGTTTTATTTTGCAGGGGTTATCTGCCCAGAGGAGAAGAGCAAGGCATGTTTCAAGGTTCCCTGATCTTTATTTCCCCAAACATCTGCCTCAGCACAGTCGGGAGGTCTCCATACACATTGGACTGTTAGCTGATCCTTCAAAATTGCTGAAAATTTAATCTAATGTTTATGGGTGACAATTTCCTAATTGGTTTTGTCTATGCAGTCTTTTGCTTTTATTCTTTATTGATGAGGATTACTGTCAGAAAAAAAAACTTTTTATCATATATTTGACAAATGATATATCCTTCCACTACTTTGTTTAATAAAGAGGATCTGTTACCAGCAGAAAAATGTCCAGTTTTTGCTCTTATTAATTTATTTCTGCTGCTAACTATAGGTTTTATTATGTATTCCTTTTTTAAATCCATCATATGGCTCTAAAGATATGTGCTCTTTTTATTTAATGTATCCAATATGCTACCTTTTATGGCTTTTACTAAGGGAACATGACTCAAAGGATCCTCGGGGGCGTGTCTTCAGGCTGTTCTGCATTATTACTCTGACACACGCGCCATAGGTAGAGACCCTGAAATATAGCACTAAATAAAAAAGCTCTTATCTCTGGAACCTTACTGAAAATGCAAGACAGGGAGAAGAAAATACTAAGGGTGGCAGGAGGAATAAAATAAGAGCACAAGGTGGCCACTTTTGACTTGGTGACAAGTCCTTTCCGAAAGGGAAATCTTCCTTATCAGGAGGAGATTGTGACTTCACGTCTATAGAGATATGTTGGCTGTTTGCGAACCTGTTCTATTCATTAGAATATAGTCATTGTGGATCCATTATAGACCAACATAAATATTCACATTGTTACAACCAATAAATGCAGATTTTTGTTTTCTACTTGCCTTGAATATTCCATAATCCCTCTCATCTACATTACTCATATTCAGGTGCTTCCATGGCAAACGGAATAATGTCCGACTTTCATCCAACCAACGAACACCGTCGAAATTATTGCTGTTGATTTGCCGAATCAGCCAAGGACCAAAAAGTTCTCTGGTTTGTGACAAAAACATATAAAAATGATAAATGAATACAATGCAGAAAATGTGCACATTGTCGTATCCAATGCATCTATAGACAAAGGGAAAGAGCAAAATGAAGACCTAACACCTTAGATGTGTATCATATGTCTTATTTCAATAATTAAAGTCGTTAACCGTAACAAATACAATTATCACCTACAGGTTGGGGGCTCCAGTACAGGAAAGCCCACCACCACAGATCCACTCCTCTACTTCTGATTGGCACAGTGATTGACAATTCTTGCTGGGGCCCACATTCAAAGCTGAGATGAGGTGGTCTGTCTCTTCCTTTATATGATAGGTGAGAATCACAAAAATCAAATTCCAATTTTTTTGAAAATGTTACGGCAATTCCTTGGGTCATGCTAGAACATTATAAAATTGTCAATGATACTGCCTTAAAGGGCTTGTCTTGTTTTTTTTCAATGGGTAAAATTGCAAAGTGCTTGGAAAAAAAGCAATTTTGGAATTTACCTCTTATTAAAAATCCTCTCTGAAACAAAACTGGAGGTATTTTAAATTCTACAGTTTCCTGTTGGTTATCTAGGTCACTGACCACCAATGCAGCCTGTCAGAGGTGACTAGTTTCCTAGGCAAAGAACTCAGGTTATGCTGATCACATTCCAACTAGATGTGCGCTGACTTGCTCAATACAAGTGAATTGAGCGAGTCCGCACACGTCTAGTCGGAGTGTAGCCTGGAAGTTTGCAAAACGCATTCTTGCTGTTACATGATTGCCCGCTTATGGATCCAGAGAATCCTGACAATGCCAGATGTGAGTGATGTGTCACACAGAGTGACTGCAGACTTTTGGGTCAGACCTGGACCACTCCTTCAATTAAACTACGGTCATTGTACTTTTAGCTTCGGTTAGAAAATAATCATATTATAATTGATTATTACAGGAACACGTTCACTTTTTGGTTTTAATACATTTCTAATATATTACTTAGTTATTTAAAATGCCATATATTACCTCTCCCTTCTGGGCATTTTCTTTATTATTCAGTATCCAGTTATAAGTTGAGAAAACAAATGATATCTAAAATTGGGAGATATGTTGGTTAAAAAACATTGGTAAAAACATATGGTGAAACAATATAAAGTTGAAGTTGAACAATGTGTAACCATTTCCAATTAGCGAGTAGTCACGTCTTAACACCTGACTGGTGCAGTGTTGTTGTCAGATGTGCATGCAACGCCTCCTGTACTCTAGGTGGCGCTGAAGAGTCCTAAATATCACTTAAATATATATATAAAAAAAAGTCAATTGTGTTTTAATTTTTTTTTTTGCAAAAACAAACTGTTATAAAAGGTCATATATTTTGTTATATATCACGTTTTTAGGCCTGGAAAAGTAAATACTGAAAAGTTCTTAAGTCGACGACTAGAGGGCAAGAAATAGACTGACACTTCCTCTGCTTGTAAATATACACAGGCGGTCTCATGGGTGACCGGATCCAATCCTGGGACAGAAGAAGATGACAGAAGTACGTGGGGCGGAATCGGTCCAAGCGAAAACAGGATGCTTGGAAAATACACATAAACTCAAGCAAATAGGTATAAATGCCGGTTTGAGTAAAGAGGTGGTCTTCTCCTACAGGTGGTCTTCTGGAGAGGTTTTATCGCATATATTCTATATAGCTGAAGTTTCAGGAAAAGGGTTTCCTCCAAAGCGTAAGTTCCTATGATACTGTGCACAATGTGTAACAGGCCGCCCACTTGTGTCTCCTTATGTGTCAGCGACACCAGGTCTTCTAAATCTCCTAAGCTTCGCCCCTGGGGATCTTACAGGTGAACTCGACAATCTGTGTGGGGCTTTTCTAGGGGAATCTCTAGAACAAAAGTAATTACAGTAACTTGGCTGTAGGGGACAACTGAAGAAATCTCTGGTTTGAGCAGAAAATTTACTTAAAGAATAACTAAACCTTTATTTTTTATATTTTTCAAATTTGGCAGGCACTTTTTGGGGAGTCTGTCAGCAGGATTTTACACCCCAAACTGTTTATATGTTCATGTAGCTCACTCAAAGAAAAGTCCAGCAATAACTTCTCTGTTACTGAGAAATCGGCCTTTAAATTGATATGCAAATGAGGTCGAAGACCTATTTGTAGATCTGAAGCCTCCGTCACTCCAGCTCTACTCCCTGTACAGCACCTCCTCCTTCTGCTGTATATAACTTTACATGACCAGTTAGTTCCTAAGTTACTGAGAAATCAGCATTTTAATTGATGTGCAAATAAGGCTCAAAGACTTTGGTAGATCAGAAGCCTTTGTCACTCCAGCTCTATTCCATGTCCAGCGCCGCCTCCTCCTCCTGCTGTATATAGCTTTACATGGTTAGATCGTTTCTACATTACTGAGTAATTAGCATTTGAATTGATATGCAAATGAGTCTAAAAGCCTCTGGCATCCCAGCTCTATTCCATGTCCAGGGCTGCCTCCTCCTGCTGTATATAGCTTTACATGGTTAGATCGTTTCTACATTACTGAGTAATTAGCATTTGAATTGATATGCAAATGAGTCTAAAAGACTTTGGTAGATCTGAAGCCTCTGGCATCCCAGCTCTATTCCATGTCCAGGGCTGCCTCCTCCTCCTGCTGTATATAGCTTTACATGGTTAGATCGTTTCTACATTACTGAGTAATTAGCATTTGAATTGATATGCAAATGAGTCTTTATTTATTATGGCATACCGTACACATTTGATGAATTGATATGCAAATGAGGCTGAAGAGCTATGGTAGATCTGAAGCCTCTGTCACTCCAGCTCTATTCCCCACCCAGCACTGTCTCTTCCTGCTTGATTGCCTGTTCCATTGATTGAACTCACACAGCATAGAGGCTGTTAGTAAAGCAGGAGGAGGCTGACGTGGGAGGGGACTAGAGCTGGAGTGACAGAGGCTTCAGATCTACCATAGCTCTTCAGCCTCATTTGCATATCAATTCATCAAATGTGTACGGTATGCCATAATAAATGTACCTACTTCATGGAAATAAAAGGTGAAAGATAATGATAAGAAATGTGTAAGTAGACAAAGGCCGTACGTGGAGGAACGTGTCAACCTTTGGACTTCTACATTTCAGGTGTATGATGCTCAGGGGCCATACTCAGTGACCGCCACCGATCATTTCCAATGATATTTGTCAGATTTAGCTGTAGCTATAGGTCCTCGGCGAGTGCCCGTGAGCACTCATCTAAGGGTATGGTTTTTTGGGTGTATTTTTTTTCTACTCCAAAACAGTACCAGCAAAGTGAATGAAATTTCCAAAATCTCATTCACACCATGCGTTTATTTTCTTTACATTTTTTTTTAATCCGCAGCATGTCAATTCTTTCAGCTTTTTTCACCCATTAAAATGATAAGGGAAAAAAGTCCCCAAACTGTTCTTTGTTGCAGAATCAAAATGCAAAAAGGCAACATGTGAACATTCCCTTAGATTGACATGCATAGAGTACTTTTATATAAGTGACCATAGATCCCCCAATTCGGAGCGTCTTACTCTGCCCTGACTGTATTAGGGCTCATTCTGAAGTCCAATTTTTTAGCATACGAGAAAAACAGTCCGATGTATTCTGATCATAGTGTGGTATGCGTGTCATCCGATTTTCTCCTAAGTGGAGAAATTTAATTTAAAAAATTCTCCACTTTCTTCAATCTGACAGTCAGTGAAAAATCTGACAGCACTTAGATGTCATCCGAGTGCAGTCCAAATTTTTCACGGACCCATAAACTTGCATTGCTGGTTTTGATCCGACCTTCTGATCAAAATCGGATTTGTCTCCAGACATGTGAATGGTCTCAGGGAGCAGAGAGTATCACAGCTATGAGTGCTGTCCGTGAAAAATACAGATGGCACTTGTACGTGAAAATCGGACTTAGAGATTGTCAGTCTTTAATGTGGTTGAAAGAACAAAAGTCCGGCTTCTTGGCACCTGGCAGATAAGACTGACGGCAGTATTGAGCCATTTACTCAGTACTTATTGCAGTGCGTCTCTAGTACTTTGGGCCAATGTTTCCCTTTTAGACCTCTCTGATTCCTTTAATAGGTGTAGTAATGGCTCAGTCCTAGCTGTCATACTGGTATGTCTGGGTAAGAGAACATTAATGAGCACACCCTTCCGAGAAGACAGAGTGCGTCCTCATCATCACTTAGAGAGCGGCACACTAATGACACACAGAACTCGTAAGAACATATAGTTAGACATCATAGAGAAAGTATATGAGAATGCATGGTACCTGTACACTATACATTCCAATGTGTCTCATCCCCTTTAATTAGGACATATGGAAGCCATCATCTGGCCACACACATGTGATATCTGTTGTACCCCCCATTCACTGGGCCAATAAATATCTCCCTCGACTCCCCCATACACATGAACGCTCAACTTAACTGAGCAGTCATGTATTTTCCACTTATAGAGAAGAGAAAGCCACTGCCAGACACCTCTGGCAGCGACCACTGACGTTACAATATCACATTCACAGCTCAGCAACCAATCGGTTATCTTAATGGCTACTAAGGGAGGCGTCCTGTCTACATGAGCAGCCCCACAGAGCTCGCTGAGTGACATGATGTCAGCGCCGCAGCCCATGTGGGACACCAGGAGCAATGTCAGAGACACAGCGCTGAACCCCGGGATGGCGACTACAGAGCAGCTTTAAAACAGCCGGAAACAAAGATTTTTTTCACAAAGTGGACAATGTCTTTAAAAACAAATGTTCACTTGTATTTTTTTTTTGTTGCAAAAAATCTGTAGTCAATTTCAGTATCAGACATGTGAGTGAAATTTTATCTACGCTCAGCAGAAATTGCAGATGTTTCAACAATTTTGGCCTTTTCACTGTGGAAGGTTATTGAATTGAAATTTTCCTGCAAGATTACAATGCAAATTAATGGGAATCTGTCAGCAGGTTTTTGCTATGTATTCTGAGAGCATCATGATGTAGGGGCAGAGACCCTGATCCGGCGATGTCGCTTACTGGGCTGTATTTTGCCATTTAAAAAAAGAAAAAATCAGCGTTTTATCAGCAGGAGATTATCACTACAGGACTAGCAGGACTAGGTGTCTCGTGTCTCCTAGTCCAACCACGCCCCCAGCACTGATTAGCAGCTTTCTGCCAATGTACACAGAAAGCGACCAATCAGTGTTGTGGGCGGGGTTATACAGGGCTCAGCACTCTGAGCTCTGTTAGATCAGTAGCAAAGAAAACTGTGATTTTATAGAACTGACAGCAAGCATCCCAGCAAGTAACACATCGCTGGAATCAGGGTCTCAGTCTCAGATAACATAGCAGAAACCTGATGATAGATTCCCTTTAAAACTATGACCCGTCTCATGTACCGAGAGTTCTCCACCATTGATTGGAACTAAAGCTTTGTAGTTCTGTCCTGAACGACCTTCAGTGTTGGGTTTGGTCTCGGTTCCGGTGGTTGCACCCTAGTCATTGCGGACTAATCCTATAGCTATGCCATCATTGTCATTTGTGAAGCAGTCATGGCGGCTCTTTGCTATAAATAGCAGTACTAATTATTAATACCGCACTGTCACCTATTAGATTTACAGCTTGAGGGACAATTTGAGCCTCTACCAGACTCCAGAAATTCGCTATTGCGAGAATTCTCCTAGTTTCACTTCCTGCCCTGATTTCCAGGGACTTTGCCCCAGGTTCTAAGTGATAACAGTCCAAGTGCTATGGCCGTGTACTCTGCAGCAGGACAGGCTCCCAGGGGCACAAGACTTGGGTTTTGGGTGGGTTTTGGGTTGCCCCTTCCCACCCATGTCTTTTTTTTTGGTCACTTAGACCATCGTTCTGCCAAATACTCATCCCCATGCCAGGCGAGGTTGTAGGAGATTTGGACTTTGTTCTGCAACATCAAAATTGCCCACCGTGGTCATTAGACTCCAAAACCAAGATTCCTAGAAATAGTTTTTTGGGGGGTTTATATAATTGGCAATATGGATGGGGCATGATAAGAGCCTGACCGGACTGATGGAGTGGATATTATTTTTTATAGGAAGGAGCAAAGTGTCTGTTTCTAATATATGAACCATTATTACTGACCGCGGGTCTCCTGGCAACCTCAAGGAGTTACGTTTGGATCTGGGGACCCGCAGCCAGTCAGTATGTCACAGTCGGACCATGGTTCACGGACGCCTAATTTTGCCCAAAACTGGAGAAAATATTAGCAAATAATATGTTTTAATTTTTTTTTATCCCATTAGTAATGTAACTTCACATTACTAATGGGATACAAAAAATTAAAACATATTATTATTAGTAATGTGAAGTTGACAAAGTGTCAGGCTGGAGAAATGTAGTATAGTACCACCAGAGTTTTATTTAAAGGGCAACCGTCATTTTTATTTTTTGCTTCATAGATCAATAATGGGTGTGAAAATAAGAAACATTTTAATATATTTTATTAGAGAAATCTTTCTTTCTCCTCCTGAACTGATCATTAATTTTTCTCCTTTCACTGGTAAAATCTGTCTTCAGTGAAGAGACTGGTCCATTACTGAGATAGGAGATGGCAGTTGGTGCTCATAAGGTTCTATGAAGAAGTAACTTATGAGCACCAACTGTCATCACTAAAAATCTGCCTTCACTTCAAGGGGTATTCTCATCTCGAAGATTCTATTCCAGTATGTCGTATTTGTAATAATAATAATATTAGCAAATACTTCCAAATAAAAATGTAGTATAGTTCTTCTGATTAGCTATGTCGCTTACCCCATGTGCAGGGCATTGCAGTAGCTTAGGTATCCATGGTTATGACCACTCATATAGTGACAGTTAGTTAGCTGTGCAAGGGCCTGTACATGTGGTAAGCAATATAGCTAATCAGAAGAACTATACTACATTTCTAATTGGAGGTATTTGCTGATAATATTATTACTATATATTGGCATAGGATCTTGGCGATGGGAATACTCCTTTAGTATAGATTTGACAAATTTCACAAATTAATTCAGAATTCAAGCTCAATTCTGGAGGTGACAGAAGCAGATTTCTCTGACAAGATATATTACAAAGTTTCTTATTTTCACGTGTAGTATTGATTCATGACATAAAAATGAAAGCAGTGGCTACGCTTTAACTAATGATGTCACATCTCTGGGGGAAGCACTGCACCCCATTCACCTGAGATAAGGGATACTTGTACAATTGGACAACTGTGAGCTGGCAATGTGATTTGTTATGGGGGGTGCATTTCCTAAAATTAGTAATACATATGTCTATAGATGCTCTCTTCTCTTTGCTGTAAGACCCCCTCCCCCAATTTAGGTTTCTTCTTTTCCCCCCATTCTTCCCTCTACAAATATTGCTAATAGCAATAACACTATACGGGCCCTTTATAGTCCAATGCTCATCATAATGCACAATGCCATCTTCTTTGGAGGTGATAGTGGCCCCCTTACCTCTTGGGCCCCCAATGATATGTCCTCCCCTGAGATAATAAATATGTCATATGACTTACAATTTTTTTTTTTACACTTGTCATTTTAAAAAACTGAACAAAATTGAACTTGAAACTGAAATGATCCCTCCTTTAACCATTTCCCCAAAAAAACAAACAAACAATAATAAAACATTAAGTCAACTATTTAATAATTCCAATGACCCTATATATGCAGCATGTTCCCTTCTTCCTGTGTCTGGAGCTACAGACTATCTGCATCCTGGAATACATTTATAAGTGTACTCCCCATAGGACTCTGACAGCAGATTGGGCAAATGCCAAAAGCAGACCGGTCACTACCCCAGCAGGGGTCTCTCTGGGTGAGAGGGGTGCAGCCTGCAGATATAGGAGCTGGAATGATCGCTATAGGATAAAGCAGTGCCATATACGCCGCCAATGTTTTACCTGGTCGCTCGCTAGATATTGTTCCTTCTGTAAACTCAGATCTACACTAGCATGCCATTAATATACTCCAGCTAGCCCAGCCCCGGGTGACACAACGTAGCAGCGGAGGCCAATACGACTGCAGAACGTTGCAGGGGAGGACTTTTCAAAGAAAAAAAAAATATGACATGAGACCATACAGCTGAAAAAGTCTGAGCTGGTGGGGCGGGGATTTACTAGGAAGAATGACAGCTACAGAAGTGATACTAAGAAAATACCAGGAGATGACAATGGAGAGCTCAGCCCACGGATCAGATTCTCAGCACAGTAGTAGGATATGTTCACACTATTTTGCTCCAAAATCCACACCCCGAACCTCTTTATAGGGAACCTGTTAGGTCCCGAAATGCTATTAGCATGCAGATTCAGGGTTAATATGTAAGTTAATAGTGCTCCAATGTCTCCGATCGCGTTACCAAGAGCTCACTCACACAAGCATACGCATCCGACAGGTGCTGTCTGATGTTTTATCTCAGACCAGTGTTATACTATGGGGCAGTGCAGATCTGCGTTTTTTTTCTCATTCCGATACAGCATGGTGCGAGTGGTTTCGCAAATCGGATCACGCACGCCCATTCAAGCCTTTGGGTGAAACATCGGATTTCACTCAGATTTACATGGATACACACAATGGAGAAGATGGAGAAATCTTGTTCTCCATCTTCTCCACACCTGTGATACAATTCTGTAATGCAAGGGAATAGGGGGATCACACAAAAATGACACTCAGATCAAAGTCTGGCGTTTACATAATGTTTCTGATTCTCTCCCTTGAGAGTCTCATCTCTTGTGTAACCACAGCCCGGGAAAAAGTGAGCTTTGTCCATAGCAAGAGCCGCCGGCTTTCAGTCATAGAGAGTTGGGCATGGAGCGACCACAGTCACCCATCAAAGCACTGAAAGCTGCGGCTGTAAAAACACTTCATCACTTTAATTGACACTTTGCTTTGCATAGAAGCACTGCACAGCAAAATGTCAGCCACAGTGCAGAGGAGTGCTTACAGTCGCCACCTTTATAACTGAAAGCCGGCGACTCTCAGGAGGAATAAAGTTCATTTTCTCCCAGAAGGCGCACTTTCAGAAAGGGCTCATACAGACAACCGTACTTTCAATCCAAGTGTGAGCCAACAAGTCATTAAATCGCACTTGGACCAATGTTATGTCTGATTTTTTTCCTGAGCCCTAGTCTGTTCAAGGGAAAATAATCAACCTGTGCCTGATTTGCATCTGATATTTGGATTACACTTTTCCATGCAAGTCAGTGAGTGCGTGGAGAAAAATTGGGCAGCACTTGGATGACATCTGAATGCAGTTCGATTTTCACAGACTGATAGAATGGGGAAGATGGAGAATTTTTTTTTCCATCTTCTCCTCATCTGAGAAAATCGGATCATGTTGTGATCAAACTTTAATCAGAGTGTGATTAGCATAATTGGCCTAATTCTCACGGATGATAGAAAATACTGTTGTCTGCTCTTAGCCTATATAGCAGGTTCCTTTTAAAGTGGTGTTGTCTCACGTGTCAGTGGGCAGTCAGTGTTTCGGTGACAGGTCTCTCTATTTTAATGTTTGTGACCAGGGTGCTGACTTCAATCCCCCATGTACTGCTCAGATGGTAGTGTGGTGGCTATAGATACAAATCTGTGAAATGTTTGGGCCTACAGATGACTTCATCTCTCTTTGGCTTTTTTTTTTTTTTTCGAGAACCACTTCTAGATGGTCAGTCAAAGCGGAGTAAAGCTAGCTAGGGTCAGAGTCAGGAAATAAAGTCACGATCACAAGCTGGGTAAGTATTAAGATCAATACAATAGGAAAACCTTCAGAAGTAAACCAATTGGTATCTCCCAGCACTATGCCGGGAGTTTAAATAGAGTGTGGCACTATCCAGTTGGCCACAGCAGGGAGCTAATAGATCCTGATGAGCTGCTGGACAGCACGACACCGATTCTGCCTGTGATATTGGCCATAACATATAGTCTATCACCAGTGCCTCCCGCAGAATGAACAAGTCGGTACCTGGAGACAGAGGCAGATGTCATTGGAGCAGGTCCTGGTAGAGATGGAACAATATTGCGTTCAGTTGGCTTCATGCAATTCTTCCTTTACCCTATGGTGGCAGTACAGGAGGGGGAAGCAACACTGGGTATGTGCACACGTCCGGAATGCATGCAGAATTTTCCTGAGATAAACCTGAGGTTTTCCGCAGGAATTCTGCATGCGTTTTTTTCATGTTTTTTACGCATTTTTTGCACGGATTTTGCGCTGTTTTTTTGCGGATTTTATGCTGATTTTTTGCGTTTTTTCCAGACACTCCAAAACAATGGGAAATCCGCATAACATCCGCAAAAATAATGAACATGATGCTTCTTTTCCCGCAATGCGTTTTTTTTGCGGAAAAAAACGCATCATGTGCACAAAAATTGCGGAATGCATTCTAAATGATAGGATGCATATGTATGCGTTTTTATGTTTTTAATCGCGAAAAAACGGGCAAAAAACGCAAAAATTCCTGAACGTGTGCACATACCCTTACAGTACAGTGTATAAATTGGACCATGGTCAGACCGCAATGCGTGGACTGGCTGTCGGCTCTCCCAACTGATACATCTTTCTATGAGTCTGTCATGCTCAGAGAGCCGCCAGCCAGTCCGTGCACTGTCGTCTGGTTTCAGTCCAATTTATACAGCTGTATGATTGTGAAATCACAGACTAGATCTGATTGTGGCAGCAAACATTGTATGGTCCTTTTTTTTTAACCAAACAGTGATTGTAAACGGCTTTAAGGGTACCGTCTCACAGTGGCACTTTGGTCGCTACGACGACACGATCCGTGACGTTCCAGCGATATAGTTATGATCTCGCTGTGTCTGACACGCTACTGCGATCAGGGACCCTGCTGAGAATCGTACGTCGTAGCAGATCGTTTGAAACTTTATTTCGTCACTGGATCACCCGCTGACATCGCTGCATCGGCGTGTGTGACGCCGATGCAGCGATGTCTTCACTGGTAACCAGGGTAAATATCGGGTTACTAAGCGCAGGGCCGCGCTTAGTAACCCGATGTTTACCCTGGTTACCATTGTAAATGTAAAAAAAAAAAAAAAAACACTACATACTCACATTCCGGTGCCTGTCACGTCCCCCGGCGTCCGCTTCCTGCACTCCTCCTGCATCCTGTGTCAGCGCCGGCCGTACATCAGAGCACAGCGGTGACGTCACCGCTCTGCTTTACGGCCGCGCTTACACAGGATGCAGGAGGAGTGCAGGAAGCGGACGCCGGGGGACGTGACAGGCACCGGAATGTGAGTATGTAGTGTTTTTTTTTTTTACATTTACGATGGTAACCAGGGTAAACATCAGGTTACTAAGCGCGGCCCTGCGATTAGTAACCCGATGTTTACCCTGGTTACCCGGGGACTTCGGCATCGTTGGTCGCTGGAGAGCGGTCTGTGTGACAGCTCCCCAGCGACCACACAACGACTTTCCAACGATCACGGCCAGGTCGTATCGCTGGTCGTGATCGTTGGAAAGTTGCTGAGTGTGACGGTACCCTTACAGTTGGGATTCACAACTGAGAGAAATTAGATTAGGTTCCTTTAATACCCACCCAGCCATGGGTAAGTTATACTGGAGATAGTGGATAGCATCCAAACACGGTAAAATTCTTTTAAGGTAAAAATAAATATATTTATGATATTTAGGCTTCTTTTACACTTGCCGTGATTTTGCGGCCCATTTTTGGAACCCCAATACATTTCTATGGGGCCGCAAAAATGGGCCGCAATAATTCCACGGCGCAGGTGCACCGTATTATTATTATTATTATTATTATTATTATTTATATAGCACCATTAGTTCCATGGTGCTGTACATGAGAAGGGGTTACATACAGAGTTATAGATATCGTTTACAGTAAACAAATTTACAATAACAGACAGGGAGAGGACCCTGTCCTTGCGGACTTACATTCTACGGTATGGCCGTGAGGGCCGTGTTTACGGCTGTGAAAAAAGATCAAGCCTGCTCGATCTTTTTCACGGCTTATGGACACGGCCCCCCATTGTAAATCAATGGGGCCGCAAAAACAACGGAAGCTTGTTTTTACGGTACAGCGTGACATCCGGTTTTGCGGACCGCCGGTTTTTTTTCCAATACTTTTGCTATAGTATTGGCAACCCGAAAAAACGGCGATCTGCAAGTTTTTTGCGGCAGACAGTGAAAATTGCAGCAGTACGGCCCGCAAAAAAGGCCCATGGTAACAGGCCTCAAAAAACCCGGTAAGGCTACTTTCACACTAGCATCAGACGACGCACGATGAATTGCGACGTTGCGACGTACCGACGCTAGCAGTGAATGCGCCGCACAACGGGGGCAGCGGATGCAGTTTTCCAACGCATCCGCTGCCCCATTGTGAGGTGCGGGGAGGCGGGGGCGGAGTTCCGGCCGTGCATGCGCGGTCAGAAATGACGGGAACGACGCACTAAAAAAGTTACATGCAACGTTTTTTGGTGGCGACGGTCCGACTCAACACGACGCAACCGTCGCACGACGGTTATGACGTGTGGGAATGTGTCGCACTGCGTCGCTAATACAAGTCAATGGAGAAAAAACGCATCCGGCAAGCACTTTTGCAGGATGCGTTTTTTCTGCAAAACGACACATTGCGACGTGCAGGGCACGACGCTAGTGTGAAAGTAGCCTAAGTGTAAAAGTAACCTAACATGTGTAGTTGTTTACTTATGTATTGTGTTCGCCTTGTTTTACTGTCAAGTGTATTCAGTTTAATCCCAGACATTTTCAAGGATCCTAACACTGTTTCCATTTCACTAAATCTGGCATCTAGGTAAAAAGTGTTATCGCTTGTTCACAGATTGTCAGCAAGTTGAAGGAAACAAAGTAAAAGTTGGCTTTTGCTGACATAAGAAAAAGAATACAGCTGATGTTACAAGATTAGATCAGTGTCCTGCCTTCAGAATGTCTTGGATATTTCTTAGATCCTTTGTTCGGGTACTTCTTGTATCTCTGCTCTGTACCTTCTGCTTGGTCCATGTGGATATGTCACGCATTGGTCACCACTGCTGCCAAATATTGGTTACTACAAAATAATTCAACAATTCTTTCTTGTACATTTTTACAAAGAAACATATTTTTTTTCCCAAAAATTGATATGTAAAAATTTTTCACAAGCAATAGCACTTGTACTCATGATATTCTATGGGGTCATTCACATGTCCGATCTTTTACCTTGGTAGGCAGAAAATATCAGAGACATGTCCTATTTTGCTCGAGGGTTGGATCAAAATCAACAATACAAGTCAATGGGTGCATGAAAAAATCGACCCTCGGTTGATATCTGAGTATGGTGCGATTTTCACGGACTGTCAGTATGGAGAAGGTGGAGAATTGTTTTTACATTTTCTCACTAAAGAGAAAATCAGATGACACTTGTACCATACTTTGAGTCTGATCAGAATATTCAGTTCAATTTTCTCATACACGAAAAAAATCGAATGTCTGAATGAGGCCATAGTAAATGGGGATGTTCATATGTTCGTGATTTTTCACGAATCACTCAATATCGTGGAGACATGTCTAATATTGATTGAGTGTTGAATCAGACTCGATAGTGGAAGTCTGTGGGACTGTGAAAAAAAATCGAACAGCACTCAGATGCCATCCATGTGCGGTCCGTTTTTCACTGACTGATAGATAGGAAAAGATAGAGAAACTTTGTTGCTGCTGTTTCTCATCCGAGAAAAAGTGATGAAACTCCGACCAAACACTGATGGTAAAAACCGACACCGACCAAACTCAGATCAAACTCTGATGAAACTGGGACTGATATTATTGTATGAGGAAAATCACTGACGTGTCAATGAGCCCTAATGCTAGTGCCAAGTGTAAAACTACTAACCTCCAGTAGAGTTGAGTGAATACGTTCAGAAAAGATCACCGAATCTGAATTTGCCATATTTGTGCCGTATTAGTATTCTATTCGTTCAGTATTTCTGTTTGATGATCGGTTCCAAACATATTCGCTCATTTCTACTACCGCAGACTCCAATGGCGTATTGGAGAAATTACATTAATTAACTTTTTGATGATGTTCTAATTTAGTGAGAAACACCTGTATAATGGCATGCGTATCAATAATACACAGACATCTTAAAAGATAGATGATGAAGACAGGTATATCACCCGAATGAATAAGAGGGCAGTGGAGGCCAAGATTAGATAAAGTACAGCCGTGGTATATGGGATCTAGCAACCTTGAACCTGATCTGGTCGAATTGCTCTTTATCCTCCTTTTTAATAACAAAATGTATTTACAACTACAAGGCATAGCTATGGGGGCTGCTTGTGCACCCTCCTATGCTAACCTATTTTCTTTTTTTAGGAGCATGGGGGAAGGATATATTTCAGAAGGAGACAAATCCAGGGATCAACATGGTGCATGGGTGCGCTATATTGATGACGTGTGGTTTGTGTGGGAGGGATCTATTGCGGACCTAGAGACATTTATGGGAGATCTCAATCAAAACAACCAAAATATTAAGCTAGTGCAGCGCCCCAGAGTCCTGGTCGTTGCAGTAATGTCGCTCTGCCACTAAGAGGAGTGATGTTACGTCTGATTGCACTAAAGGAGTTCACTTGACCAGTTATCACAGTCACACATTACACTTCACACTCTGGCCACCAGGGGGTGCAAAGGGTTCTATGTATTAGACCACTCCTCACACTCTGGTAAAACTGGGGGTTGGATAGGAAGTTAGGGAGAAGTTGACTGGGTTTTGCCCAGGCAACATCCTGTGAGAGAGTGAGTTCCTGGGAAGATTCAGGGGGGTCTCTGTCAGCGGTGGGATACTGACAGTGGCCTAGCGAAAAGGACAGATCATTACGGAGCCGCGCCTGCACCCGTTGCGGCGGCATCTTAAGAAAGGACACAAAGCGAGGTTTATTGTGGAGAAGTGAAAAACGAGATCCCAGCACAAAGGAGAATAGAACCAGTAGGAGTCGTGCCCCGAGATCGGCAACATCCTACTGAGGCGCGTAGCCGGTGGCCGGAACGCTGAGGAAGTATTGGGCTCCAAGCAGTACTTCAAACAGCGGCAGGACAGTTAACTCTAGGTTGGCTGTCTCACCTAAATCACCTAAGCAGATAACGGAGGCAATTGTGGGAGAGGGGCATCTCTAGGGTCCCAGAATAACTCCAGGCCTACCCCGTCATACAGGTGCATCCTACCATATCATCTGGGGGACGGAGAGAGAAAGAACATCAGAAACATACACGACAGTTGTGAGGACTATCCCGTGGTGCTCAGCAGGGAAGTACTACAACACACAGGCGCTAGAAGGTAGGCACTGATTTCCACCTGCAAAGGGAACTCTGGATGTGCCCTCGGACCGGCCGGTCTCAGCCAGCCCTGTTAGCAGTGCTCTGGATTGCGGATCCCAAAGCCTTCAGTAAAGAGGTAAAGAGACTGCAACCCTGTGTCCTCGTTATTCATCGCGCCTTGCACCACGCACCATCATCACCCCTTTTATTGGACGCCCCTTAGCAGGGTCACGGACCGGGTCTAGCCACCGTGACAACCCCAGGACTGAGACAGAGAGGCCCGGTACCGAGTACCCCGCGGCCCTGCATCTGGGGGCGCTCCAACTTACTTATAAATTCGGAAAAGAACTGGAATTTCTAGATCTTCTTAATGTCTCAACAGATGACCGAGTTATAGCTGACATCTACAGGAAACTGATGGCCACAAACTCCATATTATTAATGTCTCAACAGATGACCAGGTTATAACTGACATCTATTTTCAATCATATGTCCAACATTACCATATGGCACTTCAAAAATATGCAAATCAACAATTAGGACAAACAGGAGTATTAGCCCCTGAGTCCAAAGAAGAGAACCATAAATTAGCGCTAAAAAGACTCTTTATTGTTAACAAGAATAAAAACAACAAAGTTAAAGCTTAATTTGCATAAAAGTACCCAAGGGGCCAAAACACCTTTAAGGAAATATTTGCATTGCCATAACATTCATTACCAAACGTGGTGAGAGCAAAATAAAACACTTCAATATTAGTAGCCTGTGGAAAGGTAAATTACACAGCCAAATCCACCTGATGCATGAAGTTCTATATGTATAGACATCAGATATGCCCCAATAGGGAATACATAATATACGTTATCAGGATATACTGGCCACAAGATTTAAAGAAATTAAGGTGCTAAATATAAGGTATCTCACCGTAATGATTTGTAGATAAATGGAGGCTGCAGATCCCTGGTGTAGGTGATTCGGCGTTCCCCTGTCGCCCCGACGCGCGTTTCGCCCTTAGCTTCTTCCGGGGGCGTACCCAAGGGATGGAGGGTGCGGCTATTTAAATGGGTGATGACCAATGAGCGTATAAGAACTGCATAATAAAACCGTGATGTCATATCCCGAAAACCAATGAGTGAGTAGTGCACTATACTGTGTCTAAATTGCCGATACCCGGAAATAACGACACAAAATCAGCTGGAAAAAAGTCATGTGCCGTACCGATTATATAATAATCACAAAAGTGAGCGCACTGAGAGAGGTGATGCGGCGCATGCGTGCAGCGTCATCAACCATATGAACGCACGTCTCCGGTTACGCTCACTGTGCCAGGCAAAGATAGTTTGCGCAGGCTCAGTGTAGAGCGTTCCAAGAAATGCACGGTGATTTACTGATGGCGCATGCGCTCACTCTCTCAGGGAGGCCGTGAAGGGTGCAAATGCTAGATAGTACTTGATCATATTAATACATGACCATAGACGAAATGAAAGTGCGCAAGTGAACTAGAAAAGTGCAAACAGGATTTATTAAGTATAAAGTGCATATAATTGAAGTGTATTAGACATATAATATTATTAAAAATCCCATATAAAAACACTAAAAAACGGGGGATTAAAATTTCAATATGCCTGACCTGAAATGAGTGCTACAATCAAAGTGAAAATATAATATAACAGGATAGATTAATACACGTAAATTCACAACCGTACAGCAGATGTATAAAATCTACACACAAACATGCAGCTCATATATGGACTAAAAAAACATAAGGCATGCTAATATTATTAATATTTGGACCAGTTGTTTTACAATCGTCCCAATAGCATATTATAAGATATACCATAGGTCCATATGTTTCCCAAGAAAATAATAATAATAAAGGGAGATAAAAGTAGTCCAAGTTTATCAAAGAAACCCTCACTCAACAGACTGGTATGTATTGAATAAGTCCATAATAAACATGATGAGAATCCTTGAACGAGGTCTTCATCGGAAAAGTCCCGAAGGGAACACTGGAATTGCACTTTGTGTATCCATAGAAGCACCCGTTTAGCCGCCACAAGGTAGGTCTGAAGGGAAAAGTTTCCATGGAAGATACCCATTAAATAGCCATAAAGAACTATAATAAAAAGACACTGATTAATAAACTGAACCAATGCTTACAATACATACAACAGCTAAAATTACCAAATAAATAATTAAAATAACCCATCCCTAAAAAGATGCTCACTATTGTTACAGAAATAATAATTGGCCCACACTTCTACAGGAATGCTGCAAATCCCAGATTTTCATTAAGGCCTCCTGGACTAAGGGTCCCCAGCCTATAAATCCACTTGCTTTCTATTCTAGCTAGGATTTTTCCCAAATCCCCTCCCCGAGATCCAAGTATAACCTGATCTATAGCTTTAATTCTCAGGCCTCTTGCATTACATTCATGGTGACTTTTGAAATGCCTAGGAAGGCTCTTGAGAGAGGAAATTTCTTTAATGGTTTTCGCTTTTTCAATATCCCTGATATGCTCTCGAGTTCTTACCTTTAATTCCCTAGTGGTCAGGCCTATATAAACCTTCCCACAGGGACAGGTAGCATGGTAGATGACTCCAACCGATGCACAGGTAAGATGTTGCCGAATAGAATACGTTCTAGATCCATTCCAATTCTTGAAGGTAGTGGATTTAGTGTGGTTATAACAACCCTTGCAGAAGCCGTAGGGAAAAAAGCCTGGCAGTCCATTCAGATTCTCCTGTTTATTTGCTGTCCTTGTAGACTCATAGTGGCTATGGACCAATAGGTCCTTTAAGTTGGCGGATCTTCTCGCCACAAATGATGGTCGTGGTGGAAGTATTCCTCTAAGTATTGGGTCCACCATTAGTACCTCCCAGTGCTTATAAACAATATCTTTCAAATTTTTCCATTCTTTATTAAATGTCGAAATGAAACGAACTTGGTTATTATCCGCTCTAGTTGTAAATCTTGACGTCCGATATAGTAATTGATCTCTGGATGCTTTAGTAGCTCTTTGGTAGCCTCTTCTTATGGCCCTTTTGCTATAGCCTCTATCCAGGAATCTGCCCGTCAGGTCAATGGCTTGTTTATTAAAGTTTTCCTCATTTGAACAGATGCGTTTAGCCCGAAGATACTGACCAATGGGAATCCCACGAATGATTGAAGGAGGATGTGATGAATCTGCGGACAAAAAAGAGTTAGTAGAAGTGGGCTTCCTAAATATATCCGTATTAATTCGCCCATCTGTATCAACACACATCTTGATGTCCAAAAACTCTATTTCTCTCCCTGATTTAAAGGTAAGTTTTATGTTCAGGTTATTGTCATTCAATTGGCTCATCAGGACATTTAATTCCTCAAGTGTACCATCCCATAGGAACAGGACATCATCGATGTACCTCATCCAGTTATGAACTTTGGACATACCCTGGATGAGGTCATCATGGAAGATGTCCATCTCCCAGGATCCCAAAAACAAATTGGCATACGAGGGGGCACAAGAGGCCCCCATCGCAGTGCCCTGTAATTGTAGGTATATGTGAGTATTGAAAATAAAGGCATTATGGGTTAACAGGAACTCCAAAAGTACCAAAATAAATTCAATCAGCCTATCATCGAGGGAACTTGAGGATAGAAACCGTTTGGCCGCCCTCAGGCCATCTTGATGGCGGATAGATGTATACAATGATTCCACGTCGGCCGTTACGATGATCATACCCTCATCCAGGTATATTTGATCTAATCTTTGTAAGGCCGACGTGGTATCTCTGATATAGGAAGGTAAATTTATAACCAAAGGTTTTAGAAAATGATCCACAATATTTGCAATTAATTCACACGGCCCATCATTACCTGATACTATAGGTCGACCAGGTGGATCTAAAGCATTCTTGTGAAGTTTGGGGATCAGGTAAAAAGTGGGTAGTTTGGGATGGTTTAGCCGTATCTTATCGACCAATTTCTTAGAGACAATTCCTTGTATAAACGCCTGGTCAATGATGTCCAGTAAGGTTTTCTGGAAGGAAGACAAAGGATTAAAAGTAAGCCGTTTATAACAAGATGTGTCATTGAGTAGCTTATAAGCTTGTCTCTCGTATTGCTCTTTAGGCCAGATGACTAAATTGCCACCTTTATCGGCCGGCTTATACACTACGTCTGACCACTCCTTAAGTTCTTGTATGGCTTGGCGTTCTAACTTGGTTAAATTAGAGACAATTTTTTGATTTTTAGCTAGTTCTTCAATGTCTCTTGTTACCAATTTAACAAAAGTGTCCACTGATGGACAAATACTAAGGGGAGGAAATTTTTTAGATTTGGAAAAAAGTTTTGGAGGGATGGTACTAACCTCTGCCAAATTACTTTCTTCCTCCAAAGCCATCAAATTGTCCAAAATTTCTCTATCCACCAGGCTAAGTGAAGGGTCATAATCTTGATTTTTGGAATGCAGCTTTTTTAGTACCAGTTTTCTGGCAAATAAATGGACATCTTTTACAGATGTAAACGCATCTAAATGATGTGAAGGGGAGAAAGTTAGGCCTTTTTGTAAAACAGTTATTTGAACTGGTGTAAGCACATGTGTAGAAAGGTTAATTACCTGGTATTGATCCTTTCTCCTTTTACCCCTCTGTGACTTATTGAATATCTCGAGGAATTTCTTTTTGCCATTACCACTTCGAAGTTGAAAATCCCGAGTTGACTCAGCATCACTAGTAGATGCATTACTTTCTATCCCAGATGCGCTTGAAGCTTCCGAATTTCTTCTAGATTTTACATTTGTTGAAAAATCAGTCCTCTTTTGTTGCCATCTAAACACTTTGTCAGCATCATAGTCACCAATATCTCGTTGGAATTTTTTAAGCTTATCTTGACTGACCTTTTCTTCTAATGCATTGACATCTTTGTCTAAATCTCTAGACCATTTCTCAAATTGTTCATTGGGCATATCTTTTGACAGGCGTTTATGTACATCCTCCAATTCTTTGTCCACTTCTATTAAGGACAACGAATTTTTTGCAATCAATATTTCCATAAATTGGAATGAACAATTGGAGGCTACAGAAATCCATTTTTTAGTTAATTCCGGCTCCCCTAGATCGTAAGTGGGGTAAAGTTGGATACGGAGACCTCTCGGGACTATTTTCTTATCCACATAATTTTGTAGAGATGAGCGATTCCACCACAGCTTGGTTTTTCGTTGCAAAGCATTCCTATACTTGTGCATAAGGTCCTTAATCTCAAATGAGGCATCTTGCGAAACAGCGGGGGTACTTTTAGAAAACAAATCAATAGCCTAAGGGTACCGTCACACACTCACACTTTGATCGCTACGACGGTACGATTCGTGACGTTCCAGCAATATCCATACGATATCGCAGTGTCTGACACGCAGCAGCGATCAGGGACCCTGCTGAGAATCGTACGTCGTAGCAGATCGTATGGAACTTTCTTTCGTCGCTTGATCACCCGCTGTCATCGCTGGATCGTTGTGTGTGACAGCGATCCAGCGATGTGTTCGCTTGTAACCAGGGTAAACATCGGGTAACTAAGCGCAGGGCCGCGCTTAGTAACCCGATGTTTACCCTGGTTACCAGCGTAAACGTAAAAAAAACAAACAGTACATACTTACATTCCGGTGTCTGTCCTCCGGCGTCTCAGCTTCTCTGCACTGTGAGCGCCGGCCAGCCAGAAAGCGAGCACAGCGGTGACGTCTGACGTCACCGCTGTGCTTTCCGGCCGCTGTGCTTACACAGTGCAGAGAAGCTGAGACGCCGGAGGACAGACACCGGAATGTAAGTATGTACTGTTTGTTTTTTTTACGTTTACGCTGGTAACCAGGGTAAACATCGGGTTACTAAGCGCGGCCCTGCTCTTAGTTACCCGATGTTTACCCTGGTTACCCGGGGACTTCGGCATCGCTCCAGCGCCGTGATTGCAACGTGTGACCGCAGTCTACGACGCTGGAGCGATAATCATACGATCGCTGCGACGTCACGGATCGTGCCGTCGTAGCGATCAAAATGGCACTGTGTGACGGTACCCTTAGACTGCCAGGCACTTTCCCTAGCTTTTAAATCCATTATAAGGACAACCTGTTATAGACAACAGTAAGAACATATATTTTCAATCATATGTCCAACATTACCATATGGCACTTCAAAAATATGCAAATCAACAATTAGGACAAACAGGAGTATTAGCCCCTGAGTCCAAAGAAGAGAACCATAAATTAGCGCTAAAAAGACTCTTTATTGTTAACAAGAATAAAAACAACAAAGTTAAAGCTTAATTTGCATAAAAGTACCCAAGGGGCCAAAACACCTTTAAGGAAATATTTGCATTGCCATAACATTCATTACCAAACGTGGTGAGAGCAAAATAAAACACTTCAATATTAGTAGCCTGTGGAAAGGTAAATTACACAGCCAAATCCACCCTTTGCACTTGCATTTGCACCCTTCACGGCCTCCCTGAGAGAGTGAGCGCATGCGCCATCAGTAAATCACAGTGCATTTCTTGGAACGCTCTACACTGAGCCTGCGCAAACTATCTTTGCCTGGCACAGTGAGCGTAACCGGAGAAGTGCGTTCATATGGTTGATGACGCTGCACGCATGCGCCGCATCACCTCTCTCAGTGCGCTCACTTTTGTGATTATTATATAATCGGTACGGCACATGACTTTTTTCCAGCTGATTTTGTGTCGTTATTTCCGGGTATCGGCAATTTAGACACAGTATAGTGCACTACTCACTCATTGGTTTTCGGGATATGACATCACGGTTTTATTATGCAGTTCTTATACGCTCATTGGTCATCACCCATTTAAATAGCCGCACCCTCCATCCCTTGGGTACGCCCCCGGAAGAAGCTAAGGGCGAAACGCGCGTCGGGGCGACAGGGGAACGCCGAATCACCTA
Organism: Ranitomeya variabilis; assembly: GCF_051348905.1. Taxonomy (NCBI): domain Eukaryota; kingdom Metazoa; phylum Chordata; class Amphibia; order Anura; family Dendrobatidae; genus Ranitomeya; species Ranitomeya variabilis. The sequence goes on from NC_135233.1 coordinate 475,515,362, forward strand.
CACCAGGGATCTGCAGCCTCCATTTATCTACAAATCATTACGGTGAGATACCTTATATTTAGCACCTTAATTTCTTTAAATCTTGTGGCCAGTATATCCTGATAACGTATATTATGTATTCCCTATTGGGGCATATCTGATGTCTATACATATAGAACTTCATGCATCAGGTGGATTTGGCTGTGTAATTTACCTTTCCACAGGCTACTAATATTGAAGTGTTTTATTTTGCTCTCACCACGTTTGGTAATGAATGTTATGGCAATGCAAATATTTCCTTAAAGGTGTTTTGGCCCCTTGGGTACTTTTATGCAAATTAAGCTTTAACTTTGTTGTTTTTATTCTTGTTAACAATAAAGAGTCTTTTTAGCGCTAATTTATGGTTCTCGTCTTTGGACTCAGGGGCTAATACTCCTGTTTGTCCTAATTGTTGATTTGCTTATAACTGACATCTACAGGAAACTGACGGCCACAACTCCGTGCTCCATGCGGGATCCTCCCACCCAGCCTCCACGATTAGAGGGATACCAATAGGGCAGTTCTTAAGGGCTAAAAGAATTTGTACCAACATTGAGACCTTTGAAATCCAGGCCACAAATCTGGCAGAGCCTACAGTCCTTGGCAAATTAAATGAGGATATATTAGGGCTAGTAAGATACCAAGAGAGGAACTTATCTATGACTGCAACCTGAAATGAAAGCAGATCAACAAATTCGCATCATATCCACAAATAACAACCATTGTGACCAACTACATTTGATCATGAATAAACATTGGAAGATTTACTTACTGACCCAATATTGGCAACGGTTCTGCTCCTTGCCCTGTCCATGGTGGCTCGATGCTGCAGAAATTTTAAAGACATTTTGATCCACAGCTTTTATGACTCAGCCCGTAAGAAAAATCTTAATAACCATCCTTACCCTGTTTTTCTCCCCTGCGGACTTTGTAAGGCCTGCATGAATTTATCGAAGACTAAGGCCTTTAAGAATTTTGATGGGACCCAAACTTTTGATATACGTAAACAACTAAATTGCAGCTCTGAAGGGAGGGGTCATATATCATGCGGAATGTCCCTATCGTAAGGTCTACATTGGGCTATCAATCAGGGAATTATGAATATGGGTAAGAGAACATGTTCGGATATTGAAAAGGCAAAAACCGTTAATGATCTTTTTCTTGTGAAGACCATGCAATGTCACTTTAAGTAGTTTCACGACTACAATTCTAAAAATTTGATCATAAAAGAGATTGATCAGGTGGAGATGGAGCCAAGAGGTGGTGATTTAGGTAAGGTGTTGGCTCAATTAGAGAGAAAGTGGGTGTTTTGGTTGGTTACCCTTACCCCCAGGACCTTAATTACACTGGTTTTGGGTTGTTTTTGTAGTTTGAGGTGCTTCTTTATTCTGGCTTAATCTTGGTTTCCAGGTTTCGTTTCTGAGTGTTTCCGGGTCCTTTTTTAATATATTTGTCATATTCATTGTATTTGTTTGCTTTTTAAGTTTTATCTTTATTTATTGGTAACTGTTATTTGTTATTGTTGTAGTATGGCCTGATTTTTGGTGTCGGCAAGCAGAAGGTTGCTTCAATTTCCATGAGCCTTAAATAAAAATAATTCGGAACTATGTGAAAACCATCTTTTTCATGAGGAAATAGTTAAAGAGTTTAATGAGGACTATAACTACTATGAAAAGTCATAAGATGCAACCAGAGGCATAGCTAGGGTTTTGGTTCAAGGGGGCGAAGCTTCTGAGAGGGCCCCTAACCAGGTAACCTTGATTACAACTGGGTGATGCCCCCTAATAGTGGAGGAGAACCTCAGCAGATGACCGCGCTGTTACGGAAAATCATCTCTATATAAAGACCAACATGGATATTACCGCCATATGGTCAGTGGTAGATACCAGCCCTACAGAACATGTAAGAGATCACTGCACAGTTACAGATAATGACTTACCACTGATGTTCTTTCTGATGGAATCGTTCACTTTTCCCGTCTTTTCCATGTGGCCCAGACCGACATGACATCTTCTTCCACCCAGGACTCGTCTGCAGAGAATACAACAAAGACACATTTCACTTCTCATATTTTCAGCACATCCCCATCTATTCTCAACCTCCACAAACTCCTCATCCTGCTTATACCCCAATACTGAGCCGCTGCTGCCTTATGTGTCCCTATTACTGCACCTGATACCCCAATACTGAGCCGCTGCTGCCGTATGTGTCCCTATTACTGCACCTGATACCCCAATACTGAGCCGCTGCTGCCGTATGTGTCCCTATTACTGCCCCTGATACCCCAATACTGAGCCGCTGCTGCCGTATGTGTCTCTATTACTGCACCTGATACCCCAATACTGAGCCTCTGCTGCCGTATGTGTCCCTATTACTGCCCCTGATACCCCAATACTGAGCCACTGCTGCCTTATGTGTCCCTATTACTGCACCTGATACCCCAATACTGAGCCGCTGCTGCCGTATGTGTCCCTATTACTGCCCCTGATACCCCAATACTGAGCCGCTGCTGCCGTATGTGTCCCTATTACTCCACCTGATACCCCAATACTAAGCCGCTGCTGCCGTATGTGTCCCTATTACTGCCCCTGATACCCCAATACTGAGCCGCTGCTGCCATATGTGTCCTTATTACTGCACCTGATACCCCAATACTGAGCTGCTGCTGCCGTATGTGTCCCTATTACTGCCCCTGATACCCCAATACTGAGCCGCTGCTGCCGTATGTGTCCCTATTACTGCACCTGATACCCCAATATTGAGCCGCTGCTGCCGTATGTGTCCCTATTACTCCACCTGATACCCCAATACTGAGCCGCTGCTGCCGTATGTGTCCCTATTACTCCACCTGATACCCCAATACTGAGCCGCTGCTGCCGTATGTGTCCCTATTACTGCACCTGATACCCCAATACTGAGCCGCTGCTGCCGTATGTGTCCCTATTACTGCCCGATACTGAGCCGCTGCTGCCGTATGTGTCCCTATTACTGCACCTGCTGTGTGGTTCTCTGTGCCCTATAAATTCTAAAGCACCCCTCTACAATATAGTAATGCCGGGGGCGCAAGTACCCTAGAAAACAGTGCCCAGATTTTGCTCACTAGAAAGTAATAGTGCCGTGTGTGCTCCTTTTATAGTCACAGTAACCTGAGTTCCCCTATAACAATAAGTGCCCACTTAACATTGAATAATGTCCCAAGTCTCCCCCTGTACAGCTCCCCTATACACAGCATGAATCTCTCTTATACATAATATGATGCCTCCTCACTGTAATGTACCCACACACAGTATACTGACCCCTTAGTAGCCCCCCAAACTGCTTGATGGCCCCAACACTGTGTGATGGCCCCTTCACTGTAATCCCCACATTGTATGATGGCCCCCTAGGTAGCCTCCATATAGTATAATGTGCCAGATAGTCCTCAATATAGTATAATACATTCCCCATAGACCTTCATAGTATAATGCACTCCCCATAGGCCTGTATAGTATAATGTACTCCCCATAGGCCTGCATAGTATAATGCACTCCCCATAGGCCTGTATAGTATAATGCACTCCCCATAGGCCTGCATAGTATATTACATTCCGCATAGACCTTCATAGTACAATGCATTCCCCATAGGCCTGCATAGTATAATGCACTCCCCATAGGCCTGAATAGTATAATGCACTCCCCATATGCCTGTATAGTATAATGCACTCCCCATAGGCCTGTATAGTATAGTGCACTCCCTATAGGCCTGTATAGTATAATGTACTCCCCATAAGCCTGTACAGTATAATGCACCCCCATAGGCAGCCAGTACAGTATAATGCACCCCCGTAGGCAGCCAGTACAATATAATGCACCCCCATAGGCAACCTGCATAGTATAATGCACCCCCATAGGCAGCCAGTACAGTATAATGCACCCCCATTAGGCAGCCAGTATAGCATAATGCACCCCCATAGGCAGCCAATACAGTATAATGCACCCCCATTAGGTAGCCTGCCTAGCATAATGCATTGCCATAGGCAGCCAGTACAGTATAATGCACCCCATGGGCAGCCAGTACAACATAAGGCACCCCATTAGGCAGTCTGTATAGTATAATGCACCCCCATTAGACAGTCTGTATAGTATAATGAACCCCCATTAGGCAGCCTGTATAGTATAATGAACCCTCCATAAGCAGCCAGTACAGTATAATGCACCCCCATTAGGCAGCCTGTATAGTATAATTGGAGCGCCCCCACACCGCCGCAGGGCCGAGGGGTACCCGGAGCCGGGCCTCTGCGATCTCAGTCCTGGGGTTGTCACGGTGGCTAGACCCGGTCCGTGGCCCTGTCTGTCAGTGGGGGACGTCCGTTGCAAATAGGTACTGTTAACGGTGGTGTAGCGGTGCAGTTGTGGGGTGCAGGTCGCGGTAAATAACGAGGACACCAGGTTGCAGTCTCTTTACCTCTTTACTGAAGATGTGGGAGACCTCAGTCCAGAGCGCTGTTAACTGGGTTTTCAGAGACCGGCCGGTCCAACGACACATCAGGAGCTCTCTTTACAGGTGGGAATCAGTATCTACCTTCTAGCGCTGTGTGTTGTAGTTCTTCCCTGCTGAGCTCCCGGGATAGTCCTCACAACTGTTTCTTTCTGTCTCTACTGTTCTTTCTCCGTCCTCCAGTTGATATGGTAGGACGCACCCGTATGACGGGGTAGGCCTGGAGTTCTTCCGGGACTCTAGAGTCGCCCCTCTCCCACAGCTGCCTCCGTTGTCTGCTTAGGTGTTAAGTGAGACAGCCAACCTGTAGTTAGCTGCCCTGCCGTGGTTTGCAATGTACTTAAAGTCTCTTACTTGCTCGGCGTTCCGGCCACCGACTGTTTGCGCCTCAGAAGGATGTTGCCTCGGTCTAACAGCAAGACCCCTTCTGGTATTTCTCCTTTTCTGTATTCCCGTTGTTTACTGGTTAGTTCTGCTCTGAGGAGTCTGCCAGGATCCCATCCCTGACAGGTCCTCTCACTAGCTCTTCCCAGCTACTTCTCCCTGTCTTCCTGTCCAACCCCCAGTTTTACCAGAGTTGTGAGGAGTGGCCTACTAGATAGGACCACCCCCCTGGTGGCCGGAGTGTGAAGTGTGGTGTGAGTGTACCTGATCAGAGAAACTCCCTAGTGCAATCAGACGCACCATAGCTCCCCGTAGTGGCGGAGCCACAGCACTGCAACAACCAGGACTCTGGGGTGCTGCACTCCCCCCCGGTTAAATCCAGTACTCCGGGACTGGGAAAACAAGAACAATAATACATGTTAACAGAAAACACACAAATTTTTGAAATAGCATAACAATTGAACATAACAATGCTTCCCTTTACAGGAGGTGAGGATTCTTGAACGTTGCAAAAGTTAGGTCATGCACAGTTTATGACTCTCAGTTCAGTGGTTGAAACAGCGGGGACCCCGGGTAAACAAAGGGGCCCCCCTTGTGGAAGTTTTTGAGCAATTCACCGTCCATTTAAAAAACCTGTAACAAAAGGATATGCATACAAACATTTTCAATTACATAGCAGCCCTATCAATACCTCCAAGTTTTGTAGCGGAGGGGAGTTTGATTTTGAGTGCTGCGTGTGGACCTTCGCAGCGCAGGGGTTGCTATTGGTCTAACAGGGCCCGCTATGCTTGCTACCGCTGGTGTAGTGCACTGTCTTCTAGCTACACTTCTAGTGAGTCGGGGTAGCACTGGCAGGTTAGGGCTCTCAGAGCTGCTGCTATCAACAGTGGGTACAGCAGATTCACCGACAGCAGAGGGAGGATTTGCCGGTTCAACGGTTGGCATGGCTTCATCAGGTAAGGCTTGTTGAGGTAGTGGGGCCGGATGATCTGGTACCTCCATCGTTTCTGGCGGGTCCGGCTGTGGAAACGTTAGGACAGGTACCACGAGGGCTTGGTTTATCTGAGTCCAGGACTGGGGAAAGTCACCAAGGACAGTATGGAACACCTTCTCCTTTTCTACCGGCGGGGAGATTTCTGGGGCCGGGCCCCTCTCTTTCAACTTATCGGGGCAGACCTTAAGGTGATCCCTGGATACCGCTGCCGAGGTCTCCCCTCTGTCCTTGCTGATGAGACAGACCTTAGTGTTGTTGAAGTCGGATGGCAAGATGGTATACGGTTCCGCTTCCCATTGGTCATCGAGCTTGTGTAACCTCCTCTTTCGTTTAAGCACTTGCTCACCAGGTGACAGGGGAGTCGCAGGAGCGTGTTGATTGTAGTCCCTTTCTTGTTTCTGCCTGGCCTGGGCGAGACTTCTCTCTACACACTCCTGTATTTCGCGGTACCTTCGCTGCCTTTCTGCATCCCAATCTGCATCCGGCGAGGTATCTTCGGGTACTAGGACCCCCATGTCCAAATCAACGTGTAACCGACTAGATCTTCCTCGCATCAGGTACGCTGGAGTACAGTTGGTGGAACTTACGGGGATGTGATTGTACATATCCACTAAGTCAGGCAACTTTGTCGGCCACAGGTTCCGTTCCTCCACCGGTAAGGTCTTCAATAAATCAATTACCACCTGGTTCATCTTCTCGCACATCCCGTTGGTTTGAGGGTGGTACGGTGTAGTTCTGATCTTCTTACACCCGTACAACTGACAGAATTCTTGGAACACTTCCGCTTCGAATGCAGGCCCCTGATCGGTCAGTACTTTCTCTGGGTAGCCATGGGGCCTATAAAAGTGCTGCTGGAAGGCCCTGGCGGCAGTCCTAGCTGTTAGATCCTTGACAGGCACAACCACCAAAAACCTGGAGTAGTGGTCCACGATGGTAAGGGCGTAGATATAGCCCGACCGGCTAGGTGTCAGCTTCACATGATCCAGCGCGACCAGTTCGAGCGGCCGTTTGGTGATGATAGGCCGCAGGGGGGCCCGTTGACTGTCACGGTCCTTCCTGCGCAGACTACATGGACCACACTCCCGACACCACTTCTCAATGGTTCTCTTCATGCCAATCCAATAGAACCTCCCTCGGAGCAGCTTTTCCAGCTTCTTCCATCCGAAGTGTCCGGCTCCATCATGGTAGGCTCCCAGAACCATGGGCGCATCTCGCCTTGGCACCACTATCTGCCACACCAATTCATAAGTACGTGGGTCGATGCTCCTCCTGCACAACTTGCCATCATGGATAAACAGTTTGCTTCTCCCCTTCCACAGCTGTTGGGTCTCTTGTGGATCATCTGGGCCAGGGTGCAAGCCAGCCTGCGTCAAGAGTTCCTTCACCTGACGGACCGCGGGGTCACTATCCTGGGTTTCTGCCCATCCGTGGTGGGGCAGGGGATTCAGCGTGGCATCCGGTTGGTTCTTGTGCCTGTTCTTCACATGGTGAGAGTTCTGAGTGGCTTTGGGGCGATGGAAGGCAGGCAGCTCCACCTCTTCAAGTGCCTCCGGGTCTTCTCCCACTTCTGGTAAATTGGGCATTCGGGACAGAGCATCGGCATTGGCATTCTGGTGCCTGCCCGATATTTGATGGTGAAATCATAGTTGGACAGCCGGGCCATCCACCACTGTTCCAAAGCCCCGAGTTTGGCAGTATCCAGATGCGTTAGCGGATTGTTGTCCGTGAAAACGGTGAATTTCGCAGAGGCCAGGTAGTGCTTAAACCTCTCTGTCACTGCCCAGACGAGGGCCAGGAATTCCAGCTTAAAGGAACTATAGTTGTCAGGGTTCCTTTCCGTGGGACGGAGTTTCCTGCTGGCGTAAGCGATCACCCTTTCTTTGCCGTTCTGAACCTGGGACAGCACGGCTCCTAATCCCACATTACTGGCATCTGTGTACAGCACAAACGGTTGATCGTATTCGGGGTAAGCCAGTATCTCTTCTCCCGTCAGTGCCGACTTCAAACAGGTGAAGGATTCCTCCAGCTCTTCGTTCCAATCAAAGGGGGTTTTCCTCCCCTTGGTCTTCTTTGGTTGGCCCACTAGCAGATTTTGCAAGGGTGCGGCCTTCTTGGTGAAATCCTTAATGAATCTCCGATAGTAACCTACCAACCCGAGGAACTGCCGGACTTCGTGGAGGTCACTAGGCTTTGGCCAGTCCTTGATCACTGTGACCTTGTCGGGGTCTGGGGCCACTCCTTCAGCGCTCACCACATGGCCCAGGTACTGCACTTTAGGTTTCAGCAGATGACACTTGGACGGTTTCACTTTCAGGCCGAAGTTGGACAAGGCTTCAAACACCTCGGCCAGGTGCTTCAGATGGTCTTCGTAGGTTTTAGAGAAGACTATAACGTCATCCAGATATAGCAGCACGGTTTCAAAGTTCAGGTGTCCCAGGCAGCTCTCCATCATCCTCTGGAACGTTCCGGGAGCATTGCACAATCCGAAGGGCATGTAGTTGAACTCACAGAGGCCCATTGGCGTCGTGAAGGCCGTCTTCTCTTTGTCCGCCTCCGCTACAGGAACCTGCCAGTACCCACTGGTGAGATCTAAGGTAGAGAAGTAGTTAGCAGATTTTAAGGCAGCCAGAGACTCCTCTATCCTGGGCAGTGGGTATGCGTTCTTATGTGTAATGCGATTCAACTGCCTGTAATCAACACACATCCTCATTGTACCATCTTTCTTTTTAACAAGGACCAACGGAGCTGCCCAGGGGCTACAGCTGTCTCTCACCACCCCAGCCTCCTTCATTTCCCGTAACATGTCCTTGGCACACTGGTAATGAGCTGGGGGTACAGGGCGATATCTCTCTTTTATGGGTCGGTGATCTCCCGTGGGGATGTGATGTTTGATCCCTTTCACCTGCCCAAAATCTGAGGGGTGTTTGCTGAATACCTGCTCGTACTCGTGTACCACCCTGTAAGCCCCCTGTATTTGATGAGATGGGGTAGAGTCAGTGCCCACATGCAATTCCCGACACCAGTCTTTCGAGTGCCCTGCAGAACCTTTGTCCTCCGCCACGTTTGACGGGACTAAGGGTTCAGGTGTCTGTATTACACTATTATTGACAGTGAACAGTTTGGCGAGCGTGGTATACTTGGCTAGGTGGACCTCTTCCTCCCCACAATTGAGGACACGTACGGGCACTCTCCCCTGTCGAACGTCGACCACCCCCCGGGCTGTCAGAACAGTAGGCCTATTGTCTGAATATACGGGTTCTACCAAGGCCTGGTAGTCCTTACCCCTGAGGCCTATGGCTGCTCGACACCATATTAACATTTCACTCTTGGGGGGTATCGCGATGGGGTTCGAATCACTCACAGTGACACGACCAATCTCACCACCAGTCAGCTCTACCTGCTGTCTCTGCATCAGAGCTCTGATTTCCTTCTGCAGGGCACGTTGCTCACTGTGGCCAGCAGTTTCTGCCACCTGTTGTAACAAAACAATCACTTCTGCAAGACAATTTTCTATAACATTAGTACCAAGAGTCATCATGGGATTACATTCTCGACGATCAATATCTACAATCACAATCCCTTGGGCTTTCAATTCCACCCGCCCCACTTTGATGGTGACCTCCTTATACCCCACTTGTGGCAACGGCTGACCATTACTGGCGATTATGGTGAAATCATCGTCAGGGCCACGAGTAATATCAGCGTCCTCCCAATACCGTTTGTAGAGCACGTAAGGTATAGTCGTCACCTGAGAACCGGTGTCCAGCAAAGCATTCAAGGGGATTCCATCAATCACTACAGGGAGAACTGGTCGTCCTCCAATATACTTGGTTCTCCAATGCTGCGGGCCTGACCGTCCTACTCCTGGGGGTTGGCCCTTTGCCCCAGGGGTTGCTCGTTTAAAGGACAGTACCTTGCAAGATGGCCCACCTGATGACAGCGGCGGCAGATGGGTCGTCCATCCTGGTGGAAGCGATCGTCGGGCCGGCTCCTGGTCGGCGGAGTCCTCCTCCGTCGCATCCAAGGGACATCCTCCGGGCTGGAAGCCAACTGGATCTTCTCTTTGGGGGCCTCCTGTAGGGACTGCACCGTCCGGGCCAGGGCAGCAACGCTCTTGGTTAGCTCTTGCATCTGGAGACGGAGTCCTGCAGGGGAGTCTGTTGTGAATTTGGATTCTGGGCTCCCCCGGTGGCTACTGGTGGAATTGAACTGGTGTCTTCATCTTCTCTGTTCACCTGTTCCCATCAAGATGTGGGAGTCGCTATATAACCTTGCTGCTCTGTTAGTTGCTTGCCGGTCAACAATGTTATCAGAAGCCTCTCTGTGCTTGTTCCTGCTCCTAGACAACTACTAGATAAGTTGGACTCTTGTCCATGTTTGTTTTTGCATTTTTGTTCCAGTTCACAGCTGTAGTTTCGTTACTGTGTCTGGAAAGCTCTAGACAACTACTAGATAAGTTGGACTCTTGTCCATGTTTGTTTTTGCATTTTTGTTCCAGTTCACAGCTGTTGTTTCGTTACTGTGTCTGGAAAGCTCTTGTGAACAGGAATTGCCACTCTGGTGTTATGAGTTAATGCCAGAGTTTTAAAGTAATTTCTGGATGGTGTTTTGATAGGGTTTTCAGCTGACCATGAAAGTTTCCTTTCTGTCTTCTGCTATGTAGTAAGTGGACCTCAAATTTGCTAAACCTATTTTCATACTACGTTTGTTATTTCATCTTAATTCACCGCCAATACATGTGAGGGGCCTCTGTCTCCTTTTGGGGTATTTCTCTAGAGGTGAGCTAGGACTAATATTTTCCTCTGCTAGCATTATTTAGTCCTCCGGCTGGTGCTGGGCATCTAGAATCAACGTAGGCATGCTACCCGGCCACTGCTAGTTGTGCGTTAGGTTTAGTTCATGGTCAGCTCAGTTCCCATCTTCCAAGAGCTAGTTCCTATATATATGCTGATGCTATGATCTCTTGCCATTGAGATCATGACAGTTTGACCGGCCCACTAAAGGGTTAAAATCCTTGGCTGAGAAAGGAGAGAAATAAGTAGTCTGCTGAAATTTTTTTTTTTTTTTTTTTCTCCTAATCTTTGAATGGCTCTGTGTCCACCTGTTTGTAATGGATCTTCAGAGTGTAACTGCAGGTTTGAATAATCTCGCCACGAAGGTACAAAATTTGCAAGATTTTGTTTGTCATGCACCTGTATCTGAGCCGAGAATTCCTTTGCCGGAATTTTTCTCGGGGAATAGATCTGGGTTTCAGAATTTTCGAAATAATTGCAAATTATTTTTGTCCCTGAAATCTCGCTCTGCCGGAGACCCTGCACAGCAGGTCAGGATTGTGATTTCCTTGCTCCGGGGCGACCCTCAAGACTGGGCTTTTTCATTGACACCAGGGGATCCTGCGTTGCTCAATGTGGATGCGTTTTTTCTGGCCTTGGGGTTGCTTTATGACGAACCTCATTTGGAGCTTCAGGCAGAAAAAACTTTGATGTCCCTATCTCAGGGGCAAGATGAAGCGGAAATTTACTGCCAAAGATTCCGTAAATGGTCTGTGCTTACTCAGTGGAATGAGTGCGCCCTGGCGGCGACTTTCAGAGAGGGTCTCTCTGATGCCATTAAGGATGTTATGGTGGGGTTCCCTGTGCCTGCGGGTCTGAATGAGTCCATGACAATGGCTATTCAGATCGATAGGCGTTTGCGGGAGCGCAAACCAGTGCACCATCTGGCGGTGTCCACTGAGAAATCGCCAGAGAGTATGCAGTGTGATAGAATTCTGTCCCGAAGCGAGCGGCAGAATTTTAGACGGAAAAATGGGTTGTGTTTCTATTGTGGTGATTCTACTCATGTTATATCAGCATGCTCTAAGCGCACTAAAAAGCTTGGTAAATCTGTTTCCATTTGCACCTTACCGTCTAAGTTTATTCTATCTGTGACCCTGATTTGCTCTTTGTCATCTATTACCACGGACGCCTATGTCGACTCTGGCGCCGCTTTGAGTCTTATGGATTGGTCCTTTGCCAAACGCTGTGGGTATGATTTAGAGCCTTTGGAGACTCCTATTCCTCTGAAGGGGATTGACTCCACCCCATTGGCTAATAATAAACCACAATACTGGACACAAGTAACTATGCGTATTAATCCGGATCACCAGGAGATTGTTCGCTTTCTGGTGCTGTATAATCTACATGATGATTTGGTGCTAGGATTGCCTTGGCTGCAATCTCACAACCCAGTCCTCGACTGGAGAGCTATGTCTGTGTTGAGCTGGGGATGTAAGGGGGCTCATGGGGATGTACCTGTGGTCTCCATTTCATCATCTATTCCCTCTGAAATTCCTGAGTTCCTGTCTGACTATCGTGACGTCTTTGAAGAATCCAAGCTTGGTTCGTTACCTCCGCACCGAGAGTGCGATTGTGCCATAGATTTAATCCCGGGTAGTAAATACCCAAAGGGTCGTTTATTTAATCTGTCTGTGCCTGAACATGCTGCTATGCGAGAATATATAAAGGAGTCCTTGGAAAAGGGACATATTCGTCCATCGTCATCTCCCTTAGGAGCCGGTTTTTTCTTTGTGTCAAAAAAAGACGGCTCTTTGAGACCATGTATTGATTATCGGCTTTTGAATAAAATCACTGTTAAATATCAATACCCATTGCCGTTGCTGACTGATTTGTTTGCTCGCATAAAGGGGGCCAAGTGGTTCTCCAAGATTGACCTTCGTGGGGCGTATAATTTGGTGCGAATCAGGCAGGGGGATGAGTGGAAAACCGCATTTAATACGCCCGAGGGCCACTTTGAGTATTTAGTGATGCCTTTTGGTCTTTCAAATGCTCCGTCAGTTTTCCAGTCCTTTATGCATGATATTTTTCGCGATTATTTGGATAAATTTATGATTGTGTATCTGGATGATATTCTGATTTTTTCGGATGACTGGGACTCTCATGTCCAGCAAGTCAGGAGGGTTTTTCAGGTTTTGCGGTCTAATTCTTTGTGTGTGAAGGGTTCTAAGTGTGTTTTTGGGGTACAGAGGATTTCCTTTTTGGGATATATTTTTTCCCCCTCTTCCATTGAAATGGATCCTGTCAAGGTTCAAGCTATTTGTGATTGGACGCAGCCCTCTTCTCTTAAGAGTCTTCAGAAATTTTTGGGCTTTGCTAACTTTTATCGTCGATTTATTGCTGGTTTTTCGGATATTGCTAAGCCATTGACCGATTTGACTAAGAAGGGTGCTGATGTTGCTGATTGGTCCCCTGATGCTGTGGAGGCCTTTCAGGAGCTTAAGCGCCGTTTTTCCTCTGCCCCTGTGTTGCGTCAGCCTGATGTTGCTCTACCTTTTCAGGTTGAGGTCGACGCTTCTGAGATCGGAGCTGGGGCAGTGTTGTCGCAGAAAAGTTCTGACTGCTCCGTGATGAGGCCTTGTGCCTTCTTTTCCCGTAAATTTTCGCCCGCTGAGCGGAATTATGATGTTGGGAATCGGGAGCTTTTGGCCATGAAGTGGGCTTTTGAGGAGTGGCGCCATTGGCTTGAGGGGGCCAGACATCAGGTGGTGGTATTGACTGACCACAAAAATTTGATTTATCTTGAGACCGCCAGGCGCCTGAATCCTAGACAGGCGCGCTGGTCATTATTTTTCTCTCGGTTTAATTTTGTGGTGTCATACCTACCGGGTTCTAAGAATGTTAAGGCGGATGCCCTTTCTAGGAGTTTTGAGCCTGACTCGCCTGGTAACTCTGAGCCCACAGGTATCCTTAAGGATGGAGTGGTATTGTCAGCCGTTTCTCCGGACCTGCGGCGGGCCTTGCAGGAGTTTCAGGCGGATAGACCTGATCGTTGCCCACCTGATAAACTGTTTGTTCCTGATGATTGGACCAGTAGAGTCATCTCTGAGGTTCATTCTTCTGCGTTGGCAGGTCATCCTGGCATTTTTGGTACCAGGGATTTGGTGGCAAGGTCCTTCTGGTGGCCTTCCCTGTCACGAGATGTGCGAGGCTTTGTGCAGTCTTGTGACGTTTGTGCTCGGGCCAAGCCTTGTTGTTCTCGGGCTAGTGGATTGTTGTTGCCCTTGCCTATTCCTAAGAGGCCTTGGACGCACATCTCGATGGATTTTATTTCAGATCTGCCTGTTTCTCAGAAGATGTCTGTCATCTGGGTGGTGTGTGACCGTTTCTCTAAGATGGTCCATTTGGTTCCTCTGCCCAAGTTGCCTTCTTCTTCCGAGTTGGTTCCTCTGTTTTTTCAAAATGTTGTTCGTTTGCATGGTATTCCTGAGAATATCGTTTCTGACAGAGGGACCCAATTCGTGTCTAGATTTTGGCGGGCATTCTGTGCTAGGATGGGCATAGATTTATCTTTTTCGTCCGCTTTCCATCCTCAGACGAATGGCCAGACCGAGCGGATTAATCAGACCCTGGAGACATATCTGAGGTGTTTTGTGTCTGCTGACCAGGATGATTGGGTTGCTTTTTTGCCATTGGCGGAGTTCGCTCTCAATAATCGGGCCAGCTCTGCCACTTTGGTGTCCCCGTTTTTCTGTAATTCGGGGTTTCATCCTCGATTTTCCTCTGGTCAGGTGGAATCTTCGGATTGTCCTGGAGTGGATGCTGTGGTGGAGAGATTGCATCAGATCTGGGGGCAGGTGGTGGACAATTTGAGGTTGTCCCAGGAGAAGACTCAGCTTTTTGCCAACCGCCACCGTCGTGTTGGTCCTCGGCTTTGTGTTGGGGATTTGGTGTGGTTGTCTTCTCGTTTTGTCCCTATGAGGGTCTCTTCTCCTAAGTTTAAGCCTCGGTTCATTGGCCCGTATAAGATATTGGAGATTCTTAACCCTGTTTCCTTCCGTTTGGACCTCCCTGCATCCTTTTCTATTCATAACGTTTTTCATCGGTCATTATTGCGCAGGTATGAGGTACCGGTTGTGCCTTCCGTTGAGCCTCCTGCTCCGGTGTTGGTTGAGGGTGAGTTGGAGTACGTTGTGGAGAAAATCTTAGACTCTCGTGTTTCCAGACGGAGACTCCAGTATCTGGTCAAGTGGAAGGGATACGGCCAGGAGGATAATTCTTGGGTGAATGCATCTGATGTTCATGCCTCTGATCTGGTTCGTGCCTTTCATAGGGCCCATCCTGATCGCCCTGGTGGTTCTGGTGAGGGTTCGGTGCCCCCTCCTTGAGGGGGGGGTACTGTTGTGAATTTGGATTCTGGGCTCCCCCGGTGGCTACTGGTGGAATTGAACTGGTGTCTTCATCTTCTCTGTTCACCTGTTCCCATCAAGATGTGGGAGTCGCTATATAACCTTGCTGCTCTGTTAGTTGCTTGCCGGTCAACAATGTTATCAGAAGCCTCTCTGTGCTTGTTCCTGCTCCTAGACAACTACTAGATAAGTTGGACTCTTGTCCATGTTTGTTTTTGCATTTTTGTTCCAGTTCACAGCTGTAGTTTCGTTACTGTGTCTGGAAAGCTCTAGACAACTACTAGATAAGTTGGACTCTTGTCCATGTTTGTTTTTGCATTTTTGTTCCAGTTCACAGCTGTAGTTTCGTTACTGTGTCTGGAAAGCTCTTGTGAACAGGAATTGCCACTCTGGTGTTATGAGTTAATGCCAGAGTTTTAAAGTAATTTCTGGATGGTGTTTTGATAGGGTTTTCAGCTGACCATGAAAGTTTCCTTTCTGTCTTCTGCTATGTAGTAAGTGGACCTCAAATTTGCTAAACCTATTTTCATACTACGTTTGTTATTTCATCTTAATTCACCGCCAATACATGTGGGGGGCCTCTGTCTCCTTTTGGGGTATTTCTCTAGAGGTGAGCTAGGACTAATATTTTCCTCTGCTAGCATTATTTAGTCCTCCGGCTGGTGCTGGGCATCTAGAATCAACGTAGGCATGCTACCCGGCCACTGCTAGTTGTGCGTTAGGTTTAGTTCATGGTCAGCTCAGTTCCCATCTTCCAAGAGCTAGTTCCTATATATATGCTGATGCTATGATCTCTTGCCATTGAGATCATGACAGGAGTCGTCCTCGAAGCTCTGGGCGTCGGCTTCCGCGGCAACTGGGGTATCCGATGCCACCTCCTGGTGGTAGGTGAGAGCGGGGCGCCTGGGTGGTACTGCGCGGCTGGGCTGTCGCTCCTGCAATGCCTGGATAGCTTTATCTTTAAACTGCGCAAAAGTCAAGTCTGGATTTTGCATGGCCAGGAAGTGCAATTGGCCCCGCTGGTGACTGCACAGGAGCCCCTCAATGAACCGCTCCTTCAGGATTTTATCCTCATCCTGCATGCTGCCGGGGTCACTCTGCTTAATGGCCCGCATCGCTTCCTGGAGATTAAGGGCATAGTCCCGTAAGCTATCCTGCGACCTCTGTTTGCATCCATAGAAAGTCAGTTTAATCTCTGTGGCAGTGCGAGTATCAAAGGTGGCTTTAAGTTTGGCAAAAATCTGTTGTGCAGTTCCTTTATCCTCAGCGGGCCAGGATTTCACTTCTCTCAGAGCCGCCCCAAAGAGTTGGCCGGTTATCATATGGACCTTCTGAGGCTCGGTTAGGGGATAGAACTCGAGCAGGCTGCAGAGCCCTTCTTTAAAGTCAGTGAACGTATGCGCCTCCCCAGAGTATCGTGGGAGCCAGGCCGCTCCGGGCAGGTAGGGCATGGAGAAGGGCATTATGGCTTTCGCATTAGCGGCAGTGTCCGACTGGCTGATGGGGGCAGCGGGTTCTGCGGCAGCCAGTGGTGGTATTAGGGCCGCGGCTTCGCCCGCTGCGGGGACCGGAGCTGCCCCTGCGTCCGCGGCTGCGACCGCCACCTCCTCTCCTCCCGACTCGGACATGGCCGTCCCTTCCTCCCACTAACCTGCTGGAGGTCGGAGTTCCTCTTCCGGGATTGGCGTCTCACCGCGCTTTCCGTTCCGCGCTTCTTTTGGCTGATCCCGCCCACGTAGCTAAGGCTCCTCCCTCCGCGCGCGGCAATGGCGAATTTTGGCAGTAACTTTCTGCGGCAAGCAGTAGCACACAGTTCTCTCAATAAAGTACAGTTCAAGCACAACAAATCACAGTCTCCAGGCACACATGACCTGATTCTTCAGGCTTAAGTAAATCCTGTTCGTGACGCCAAGATTTGGAGCGCCCCCACACCGCCGCAGGGCCGAGGGGTACCCGGAGCCGGGCCTCTGCGATCTCAGTCCTGGGGTTGTCACGGTGGCTAGACCCGGTCCGTGGCCCTGTCTGTCAGTGGGGGACGTCCGTTGCAAATAGGTACTGTTAACGGTGGTGTAGCGGTGCAGTTGTGGGGTGCAGGTCGCGGTAAATAACGAGGACACCAGGTTGCAGTCTCTTTACCTCTTTACTGAAGATGTGGGAGACCTCAGTCCAGAGCGCTGTTAACTGGGTTTTCAGAGACCGGCCGGTCCAACGACACATCAGGAGCTCTCTTTACAGGTGGGAATCAGTATCTACCTTCTAGCGCTGTGTGTTGTAGTTCTTCCCTGCTGAGCTCCCGGGATAGTCCTCACAACTGTTTCTTTCTGTCTCTACTGTTCTTTCTCCGTCCTCCAGTTGATATGGTAGGACGCACCCGTATGATGGGGTAGGCCTGGAGTTCTTCCGGGACTCTAGAGTCGCCCCTCTCCCGCAGCTGCCTCCGTTGTCTGCTTAGGTGTTAAGTGAGACAGCCAACCTGTAGTTAGCTGCCCTGCCGTGGTTTGCAATGTACTTAAAGTCTCTTACTTGCTCGGCGTTCCGGCCACCGACTGTTTGCGCCTCAGAAGGATGTTGCCTCGGTCTAACAGCAAGACCCCTTCTGGTATTTCTCCTTTTCTGTATTCCCGTTGTTTACTGGTTAGTTCTGCTCTGAGGAGTCTGCCAGGATCCCATCCCTGACAGGTCCTCTCACTAGCTCTTCCCAGCTACTTCTCCCTGTCTTCCTGTCCAACCCCCAGTTTTACCAGAGTTGTGAGGAGTGGCCTACTAGATAGGACCACCCCCCCTGGTGGCCGGAGTGTGAAGTGTGGTGTGAGTGTACCTGATCAGAGAAACTCCCTAGTGCAATCAGACGCACCATAGCTCCCCGTAGTGGCGGAGCCACAGCACTGCAACAACCAGGACTCTGGGGTGCTGCATAATGAACCCTCATTAAGCAGTCAGTACAGTATAATGCACCCAATAAAAAAAATGCAATACTCACCTTTCTTCCTCCTTGTTCCCGTGGTGCTCTGAGCGCCCGCTCATCTCCAGACAGTGGTCTCCGAGTACTGACGTCATTGCTACCCCACTGTCAGTGTCAGTGTCGGTGACGTCAGACACTGACAGGGGGATGATGGGAGAGGGAGCGTTACGCTCCCTCTCTCATCAATGCGGTCAGCTGACCCTGCAATGACAGGCAGGGGGCCCACTATTGGCACGGGCCCCCCATCGCCTCCTCAAGGGCCCCATAGTGGCCAGGCGGTAGAGCAGGGAGATTGATTCTCCCTGCTCTGCTGCAAAATGTAACTGTATCGGCACGCTGTGCACGCCAATACAGTTACATAGCGTAGCTCCGGGTGGGCTCCCTCAGAGCGCAGGACCCCCCCTCTGCCCCCCGGTAGCTACGCTACTGGATGCAACACTATCAGTTTGTAATATTTTTGTCACCTCCTTTAGGGGTAAAGGGAAAAAGGATAATGATTTCTCATGTATGAAATTAATAACATTGATAAGTTTGAATATCTTCTGACAATAATCTTGATGAACCCCACTTTTTTATATTAACATCTCTTACGAACAGCAATTTTCTTCTTTCTCCTTTCTCCCCTTCCCTTCATTTTCCTGGTGTATATGTATATTGGGAGCTATATACCAATGATGCACCTAGACACATCATTAACTTCTGCTGTCGGCACTGTTTGTGACACCTATTGGATCCAATATACTATATAATGGTACGCCCCCTGGCTTTAGACCCACCCCCTGAAAAAGCATAGCGCGAAACAGCGTAGTGGTGGGGAAGAGCTGCTGTACTTTATCTAATCTTGGACTCCACTGCCCTAGTATTTATTCAGGTGATGTGCCTATCTTCATGATCTATCTTTTAAGATGTCTGTATATTATTGATATGTCTAATTTTTCATCGGCAGTTCTATGATTACTTAGCATTAGCACTTCTTTTTACTATTTATTAATACTGCCTGTGGTTAAATACTTTGCCGTGCTCATATTCTATACATAGAGTTCCATATTCCATAGTCTTTCTGTTAGATTCCACTGTAACATTGTTTATTGCAGCACCTAGCACTTTATCCTCTGGCTATAGGTAACGTGTTCCTAGCTTTAACATTACAGACTAGTTATGAATACTTTTTCTAGCTTACATAGGGTTCCTCACTTTTGTAATTACTGTAGAGTATATAAACTCGTATTTAGCCTATATGCACTTCCCCCTATGAGATCTTTCCCCACCCTGTCTATTAATTGTTGTTTGTACTGATTTTATTTATTTATATTAATAAAAATATCTTGTATCTTTTATTATTGTTAGAATCTCTTTCATTGTTGGCAGCAAAAAAAAAATCTCGCCATAATCAGTTTGATAATTACTAACACCCATTGATGTATCGATTATTAACATCCACAATCCTGCAGGAAGCTATATTATTTTTTATCTAACAATAATATTATTACAGAAAATTAAGTTTTAATGTTAATTTAATATTAATATTAATTTATATGACTTAGATTTTATTTAGGTAATTACATCTTTTTCGAATTCTAGTTCCCCATTCACCATTGCATTCATGTACTTGAATGGTGTCATTAAGGCTTTTAATCCCCGTGCTGGGGTAGAACAATTTCGTGCTGATTGATATTCTATGTGGTGTAGAATTTCGCAGAATTGGGAAGTTAGAGAAATTTGCAAGAACTAATTAGATTTTTTTTTTTAAAGGATTGCAAAAATAGTTCTTTTTAGACTATGGAAAATATTATTTAGAATAAAATATGAAACTATGCGGGACAATTTTAATAAAAGTTTTGAGCAAATGATGCCTGAGTGCAAAACCAGACAAAGTCCATGGGGAGGATTGCTGCTGTTTCTGAAAAAAAAAACATTTTCTCTAATCTCATACAACTCATTTAACTCCTTATAGGGTTATTCCCAAGATAGTAAGTTACACTCAGCGAGTAGAGGACTCTGGAACACGGGAATCTGGCTCTGCTGTGCTTTGTCTTGAATGGAGAGGAGTGAAGTTGCATACATGATTCATTCTCCACTCCATTCATTGTCTATAGTACGCTGGAGAAAGAAGAGCACAGCCCTAGGTTATTTCCAGCAGGCCCGTAATATCTACAGTCATGGCTGAAAGTGTGGGCACCCTTGAATTTATTCCAGAAAATGAAGTATTTCTCACAGAAAATTATTGCAATTACACATGTTTTATTTCCTTTGTGTGTACTGGAAGCACACAAAAAAAAAACAGAGAAAAAAGGGAAAATTGGACAGCATTTTAGACAAAACCCCCAAAGTGGTAGGATAAAATTGTTGGTACTTTTCAAAAATTGTGGGTAAACAACTTTGTTTCAGGCATGTGATGCTCGTTCAAACTCACCTGTGGCAAGTAACAGGTGTGGGCAATATGAAAATCACACCTGAAACCAGATAAAAAGGGGAGAAGTTGACTCAATCTTTACATTGTGTGTCTGTGAGTGCCACACTTATCATGGAGAACAGAAAGAGGAGAAGGGAAATGTCTGAAGACTTGAGAAGCAAAATTGTTGAACAATAACAATCTCAAGGTTATAAGTCCATCTCCATAGATCTTGATGTTCCTTTGTCCATGGTGCACAACATAATCAAGATGTTTACAACCCATGGCACAGTAGCTAATCTCCCTGGAAGTGGGCGGCAGAGAAAAATTACTGAAAGGTTGTAGAATAGTTGGAATGGTGAATAAGCAGCTCTAATCAAGTTCCAAAGAAATTCAAGCTGTCCTGCAGGCTTAGGATGCATCAGTGTCATTGCAAACTATCCATTGACACTTGAATGAAATGAAACACTAAGGCAGGAGATACAGGAGGACCCCATGGAGGACACAGAGACATAAAAAGGCTAAACTGCAGTTTGCCAAAAGGTACGTGAGTAAGCCAAAATACTTCTTGAAAAGCGTCTTGTAAAGAAATGAGACCAAGATAGAGATTTTAGGTAAAGCAAATCATTCTACTCTTTACTAAGATCCAAAAAGTATAGTTTCTCCTTGCGGAGAGTGACATGTTAAGCATGTCAAGGTGAGGAGACTTAAAGCCGCAATGCTCCTCTGGGAAATATGCAAATTGTCTCTTCAGAGAAGAAGAGAACTAGAACTCTAGTGCCACCTATTGGAAGTAGCAATCCTAACAGTCAATGTCAACCCTTTAACGAGCCTTGTAACATGACTTAGGTTAAGAGCCAAACCAGATCTCAATTTGCAGACACTGTGTTTCGGTGTACTGCCCCTCATTAGTGCAATGTGGAGATCTGGTTTGGCTGATTGAGAGGCATCTGACCGAGATCCAAGAAGTATCATTTCTCCTTGCGGAGAGTGACATGTTAAGCATGTCGAGGTGAGGAGACTTAAATCCGCAGTGCTCCTCTGAGAAATATGCAAATTGTCTCTTCAGAGAGGAAGAGGACTAGAACTCTAGTGCCACCTATTGGAAGAAGCAATCCTAACAGTCAACAGTCAGCTTAACATGCCACTCTCCGCAAGGAGAAACAATACTTCTTGGATCCTGAAAGACTTGGAGACTTCTTCCTGCTGCACAAAGTCTCCTCTTAACAGTTGTTGTAGAGATGTGTCTGCTGCTAGAACTCTGTGTGGCAGTGACCTGGTCTCTAATCTGAGCTGCTGTTAACCTGCGATTTCTGAGGCTGATGACTCGGATAACCTTATCCTCAGAAGCAGAGGTGACTCTTGGTCTTCCTTTCCTGGGGCGGTCCTCATGTGAGCCAGTGTCTTTGTAGCACTTGATGGTTTTTGCCACTGTCCTTGGGGACACTTTCAAAGTTTTCCCAATTTTTCGGACTGACTGACCTTCATTTCTTAAAGTAATGATGGCCACTCGTTTTTCTTAGCTGCTTTTTTCTTGCCATAATACAAATTCTAACAGTCTATTCAGTAGGACTATCAGCTGTGTATCCATCAGACTTCTGCACAACACAACTGATTGTCCCAACACCATTTATAAGGCAAGAAATCCCACTTATTAAACCTGACAGGGCACACCTGTGAAGTGAAAACCATTTCCGGTGACTACCTCTTGAAGCTCATCAAGAGAATGCCAAGAGTGTGCAAAGCAGTCATCAAAGCAAAAGGTGGCTACTTTGAAGAACCTAGAATATAAGACATATTTTAAGTTGTTTCCCACTTTTTGGTTAAGTATATAATTCCACATGTGTTAATTCATAGTTTTGATGCCTTCAGTGTGAATTTACAATTTTCATAGTCATGAAAATACAGAAAAATCTTTAAATGAGAAGGTGTGTCCAAACTTTTGCTCTGTACTATATATATACTGTACATATATATATATATATATATATATATCTACTATATAATTGTCTAAGGGTACTTCCGTCTTTCTGTCTGTCCTTCTGTCTGTCGCGGTTATTCGTTCGCTGATTGGTCTCGCCAGCTGCCTGTCATGGCTGCCGCGACCAATCAGCGACGCGCACAGTCCGGAAAAAAATGGCCGCTCCTTACTCCCCGCACTCACTGCCTGGCGCCCGCATACACCCCTTCGGTCACTGCTCACACAGGGTTAATGCCGGCGGTAAAGGACCGCGTTATGCCGTGGGTAACGCACTCCGTTACCGCCGCTATTAACCCTGTGTGTCCCCAACTTTGCACTATTGACGCTGCCTATGCGGCATCAATAGTACAAAATGTAATGTTAAAAATAATAAATAATAAAAAAAAAACCTGCTATACTCACCCTCTGTAGTCCGCTGAGCCGCTCGCGCCGCCCGCCATCTTCCATTGCAGGTTGCGGTGGCAAAGATGGTATGGCAGAAGGACCTGCGACATCATCACAAGTCCTGCGCACCTGCACGGAAAGGACCTGACGTGACGTCACGGTCATGTGACCGCTACACGGTCATGTGACCGCGACGTCATCACAGGTCCTGCGCTCAGACCAACCCTGGGACCGGAAGCTGCCGTGGACTACAAGGGGCCCTCGGAAAGGTGAGTATATGTTTATTTTTTATTTTTTAACCTGTGACAAACGTGGCTGGGCAATATACTACGTGGCTCTGTGCTGTATACTACTTCGCTGTGCAATATACTACGTGGCTCTGTGCTGTATACTACGTCGCTGGGCAATATACTACGTAACTGGGCAATATACTATGGCGCTGAGCAATATACTACGTCGCTGGGCAATATATTACGTCGCTGGGCAATATACTACGTCACTTGGCAATATACTACGTGCCTGGACAATATACTACATGGCTGGGCAAAATACTAAATACTACGTGGCTGGGCAATATACTACGTGACTGGGCAATATACTACGTGACTGGGCAATATACTACGTGGACATGCATATTCTAGAATACGTTAGAATCGGGCCACCATCTAGTATATATATATATATATATATATATATATATATATATACACTCACCGGCCACTTTATTAGGTACACCATGCTAGTAACGGGTTGGACCCCTTTTGCCTTCCGAACTGCCTCAATTCTTCGTGGCATAGATTCAACAAGGTGCTGGAAGCATTCCTCAGAGATTTTGGTCCATATTGACATGATGGCATCGCACAGTTGCCGCAGATTTGTCGGCTGCACATCCCAAAGATGCTCCATACAAGGCAGGATGGATCCATGCTTTCATGTTGTTTACGCCAAATTCTGACCCTACCATCCGAATGTCGCAGCAGAAATCGAGACTCATCAGACCAAGCAACGTTTTTCCAATCTTCTACTGTCCAATTTCGATGAGCTTGTACAAATTGTAGCCTCAGTTTCCTGTTCTTAGCTGAAAGGAGTGGTACCCAGTGTGGTCTTCTGCTGCTGTAGCCCATCTTCCTCAAAGTTCGACGCACTGTGCGTTCAGAGATGCTCTTAGGCCTACCTTGGTTGTAACGGGTGGCGATTTGAGTCACTGTTGCCTTTCTATCAGCTCGAACCAGTCTGCCCATTCTCCTCTGACCTCTGGCATCAACAAGGCATTTCCGCCCACAGAACTGCCGCTCACTGGATTTTTTTTCTTTTTCGGGCCATTCTCTGTAAACCCTAGAGATGGTTGTGCGTGAAAATCCCAGTAGATCAGCAGTTTCTGAAATACTCAGACCAGCCCTTCTGGCACCAACAACCATGCCACGTTCAAAGGCATTCAAATCACCTTTCTTCCCCATACTGATGCTCGGTTTGAACTGCAGGAGATTGTCTTGACCATGTCTACATGCCTAAATGCACTGAGTTGCCGCCATGTGATTGGCTGATTAGAAATTAAGTGTTAACAAGAAGTTGGACAGGTGTACCTAATAAAGTGGCCAGTGAGTGTATATATATATATATATATATATATATATATATATATATATAAAAAAAATATATATATATATATATATATATATATATATATATATATAATATGTAGCCAGGACACAGTATTTTGGCACCCTAGGCAGATGAAGCTGACCGTGCATCCACCCTCACCCCCAAAGCAAAGGAAAGGCTCGGACACAAAGGTAACAGGACACTTAATGCACATCCCCCTTCAACGCCAATGGGTTAGTTAGCGAGTTCTGATGACTACTTCCACTAGAATTGTTACCTTTTTCACAAAAATCAAAGGTAAAAAATAAGTGATGTGCTTTAGGGATGTGAACTAACAGGGAGTGCAATTTCAATGTTAGAAACATAATCAGTGACTTTTCTCTCACCATTTACACAATACAGGGGGAAAAATTTTGATATTCATCCCTGACATCCTATATTATAAATGTAGAACCCAAGGATAGTACGGAAACTAATATAGTGTAACTAGAATCGGGGCTGTTTGGTTTCAGTTAAGGTATCCAGCATTTGGCAAATACACTAAGGGAAAATAGACAGACCACCATTATAAATAACCAGTAGAAGCGCCACTGCAGCGCGAAACAGCTGTCGTCCAGTCCTCCCATCCTCCCAATGCCGATTTTTTAAAGTATTGGAATAAAGACTTTTTTTAACCGGTGAGTGCCATCCGTTCCTTTCAATTTTTGTATCCATTGTGGCTATTTCTTTGGAGTGGCACCCCGGTTCACAGAGCACTTACTGCTGTATACATGCTTGCAGCATCAGTTCATGCAGTTACCTGTGCACTGATTGGGCTTCCCCGCTGTGGGGATTAACACTTTGATGGAAATAAAGGGATACGTCTGATGGATTTTGCATCCGTCATGGGACAACTACGGCTTACACAACAGTGATGGTGGTTCTGGTGATGTATTCTGGTTCTGGTGACATATTTATGTAGTGATGGGCTTTCTGGTGCTGTTTCCATGTAGTGATGATGATTCTATTGATATATTCATCACCAGAACCATCATCAGTACATGAATACGAAGCCAAAATCATCATCAGTACATAATTAGAGCACCAGAGCAATCAAAAATACATGAATCTGGCACCAAAAACATCACCAGTAAATAAATACATCACCAGAACCACCATCAGTACATGAATGTCACCAGAACAACCATCAGTAAATTAGTACGCTAAGAGAACCTCCATCGGTATATAATACATCTACAAAACCACCATAAGTAAATGAATACATAACCAGAACCAATAGTACTTGAATACAAGAACCAAGCTTAGTACAACAATCTATTGTAATATCAAACCAGCCCCATAAACAATTGTATCGCATGAATCTACAACCCTACATCTCCCAGTATATCCTTAACAGTGCTATGGAGATACTGGGAGTTAGTATTAAGAGGCATCATCAGACTACTGACCATACAGGAACCACAGTAGTCAGTATCACAGATAAACATTTACTCCCAGATACCTTATAGATTACATCTTCTTTGCAGTCTTCTCTTTCTTTTCATCTCCATCTTGTCTAGATGCCATAATATTCTGACTCATGAGTATGTAGAACGCAGTGGTGCCTGGATAGACCTATTCTTTTGGGCGCTTCCGTATTGACCTGTACTCACGTTCATACCGATTTATCAGATAGCTTAACTCAGCCACGTTCTCATGTAAGAAGACTCCAGGAAAAGAGGGTTGCTTTAACCGAAATTCTTGTATTATGATGAAAGTAGCAGGTAAAAAGGAATATTCAACAGAGGACATGTAGAAGATGCATACAGATATGGTGATGATGACAAAATGGAGAATAAGGGCGTGAACAAACATACATCACAGGACTACAGTGAGAGAGTTGGGACAAAATACAGGGAAAAGCAAACTTCTGCCTAGAAAGAAGGATAGAACACAAGCAATGCAAAACATTGAATGATTTCCCAAGTCGTGGGACATGACACTCCCCGTCTGAAATCCTTGGATTTCACGATGTCCGTAATTCTTCGAAGTCGTTCGAACCTGAAAAAACAAGAGGAAGAAAACGTGCATGCAATAATAAAACATAAAAGATTTTTAAGTCCAACTCGTTGTTGTTGACCCGTAGATCACACCGAAAGATAAGTTCAAGTATATAAAACCCATCTTCAGATTGGGGAAGCCGCAAACATGCAAACTCTTCCACCAACCCAGAATCCAATGGGAATGTTAAAGGTTCAATCCAATGGAAAATGTCAACATTCAATAAACTGGGGGATGAGGAGGAATGCTCCCCGCCGTGAACAACGTCCAGGAGCATGTTCAGTTCATGTGATGTCCTCCTTTCGTAGAAGCAGCACGAGTTCAGTGACCGGGCGGAAGAAGGTTCGGGTAGAGCCCCCTTTTGTCACCTTAACTTCTACCTTACGAGTCTTTCCGTCCTCACCGGGTAGGACCTTGGTGATAAGTCCCATTGGCCAGTCATTACGATGAGCCTCTTTGTCCTTTAAGAGAACAAGGTCTCCTTCTTGGAGATTGGGACTGGGCGTCTGCCATTTGTGACGGTTTTGAAGCAAGTGCAAATATTCGGTCTTCCAGCGATGCCAAAACACATTAGCCAGGTGTTGAACTTGTCTCCACTGACGTTTGTAAATGTCCTTGTTATCGAAATTCCCAGGTGGGACTGTAGCGGCTCCAATCTTCTGTGTAAGGAGTGTAGCTGGAGTAAGTATCGTTGGAGCATCGGGGTCGGATGATACTGGAACCAAAGGTCTAGCATTTATTATGGCTGACACTTCTGCGAGGAAGGTAACCAGAACTTCATGAGTAAGGGGAAGTTTATGGTCCAGCAACATGGAGTCGAGGATCCTTCGTGCAACACCAATCATGCGTTCCCAAGATCCACCCATGTGTGAAGAGTGTGGAGGGTTGAATACCCAAGTGCATCCATTGTCGGACAAGAAGTTGTCAAACTGCAGTTCCTTGCAGGCTCCTACAAAGTTTGTGCCGCAGTCGGACCGGAGTTGTTTGGCAGGTCCCCGGATGGAAAAGAATCTTCTTAGGGCATTGATGAAGCTGGAGGTATCCATGGATTCAATAACCTCGATGTGAACTGCACGGATACTGAGACAGGTGAATAGGACAGCCCATCGCTTACTGTTCGCGGCTCCTCCACGGGTTTTCCTGGTAACAACTGACCATGGCCCGAAGACGTCTACACCAACATATGAAAACGGTTGGTCCATGCTCAGTCGATCTGCTGGGAGGTTCGCCATTTGTTGTTGTTGGTGTTTTCCTCGTAACCTTCGGCACTTGACACATCTATGGAGAACTGAAGAGATGCACCTCTTCATTCCCATGATCCACAGACCAGCAGACCTGATGGCACCTTCAGTAAGATGTCTGCCTTGGTGCTGTACTCGTTCGTGATAGTGTCGAATCAACAGAGTAGTGACGTGATGTCGACCTGGAATGATGAAAGGGTTCTGCTCTTTATCGTATAGGTCTGATTTACTTAAACGTCCTCCCACTCTTAGAAACTTGAGATGATCGACTACTGGATTCAAGTCGAGTAGAGTGCTGTTTTTGGACACGCTGACTCCCTTGGTAATACTGCCAATCTCATGTGAATATTCTTCTTGTTGCACACACCTGATGATAACTTGTTCGGCATGGTCTATGTCGTCGGCAGTAAGACGACTCTTACACACGTGCCAACCATGGCACCCTGAGGGCTTGTCCTTTGTAAAACAGCGAGCAATGTGAATGAGACGAGCTACAGTTCGTACAACGGAGGACCAGCTTGAAAAGCGTTCAAAACGATGAGACTTCAAACCTTGCCTAGTTGTCATTGAAGTATAGTGAGCAGAGATAGTTTGTCTTATCTCCTTGTCAGATTCTGGTTCCACCAGCTCATAAGCATTTTTGGTGTTGTTCGCACAGAAATCTTCGTACAGGAGACTGGGAGGCGTTAACCACATGTTGTCATCAAGCTTAGAAGCAGCTGCGAGTCTTGTACCTCGGTCGGCTGGGTTTAAATCGGTGGAGATGTGATGCCACTGCTCAGGGGTAGAAAAACTTCTGATGCGCTCTACTCTGTTGCTCACATATGTATAGAACTGCTTTGTTTGGTTGTGAATGTACCCGAGTACCACCCTGCTGTCGGTGTAGAAGGTAAAGGAATCAATTGTAATGTCCATTTCGTCTTGTACAACTTCAGCAATTTCTACTGCCAATACCGCAGCGCAAAGCTCGAGTCTGGGTACAGAGTGTGCAGGCTTTGGAGTTAATTTGGCTTTACCCAGGATGAAACCACAATGTGCCTTGTTAGCTCCTAAGGTCATCAGATAAGCTACTGCGGCTATGGCTTCTGTAGATGCGTCAGAGAAAATATGGACTTCTCTTCTGATTGCAGTCAAAGGTGATCTTGGAGAATAACAACGTGGGACTTGGAGTTGCTCTAAGAACTTCAGAGACTTCTTCCACGCCTCCCACCTTTGCTGTTTCTGAGTTGGGAGCGGGGTGTCCCAATCCGTGTTCTCGGCCGTAAGCTGTCTTAACAGTATCTTGCCTTGAATAGTGATGGGTGCTACAAACCCGAGAGGATCATAGATGCTATTTATGACAGATA
This sequence comes from Ranitomeya variabilis, assembly GCF_051348905.1. Lineage (NCBI taxonomy): Eukaryota > Metazoa > Chordata > Amphibia > Anura > Dendrobatidae > Ranitomeya > Ranitomeya variabilis. The sequence goes on from NC_135233.1 coordinate 475,544,363, forward strand.
GGACTCCTCGTTTGGTAAAGGGTTTGTCATAGGGTGACACTTGGAAAGTGAAGGTGTCCCGTTTGATATCCCACAGTAGACCAAGGCTGCGCTGTGTTGGAGGAACATCGGAACCCAAGTTGAGGTCCTTTAGGTTTGAGGCACGGTCCTCAGATGGAAACGCGTTCATTACCTCTTGACTGTTAGAGATAATCTTGTGGAGTCTGAGGTTTGATGTGGATAGCATTTCCTGTGTCCTGGAGAGTAGGTCAATTGCATCTTCGCTTGTGGGCAAGGACTTGAGCCCATCGTCCACGTAGAAGTTCTTCTCTACAAATTGCCGAGCATCGGAACCGTACTCTCTCTCACCTTCCTGGGCTGTCCGTCTCAGTCCATAGATCGCCACAGCAGGTGAGGGACTGTTGCCGAAGACATGGACCTTCATCCGGTAGTCTATGACCTGATTGTTGACGTTGTTGTCCTTGTGCCATAGGAACCTAAGATAGTTTCTGTTGTCTTCTTTCACAATGAAGCAATGAAACATCTGCTGAATGTCGGCCATTATGGCAACAGGTTCTTGTCTGAAGCGGATCAATACTCCAAGGAGGCTGTTGTTCAGGTTGGGCCCAGTTAGGAGCAGGTTATTGAGAGAGAGGCCTTCAAACTGAGCACTGGAGTCAAACACCACTCTGATCTGATTAGGCTTGCGAGGGTGATAGACACCAAAGGATGGAAGATACCAACATTCTTCTCCCTCCCTCAGTGGTGGCGCAGGTTCAGCATGATTTCTGTCAAAGATGTTCTGCATAAAGTCAATGAAATGCTTCTCCATCTCTGGTTTCCTCTTTAGGGTACGCTTTAAGGATGAGAACCTTGCAGTTGCTTGCTGCAGGTTGTTCGGCAACCTCACTCTTGGGAAACGAAAGGGTAAAGGAGCTACCCAACTGTTGGAGTCGTCTTGAACAAATTCTTTATCCATAACCTTTATAAATTCTTTATCTTCCCTTGTGGGTGCCAACTTGTTGTCATTACTTGTGGAATCGAACACTGATGACCCGAGGTTTTCTTCCCAGGACTGGAGTGTGTTCATGTTGTTGAAGGATTCCTGTTGCCACTTGGTGTTGCTCACTTTCTCTTTCACCCAGTAGTGATGTGGGCATGGTTGGAAATGGGTGCTGCGACCATTTGACAAGATGTGTGTCTTGTAAGAGGAGATGTTGTTGGGTCTCTTCATCTTGTGTATGCAAACATTGCCTATGATTACCCAGCCTAGATCTAAGCGTTGGGCAAATGGTGCATCGTGTGGTCCATTAATTTGCTGACGCACCTTGTGCAGCCGGAGAATGTCTCTGCCAAGCAGAATCAGGATATCTGCACTGTTGTTGAGGGCTGGTATCTTGTTTGCTATCCCCTTGAGATGTTGGTGATGAAGAGCAGCCTCTGGCGTTGGGATCTCTTCTCGATTGGATGGAATCTGGTTGCACTCGACCAGTGTAGGTAACGGTATCTCGACGGTGTTCTCGAGAGATGTCGCTGTAAGACCACTGGCCCTTCTCCCATAAACCTCTGTAACACCACTGCAGGTACCTAAGGTGTAAGGGTAGGCATTTCCCTTTAAGTTAAACATATCAAAGAGTTCTGACCTTGCAAGTGATCGGTTGCTCTGATCATCCAGAAGGACGTACACCTTCACGGCTTTCTCTGGGTGACCATTGGGATATACGTTCACCAGGCAAATCTTCGCACAGGACTTGTCCCAGAGGTCTTCTCCGCAGACTTCTGTGCATGAAGAAGATATTGTGGTATGGCTTGCAGTTTGAGCTGCGTCCTCCCCGCCATGGCTCGTGGTGGGGGAAGGAGTAAGTGTAGAGTCAGGACGGAATGGGTGGAGTGCTTGTACGTGGTCCTCACTGTCACACTCCATGCACTTAATTGTAGTTTTACAGTCTTTAGCAAGGTGTTCAGTAGAAGCACAACATCTGTAGCATACCCCGAACTTCTTTAGAAGCTCCTTGCGTTCTAGGAGCGGTTTCTTCCTGAAGCCGATGCACTTTTTTAAGGGATGTGGCTTCTTGTGGATGGGACACTCACGATTTGGGTTCTCTATCTTTTCACTTTTGTTACTCTTGCCTGGGGCTGATGTTGGTATGGGAAGAATATCCGTCTTCTTCACTGACACTGGACCCCTGCGGTTTCTGTCGTTCGAGCGTGCGCTGACGTATTTAGAAGGAGGTGAAGCTGGGCCACTGGATTCTTGGTAGGAAAAGCTTGGGTCGTTCTTGCGTTCTGCCACATCTTTTATAAACTCACAGAAGTAGGAGAATGGAGGAAATGACACTTGATGGTCTTTCTTGTATTTTGACCCTAGTGTAGTCCACCTTTCTTGCACGTTGTACGGTAGCTTGGAGATAATGGGATTTACTCCACGAGCAGTGTCCAGATAGCTGAGGCCAGGTAGGTGGGTGTCTGCCTTGGCCAGATGGAGCTCTAACAGCAAGTCACTGAGCTCCAGGAACTTTGAACTGTCTTTGCTTGCTATCTTTGGAAAACTCTGTAGACGCTTGAACAGTGCATCCTCTATGGCTTCTGGACTGCCAAAGTTTTTCTCTAGTCTTTCCCATGCAGCCATGAGACCAGCCATTGGATTACTGATATGTACAGACCTGAGTCTCTTGACACGCTCTGTGGATTGTGGTCCTAGCCATCTGATTAGCAGGTCCAGCTCTTCGGCAGCAGTGATGCCGAGGTCACTAGTTACGGTTCTAAAGGCATTTTTCCAACCTCTGTAATTTTCAGGTTGGTCGTCAAACCTTGTGAGACCGGTTTTAGTAAGTTCGCGGCGAATCATGTACCTTGCGAAGTCAGACATGTCTGTTCTTTCTGACTTAGGATGCACGAATGTGGGCTGAGCGGTGTTGTACATAGGAGTGGAGACGTCTTGGCCTTGAAACGTGGGTAAGTATGGAGTGGCATATGCATTTAGTCCAGCAACCGGTTTGGTGGGTATAGTCTCTGCTACATGCGGAGCTGGCACTATGCGGTTGTCGAGAGTATAATGACCTGCCGGTATATTGGGTTGCGTGTAGATAATAGCCTGTGGAGTTTGATGAGATGCAGGGTCTTGGCGCATACCGGAATACGAAGGAAGTTCAAGTTCGGGAGCATTGTACTGACCTTGAGTGTAGGGTTCTGTAAGTGGATAGGCATCCTGGTGCCCTGGAGAAGCATGAACGCCATCAGGAGTGTTAGTGATGATCTGCGGTTCGCCATTTTGGCTTAGCACGTAGTCTCTTGTGCGTTCAATAGGGTCCTCTGCCTCCACTTCACACAAACTGATGCTGTCTCTTTGACTCCCACTGATAGCTCGCTCCAGGATCCTTAACTCCGCCATGGCTGTTGCGTGCTCACATTCCTTCTCCAGAGCTTCCTTGCGTGCTGCATCCGCATCCATGTCTGCTCTCCTTTGTGCTGCATCCATTTCTGCTCTCTTTTGTGCTGCATCCATTTCTGCTCTCTTTTGTGCTGCATCAATTTCTGCTCTCTTTTGTGCTGCATCCATTTCTGCTCTCTTTTGTGCTGCATCAATTTCTGCTCTCTTTTGTGCTGCATCCATTTCTGCTCTCTTTTGTGCTGTGGCTGCGTCCATATCTGCTCTCCTTTGCGCAAAGGCTGCTTGTATCTTAGACGTTTCTGCCTTAGCACGTGCCCTTATAAGCTGCTGGCTGAGAGTGGAATATTTTGATGAACTTGACCTAGATGAGCGTTTTGAGTGCTTAGACGATTTGGATGAGCGAGATGATGCATCTGGTGTCCGTGCAATTTTAGCCTCTATCTTTGTCTTAATGTCGCGTACGGTGTAGTCCCTTTCAGAATTAAGTTGCTGGAAACTTTGCAATTCTTTTAAAGTCTCTGGCAGATTCAGTTTTTTCAGGAGAGTAATGTATTGGTCAGTCTTCTCCATATACCTTTGGTATGCTGTGCATAATTGTTCTAGGACTCCCTCTAGTGGTAACTCATGAGAAGCAGGCCTTGATACAGTGTCTATGTGACTCAGCACTTTCTCCCATAGTGAAGACACATCACGATATACAACACCTTTTTCAGTCTCTAAATTCTCCATGACTTTCCATGTAGGTTTAACTGTACGTTTTCCCCTTTCACTAGCTGGTGGATGGGGATCTAGGTCTCTTTCCTGTGTCTGTAAGTCTGGTAGGGACATTGTATTCCTTGCTTCAGACATGATTTGTTTGCAGGCAGGAAGAGTGGATGATGAGGGTTATACTTCTCACTGTTTATCTGCAGTGTGTGCTTCTATGCACGCTGGGGTCTGGCTGGGAACTGGGTTACTGTGTATCTGGGAAATGTCCTTTTCCACTGAGGTTCAGCACAGACCTTGAGTTACTGTCTCTGAAGGCAGGTTATTCCTTTTTACTATTCTGACTCATGGGTATGTAGAACGCAGTGGTGCCTGGATAGACCTATTCTTTTGGGCGCTTCCGTATTGACCTGTACTCACGTTCATACCGATTTATCAGATAGCTTAACTCAGCCACGTTCTCATGTAAGAAGACTCCAGGAAAAGAGGGTTGCTTTAACCGAAATTCTTGTATTATGATGAAAGTAGCAGGTAAAAAGGAATATTCAACAGAGGACATGTAGAAGATGCATACAGATATGGTGATGATGACAAAATGGAGAATAAGGGCGTGAACAAACATACATCACAGGACTACAGTGAGAGAGTTGGGACAAAATACAGGGAAAAGCAAACTTCTGCCTAGAAAGAAGGATAGAACACAAGCAATGCAAAACATTGAATGATTTCCCAAGTCGTGGGACATGACACATAATGACTTTTCAAATCCACATCTCTTCTCTGCTGACTTCCCTATTCTCTGGAATTTTGCAGCACATCTCGACACAATGCCCTTAAAATAAGAGTGTTATTAAAATGCCCTGGGAAAAAAAAATCTGTCCATATTATGGCCCTAAATAAGTCTCCTATAGTATATGGCCTCCACACTGTCTACCATGATCAGCCAACTGCCAATGCCCTCTGATACACCAAGAGGAACCTATCCTTGCAATGTGAAGAGCTGCAAAACCTACATTCATGTAAAGTGAGGCTGTACTGGGCCGCAGGCCTTTGAAGGGAGGACGTCATGACAGGGTTGAGTGGGCCTATAGGAGTTGAACATTTGAAAAGTGGTTGGACTGGGAGGGGTTAAGGAATTTGAATTGTGGAGTCAGGATAGGGCTAAAGAGGAGAGAGGAGGGAGAAGAGGTGGAGTTAAGGGGGGCACTATAAGAGTCACTAGCTATCTTAGTAGGGCAACCATTTTAGGTGCCCCAACACACAGAAAACAAGCTCCCACCCACCCTCCCTTGGTAAAGTAGGGGTTAATTATGTTAATCAAGGGAATTCGGGGTGAGGAAAGGTTTGAGGATGGGTTGAGAGATACTTTAATTGTATTTTGTTTGTAATATGGAATGCTTTGTCGCGGCAGCATGGCGTGGGGGGGAGGTCCTCGAGGTTGGTGGTGCTAGTAAATGGTGGCTCGGAGGGGGAGGGATCTCAAAGGTCCTGGACTCCCCCTTGAGTGGATTAAATGGAATGGAACGTAAGGATCACACGGAGGAGATAACTGGGATCCGTGGGTAATTTTGAAGGATATTGGCCGGGCGAGTCTCTGTGTGTTTCTGAGCTGGTGCCTAGTGGCTAGAGGCAAGATACGACCTGGGGGGGCCAAGTTTATGGATATTGACCTGAGTTTTGTTACAGTTTGGGGCTTCGAGGACCGCCCTCCCCGTGAATACTGTTAAATAAATAAACTGTTATGCTAAATGTTAATAAAGGCTGTTGTGGCCAATTTATCTAAATGAAAAAATATGGTGAATCATTATTTAGGGAGTGGGTAAGTTGGATTGATAGTCTGAGTGGGTTGGAAAGGGTTAGATAAGGCGCGAAACTCACAAGATTCACGAATACCCAATTTTCATGACCATAGACCGGATACAGGTCCGCAATGCACAGAAGGACTATAAGATTCCTAAGACATTCAAATGTTCCTCTTCCAATGTGGTGTACTTAGTGCACAAAATTATTTGTCCTACTCGGGATCTCTATGTTGGAGAAACAGGAGAGAAACTGTGGGCAAGGATGAGGTCTCATTGCCACACGATTACAGACAAAAAAAAATCAACCTATGGCCAAACATTCCTGAGGTCCAGGACGTGACATAAACAACATGAAAATTGTTATATTGAAATGCATCTTCAAATCACAAAAAACACAGATGGGTTGGTGAACAAACATTTATAACAGTCTTTGATATCATCCACACAGGACTAAATCTGTCAGGAGGATTTATGACTTACTACTGAGGAATCTGCTCCAGAGACAGTGAGGGCACCAGGTCTGGAACAATAAAAACGCTCACACCATGTATCTAAGGGTACCGTCTCACAGTGGCACTTTGGTCGCTACGACGGCACGATCTGTGACGTTCCAGCGATATTCATATGATCTCGCTGTGTCTGACACGGTACTGCGATCAGGGACCCTGCTGAGAATCGTACGTCGTAGCAGATCGTTTGAAACTTTATTTCGTCGCTGGATCACCCGCTGTCATCGCTGGATCGGTGTGTGTGACACCGATCCAGCGATGTGTTCGCTTGTGTTCGCTTGTAACCAGGGTAAACATGGGCCGCGCTTAGTAACCCGATGTTTACCCTGGTTACCATTGTAAATGTAAAAAAAAACCACTACATACTCACCTTCTGATGTCTGTCACGTCCCTCGCCGTCAGCTTCCCGCACTGACTGTGAGCGCCGGCCGTAAAGTAAAAGCAGAGCACAGCAGTGACGTCACCACTGTGCTGTGCTTTACGGCCGGCACTGGCACAGTCAGTGCGGGAAGCCGCCGGCGAGGGACGTGGCAGACACCGGAATGTAAGTATGTAGTGTTTTTGTTTTTTTTACATTTACAATGGTAACCAGGGTAAACATCGGGTTACTAAGCGCAGCCCTGCGACTTCGGCATTGTTGGTCGCTGGAGAGCTGTCTGTGTGACAGCTCTCCAGCGACCACACAACGACTTACCAACGATCACGGCCAGGTCGTATCGCTGGTCGTGATCGTTGGTAAATCGTTTAGTGTAACAGTACCCTAAGCTCATGAAGGATTCCTTCTCTGAGCTCAGATTGTTTGCTTAGTTAACTGTCCATGTATTATGTCATGCCTTTGCTCTTTTTGTGCATACATTTGTGTTTCTTCAGATACTTTATTATACCATGCCTGATGAAGAGACCCAAGAAGTCTCGGAAGCTTGCTTTGTAATATCACTTATTTTATTTTTGCTAGCCATTAAAGGTATGTCTCCACGGTACGGTTGGGCGGCGGTATCGGCGCAGCGGCGAAGCCGCTCGGCGCTAAGCCCCGCCCCCTTAATGGGACGCGATCATGCCGGATGTGTTAACTCTTCACATCCGGGATGATTGCTCTCTCCCATAGGGCCCTGTGATATGCCTTGCGGGGACGCTGCGTCCCCGCAAGGTGTACGGACATGCTGCGATCTGAAAAGACGCGCAGCATGTCCGTAGTCGCAGGGCCGCCGCGTGCGGGTTTCCACGCATAGTGGAGACAGGATTTCATCAAATCCCCTCCACTGCGCAGCGTCAAACAAGCAGCGTTTCCTGAACGTGGAAACATACCCTAAAAGGTACCATAACTACAAGATTTTTTTTTTCTCCCTCGCAGAACAATCAATCTTAAAGACTTTATGCACATTGTAGCTTTGTCATAGTTTTAGTTGCACATGGCAGCAAAACTCCAACAAAAATAGCTCTGAACAATCTTCCCTGGCCAGGCTTGGACTGGCCCACTGGAGAACAGGAGAATCCTCCGGTGGGCCACCACTCTGTTATATGAGCAGTACTTGGCACTATATACTTGAATCACATGTACAGACAAAGGCAACATCTTCTTTATTTAATGATCTACACCGTTCATTGTTATATACATTTGTGATTGAGGATAATGTCACATTTGCATGTAGCTGAAAAGTGGGGCCCTGGAGTTGGTTACTGGTGGGCCTTTGGCACATAAGTTCAACACTGTCCCTGACACAAATGTGTTCAGTACTAATAGAGAACCGTGTGCACTACTAAGGAAGGTGCCGTAGTAGGAGCCCACACCATGAAGTAATACAAAATAAACTAGGCACTCAACTTAAAGATGATTTTTTTGACTTTTAATGTAGTCAAGGCAAAAAGTTTCGTCCGTATCTGACCTTTATCAATTACAAACTATACAGGAGGGTCAGGGATTCGTGGGAATCCTGTGGATTTTAGTGAGGCACGTCTCGGTATGTGCGCACATTCAGGTCCCTTGGCTTGTTTACCATTGGGGTTGTTCCTCTTTAGACGCCCCATAATCTTGTGAAAGTGACCATACCGAGACGTGCCTCACTAAAATCCACAGGATTCCCACGAATCCCTGACCCTCCTGTATAGTTTGTAATTGATAAAGGCCAGATACGGACGAAACGTTTTGCCTTGACTACATTAAAAGTCAAAAAATTCATCTTTAAGTTAAGTGCCTAGTTTACAGATGTGTTCAGGACCTGCAGAAAATCCTTCTCTGGTAGGGTCACATAATCCTGTGGATGTCAGTCTTGTTGAAGGACCTACACAGATAAGTGACGGTATATGTACAGGTTCCCGACGTCAGATGGAAGAGCACAAAAGAGGCTCTACAGAGGAACTGAGTGTCTACTTAAGGGGTTTGGATTGGGGACTGTACTTATTTAGTGAGTTTCATAGAGGTCTATTATGTGGACTGCATTTGCTTACAGGTGTTTAGGGATTAATGGCGCCTTAGAATTTTGGGCCTCAATTTATTTAGGAATCTGGATTAATATTGGCGTCTGGTTTGTGATCTGTAATTATATATAGGCCTGGTCTTGGTCTGAATTTATTTTTAACGTATAAGCAGACAGAGGCACTACAAGAGAGTATCATATAAATATATATGATATCAGTATTCATATGCATGCATGAGGAGATTAGGTTACGTTCACCTGTTCAGTATTTGGTCAGTATTTTACCTCAGTATTTGTAAGACAAAACCAGGAGTGGAACGATCAGAGGAAAAGTATAATAGAAACCCGTCACCACTTCTATATTTATCACCCACTCCTGACCTTGGCTTACAAATACTGAGGTAAAATACTGACCTAATACTGAACGTGTGAACATGACCTTATAGATGTTGATGAACTGCATCTCATTTTTCAGCTCAGCCTTGTGATTGATGTCAAGCCTTGTTTCTCTCCCATTTTTTTCCAGGGGATCCCCTAAGCTGAAAACCTTGGAAAGCACTGGTACAGGAGCACAACCCTGCGACAAGGAGAATGATAACAGCCCTTTGTGGATACTAATTCAAACAGGTGGTGTTGATTATGGACATGATGTAGCAGTGTGGTGGTGGTCTACAATTAGGCTTTTCACTGGCGGACTCAGACAGAAGAGGGCCCCTTTTCAAGAACAATATATGGGCCCTTTGCAGCCCAATAATTCATCATAATGCAGAATTTCACAAGCCTTGGAGGTCATAGTGGCCCCTTACATTTTGGGACCCTGTACACCAATGGTAAGTTCACCACTGGGGCTTTTACCTTTTCTGTCTACTTGATCACTGTTTGCAGCTTTTCCCAGCTCGGATTGTGACGGCTGTCAATTTGTTTTCCACTACAACAGGGACTGCGATGGCATCTTTAATTATAGGGTAGATTGTAAAATTCAGCTTTTTTCCCCTTAAAAAATGCAGCAATAAAGCGCTACAAAAATGCCACTTGTGAACATACCCTCATAAAATATAGAGTAGACCCATGTAAATAAATACATGAATAAATAAAGTATAATCAAATAACTCCCCCTGCCAGATGCAGTGAACGGAACCTATGCATGTGCGATATCAAATAATCACTGGATAAAGGCAAGGAAACATTTAATTTCTATGTAGGGTATGTTCACATTGCATTTGCCCAACAGGTCAGTGACTCAATCGCAGTTTCCATCTGAAGTCCTGAAAGATGGGATTTGGGGCAAACAAGCATTAGGTTTTTCACAGTTTGGATATTTAGGTGGTGTACCTCAATAGATGAATCACCCCAGCACTGTGCACTTGTCTACACCCCTGAGCACTCTAAATCAGTCCTGCTCTCTATAATGGCCACAGCAGGGCTCTAATCAGGGATCAGTAATGCTTTGCTGGAGTCATCTGGTTCAAAGTACAATCAACAGTACAAGGCAGAAGCCAGAGCCGCACTCAACGAATGTTCTTGCCGTTATTTTGCTCCAGCCAGATACACATAGCTGCAACAGGAATGTTGTCCCTTGGGCTATGGCCTTTTTTCCCCAAACCTCGAAGATGCCATAAACCATTGACATGCTAGCTAATGGCCCTCCATATTTTATGTATGTGTTTCTGCAGATCTGTCTTACGTACTAAATTATGTCAATTTGAAAAACAATGTTTGTGGCCAAACTGGACAATTTCCAGACATGTGGTGCGTAATTCCGTTCACTTCCTCCATTTCTTTCAACTTGGAACATGGAAGTTGTTATTGATACATAGGGATGTATTAAGAGGTCCCCCCCCCATCTTCTTATCAGATCTACTTGTTGGGTTGCTATCTACCTAGGGGAGTATGTGGGGGAGCCAGGGCAAAAGCTTAGAACAAGAATGAATTCTCATCGCCACACGATAAGAGAAAAAAATGGATCTTCCTGTGGCAATACATTTTTGTCTCCCGGATCACAGCATTATGGACATGAAATTACTTGTATTAAAAGGTAACTTCAAGTCTCAGAGAGACAGAAGAGTCTGGGAATATAAGCTGATGATGACTTTTGACACTCTCAGTGCAGGAATGAATGTGTCGCATGGATTTATGTCTTTTTACATTAACTAAGGAATTTGCTTCTCAGACCATGTGGGGTCATCATAACAGAACCAGACCCCAATCAGAGGACAATTAAACATTCTTTATCCATGAACTGTCCCAATATTTATGGACAAAACTGTTTATCACTCACATAATGGTAATTCTGCTTCACGTCACATGTCTTATCTATGGCATTTATCTGTGCTGTGTTGTGCATAAATATGTGATTCTTCAGAATTTCTATTAGTCTATGCCTGATGAAGAGACCTGAGTAGTCTCGAAAGCTTGCAATTTGTTACCATCTTTTCAGATAGCCATTAAAAGGTATCAAGGTACCAAGATATATATCTTTCCTGTGTCTCCTGTTATGACCCCAATGGCAGAGGGTCTCAAAAATACATACCAAGTCTGCAAACACAAAAAACCAGCTCATAGGGCAGTGGTAACTGGGCTGACCATATATCTAATCCTAGCACCACAAATAGCAGCAGCCGGGGAACGTGCCTACGTTGGTTCTAGACGTCTCGCGCCAGCCGGAGAACTAACTAACCCTAGAAGGGAAAAGATAGACCTTTCTTGCCTCTAGAGAAAAGACCCCAAAAGTTGGATACAAGCCCCCAACAAATAATAACGGTGAGGTAAGGAGAAAAGACAAACGTAAGAATGAACTAGATATTTAGCAAAGAGAGGCCCACTGACTAATAGCAGAATATAGTAAGATGACTTATACGGTCAGCAAAAACCCTATCAAAATTTCCACGCTGGATATTCAAGAACCCCCGAACCGTCTAACGGCCCGGGGGGAGAACACCAGCCCCCTAGAGCTTCCAGCAGAATCAGGAATCACATTTAGTACAAGCTGGACAAAAAATAATAGCAATGCAAATAACCAAAAAACAAGGAAGCAAGACTTAGCTTAATTTTGCAAGATCCAGGACCAGCAGACAGGAGCAAACAGAAAGGAACTGATTACAACGATGCCAGGCACTGGACTGAGGATCCAGGAAGTTTATATAACAACACCCCTGGACTAACGACCCAGGTGGGTGCCAAACTGAGGAAAGACAATCCCAGAGTCATATCACTAGAGACCACAAGAGGGAGCCAAAAAAGTCTAATTCACAACAGTACCCCCCCTTTAAGGAGGGGTCAACGAACCCTCACCAAGACCACCAGGGCGATCAGGATGAGCAGCGTGAAAGGCACGAACTAAATCGGCCGCATGCACATCAGAGGCAACCACCCAGGAATTATCCTCCTGACCATAGCCCTTCCACTTGACCAGATACTGAAGCCTCCGCCTGGAGAGACGAGAATCCAAGATCTTCTCCACCACGTACTCCAACTCGCCCTCAACCAACACCGGAGCAGGAGGCTCAACAGAAGGAACCACAGGTACAACGTACCGCCGCAACAAAGACCTATGGAACACGTTGTGAATGGCAAACGACACCGGAAGATCCAAGCGAAAGGACACAGGATTAAGGATTTCCAATATCTTGTAAGGACCGATGAAGCGAGGCTTAAATTTAGGAGAGGAGACCTTCATAGGAACAAATCGAGAAGACAGCCACACCAAATCCTCAACACGAAGTCGGGGACCCACACCGCGGCGGCGGTTGGCAAAACGCTGAGCCTTCTCCTGTGACAACTTCAAGTTGTCCACCACATGATTCCAGATTTGCTGCAACCTATCCACCACGGAATCTACCCCAGGACAGTCAGAAGGCTCCACATGTCCCGAGGAAAAACGAGGATGGAAACCAGAGTTGCAAAAAAATGGCGAAACCAAGGTAGCGGAACTAGCCCGATTATTAAGGGCAAACTCAGCCAACGGCAAGAAGGTCACCCAATCATCCTGATCTGCAGAAACAAAACACCTCAAATAAGCCTCCAGAGTCTGATTAGTTCGCTCCGTTTGTCCATTAGTTTGAGGATGAAAGGCAGACGAAAACGACAAATCAATGCCCATCTTAGCACAAAAGGATCGCCAGAACCTGGAAACAAACTGGGATCCTCTGTCAGACACGATATTCTCAGGAATGCCGTGTAAACGAACCACATTCTGAAAGAACAAGGGAACCAGATCGGAAGAGGAAGGCAGTTTAGGCAAAGATACCAAATGGACCATCTTGGAAAAGCGATCACATACCACCCAGATGACAGACATACCTTGAGACACCGGAAGATCTGAAATGAAATCCATGGAAATGTGTGTCCAAGGCCTCTTCGGGACAGGCAAGGGCAAGAGCAAGCCGCTGGCACGAGAACAGCAAGGCTTAGCCCGAGCACAAGTCCCACAGGACTGCACAAATGACCGCACATCCCGTGACAAGGAAGGCCACCAAAAGGACCTAGCCACCAGATCTCTGGTGCCAAAAATTCCCGGATGCCCTGCCAACACCGAGGAATGAACCTCGGAAATGACTCTGCTGGTCCACTTATCAGGAACAAACAGTCTGTCAGGTGGACAAGAGTCAGGTCTACCAGCCTGAAATCTCTGCAACACACGTCGCAAATCCGGAGAAATGGCTGACAAGATTACTCCCTCTTTAAGAATACCAACTGGTTCTGCGACTCCAGGAGAGTCAGGCACAAAGCTCCTTGAAAGAGCATCAGCCTTCACATTCTTTGAACCTGGTAAATACGAGACCACAAAGTCAAAACGGGAGAAAAACAATGACCAACGGGCCTGTCTAGGATTCAGGCGTTTAGCAGACTCGAGATACATCAGATTCTTGTGATCAGTCAAGACCACCACACGATGCTTAGCACCCTCGAGCCAATGACGCCACTCCTCAAATGCCCACTTCATGGCCAGCAACTCCCGATTGCCAACATCATAATTCCGCTCAGCAGGCGAAAACTTCCTAGAGAAGAAAGCACATGGTCTCATTACAGAGCAACCAGGGCCTCTCTGCGACAAAATGGCCCCTGCCCCAATCTCAGAAGCATCCACTTCAACCTGAAAGGGAAGTGAGACATCAGGCTGGCACAAAACAGGCGCTGAAGTAAACCGGCGCTTCAACTCTTGAAAAGCTTCCACGGCTGCAGGAGCCCAGTTAGCAACATCAGAACCTTTCTTGGTCATATCCGTCAAAGGTTTAACAACGCTAGAAAAATTAGCGATAAAACGACGGTAGAAGTTAGCAAAACCCAAGAACTTCTGAAGACTCTTAACTGACGTGGGTTGAGTCCAATCATGAATAGCTCGGACCTTGACTGGGTCCATCTCCACCGCAGAAGGGGAAAAAATAAAACCCAAAAAGGGAACCTTCTGTACTCCAAAGAGACACTTTGAGCCCTTAACAAACAAAGCATTCTCACGCAAAACCTGAAACACCATCCTGACCTGCTCTACATGCGAGTCCCAATCATCAGAAAAAACCAGAATATCATCCAGATAAACAATCATAAATTTATCCAGATACTTCCGGAAAATATCATGCATAAAGGACTGAAACACTGAAGGAGCATTAGAGAGCCCGAAAGGCATCACCAAGTACTCAAAATGACCTTCGGGCGTATTAAATGCAGTTTTCCATTCATCTCCTTGCTTAATGCGCACAAGGTTGTACGCACCACGAAGATCTATCTTGGTGAACCACTTGGCACCTTTAATCCGGGCAAACAAGTCCGACAACAGAGGCAAAGGATACTGAAATTTAACAGTGATTTTATTCAGAAGCCGATAGTCAATACAAGGTCTCAAAGATCCGTCCTTCTTGGCCACAAAAAAGAATCCCGCACCAAGAGGGGAAGAGGATGGACGGATATGCCCCTTCTCCAGAGATTCCTTGATATACGAACGCATTGCGGTATGCTCAGGTACAGACAGATTAAATAATCTTCCCTTAGGAAATTTACTACCTGGAATCAGATCTATAGCGCAGTCACAGTCCCTATGAGGAGGAAGAGCACTGGAGCTGGACTCGCTGAATACATCCTGGTAATCAGACAAATACTCAGGAACTTCCGAAGGAGTAGAGGAAGCAATAGACACCGGCGGGGAGTCACCATGAATTCCCTGACAGCCTCAACTTGACACAGACATTGCCTTCCAATCCAAGACTGGATTATGGGTCTGTAACCATGGCAGACCCAAAACGACCAAATCATGCATTTTATGCAGAACAAGAAAACGAATCACCTCCCGATGTTCAGGAGTCATGCACATGGTTACCTGTGTCCAAAACTGCGGTTTATTTTCCGCCAATGGCGTAGCATCAATACCTCTAAGAGGGATAGGATTTACCAAAGGCTCAAGAACAAAACCACAGCGCTTGGCAAACGACAGATCCATAAGACTCAGGGCAGCACCTGAATCCACAAACGCCATAACAGGGTAGGAGGACAATGAGCAAATTAAAGTCACAGACAAAATAAATTTAGGTTGCAAATTACCAATGGCGACAGGACTAACAACCCTAGTTAGGCGTTTAGAGCATGCTGAGATAACATGTGTAGAATCACCACAGTAAAAACACAACCCATTCTGACGTCTATGATTTTTCCGTTCATTTCTAGTCTGAATTCTACCACATTGCATTAAATCAGGTGTTTGTTCAGACAACACCACCAGAGGATTCGTGGCTTTGCGCTCCCGCAAACGCCGGTCAATTTGAATAGCCAGCGCCATGGAATCATTCAGACCTGTAGGAATGGAGAAACCCACCATCACATTCTTAATGGCTTCAGAAAGGCCATTTCTGAAATTTGCGGCCAGAGCACACTCATTCCACTGAGTAAGCACGGACCATTTCCGAAATTTTTGGCAATACACTTCAGCTTCATCCTGCCCCTGAGAAATAGCCAACAAGGCTTTTTCTGCCTGAATTTCAAGATTGGGTTCCTCGTAAAGCAATCCGAGCGCCAGAAAAAACGCATCAACATTTGCCAATGCCGGATCTCCTGGCGCTAGCGAGAAGGCCCAATCCTGAGGGTCGCCCCGTAAGAAAGAGATAACAATTTTTACTTGCTGAGCTGAATCTCCAGATGAACGGGGTCTCAGAGATAGAAACAATTTACAATTATTCCTGAAATTCCTAAACTTAAATCGGTCTCCAGAGAACAGCTCAGGAATAGGTATTTTAGGTTCAGACATTGGACTACTGGTAACAAAATCTTGTATACCCTGCACACGAGCAGCAAGCTGATCCACACTTGTAATCAAAGTCTGGACATTCATGTCTGCAGCAAGCACAAGCCACTCAGAGGTAAAGGGGAGGAAAAAAGAGAGGAAAGGAAAAAAAAAAACTCAGACTTTCCTTTCTTGTAATCCCACTTCTGCAATGCATTAAACATTCAACCTTGGCCTGGCATACTGTTATGATCCCAATGGCAGAGGGTCTCAAAAATACATACCAAGTCTGCAAACACAAAAAACCAGCTCATAGGGCAGTGGTAACTGGGCTGACCATATATCTAATCCTAGCACCACAAATAGCAGCAGCCGGGGAACGTGCCTACGTTGGTTCTAGACGTCTCGCGCCAGCCGGAGAACTAACTAACCCTAGAAGGGAAAAGATAGACCTTTCTTGCCTCCAGAGAAAAGACCCCAAAAGTTGGATACAAGCCCCCAACAAATAATAACGGTGAGGTAAGGAGAAAAGACAAACGTAAGAATGAACTAGATATTTAGCAAAGAGAGGCCCACTGACTAATAGCAGAATATAGTAAGATGACTTATACGGTCAGCAAAAACCCTATCAAAATTTCCACGCTGGATATTCAAGAACCCCCGAACCGTCTAACGGCCCGGGGGGAGAACACCAGCCCCCTAGAGCTTCCAGCAGAATCAGGAATCACATTTAGTACAAGCTGGACAAAAAATAATAGCAATTCAAATAACCAAAAAACAAGGAAGCAAGACTTAGCTTAATTTTGCAAGATCCAGGACCAGCAGACAGGAGCAAACAGAAAGGAACTGATTACAACGATGCCAGGCACTGGACTGAGGATCCAGGAAGTTTATATAACAACACCCCTGGACTAACGACCCAGGTGGGTGCCAAACTGAGGAAAGACAATCCCAGAGTCATATCACTAGAGACCACAAGAGGGAGCCAAAAAAGTCTAATTCACAACAGTCTCCCTACGACAACTTATTGCTTTCCACAAGGAGAAAATTTACCCTTTAGACCACCTGTCAGATGCCAATCACCTAGGCAAATTAGTTCTCCTTCTTTGCACTGATGAGGGGTAAACACTCTGAAACATGTCTTCAAATGGAGTTTCTAGCTAGGTTTCTTATGCTAATTTATCTGGCATGGGTAGTTTATGACTTTGAGGATTGCTACAGCCAATAGGTTGCATAAAACATTCTGTTCTAACAAACTATTTGTATACTGCTTGACAAAATAACAGACTCTAGACTACAATAAGTCTGTCTGATGCTGATGGTATCCAATTTATAGCTTCATGACTTTTTAGAATAAATGGAAGCCACGAGTCTAGCGTGAACATAGCTTTATATTAACCCACCTAAAGGCCCCCGTCAAATATCTCACACCCTGCAAATTTTCTGCATGTGTTTGATGTGCACAAACAATGTTACTTTTGTGGTACTCCTCCCTTTCTTCTCAGACCCAGTGATTGGTAGAATAGCAGTTCGAAGAGACGATACTGCGCACTCCACATTACGAGAGCAGGGGAAAGAGGGACAGTTCCCATGAGAAGACCGACAGGGAAAAGGTTAGAAAAATTTACTAGCTCACATCCGCCCTACAGCAAAGTGCTGCCTTAGGCAATGGAACAGGTAACAACCTTAGTGATCTGTGATCATGTTGATCAAATGGTCTGTTGAGTCTAATTTCTGGAGCCATTCCAGGTCCAGCTTAGCTGTAAAGTAATCTCCATTTCCTGGTTGGCCATAAAGATCCTTGAAGGGGTTGTACAAATAAAGACCATGTATTGGTCAATACAGAAAAAAAAGCGATACTCATCTAGACTGGCACCGTTTCTTCATACTTAACGTTGTCTCCCCCACACATCTACTGACATCAATATCTTCTAGTGGTATCACATAACTGCTGCAGCCAGTCATCAGCCAATGATTGGCTGCTTATAACCATAAACTTTTCGAGTACTGACAGAGCAGAGCCCTATTCCAAGGTCTGGTATGGCGCCTCAATTCTTATTTGTACGCCCATGTTCAAAAGAAAGCTTTCTTTTAGCGGGGTACTTCTTATAGAATATTATTATGAAATCTTTCAACCTATTTACTGAGTTCTTTTTTAGAATTTCAGGACAGAAACCATTTTTTCACACAAAGGTCAATCAAGGAGATGTAAGTAGACATTTTAAAAAGCAGAGACGACCATACATTTCTGTTAGGGCACAGTCAGACGACCATATAAATTTGTCGGAGATCGGAACGCAGAGCACAAACTGGACTCTCCCAACCATGACAGCGTCACATATTTCTATACCGCTGTCATGCTTTTGTTAGGAGACCTGCGGCCAGACCGTGCATTGCGTTGTGATCTCGGTCCAATTTTTACGGACGCCTGGCTGTGCTCCTACTCATAGAGGAGTGACTATGCAGAGCTTTATTAGAGAAGACACAACACAAAAGTGGAAAGTTTTTATTTTTTCACATTTTTTTGTTGCATAGGCACAATTGTTACTCTGATATTATAATTTAGAATAAAATAAACTTTTTAGGAAAAAAATGTCTTGTAAAAACCAGATTCACTTTTTTTAAATTATGCATTAGGAAGTTCTGTCCTGTCTGTTGCCTAACAAATGGTTGTGGAGGAAGTCTGGTCACAGGCTGGAGACTCCTGATGTGACTCAATATGCAGACTGGATGGGGGAAGCCTATTCCACTTAGTCACTGGCCATAGTTAAAGAACAACAATGTGTCTCCCACTGCAATTGCTTATTAGTGAATCTATTAATCTTACGGAATGAATCATTTTTGGCCATCTCGCTTGCTAGGTAACATTGCTCGTTAACCAGAAGTTCTGGTCTTAGGTATTCCATATTTCATACGTGAAAAAGAAAATTTAAGTTTGGATTTTCACACAGTAACAGAATATATAAAAATTGGCCTGGGTACACAGGAAGTTTTGTAATGCCCGTTTTACTTCCACATACTAAACTGACCACATGTACCACAAGTATCATTAGACCTACACAGAAAGTGCTAATGAGGCATCGGAGAAATCGAAAGACTGGAAAGTTTCTATTCTGAAAGCAAAGCTGAAAATTAGGAAGTAAGATAGATTTGTCTAAGGAAATCCTCTAGTAACCTCATTTATTACTAAATTGTATTATATTGAGGCTAATTTCCAAGAGCCTAAATTGTGGTTTCAAGTAGGTATGATAATCTAATATAGGATTCCTATGGTATCAGATAAAGAGGGAGAGGAGGCATCCCCAGATGAAACGCTTCTAGTTCTAAGGCTAGGTTCACACTTAGCATTATATCGGAGTTTCTGTCAGAATCTCTGAAAAACTGGATTTCTGAATGTCGGGAAAAGAGAAACACTTTCTGGATGGAGGCCAAGCAGTGACTTAATTGGCTTCACTTAAGGGAATGGCTCCATTGGGGATATATTGGGGTTCCTGTCAGAATCCATTTTTGGGGGGATTCTGAAAGAACCCTTAATTAATGCTCAGCAGGGAGGGCTGTATAAGTGTGAACATATCCTAAACTGTTTATGTGGGAATACATTGCAGAGCCAATATGCTCACAAAATATAGGGCTTAAAGTGAATCTGTCAGAAGGATTTTACCCCCAAACTATTTATGTGCTCTTGTAGTTCTTTCAAAGAGAAGACCAGAGATACCTTTATATGGCCAAGCTGTTAACCCGTTACTGATAAATCAGCTTTTGAATTGATATGCAAATGAGGCTGAAGGACTATGGTAGATCTGATGCCTCAGTCTCTCCACCTCTATTCATTGGTCAGCACTGCCTCCTCCTGTTTGTCTAACAGCCTCTATGCTGTGTGACTTTAGGTAGAGAAGCCATCAGTCAAGCAGGAGGAAGCAATGATGGTCAGGAATAGAGCTGGAGTGACAGAGGCTTCAGATTTACCACAGTCCTTCATTTATCATTTGCATATTAAATCGAACACTGATTTCTCAGTAACGGAGGAACGGACTGGCCCTGTAAAGGTATTGCTGGACTTGTCCTTGAAAGAGATACATGTACATATAAATAGCTTTGGGGGAGAAATCATGTAGACAGATTCCCTTTAAGAATATGAATATCACACTGGCTTCTCACATGTTATAAAAATATGTCAGCCATGCAGTATCAGACATTGGGAATTTAAGAAATCCAATTTCAGCATAAAAGTGAAATATGAAAAATATTTTCTTTAATTCTATTGTACACTAAATAATTATTTTCATGTTTTTGTTTTTTCCGTCCAGGAAGTAGTCATTTAAAGTGAGACCATGCATTGTGACTAGGATAAACTGTTCCATCAGATTGTCAGACCAAGAAATCAAAAGATTCCACCATTCAAGCTGTATTTAATAAGTTTAATGTACCCTACTCATGAAAGGCAATATAGTTTCTGTATGAATCAATAGTATTTTCAGTGCATATCTCGGTGCACACCAGGTCTGCAAGCTGTCTGTCTGGGCTCTAAATGGTGTGCACGTACAGAGAAGATGACCTAAAATTGTGTAGGTAGGTCCCTCTTGTCCAGCAAAAACAGTGGTGGTCCGTCAAGACCTGGACTTTACAAGACCTTCAAAGGCGTCCTGTGGTGTGAGATTCTTTAAGGGAATGTGCAAGCAGAATATGACCTATTGTTTAAGTAATGTTTTATATTAAATATAATGTTATTATTTTTTTCATTTATTTCACTATTTTTATGAATGCAAATTATATAATTCTAGCATCATCTTTGCACTATTCAGAATACCCACTAAGCTAAACATAAGGCCGCTATGTCATTTTCTGCAGAGATTATCAATCACTATCATGACAACAGTGCTTCTTCCCCCTTCTTCCTCTCATAAGCATAAATAAGCCAGACAAGAATGCTGCATGATGATGGAATATAAAGGCCACAGCAGCCTCTTAAGTAAATAACAGTATTGTTAACAAAACAAGACCTAAATATATATACACTACCGTTCAAAAGTTTAGGGTCACTCAGACAATTTTGTGTTTTCCATGAAAACTCGTACTTTTATTAATCACATGGGCTGCCAAATGAATTGAAAATCTAGTCCAGACATTGACAAGGTTCAAAAAAAGATTTTTATTTGAAATAATAATTTTCTCCTTCAGACTTTGCTTTCGTCAAAGAATGCTGCCTTTGCAGCAATTCCAGCATTGCAGACCTTTGGTATTCTAGCAGTTAATTTACTGAGGTAATCTGGAGAAATTTCACCACATGATTTCAGAAGCCCCTCCCACAAGATGGTTTGGCTTGATGGGCACTTTTTGCACCATACGGTCCACCTGCTCCCACAACAGCTCAATGGGGTTGAGATCTGGTGACTGTGCTGGCCACTCCATTACAGATAGAATACCACCTGCCTGCTTCTTCCCTAAATAGTTATTTCATAATTTGGAGGTGTGCTTTGGGTCGTTGTGCTGTTGTAGGATGAAATTGGCTCCAATCAAGCGCTGTTCACAGGGTATGGCATGGCATTGTAAAATGGAGTGATAGCCTTCCTTATTCAATATCCCTTTTACCTTGTACAAATCTCCCACTTTACCAGCACCAAAGCAACCCCAGACCATCACATTACCTCCACCATGCTTGACAGATGGCGTCAGGCACTCTTCCAGCATCTTTTCAGTTCTGCATCTCACAAAGGTTCTTCTGTGTGATCCAAACACCTCAAACTTGGATCCGTCTGTCCATAACACTTTTTCCAATCTTCCTCTGCCCAATGTCTGTGTTGTTTTGCCCATATTAATCTTTCCTTTTATTAGCCAGTCTCAGATATGGCTTTTTCTTTGCCACTCTGCCCTGAAGGCCAGCATCCCGGAGTCACCTCTTCACTCTAGACGTTGACACTGGCGTTTTGCGTGTACTAATTAATGAAGCTGCCAGTTGAGGACCTGTGAGGCGTCGATTTCTCAAACTACAGACTCTAATGTACTGTACTTGTCTTGTTGCTCTGTTGTGCAGCGGGGCCTCCCACTTCTCTTTCTACTCTGGTTAGAGCCTGTTTGTGCTCTTCTCTGAAGGAAGTAGTGCATATCGTTGTAGGAAATCTTCAGTTTCTTGGCAATTTCTCGCATGGAATAGCCTTCATTTCTGAGAACAAGAATAGACTGTCGAGTTTCACATGAAAGTTCTTTTTTTCTGGCCATTTTGAGACTTTAAATGGAACTAACAAATGTAATGCTCCAGATTCTCAACTAGCTCAAATGAAGGTCAGGTTTATAGGTTCTCTAATCAGCCAAACTGTTTTTAGCTGTGCTAACATACTTGCACAAGGATTTTCAAGGGTATTCTAACCATCCATTAGCCTTCTTACACAGTTACCAAACACAAAGTACTGTAAGAACACTGGAGTGATGGTTGTTGGAAGTGGGTCTCTATACACCTGTGAAAATATTGCATTACAAACCAGACATTTGCAGCAGAATAGTCATTTACCACATTAACAATGTATAGAGTGTATTTCTGAATCATTTAATGTTAGCTTCATTGGAAAAAAACTGTGCTTTTCTTTCAAAAATAAGGAAGCTTCTAAGTGACCCTAAACTTTTGAACGGTAGTGTATATATATATATATATATATATATATATATATATATGTATATACAGTACAGACCAAAGTTTGGACACACCCTCTCATTTAACCCCTTCATGACCCAGCCTATTTTGGCCTTAATGACCTTGCCGTTTTTTGCAATTCTGACCAGTGTCCCTTTATGAGGTAATAACTCGGGAACGCTTCAACGGATCGTAGCGATTCTGAGATTGTTTTTTCGTGACATATTGGGCTTCATGTTAGTGGTAAATTTAGGTCGATAATTTCTGCGTTTATTTGTGAAAAAAATGGAAATTTGGCGAAAATTTTGAAAATTTTGCAATTTTCACATTTTTAATTTTTATTCTGTTAAACCAGAGAGTTATGTGACACAAAATAGTTAATAAATAACATTTCCCAGATGTCTACTTTACATCAGCACAATTTTGGAAGCAACATTTTTTTTTGCTAGGAAGTTATAAGGGTTACAATTTGACCAGTGATTTCTCATTTTTACAACAAAATTTACAAAACCATTTTTTTTAGGGACCACCTCACATTTGAAGTCAATTTGAGGGTTCTATATGGCTGAAAATACCCAAAAGTGACACCATTCTAAAAACTGCACCACTCAAGGTGCTCAAAACCACATTCAAGAAGTTTATTAACCCTTCAGGTGTTTCACAGCAGCAGAAGCAACATGGAAGGAAAAAATGAACATTTAACTTTTTAGTCACAAAAATGATCTTTTAGCAACAATTTTTTTATTTTCCCAAGGGTAAAAGGAGAAACTGGACCACGAAAGTTGTTGTCCAATTTGTTCTGAGTACGCTGATACCTCATATGTAGGGGTAAACCACTGTTTGGGCGCACGGCAGAATTCGGAAGGGAAGGAGCGCCATTTGACTTTTTGAATGAAAAATTGGCTCCAATCTTTAGCGGACACCATGTCGCGTTTGGAGAGCCCCCGTGTGCCTAAACATTGGAGCTCCCCCACAAGTGACCCCATTTTGGACTTATCTAGATGCATAGTGAGCACTTTAAACCCCCAGGTGCTTCACAAATTGATCCGTAAAAATGAAAAAGTACTTTTTTTTCACAAAAAAATTATTTTAGCCTCAATTTTTTAATTTTCACATGGGCAACAGGATAAAATGGATCCTAAAATTTGTTGGGCAATTTCTCCTGAGTACACTGATACCTCACATGTGGGGGTAAACCACTGTTTGGGCACATGGTAAGTCTCGGAAGGGAAGGAGCGCCATTTGACTTTTTGAATGAAAAATTATCTCCATCGTTAGCGGACACCATGTCGCGTTTAGAGAGCCCCTGTGTGCCTAAACATTGGCGTTTCCCCACAAGTGACAACATTTTGGAAAGGAGACCCCCCAAAGAACTTATCTAGATGCATAGTGAGCACTTTAAACCCTCAGGTGCTTCACAAATTGATCCGTAAAAATGAAAAAGTACTTTTTTTTCACAAAAAAATTCTTTTAGCCTCAATTTTTTAATTTTCACATGGGCAACAGGATAAAATGGATCCTAAAATTTGTTGGGCAATTTCTCCTGAGTACGCCGATACCTCATATGTGGGGGTAAACCACTGTTTGGGCGCATGGCAAGGCTCGGAAGGGAAGGCGCGCCATTTGACTTTTTGAATGGAAAAGTAGCTCCAATCGTTAGCGGACACCATGTCGCGTTTGGAGAGCCCCTGTGTGCCTAAACATTGGAGCTCCCCCACAAGTGACCCCATTTTGGAAACTAGACCCCCCAAGGAACTTATCTAGATGCATAGTGAGCACTTTAAACCAACAAGTGCTTCACAGAAGTTTATAACGCAGAGCCGTGAAAATAAAAAATAATTTTTCTTTCCTCAAAAATGATTTTTAGCCCAGAATTTTTTATTTTCCCAAGGGTAACAGGAGAAATTGGACCCCAAATGTTGTTGTCCAGTTTGTCCTGAGTACGATGATACCCAATATGTGGGGGTAAACCACTGTTTGGGTGCACGGCAGGGCTTGGAAGGGAAGGCACGCCATTTGGCTTTTTGAATGGAAAATTAGCTCCAATCATTAGCGGACACCATGTCGCGTTTGGAGAGCCCCTGTGTGCCTAAACATTGGAGCTTCCCCATAAGTGACCCCATTTTGGAAACTAGACGCCCCAAGGAACTTATCTAGATGCATAGTTAGCACTTTAAACCCCCAGGTGCTTCACAAATTGATCCGTAAAAATGAAAAAGTACTTTTTTTTCACAAAAAAATTATTTTAGCCTCAATTTTTTAATTTTCACATGGGCAACAGGATAAAATGGATCCTAAAATTTGTTGGGCAATTTCTCCTGAGTACACTGATACCTCACATGTGGGGGTAAACCACTGTTTGGGCACATGGTAAGTCTCGGAAGGGAAGGAGCGCCATTTGACTTTTTGAATGAAAAATTATCTCCATCGTTAGCGGACACCATGTCGCGTTTAGAGAGCCCCTGTGTGCCTAAACATTGGCGTTTCCCCACAAGTGACAACATTTTGGAAAGGAGACCCCCCAAAGAACTTATCTAGATGCATAGTGAGCACTTTAAACCCTCAGGTGCTTCACAAATTGATCCGTAAAAATGAAAAAGTACTTTTTTTTCACAAAAAAATTCTTTTAGCCTCAATTTTTTAATTTTCACATGGGCAACAGGATAAAATGGATCCTAAAATTTGTTGGGCAATTTCTCCTGAGTACGCCGATACCTCATATGTGGGGGTAAACCACTGTTTGGGCGCATGGCAAGGCTCGGAAGGGAAGGCGCGCCATTTGACTTTTTGAATGGAAAAGTAGCTCCAATCGTTAGCGGACACCATGTCGCGTTTGGAGAGCCCCTGTGTGCCTAAACATTGGAGCTCCCCCACAAGTGACCCCATTTTGGAAACTAGACCCCCCAAGGAACTTATCTAGATGCATAGTGAGCACTTTAAACCAACAAGTGCTTCACAGAAGTTTATAACGCAGAGCCGTGAAAATAAAAAATAATTTTTCTTTCCTCAAAAATGATTTTTAGCCCAGAATTTTTTATTTTCCCAAGGGTAACAGGAGAAATTGGACCCCAAATGTTGTTGTCCAGTTTGTCCTGAGTACGATGATACCCCATATGTGGGGGTAAACCACTGTTTGGGTGCACGGCAGGGCTTGGAAGGGAAGGCACGCCATTTGGCTTTTTGAATGGAAAATTAGCTCCAATCATTAGCGGACACCATGTCGCGTTTGGAGAGCCCCTGTGTGCCTAAACATTGGAGCTTCCCCATAAGTGACCCCATTTTGGAAACTAGACCTCCCAAGGAACTAATCTAGATGTGTGGTGAGCACTTTGAACCCCCAAGTGCTTCACAGAAGTTTATAATGCAGAGCCATGAAAATAAAAAATAATTTTTCTTTTATCCAAAAATTTTTTTTAGCCCTGAATTTTTTATTTTTCCAAGGGTAACAGGGGAAATTTGACCCCAATAGTTGTTTTCCAGTTTCTTCTGAGTACGCTGATACCCCATATGTGGGGGTAAACTACTGTTTGGGCACACGTCGGGGTTCGGAAGGGAAGTAGTGACGTTTTGAAATGCAGACTTTGCTGGAATGCTCTGCGGGCGTCACGTTGCGTTTGCAGAGCCCCTGATGTGCCTAAACAGTAGAAACCCCCCACAAGTGACCCCATTTTGGAAACTAGACCCCCAAATGAACTTATCTAGATGTGTGGTGAGCACTTTGAACCCCTAAGTGCTTCACAGAAGTTTATAACGCAGAGCCATGAAAATAATAAATACATTTTCTTTCCTCAAAAAAAAATTTTTTAGCCCTGATTTTTTTATTTTCCCAAGGGTAACAGGAGAAATTTGACCCCAAGAGTTGTTGTCCAGTTTCTCGTGAGTATGCTGATACCCCATATGTGGGGGTAAACCACTGTTTGGGCACATGCCGGGGCTTGGAAGTGAAGTAGTGATGTTTTGAAATGCAGACTTTGATGGAATGCTCTGCGGGCGTCACGTTGCGTTTGCAGAGCCCCTGATGTGCCTAAACAGTAGAAACCCCCCACAAGTGACCCCATTTTGGAAACTAAACCCCCAAGGGAACTTATCTAGATGTGTGGTGAGCACTTTGAACCCCTAAGTGCTTCACAGAAGTTTATAACGCAGAGCCGTGAAAATAATAAATACGTTTTCTTTCCTCAAAAAAATTTTTTTAGCCCTGATTTTTTTTATTTTCCCAAGGGTAACAGGAGAAATTTGACCCCAAGAGCTGTTGTCCAGTTTCTCCTGAGTACGGTGATACCCCATATGTGAGGGTAAACCACTGTTTGGGCACACGTCGGGGCTCGGAAGGGAGAGAGCACCATTTTACTTTTTCAACGCAAGATTGGCTGGAATCAATGGTGGCGCCGTGTCGCGTTTGGAGACCCCCTGATGTGCCTAAAAAGTGGAAACCCCTCAATTCTAACTCCAACACTAACCCCAACACACCCCTAACTCTAATCCCAACCCTAACCACAACCCTAACCCCAACACACCCCTAACCCTAGTCTTACCCCTAATTCCAACCCTAAGGCTATGTGCTCACGTTGCGGATTTGTGTGGATTTTTCCGCAGTTTTTGAAAAATCTGCAGGTAAAACGCACGGCGCTTTACCTGCGGATTTACCGCGGATTTCCAGTGTTTTTTGTGTGGATTTCACTTGCGGATTCCTATTATGGAGCAGGTGTAAAACGCTGCGGAATTGCACAAAGAATTGACATGCTGCGGAAAATACAACGCAGCGTTTCCGCGCTGTATTTTCCGCACCATGGGCACAGCGGATTTGGTTTTCCATAGGTTTACGTGGTACTGTAAACGTGATGGAAAACTGATACGAATCCGCAGCGACCAATCCGCTGCGGATCCGCAGCCAAATCCGCACCGTGTGCACATAGCCTAATTCTAACCCTAATTCCAACCCTAACCCTAATTCTAACCCTAATTCTAACCCTAATTCTATCCCTAGCCCTAAGTGCAACCCTAGCCCTAAGTGCAACCCTAGCCCTAAGTGCAACCCTAGCCCTAAGTGCAACCCTAAGTGCAACCCTAGCCCTAAGTGCAACCCTAAGTGCAACCCTAGCTCTAAGTGCAACCCTAAGTGCAACCCTAAGTGCAACCCTAAGTGCAACCCTAAGTGCAACCCTAGCTCTAAGTGCAACCCTAAGTGCAACCCTAAGTGCAACCCTAAGTGCAACCCTAAGTGCAACCCTAGCCCTAAGTGCAACCCTAAGTGCAACCCTAAGTGCAACCCTAAGTGCAACCCTAAGTGCAACCCTAGCCCTAAGTGCAACCCTAAGTGCAACCCTAAGTGCAACCCTAGCCCTAAGTGCAACCCTAAGTGCAACCCTAGCCCTAAGTGCAACCCTAAGTGCAATCCTAAGTGCAACCCTAAGTGCAACCCTAAGTGCAACCGTAGCCCTAAGTGCAACCCTAAGTGCAACCCTAGCCCTAAGTGCAACCCTAAGTGCAACCCTAGCCCTAAGTGCAACCCTAAGTGCAACCCTAAGTGCAACCCTAGCCCTAAGTGCAACCCTAAGTGCAACCCTAAGTGCAACCCTAGCCCTAAGTGCAACCCTAAGTGCAACCCTAGCCCTAAGTGCAACCCTAAGTGCAACCCTAAGTGCAACCCTAAGTGCAACCCTAGCCCTAAGTGCAACCCTAAGTGCAACCCTACCCCTAACCCTACCCCTAACCCTACCCCTAACCCTAATGGAAAACAAAAATAATTATATTTTCTGTATTTTATTATTGTCCCTACCTATGGGGGTGATAAAGGGGGTGATTTATTTACTATTTTTTTAATTTTGATCGCTGTGATAGAACTTATCACAGCGACCAAAATGTGCAGGAACGAATCTGCCGGCTGGCAGATTCGGCGGCCGCACTGCGCATGCGCCCGCCATTTTCCAAGATGGCGGCGCCCATGAAGCAGACGGCCGGACACCGGGAGGGAGATCGGAGCTAGGTAAGTATGGGGGGGTGGGACCGGAGGACCTGGGGAGCGGACAGGAGGACCGGGGGAGCCGACAGGAGGGAGGAGAGGAGCGGAACGGAGATCGGGGCAAAAAGGACGACTGGGGAGGCGATCGGTGGGGTGGGGTGGGGGCAGATCGGGGTCTCCAGCCATGGCAGATGCTATTGCAGCATCGGCCATGGCTGGATTGTAATATTTCACCATTTTCATAGGTGAAATATTACAAATCGCTCTGATTGGCAGTTTCACTTTCAACAGCCAATCAGAGCGATCGTAGCCACGGGGGGGTGAAGCCACCCCCCCTGGGCTGAAGTACCACTCCCCCTGTCCCTGCAGATCGGGTAAAATGGGAGTTAACCCCTTCACCCGATCTGCAGGGACGCGATCATTCTGTGACACAGCATATGCGTCACAGGTCGGATTGGCACCGACTTTCATGACGCATACGCTGTGTCACAGGTCGGGAAGGGGTTAAAGATTTTTCTGTATTTTCATGGCTATGAAGAATGTACATTCACATTGAAGGCATCAAAACTATGAATTAACATATGTGGAATTATATACTTAACAAAAAAGTGTGAAACAACTGAAATTATGACTTATATTCTAGGTTCTTCAAAGTAGCCACCTTTTGCTTTGATGACTGCTTTGCACACTCTTGGCATTCTCTTGATGAGCTTCAAGAGGTAGTCACCGGGAATGGTTTTCACTTCACAAGTGTGCCCTGTCAGGTTTAATAAGTGGGATTTCTTGCCTTATAAATAGGGTTGGGACCATCAGTTGTGTTGTGCAGAAGTCTGGTGGATACACAGCTGATAGTCCTACTGAATAGACTTGTATTACAAATAGATTTGTATTATTTCAAGAAAAAAGCAGCTAAGTAAAGAAAAATGAGTGGCCATCATTACGTTAAGAAATGAAGGTCAGTCAGTCCGAAAAATTGTGAAAACTTTGAAAGTGTCCCCAAGTGCAGTGGCCAAAACCATCAAGCGCTACAAAGAAACAGGCTCACATGAGGACCGCCCCAGGAAAGGAAGACCAAGAGTCACCTCTGCTTCTGAGGATAAGTTTATCCGAGTCACCAGCCTCAGAAATCGCAGGTTAGCAGCAGCTCAGATTAGAGACCTGGTCAATGCCACACAGAGTTCTAGCAGCAGACACATCTCTACAACAACTGTTAAGAGGAGACTTTGTGCAGCAGGCTTTCATGGTAAAATAGCTGCTAGGAAACCACTGCTAAGGACAGGCAACAAGCAGAAGAGACTTGTTTGGGCTAAAGAACACAAGGAATGGACATTAGACGAGTGAAAATCTGTGCTTTGGTCTGATGAGTCCAAATTTGAGATCTTTGGTTCCAACCACCGTGTCTTTGTGCGATGCAGAAAAGATGAACGGATGGACTCTACATGCCTGGTTCCCACCGTGAAGCATGGAGGAGGTGTGATGGTGTGGGGGTGCTTTGCTGGTGACACTGTTGGGGATTTATTAAGAATTGAAGGCATAATGAACCAGGATGGCTACTACAGCATCTTGCAGCGGCATGCTATTCCATCCAGTTTGCATTTAGTTGGACCATCATTTATTTTTCAACAGGACAATGACCCCAAACACCTCCAGGCTGTGTAAGGGCTATTTGACCAAGAAGGAGAGTGATGGGGTGCTACGCCAGATGACCTGGCCTCCGCAGTCACCAGACCTGAACCCCATCGAGATGGTTTGGGGTGAGCTGGACCGCAGAGTGAAGGCAAAAGGTGGCGCCAACAAGTGCTAAGCATCTCTGGGAACTCCTTCAGGATTGTTGGAAGACCATTCCCGGATACTACCTCTTCAAGCTCATCAAGAGAATGCCAAGAGTGTGCAAAGCAGTCATCAAAGCAAAAGGTGGCTACTTTGAAGAACCTAGAATATAAGACATAATTTCAGTTGTTTCACACTTTTTTGTTAAGTATATAATTCCAGATGTGTTAATTCATAGTTTCGATGCCTTCAGTGTGAATGTACAATTTTCATAGCCATGAAAATACAGAAAAATCTTTAAATGAGAAGGTGTGTCCAAACTTTTGGTCTGTACTGTACCTTAGATGGGACAGCTTCTATCCGAAATACATTAAAAAGTCCATCATCAACAGCCAGGCCCTTAGATATAGTTGTCTCTGTTCCAACACAATGGACAGGGATGAACACTGAACCCATCTTAAAAAGACATTTTTAAACCAAGGCTACATCCTACCTCCATTGATCATCAGATCATTAGAGCCACAAGGATTCCTAGAAGTCAATTACTTCAATACGGAAAAAAAAAGGAATATAATCGGATATCTCTGGTAGTAATTTACAGCCCACAGTCTGATTTCACATATTCTTGCACTAATTAGAACCACGTTTCCCTCATATTAAAAGGAGCAGGTTTCTGTTAGCAGTGCAGGAGTTAAACTGTTCAGCTTGGAGTCCTTTTAGCTTCAAGCTTGGATGATCTCAGCTGCTCAGTATTGACCACTCCCCTCTCCTATATACAGCTCTGGCAAAAATTAAGAGACCACTGCACAGTTTTATAAAACTCAGCTTCTCTACATGTCTGACAGCCATTCCATTCCAGTGTCAGTTGACTTCCCACCAGAGTACACCTCATTCTTCTTAATGTGCTTCTGATTAGGTGATCACCCGAACCAAATTTTATTTAACAAAGGAAAGTATAAAAAACACTGCTGTGGTGTTCACAATCCTCTTGCAACAGGACAAGCTGGATGGCAAAACAAGTGCTAGTAATATCCCAAAAGTAATAGGAATGAAAAAATAACTTTTAACCATGCCAAAGGAGTTGAAAAGAAAAGTCTTGAGTGAGGAAAAGAAGGGCTCAATTCTGGCTTTACTAGCACAGGGACACAGAGAGTGTCATGTTGCCTCCATCCTAAAATTTCTAAGACGGTAGTCCATTACAACAAGGTCAAGCAGCAGACATTGGGGACAACAAAGCTACAGACCAGCAGAGGGCAAAAACGACTCTCCACTCACCGGGATGACCATCATCTTGTTTGAATGTCACTCAACAACCGCAGGATGACATCAAGTGACCTACAAAAGGAATGGCAAATGGCAGCTGGGGTGAAGTGCATGGCAAGAACAGTTCATAACAGGCTCCTAGAGGCAGGACTCAAGTCATGTAAAGCTAGAAAAAAGCCTTTCATCGATGAGAAGCAAAGGAGAACCAGGCTGAAGTTTGCCAAAGATCATAAGGATTGGACCATAGAAGACTGGAGTAAGGCAATCTTCTCTGATGAGTCTAATTTTCAGCTTTGCCCAACACCTGGTGGTCTAATGGTTAGACGGAGACCTGGGGAGGTATACAAGCCACAGTGTATTGCATTCACTGTGAAATTTGGTGGAAGATCGGTGCTGATCTGGGGATGCATCAGCAAGGCTGGAATTGGGCAGGTTAATCTTTGCGAAGGACATATGAATCAAGCCATATACAAGGTTATCCTGGAAAAACAGTTGATTCCTTCTGCTCAGGCAATGTTCCCCACATCTGAGGACTGGTTTTTCCAGCAGGACAATGTGCCATGCCACACAGCTAGGTCAATCAAGGTGTGGATGAAGGACCACAACATCAAATCCCTGTCATGGCCAGCCCAATCTCCATATCTGAACCCCATTGAAAACCTCTGGAATGTAATCAAGGGGAACATGGATAGTCACAAGCCATCAAACAAAGAAGAACTGCTTACATTTTTGTACCAGGAGTGGCATAAGGTCACCCAAAAGCAGTGTGAAAGCCTGGTGAAAAGTATGCCAAGACGCATGAAAGATGTGATTAAAAATCATGGTTATTCCACAAAATATTGATTTCTGAACTCTTCCTGAGTCAAAACATTAATATTGTTGTTTCTAAATGATCATTAACTTGTTTTTTTTGCATTATTTGAGGTCTGCAAGCAATGCATTTTTTTAATTATTTTGACCATTTCTCATTTTCCGAAAATATATACAAAATTTATTGCTTGGAACTTCGGAGACATGTTGTCAGTAGTTTATAGAATAAAAGAACAATTTACATTTTACTCAAAAATATACTTCTAAAGAGAAAAATCAGACAAGCTGAACATTTTGCAGTGGTCTCTTAATTTTTGCCAGAGCTGTATACTCGCCTCTGCCAATTCGGATTGTCAGTGTTAAGTCTTGTGCTGCCTGGTGAGGAGCGGAGGAGTCGGTTGTTGGTAGTGGCGTTGTGGAGTGTTTATCTTTGACTGTTGCTAGGTGTTTCGGTTGTGTGCAGTTCCTCGCCTTCTCCTTTTTAGTTGCCCTACCTTTTCTCTTTGGTGTTCCCCACTGTTGTCTGTGAGAGCATATTTGTATGATTGGTATTTTCATTTATTCCTGTAAGTCCTTCCTTGTTTGTTTGGTTTGTGTATATACATACACTATTCCTCCCCACTTCCCTGGGTGATTGAGGGGGACAGATATAGGTCTGATTCACAAGTTCCGCAAGGTATGTTTTTCTGGCATCTTCACCATCAGAAGTAATCTGAAAGGCAGGGATAGCTTGGGTGCCCCTAGCATTAGGGACAGGGAAGGAGCCCCTGCCCCCTGGTAATCTGACAATAGAAATACAATACTTTTCTTCCCACGTGAATCAATGCACTTAGGGCACCCAAGACTCATTCATCAATTCACTGGTTGTCCTTCCTTAGACTGTTTTTGGTTGGTAGGTACTAACCTCCACATAGCAGGAGCACCCAAATAGAATAGCTTATTGGAAATGCACTATCCCACTTTTCCAGTTATCACAATTTAATTAATCTTCTTGTTTCCAATATGTCAGCCTCTAGAACTGACTGTGCACTTGCCTCTTAAAGAGGTTGTCAGTTACTTTTACATTTTTGGCCCATCCTAGGAAAGTTCATCAATATCTGATTGTGCGGGGTGATACCTGACACCCCTGCTGATCAGCAGTTGCCTATCCCGGTGGCGACCTGATGTATTGAGTTGTAAAGCTCAACAGCACAGCTCCATCAATGGAATATGGAACAGCTGATTTGGGGGGTTTCAGCTGTAGCCCATCCACAATCTGATATTGATGAGATATCCTACGGACAGGGTACTGCACATCCGCCCCCTATTAATTCTATTTCCACTGGCACTGGAAACAGCTCCAACCATCTCAAGGATAGGCCATCAATATAAATTCCCAGGCAAAGCCTTCAATATTACCTTCCCCAGCTGCTATTGTTACATAATAATTAATATAATTTAATTTTTGTATCAATTGTCTTCTGATAAAATTGATTTTCTTTATCTTACTGTTTTGATTATTTAGAAAAAAAAAACCCCTCTTTTGTTTGTTTCCATTTTCTGAAATCAATAGATGTTATTATTATTATTATTATCATTAGTACTACTCTTTCATCAATGATGATGGGTGAGGGCTTTATCTAATTTTTTGTGAGATAAGCAAGGCCGACTTTAGACAAAGTGGGGCCCCAAATGCTCACATATTGCACATCACACAGAAACATTTCTGTTGTATTTACAAGCGCTAAGTTCAGGACGGTAAATGAGCATGATTGACAATATTGAAGTCGTTTGACACTTGTTTCCCGGCCTCTTTAGGGCAGGTGCACACGGTCAGCAATTGGCAGCACTTTGGATGCAGCACCTGTCCACTGCGTCCAAAGTGCTGCCATCCGGACCTTGGGCTTGGAGGCTCTACCTCACTAGGTGAGCCTGACAGAGGATTTAATACATTTTAATATTAGTTCTTTCACAAAAGATCCTAAATCGCATACCCAAGAACTCTTTGGAAGAAGAATTGCTATCCATGCAACTGTACAGAACACGAATACCTCTCTTGCTGACAATATTAGACCAAACCTTTTTAATCTTCTTCAATGCCCTGAGAATCCAAATGCAAAGAATGACCCTTAGTGGGCTTCTCCAGGTCTTATATTGTATATTGATCCACAGGATTGGTCAACAATATGAGATTGTTGGGGGTCCGACACATGGGACCTCCACAGATCAACTTCTCTGGAACTGAACAGATGTAAGCAATGTATGGGGGGAAATTAATAGCTCCGTACATTTTTTTAGTGGCCGCTGCCATGTATACCTATTTATCTACCAATTCAATAGAAAACCCTCCTACATGTGCACTGGTGGACACAGACAGAAGAGGGTCCCTGTGCAAGAACAATATGTGGACACTTTGCAGTAGCTCATCATTTTTGGAGGTGGTAGTGGTCCTCTTATCTCTTGGGCCCCTGTGCAACTGCACAGGTAGCACCAATGACATGCCCGCCACCGTACATGTGTCTGTTGAGCACATCTTCTCCCAAAAATTCTGTTTATTTTAGATTTGCTGTCATCAACAGTTTTAAACATTGAATCCTATTAGACATGTAGCACAAACTCATGTAACTTCACCAAGTATAATATATAGCGATATACAATAATATAAATAGATAAATATGATAAAACTAAGATAAAACTTTGCTTTCCAGAAAAAAAAAATAAAAATAAAAAGAAAATACCCATTTTTGATTTTTCACATTTCAAGATATTTGTGCAGATAAATACAGCAGGTTTTTGACACCTAGTAAATACTCAGCCTGACCTGAGGTCATCTAAATAAGGAATGTCAGTGGTGTAGGAGGTTTGTGGAGGCGTAGAAAGATTGCAGGTGACGTTACTGTGTGCACTGTACCGAGAATGAACTGTTTAGATGTAGGAGATAACTGTATGTAATTACAATTTGACTTCTTCTGATTGATTCCATCATTTCAACAAAATCCAGCAATTTCGTTAAGGATAGTTTCAGACTCCAAGGTCCGGACTGATTGTGGGTCTTTTGGCCCAAATTTACAGCCTTGTAGACATATGTGACTCTTGAAGAATGGTAAGGAGACCTGCATTCAGTGCAGACAAGGCTATATTTATATAGGAACCCTGAAAAACAGCCTAAGGCTCATGCATATGGCCATATTTTCAGTCCAAGCGTGACACAAAACATCGGATCGCATTTGGACCAATGTTAGTCTATGGGGTCGTGCATATGTCAGATCTTTTCCATGCCGCTAAGAGACAAACATCGCTGCATGACCAAGTTTGATCCGATATCCGGATGGCACTTGGATGACGTCCAGGTACAGACTGGGGCTGAAATTCAGCCCTGGCATTTGAAATCACACAGGCCCATGTTGTCCCCATCCCCAAGAACCAGATGGGATATATTACTAATGGAGCGCCCCCACTGCCGCAGGGCCGAGGGGTACCCGGTACCGGGCCTCTGGGTCTCTGCTCTGGGGTTGTCACGGTGGCTAGACCCGGTCCGTGACCCTGCTGAGGGGCGTCCAATGAAAGGTGGTGGTGATGTTGCGGTGCAGTGTAGGTCGTAGTAAATAACGAGGACACCAGGTTGCAGTCTCTTTACCTCTTTACTGAAGGTTTTAGAGTCCTCAGTCCAGAGCGCTGTTAACAGGGCTGTCAGAGACCGGCCGGTCCAAAGGCACATCAGGAGTTCCCTTTACAGGTGGGAATCAGTGTCTACCTTCTAGCGCTGGGTGTTGTAGTTCCTCCCTGCTGAGCTCCCGGGATAGTCCTCACAACTGATTCTGCCTGTCTCTGATGTTCGTTCTCTCCGTCCCCCAGGTGATATGGTAGGACGCACCCGTATGACGGGGTAGGCCTGGAGTTCTTCCGGGACCCTAGAGTCGCCCCTCTCCCACAGCTGCCTCCGGTGTCTGCTTAGGTGATTTGTGTGAGACAGCCAACCTATAATTGGCTGTCCGGCCGTGGTTTGCAGTAGTACTTAGAGTCTCTTACTTGCTCGGCGTTCCGGCCACCGACTGTTTGCGCCTCAGAAGGATGTTGCCTCGGTATAACAGCACGACTCCTTCTGGTCCTAATTCCTCTTTACTGTATTCCCGTTGTTCACTGGTTAGTTCTGCTCTTAGGAGTCTGCCAGGATCCCATCCCTGACAGGTCCTCTCACTAGCTCTTCCCAGTTACTTCTCTCTGTCTTCCTGTCCGACCCCCCAGTTTTACCAGAGTGTGAGGAGTGGCCTACTAGATAGAACCACCCCCCCTGGTGGCCGGAGTGTGAAGTGTAGTGTGAGGGTTACCTGGTCAGAGAAACTCCTTTAGTGCAATCAGACGTAACATCACTCCCCTTAGTGACAGAGCGACATTACTGCAACGACCAGGACTCTGGGGCGCTGCACTCCCCCCCCCTGTTAAATCCAGTACTCCCGGACTGGGGAAACAAGAACAACATTACATGTTAACAGAAAACACACAAAATTTTGAAATATCATAAACAATTAAACATAGCAGTGCTTCCCTTTATGGGAGGTGAGGACTCTTGAACGTTGCGAAAGTTAGGTCATGCACAGTTTATGACTCTCAGTTCGGTGGTTGAAACAGCGGGGACCCCGGGTAAACAAAGGGGTCCCCTTTTAGAAGTTTTTGGAGCAATTCACCGTCCATTTTAAAACCTGTAACAAAAGATATATACACAAACATTTTCAACTAAATAACAGCCCTTATTAGTATCTCTAAGTTTTGTAGCGGAGGGGAATTTGATTCTGAGTGCTGCGTGTGGACCTTCGCAGCACAGGGCCCACTATACTTGCTACCCCTGGTGTAGTGTACTGCCTTCTAGCTACACTTTCAGTGAGTCTGGGTAGCACTGGCAGGCTGAAGCTCTCAGGGCTGCTGCTGCTGGCAACAGTAGGTACGGCAGGCTCACCGATAGCAGAGGGAGGATTTGCCGGTTCAACGGTTGGCATGGCATCTTCAGGTAGGGCTTGTTGAGGTTGCGGGGCCGGATGATCTGGTACCATCATTGTTTTTGGTGGGTCCGGCTGTTGAAACGTTAGAACAGGTACCACGATGGCCTGATTTATCTGAGTCCAGGACTGGGGAAAGTCACCAAGGACGGTATGGATCATCTTCTCCTTTTCCACCGGCGGGGAGATTCCTGGGGCCGTGTCCATCTCTTTCAACTTATCGGGGCAGACCTTAAGGTGATCCCCGGATACCGCTGTCGAGGTCTCCCCTCTGTCCTTGCTGATGAGACAGACCTTCGTGTTGTCGAAATCGGATGGCAGGATGGTATACGGTTCTGCTTCCCATTGGTCATCGAGCTTGTGTAGTCTCCTCTTTCGTTTAAGCACTTGCTCACCAGGTGACAGGGGAATCGCAGGAGCGTGCTGGTTGTAGTCCCTTTCTTGTTTTTGCCTAGCCTGGGCGAGACTTCTTTCCACGCACTCCTGTACTTTGCGGTACCTTCGCTGCCTTTCTGCATCCCAATCCGCATCCGGCGAGGTATCTTCGGGGACTAGGACCCCCATGTCCAGATCAACGGGTAGCTGGCTAGGCCTTCCCCTCATTAGGTACGCTGGAGTACAGTTGGTGGAATTTACTGGGATGTGATTGTAGATATCCACCAAGTCAGGCAACTTTGTCGGCCACAGGTTCCGTTCCTCTACGGGCAAGGTCTTCAATAAGTCGATCACCACCTGGTTCATCTTTTCGCACATCCCATTGGTTTGAGGATGGTACAGCGTGGTTCGGATCTTCTTACACCCGTACAGTTGGCAGAACTCTTGGAACACTTCTGCTTCGAATACTGGTCCCTGATCAGTCAGTACCTTCTCCGGGTAGCCATGGGGCCGACAAAAGTACTGCTGGAAGGCCTTGGCGGCAGTCCTGGCCGTTAGATCCTTGACAGGTACAACCACCAGAAATCTGGAGTAGTGATCTACGATGGTAAGAGCGTGGATATAGCCGGACCGGCTAGGTGTCAACTTCACATGATCCAGCGCGACCAGTTCGAGCGGCCGTTTGGTGATGATAGGCTGCAGGGGAGCCCGTTGGCTGCCACGGTCCTCCCTGCGCAGGCTACATGGACCGCACTCCCGACACCACTTCTCAATGGCTCTCTTCATGCCAATCCAATAGAACCTCCCTCGGAGTAGCCTCTCTAGCTTCCTCCATCCGAAGTGTCCGGCTCCATCGTGGTAGGCTCCCAGAACCATGGGCGCATCTCGCCTTGGCACCACTATCTGCCACACCAATTCATGAGTACGTGGGTCGATGCTCCTCCTGCACAGCTTGCCATTGTGGATAAACAGTTTGCTTCTCCCCTTCCACAGCTGTTGGGTTTCTTGTGGATCATCTGGGCCGGGATGCAACCCTGCCTGCGTCAAGAGCTCTTTCACCCGACGGACCCCGGGGTCACCATCCTGAGTTTCCGCTCATCCGTGATGGGGCAGGGGATTCAGCGTGGCATCCGGTTGGTTCCTGTGCCTGTTCTTCACATGATGAGAGTTCTGAGTGGCTTTGGGGCGATGGAATGCAGGCAGCTCCACCTCTTCAAGTGCCTCCGGGTCTTCTCCCGTTTCTGGCAAATTGGGCATTCGGGACAAGGCATCGGCATTGGCTTTCTTGTGTCCTGCCCGGTACTTGATGGTGAAATCGTAGTTGGACAGCCGGGCCATCCACCGCTGTTCCAAGGCCCCGAGTTTGGCAGTATCCAGATGCGTTAGCGGATTGTTATCCGTGAAGACGGTGAATTTCGCGGAGGCCAGGTAGTGTTTGAACCTCTCTGTCACTGCCCAGATGATGGCAAGGAATTCCAGCTTAAAGGAACTGTAGTTATCAGGGTTTCTTTCCATGGGACGGAGTTTCCTGCTGGAGTAAGCGATCACCCTTTCTTTGCCTTTCTGGACCTGGGACAGTACGGCTCCTAATCCCACATTGCTGGCATCTGTGTACAGCACAAACGGTTGGTCGTATTCGGGGTAAGATAGTACCTCTTCTCCCGTCAGTGCCGACTTCAAACAAGTGAAGGATCCCTCCAGCTCCTCGTTCCAATCAAAGGGGGTGATCCTCCCCTTGGTCCTCTTTGGTTGGCCCACCAACAGGTTTTCCAAGGGTGCGGCCTTCTTGGTTAAGTCCTTAATGAACCTCCGGTAATAGCCTACCAGCCCGAGGAACTGCCGGACTTCGTGAAGGTCACTGGGCTTTGGCCAGTCCTTGATCACCGTGACCTTGTCGGGGTCTGGGGCCACTCCTTCAGCGCTCACCACATGGCCCAGGTACTGCACTTTAGGTTTCAGCAGATGACACTTGGACGGTTTCACCTTTAAGCCAAAGTTGGACAGGGCTTCAAACACCTCGGCCAGGTGCTTCAGATGGTCTTCGTAGGTCTTAGAGAAGACAATGACATCATCCAAATACAGCAGCACAGTTTCGAAGTTCATGTGTCCCAGGCAGCACTCCATCATCCTCTGGAACGTCCCGGGAGCATTGCACAATCCGAAGGGCATGTAATTGAATTCGCAGAGACCCATTGGTGTTGT
Organism: Ranitomeya variabilis; assembly: GCF_051348905.1. Lineage (NCBI taxonomy): Eukaryota > Metazoa > Chordata > Amphibia > Anura > Dendrobatidae > Ranitomeya > Ranitomeya variabilis. The sequence continues at coordinate 475,584,350 of NC_135233.1, forward strand.
GAAGGCCGTCTTCTCTTTGTCCGCCTCCGCTACAGGAACCTGCCAGTACCCACTGGTGAGATCTAAGGTAGAGAAGTAGTTAGCAGATTTTAAGGCAGCCAGAGACTCCTCTATCCTGGGCAGTGGGTATGCGTCCTTATGTGTAATGCGATTCAACTGCCTGTAATCAACACACATTCTCATTGTACCATCTTTCTTTTTAACAAGGACTAACGGAGCTGCCCAGGGGCTACAGCTGTCTCTCAACACCCCAGCCTCCTTCATTTCCCACAACATGTCCTTGGCGCACTGGTAGTGAGCTGGGGGTACAGGACGATATCTCTCTTTTATGGGTCGGTGATCTCCCGTGGGGATATGGTGTTGGATCCCTTTCACCTGCCCAAAATCTAAGGGGTGTTTGCTGAATACCTGCTCGTACTCGTGTACCACCCTGTAGGCCCCCTGTTTTTGATGGGATGGGGTAGAGTCAGTGCCCACATGCAATTCCCGACACCAGTCTTTCGAGTGCTCTGCAGAACCGTTGTCCTCCGCCACGTTTGACGGGACCAAGGGTTCAGGTGTCTGTATCGCACTGTTAACAGTGAACAATTTGGCAAGCGTCGCATACTTGGTGAGGTGAACCTCTTCCTCCCCACAATTGAGGACACATACGGGCACTCTCCCCTGGCGAACGTCGACCACCCCCCGGGCTGTCAGAATAGTAGGCCTATTGTCTGAATATACGGGTTCTACCAAGGCCTGGTAGTCTTTTCCCCTGAGGCCTATGGCTGCCCGACACCATATTAACATTTCACTCCTGGGGGGTATCGCGATGGGGTTTGAATCACTCACAGTGACACGACCAATCTCACCACCAGTTAGCTCTACCTGCTGTCTCTGCATCAGAGCTCTGATTTCCTTCTGCAGGGCACGTTGCTCACTGTGGCCAGCGGTATCTGCCACCTGCTGCAATAAAACAATAACTTCTGCAAGACAATTTTCTATAACATTAGTACCAAGAGTCATCATGGGATTACATTCTCGACGGTCGAAATCAACAATCACAATCCCTTGGGCTTTCAATTCCACCCGCCCCACCTTGATGATGACCTCCTTATACCCCACTTGTGGCAACGGCTGACCATTACTGGCTATTATGGTGAAATCATCGTCAGGGCCACGAGTAATATCGGTGTCCTCCCAATACCGTCTATAAAGCACGTAAGGTATAGTCGTCACCTGAGAACCGGTGTCCAGCAAAGCGTTCAAGGGGATTCCATCAACCACTACAGGGAGAACTGGTCGTCCTCCAATGTACTTGGTTCTCCAATGCTGCGGGCCTGACCGTCCTACTCCTGGGGGTTGGCCCTTTGCCCCAGGGGTTGCTCGTTTAAAGGACAGTACCTTGCAAGGTGGCCCACCTGGTGACAGCGGCGGCAGATGGGTCGTCCGTCCTGGTGGAAGCGATCGTCGTTCCGGCCTCTGGTCGGCGGAGTCCTCCTCTGTCGCATCCAAGGGACATCCTCTGGTCTGGAGGCCAACTGGATCTTCTCCTTGGGGGCCTCCTGTAGGGACTGCACCGTCCGGGCCAGGGCAGCAACGCTCTTGGTTAGCTCCTGCATCTGGAGGCGAAGTCCTGCAGGGGAGTCGTCCTCTAGGCTCTGGGCATCGGTCTCGGCGGCGACTGGGGCATCCGACGCCACTTCCTGGTGGTATGTGAGCGCGGAGCGCCGGGGAGGTGCTGCACGGCTGGGCTGTTGCTCCTGCAATGCCTGGATAGCCTTATCTTTGAATTGCGCAAAAGTCAAGTCTGGATTTTGCATGGCCAAGAAGTGCAATTGGCCCCACTGGTGACTGCACAGGAGCCCCTCAATGAACCGCTCCTTCAGGAGTTTATCCTCATCCTGCAGGCTGCCGGGGTCACTCTGCTTAATGGCCCGCATCGCCTCCTGGAGATTAAGGGCATAATCCCATAAGCTATCCTGCGGTCTCTGTTTGCATCCATAGAAAGTCAGTTTAATTTCTGTAGCAGTGCGAGTATCGAAGGTGGCTTTAAGCTTTGCGAAAATCTGCTGTGCAGTTCCCTTATCCTCGGCGGGCCAGGACTTCAATTCTCTCAGAGCCGCCCCAAAGAGTTGGCCGGTTATCATATGAACCTTCTGAGGCTCTGTCAGGGGATAGAACTCGAGCAGGCTGCAGAGCCCTTCCTTAAAGTCAGTGAATGTATGCGACTCCCCGGAGTATCGCGGGAGCCAGGCCGCTCTGGGCAGGTACGGCATAGAGAAGGGCATTATGGCCTTTGTGGTAGCGGCAGTGTCCGACTGGCTGATAGGGGCAGCGGGTTCTGCGGCAGCCGGGGGTGGTATTAGGGCCGCGGCTTCGCCCGCTGCGGGGCCCGGAGGTGCCCCTGCGTCCCCGGTTGCGGCCTCCTCCTCCGCTCCTCCCGACTCGGACATGGCTGGCCCTTCCTCCACACACTGCGATGGCGAATCGTGGCGGGAACTCTTGGCGGCAATTGTCGACGCACAGTCTTTGCAATAAGTTACAGTCCAAGCACAATAAATCACAGTTCCAAGGCACACATGACCTGATTCTTCAGGCTTAAGTAGATCCTGTTCGTGACGCCAAAATGGAGCGCCCCCACTGCCGCAGGGCCGAGGGGTACCCGGTACCGGGCCTCTGGGTCTCTGCTCTGGGGTTGTCACGGTGGCTAGACTGTCATGGTTCCCAATGGCAAGGGAATGTCAGAGAACATAAATAACAGAACAGCTCTTGGGTGATGGAATCTCGAACTGACCGTGAGCTAAACCTACCACACAACTAACAGTGGCCGGGTGGCGTACCTACGTTTTATCCCTAGACGCCTAGCGCCAGCCGGAGGACTAACTAACCCTAATAGAGGAAAAGACAGACCTGGCTTACCTCTAGGGAAATTCCCCCAAAAAGGAGACAGAAGCCCCCCACATATATTGACGGTGAGTTCAGAGGAAAAGACATACGCAGTATGAAGGTAGGTTCAGCAAAGCGGGGTCCGCTTACTAGATAGCAAGAAGATACAATAGGGAACTTCACGGTCAGCTGAAAACCCTATTTAAATACCATCCCGAAATTACTTTAAGACTCATGTGTCAACTCATGACACCGGAGTGGCAATTTCGGCCCACAAGAGCTTCCAGCTACAGAAAAATAACATAACTGTGAACTGGAACAAAAATGCAAAACAAACTTAGGACTAAGAGTCCAACTTAGCTGATAGTAGTCTAGGAGCAGGAACATGCAACAGAAAGGCTCTGGTTACATTGATGGCCGGCACTAGAATAACTGAGCAGCAAGGCTAAATAGGATACACCCATATCCTGATGGAAACAGGTGAACAGAGAAAGTGAAGCACACAAGTCCAGTACCACCAGTGACCACCGGGGGAGCCCAAAAACCAAATTCACAACAGTACCCCCCCCTCAAGGAGGGGGCACCGAACCCTCACAAGAACCACCAGGGCGATCAGGATGAGCCCTATGAAAGGCACGGACCAAATCAGAGGCATGAACATCAGAGGCTGTCACCCAAAAATTATCCTCTTGACCGTAGCCCTTCCACTTGACCAGATACTGAAGTTTCCGTCTGGAAACACGGGAGTCCAAGATCTTCTCCACAACGTACTCCAATTCACCCTCAACCAACACCGGAGCGGGAGGCTCAACGGAAGGCACAACCGGTAACTCATACCTGTGCAATAATGACCGATGGAAGACATTATGGATAGAAAAAGATGCCGGGAGGTCCAATCGAAAGGACACCGGGTTAAGAATCTCCAAAATCTTATACGGGCCGATGAACCGAGGCTTAAACTTAGGAGAAGAAACCCTCATAGGGACAAAACGAGAAGACAACCACACCAAGTCCCCAACACGAAGACGAGGACCAACACGACGACGGCGGTTAGCAAAATGCCGAGTCTTCTCCTGGGACAACTCCAAATTGTCCACCACCTGTCCCCAAATCCGATGCAACCTATCCACCACAGTATCCACTCCAGGACAATCCGAAGACTCCACCTGACCGGAAGAAAAACGAGGATGAAACCCCGAATTGCAAAAGAAAGGAGAAACCAAAGTGGCAGAACTAGCCCGATTATTGAGGGCAAACTCCTCAAAAGCCCACTTCATAGCCAAAAGCTCCCGATTACCAATATCATAATTTCGCTCGGCGGGCGAAAATTTTCGAGAAAAGAACGCACAAGGTCTCATCACGGAGCAGTCGGAACTTTTCTGCGACAAGACCGCCCCAGCTCCGATCTCGGAAGCATCGACCTCAACCTGAAAAGGAAGAGTAACATCAGGCTGACGCAACACAGGGGCGGAAGAAAAGCGGCGCTTAAGCTCCCGAAAGGCCTCCACAGCAGCAGGGGACCAATCAGCAACATCAGCACCCTTTTTGGTCAAATCAGTCAAAGGTTTAGCAACATCAGAAAAACCAGTTATAAATCGACGATAAAAATTAGCAAATCCCAAAAATTTTTGAAGGCTCTTAAGAGAAGAAGGTTGCATCCAATCACAAATAGCCCGAACCTTGACAGGATCCATCTCAATGGAAGAGGGGGAAAAAATGTACCCCAAAAAAGAAATCTTTTGAACCCCAAAAATACACTTAGAACCCTTCACACACAAGGAATTAGCCCGCAAAACCTGAAAAACCCTCCTGACCTGTTGGACATGAGAATCCCAGTCATCCGAAAAAATCAAAATATCATCCAGATACACGATCATAAATTTATCCAAATATTCACGGAAAATGTCATGCATAAAGGACTGAAAGACTGAAGGGGCATTTGAAAGACCAAAAGGCATTACTAAATACTCAAAATGGCCCTCGGGCGTATTAAATGCGGTTTTCCACTCATCCCCCTGCTTAATTCGCACCAAATTATACGCCCCACGGAGATCAATCTTAGAGAACCACTTAGCCCCTTTTATTCGAGCAAACAAATCAGTCAGCAGTGGCAGAGGATACTGATATTTGACTGTAATTTTATTCAAGAGTCGATAATCAATACACGGCCTCAAAGAGCCATCTTTTTTAGATACAAAGAAAAAACCGGCTCCTAAGGGAGATGAAGAAGGACGAATATGTCCCTTTTCCAGGGACTCCTTAATATATTCTCGCATAGCAGCATGTTCAGGTACAGATAGATTAAATAAACGACCCTTTGGAAATTTACTGCCCGGAATCAGATCTATGGTACAATCGCAATCTCTGTGAGGAGGTAGTGAACCAAGCTCAGGCTCCTCAAAAACATCACGATAATCAGACAAAAATTCCGGAATCTCAGAGGGAATAGATGACGAAATGGAAACCAAAGGTACGTCCCCATGAGCCCCCTGACATCCCCAGCTTAACACAGACATTGCTTTCCAGTCAAGGACTGGGTTATGAGATTGTAACCATGGTAATCCGAGCACCAAAATGTCATGTAGATTGTACAACACAAGGAAGCGAATCATCTCCTGATGGTCTGGATTCATACGCATAGTCACTTGTGTCCAGTATTGTGGTTTATTACTAGCCAATGGTGTAGAGTCAATACCCTTCAGAGGTATAGGAACTTCCAGAGGCTCTAGATCAAACCCACAGCGCCTGGCAAAGGACCAATCCATTAGACTCAAAGCGGCGCCAGAGTCGACATAGGCATCCGCGGTAATTGACGATAATGAACAAATCAAGGTCACAGACAGAATAAACTTAGACTGTTTGTTCCTGATGATTTACTGTTGTGAATTTGGTTTTTGGGCTCCCCCGGTGGTCACTGGTGGTACTGGACTTGTGTGCTTCACTTTCTCTGTTCACCTGTTTCCATCAGGATATGGGTGTATCCTATTTAGCCTTGCTGCTCAGTTATTCTAGTGCCGGCCATCAATGTAACCAGAGCCTTTCTGTTGCATGTTCCTGCTCCTAGACTACTATCAGCTAAGTTGGACTCTTAGTCCTAAGTTTGTTTTGCATTTTTGTTCCAGTTCACAGTTATGTTATTTTTCTGTAGCTGGAAGCTCTTGTGGGCCGAAATTGCCACTCCGGTGTCATGAGTTGACACATGAGTCTTAAAGTAATTTCGGGATGGTATTTAAATAGGGTTTTCAGCTGACCGTGAAGTTCCCTATTGTATCTTCTTGCTATCTAGTAAGCAGACCTCGCTTTGCTGAACCTACCTTCATACTGCGTATGTCTTTTCCTCTGAACTCACCGTCAATATATGTGGGGGGCTTCTGTCTCCTTTTTGGGGGAATTTCCCTAGAGGTAAGCCAGGTCTGTCTTTTCCTCTATTAGGGTTAGTTAGTCCTCCGGCTGGCGCTAGGCGTCTAGGGATAAAACGTAGGTACGCCACCCGGCCACTGTTAGTTGTGTGGTAGGTTTAGCTCACGGTCAGTTCGAGATTCCATCACCCAAGAGCTGTTCTGTTATTTATGTTCTCTGACGTTCCCTTGCCATTGGGAACCATGACAGTAAACAAACTTAGGACTAAGAGTCCAACTTAGCTGATAGTAGTCTAGGAGCAGGAACATGCAACAGAAAGGCTCTGGTTACATTGATGGCCGGCACTAGAATAACTGAGCAGCAAGGCTAAATAGGATACACCCATATCCTGATGGAAACAGGTGAACAGAGAAAGTGAAGCACACAAGTCCAGTACCACCAGTGACCACCGGGGGAGCCCAAAAACCAAATTCACAACACTAGACCCGGTCCGTGACCCTGCTGAGGGGCGTCCAATGAAAGGTGGTGGTGATGTTGCGGTGCAGTGTAGGTCGTAGTAAATAACGAGGACACCAGGTTGCAGTCTCTTTACCTCTTTACTGAAGGTTTTAGAGTCCTCAGTCCAGAGCGCTGTTAACAGGGCTGTCAGAGACCGGCCGGTCCAAAGGCACATCAGGAGTTCCCTTTACAGGTGGGAATCAGTGTCTACCTTCTAGCGCTGGGTGTTGTAGTTCCTCCCTGCTGAGCTCCCGGGATAGTCCTCACAACTGATTCTGCCTGTCTCTGATGTTCGTTCTCTCCGTCCCCCAGGTGATATGGTAGGACGCACCCGTATGACGGGGTAGGCCTGGAGTTCTTCCGGGACCCTAGAGTCGCCCCTCTCCCACAGCTGCCTCCGGTGTCTGCTTAGGTGATTTGTGTGAGACAGCCAACCTATAATTGGTTGTCCGGCCGTGGTTTGCAGTAGTACTTAGAGTCTCTTACTTGCTCGGCGTTCCGGCCACCGACTGTTTGCGCCTCAGAAGGATGTTGCCTCGGTATAACAGCACGACTCCTTCTGGTCCTAATTCCTCTTTACTGTATTCCCGTTGTTCACTGGTTAGTTCTGCTCTTAGGAGTCTGCCAGGATCCCATCCCTGACAGGTCCTCTCACTAGCTCTTCCCAGTTACTTCTCTCTGTCTTCCTGTCCGACCCCCCAGTTTTACCAGAGTGTGAGGAGTGGCCTACTAGATAGAACCACCCCCCCTGGTGGCCGGAGTGTGAAGTGTAGTGTGAGGGTTACCTGGTCAGAGAAACTCCTTTAGTGCAATCAGACGTAACATCACTCCCCTTAGTGGCAGAGCGACATTACTGCAACGACCCGGACTCTGGGGCGCTGCACTAATATTACCCTGGATGGAGCAAAGGAAGATTTTCTACGAGACCAGTATTTCTAATGATACCCCTGGCCTGCTGGGGTAAGTGACGGTGTCAGCGACTTTGTGCTCCATCACAACTCTTAACAGTATGGGTATCTTGAGAACACCAATTCTGTTAACAATGTAGCAGACAAGGCAGCCCATGACCAGGCAGACCCTGATGACATCTGAGTACGGTCTGATTTTCACGGACTGACACAATGGAGAAGATGGAGACATTTTTTTCACCATCTTCTCCTCAGTCGAGAGAATCGGATCACAGAATGATCACAGTTTGATCAAAGTGTGAAAGTCAAATTTTCACGGATGAGAGAATATAAGTCAGTTACTGTTTTAATGTGAAAATGAAATGAAAACCAAAAAGCGCTTTTACTAGTTTTTGTTACTCAAAGCCTCAATGTGTAAATGGTGAAATTGAACAGAACCATCCCGTGTTATATTTCATTTGTACTGTGTAAGCATTTCATTATCGTGGGAACTATTTTTTCACTTGATCATATTGGCAAATTGTCAGCGTGAAAATTAGATTTTCGATAGATTTGGATCGAAATTGCAACGTAAGTGCTTTCAGTGGCACTAGATGGACAGACCAAATAGAAAGGAGATTCCCCGAACAAACAGGGAACAGTACTTTAGACCATAAATAATTTGAGATCATGTACATTTTTTTACTTTTTATATAATTACATTTAACGCTAGGATTGGCATTCTCGGTGTGATTTTCCCAGTAAGCTTTAAAAGGAAAAAATATACAAAGTAAGCAGAAAACAATGTGAATTTGCTAGAATTCTTTCTATCTTTGCATCTTGAACCTTATCTCCTTTGAGAACATTCATGACTGAAGCCGATATTACTGATGCTGTTTGCAATTTCCCCCAAAAATAATTTTTCTACAAAAAGTGCCCCTTGTCTCCCAAGGTTTGTGTTTGATTCTACAGCTCCATCCCACTCTCGTGTTTTCTAATCTCATGCAACTCCTGAATAGCAATTTAAAATGTGTACAATACTGCAGCTTCAGAATTTTAAAGAGTTTTAATGAGGAACTTGTGGTCAATTATATCCTTGTTTCAACATCCATGAAATGGGTTGCATGACTTCCACCGAGCCGGTGCCACTTCTCACAGGATCCAATGCTTCTGGTTTCAAAACAGGAGCAGGCAACTGCTGAAAAAAATATCTTTTACCAGACATTGTGGACATCTTGAGACATTTTGTTTTTTTTGAATATCGCCTTATGAATGGCGACCTATCCAAAACATTTTTTGAACTGAAAAATAATTTCATTGGAACCTAAAAAAATGTGTGCGTCTAAAAACTGATCTAACAATTGTTCTAAGGCTAGGCGAACTTACACACAATGCTTTATACTGAGAACCCCTTGGGGGTTTCTGTCAGAATCCAAAAAAACAGGATTCAGATGTACATCCCAACTGAGCACTGATAGAGCCATTTACGGCTATGAGGTCAACTTTGGACTCCATCTGGCCTCTGACCTGACACTGTCCACGTTTTTAGACAATGGATTTGTGTGTGTTTAAAAAAGATGGACAATGTCTGGGTGGAAGCCAGACAGAGTCCACCGTGACTCCATCGGCCTCATAGTAATGAATGGACCAACAGGTGCTTTTGGGGGGTTTCATTTGAGATCCTGTTTTTCGGAGATTGAGACAGAAACCTTGATGTAGTTCTTAGTGTAGACCTCAGCATTTGGGCGAACCTAGCCTAAGATTGGGTTCCAAAGGCTACCATCACTCATAAACTGTGGTGTCAATTTCACTTTAGATGGCATATGGAGGTTGTGGTTGGCCTGATGCAGATTTTTCATATGAACCCAAGATCTTCAAGCTTGACATCTGTAGACCAATATTAGATCATGGAAGCAAGATGACTGTGGTTGCAAATGTTGTGAAACAGCATAAAATTCATATGTTATCATAGTATGCTGCGAGGCTCTGGATTACCTTCAGTGGCTTACATACATAAATTGAAATTGCTGACAAATCCGCATTAATTCATCCTCCAACATGATACCAAGGAAGTGGCTTTCACAGTCAAGGGTTGGACTGGTGCACTACAAAGATCCTTAGATGGGTCGGGGCTGAGAATTAATATTGGGTTGAAACTGTCCATCAGAAGACAACCCTATTTGTAGCTGACTTTGGAATCAATGTCTTGTCATTATTGCCTACTGCTTTTGAAATAATTCTTGATCCACAAATAACCAATTAGACCTTGTGGTATTTTGTGGCAGCTGAACTAATGCAGGGAGTTTTGCACTTGCTAACACAATATGAACATAGATTTATACGTAAAGGTGGAGTACAGTGACCAGATCCAGCACCGTAGTAAAAAATGTTATTACCCTGCAGGTTAAAAGCCACACTAAATCCAGGCTGCCAGGAGGAAATTAACTTCATTCCTCCCAGCAGCCACCAGATTTCAGTCACAGGAGCACAGCCGGCGCAGCTTGAGCCACCACTCAGTACATAGTGAGTGGGTGTTGTAACCACGTTCCGACACTGACTGACAGCCGGCTCTGTACTGATGCACTACTGAGCCAGCTGTCAGTCAGTGCCAGGGTGTGGTTACAGCTTCCACTCACAATGTACTGAATGGTGAGTTAAGATGTGTCAGCCACGCTTCTGTGACTTAAAGTCGGAGGCTGACGGGAGGAATAAAGTTTATTTCCTCCTGGCAGTGGAGCTTTCAGTGAGGCAGCCGCAAGACTTTAGAATGCTATTAACCTGCTGATTAACCCCATATCTGCAGGATTATGTTGTTTGTTCACATGACAACTTCTCTTTCAGAGGTAAGTAGCTGGTTATTTACATCTGGAAGGCAAGGAAACAATATAATTTGAGTTTTGTAGTTGGACCAGGGCGTTAAACTGACCCTCAATGCGGATTTTCGATTTTAAGGAAAGCAGAAACTAAAAGCTCTCATATACCTAAAACAATAAGTGAAGCAGGTACTCATCCTCACCAGGTCTAGTCCTGGGTCCCCGCTGCTGCTTGGGTCTTGATGCTTTAAGCGCAGCGGTAGCATCACATGACCGCTACAGACAGTCAGTGAGCTCAGCAGCTGTACCAAGTTAGATGAAACAATCCGCTGAGCTCAGTGATTGGCTGCAGCTGTGACATGAGCTGTCAATGTAACATCATTGCTGCAGCAAAACCAATGAGACCCGAATAGCGCAGGGAACTGGCGCTAGACCAGGGGAGGGTAAGTACCTGCTCCCTTTGTCATTTTATATACATAAGATTATTTGGGGTTCATTTTCCTTATGGTGGAAAACCCCTTTAATGATGAGAAGAAACCGTGGGTGCAATTGATGTTGTCGAGATTATGTACGGAAGGTTTCATCAGAGCTTGTGAATGTGATTGAAAGAAAGTAGGAGGAAAGAATCAGGAAGTTTCATAACTAATTATGATGAGGTTTCATCAGCAAGAATTGAAACTGAAAATACCAGACTTGGCACTGTGCCTTGATTACTGATTTATTTTTATCCAGGTTGCATTCTAATAGAGATTAATAAAGGGTTTTTCCAATAAGAGACTTTTCTTATAAACCAGGTTTTATATTCGAATTGTAAATTGAGACATACCTGCACACATGACGCTACCTTTATAATGACAGTCATAAAAAAAGGAGGAGGATCCAGGATTTAGAAAGTGCAAACCACTGAGTCATTGTGCTGCATTGCAATACAGTATATACAGAGGATATAAAAAGTCTACACATCCCATAAAAAATCATTTCAGAACTTTTTCCACATTTTATGTCTCTCATAATATGCACAATTCCATTGAAAAATAAACTGCAATCTTTTTAGTTGGAAAAAGAAAATGAAATAACTAAAATAATATGGTTGCATAAATATGCACACTCTTCACTCCAACTAATACTTTGTTGAAGTTCCCTATGAATTTATGACAGCGTTCAGCCTATTTGGGTAGGAGTCTATGGGTATGGTACATCTAGAATTGATAAACTTTGCCCACTCTTCCTTGCAGTAGGGCTCAGCCAGAGATATTTTGACTGGGACCAGTGATACCACCCTGCCAGTCAGTATGAGTGTTTGTGCTATCCAGTAGGTATAATCTGTTCCCTGCTGTGGCTAATGGGCAGTACAACACCCTACTTAAACTCTCGGCAACCTGCTGGGAATTGCCAGCTATAAGTACAGGGTGGGCAATTTATATGGATACACCTAAATAAAATGGGAATGGTTGGTGATATCAACTTCCTGTTTGTGGCACATTAGTATATGGGAGGGGGAAAACTTTTCAAGATGGGTGGTGACCATGGTGGCCATTTTGAAGCCAGCCATTTTGGATCCAACTTTATTTCTTTCAATGGGAAGAGGGTTATGTGACACATTATTATAATTATTATTATTATATATTTTTATAGCGCCAGTTGGAGCGGCCCCCAAGCGCAGGGCAGCGGGGTACTCGGTACCGGGTCTCTCTCTCGGTTCTGGGGATGTCACGGTGGCCTGACCCGGTCCGTGGCCCTGCTAAGGGGCGTCCAATTAAAGATGTAGGTGACGGTGTAGGTCGCAGTAAATAACGAGGACACAGGGTTGCAGTCTCTTTACCTCTTTACTGAAGGCTTCGGCATCCGCAATCCAGAGTACTGTTAACAGGGCTGGCTGAGACCGGCCGGTCCGAAGGCACATCCAGAGTTCCATTTGCAGGTTGAAATCAGTAGCCTACCTACTAGCGCCTGGGTGTTGTAGTACCTCCCTGCTGAGCACCACGGGATAGTCCTTACAACTGTCGTATATGTTTCTGTTCTTTCTCTCTCCGTCCCCCAGATGATATGGATAGGACGCACCCGTATGATGGGGTAGGCCTGGAGTTATTTTATAGGGACCCTAGAGACGCCCCTCTCCCACTATTGCCTCCGTTGTCTTCATTAGGTGAAAAAGGTGAGACAGCCAACCTAAAGTTAACTGTCCTGCCGTTGGTTGAAAGTAATGCATAGAGTCTGTTACTTTCTCGACGTTCCGGCCACCGGCTACGCGCCTCAGTAGGATGTTGCCGATCTCGGGGCACAACTCCTACTGGTTCTATCGCCTTTGTGCTGTGATCTCGTTTCTCACTTCTCCACAATATCCTTCGCTTTGTGTCCTTTCTTAAGATGCCGCCGCAATGAGGTGCAGGTACGGCTCCGTAACAATCTGTCCTTTCACTAGGCCTCTGTCAGGATCCTACCCATGACAGGGACCCCCTGAATCTTCCCAAGTAACGCTCTCCTCTCACAAGATGTTACCTGGGCAAAACCCAGTCAGCTTCTCTCTAACTTCCTATCCAACCCCCAGTTTTACCAGAGTGTGAGGAGTGGCCTAATACATAGAACCCTTTGCTCCCCCTTGTGGCCGGAGTGTGAAGTGTAATGTGTGACTGTGATACCTGGTCAGGTGAACTCCTTTAGTGCAATCAGACGTAACATCACTCCCTTAGTGGCAGAGCGACATTACTGCAATGACCAGGACTCTGGGGTGCTGCACATTTATTCCATGGCGCTTTACATGTGAACAGGGCAAATATAGACAAGTACAATAAAAATGAGTAAAACAAGGCACACACAAGTACACGAGGAGAGAGGACCCTGCCCGCGAGGGCTCACAGTCTGCAGGGGATGGTTGAGGATACATTAGGAGAAGGTAGAGTTGGTCATGCGGCGGTTCAGCAGACAGAGGATCTCTGCAGGTTGTAGGCTTGACGGAAGAGGTGGGTCTTCAGGTTCCTTTTGAAGGTTTCGGTGGTAGGCGAGAGTCTGATATGTTGGGGTACAGCGTTCCAGAGTATAGGGGAAGCACAGGAGAAGTCTTTTATGCGGTTGTGGGAGGAAGAGATGAGAGAGGTGTAGAGAAGGAGATCATGAGAGGATTGAAGGTTGCGTGTAGGTAGGTACCGGGAGACCATGTCACAGATGTATGGAAGAGACAGGTGGTGAATGGCTTTGTATGTCATTGTTAGTGTTTTGAACTGTAGCCTCTGGGCAATAGGAAGCCAATGAAGGGCCTGGCAAAGAGGAGAGGCTGGGGAATAACAGGGAGACAGGTGGATTAGTCGGGCAGCAGAGTTTAGGATGGATTGGAGTGGTGCCAGAGTGCTAGAGGGGAGGCCAGAGAGTAGGAGGTTGCAGTAGTCGAGGCGGGAGATGATAAGGGCATGCACTAGTGTTTTTGTGGTTTCATGGTCAAGGAATGCACGGATCCAGGAAATATTTTTGAGTTACAATCAGCAGGAGGAGGCAAGGGCTTGGACATGTGGCTTGAAAGAGAGGGCAGAGTCAAGACACATCAAGACACATCAAACTTATTGAGAATTTCACAAGAAAAACAGTGGGGTGCTTGGTTTTAACGTAAGTTTTTCATTTCATGAGTTATTTACAAGTTTATGACGACTTATAAAATGTGTTCAAAGTGCTGCCCATTGTGTTAGATTGTCAATGCATGCAACCCTCTTCTCCCACTCTAGACACACTGATAGCAACACCGTAGAAGAAATGCACGGAGTAATCAGACCATCTCTGCTAATAAAAGACGTTTTAGTGTTTGTTACGTTCCTACGTGTTGCACGTGGTTTGTGGACCCACTGTGCCATAGATAGGACTTACCCTGGAGAGGCGTGACTAAGCAGATACCTTGGTGTTCGCTGGAGCCTCTAGTGGTGAGGTCAGATGTGTGCGGAGGGTAGTTCCCATGTACTACGTTCAGCTGTAGCTGCTGAAACAAAGGACAGAGACATGACTTCAGAATCTCAGACAAAGCAGAACAGCCACTTGGGACAAGTTCAGACAAGACGGCCTCTTGGGAAACATTCTGACAGGACGGCCACTTGGGACAAGTTCTCTCTGCATGGACAGGATGGCCAGAGGGACAGGTTCACACGGTGGAGAATGGAGGGCCACAGGGATAGGTTCCCAATTTTCTCCTGGGTATTCAGCCCCCAGGGTGGCGACAGGTACCGCCTATGAGGCCATGGGGTACAAGTACTGGAGATGCGGTTTTGGGATTAGATGCTGACAAAGTTGTCACAGGAGACAATGACTAACTATGGTGGACTAACGGGAACACAGGATACGGGATACTAACAAACCAGGGACAAGGGACCTGTGTTGTGAATTTGGATTCTGGGCTCCCCCGGTGGCTACTGGTGGAATTGAACTGGTGTCTTCATCTTCTCTGTTCACCTGTTCCCATCAAGATGTGGGAGTCGCTATATAACCTTGCTGCTCTGTTAGTTGCTTGCCGGTCAACAATGTTATCAGAAGCCTCTCTGTGCTTGTTCCTGCTCCTAGACAACTACTAGATAAGTTGGACTCTTGTCCATGTTTGTTTTTGCATTTTTGTTCCAGTTCACAGCTGTAGTTTCGTTACTGTGTCTGGAAAGCTCTTGTGAACAGGAATTGCCACTCTGGTGTTATGAGTTAATGCCAGAGTTTTAAAGTAATTTCTGGATGGTGTTTTGATAGGGTTTTCAGCTGACCATGAAAGTGTCCTTTCTGTCTTCTGCTATGTAGTAAGTGGACCTCAAATTTGCTAAGCCTATTTTCATACTACGTTTGTTATTTCATCTTAATTCACCGCCAATACATGTGGGGGGCCTCTGTCTCCTTTCGGGGTATTTCTCTAGAGGTGAGCTAGGACTTATATTTTCCTCTGCTAGCATTATTTAGTCCTCCGGCTGGTGCTGGGCATCTAGAATCAACGTAGGCATGCTACCCGGCCACTGCTAGTTGTGCGTTAGGTTTAGTTCATGGTCAGCTCAGTTTCCATCTTCCAAGAGCTAGTTCCTATATATGCTGATGCTATGATCTCTTGCCATTGAGATCATGACAGTTTGACCGGCCCGTATAAGATATTGGAGATTCTTAACCCTGTTTCCTTCCGTTTGGACCTCCCTGCATCCTTTTCTATTCATAACGTTTTTCATCGGTCATTATTGCGCAGGTATGAGGTACCGGTTGTGCCTTCCGTTGAGCCTCCTGCTCCGGTGTTGGTTGAGGGTGAGTTGGAGTACGTTGTGGAGAAAATCTTAGACTCTCGTGTTTCCAGACGGAGACTCCAGTATCTGGTCAAGTGGAAGGGATATGGCCAGGAGGATAATTCTTGGGTGAATGCATCTGATGTTCATGCCTCTGATCTGGTTCGTGCCTTTCATAGGGCCCATCCTGATCGCCCTGGTGGTTCTGGTGAGGGTTCGGTGCCCCCTCCTTGAGGGGGGGGTACTGTTGTGAATTTGGATTCTGGGCTCCCCCGGTGGCTACTGGTGGAATTGAACTGGTGTCTTCATCTTCTCTGTTCACCTGTTCCCATCAAGATGTGGGAGTCGCTATATAACCTTGCTGCTCTGTTAGTTGCTTGCCGGTCAACAATGTTATCAGAAGCCTCTCTGTGCTTGTTCCTGCTCCTAGACAACTACTAGATAAGTTGGACTCTTGTCCATGTTTGTTTTTGCATTTTTGTTCCAGTTCACAGCTGTAGTTTCGTTACTGTGTCTGGAAAGCTCTTGTGAACAGGAATTGCCACTCTGGTGTTATGAGTTAATGCCAGAGTTTTAAAGTAATTTCTGGATGGTGTTTTGATAGGGTTTTCAGCTGACCATGAAAGTGTCCTTTCTGTCTTCTGCTATGTAGTAAGTGGACCTCAAATTTGCTAAGCCTATTTTCATACTACGTTTGTTATTTCATCTTAATTCACCGCCAATACATGTGGGGGGCCTCTGTCTCCTTTCGGGGTATTTCTCTAGAGGTGAGCTAGGACTTATATTTTCCTCTGCTAGCATTATTTAGTCCTCCGGCTGGTGCTGGGCATCTAGAATCAACGTAGGCATGCTACCCGGCCACTGCTAGTTGTGCGTTAGGTTTAGTTCATGGTCAGCTCAGTTTCCATCTTCCAAGAGCTAGTTCCTATATATGCTGATGCTATGATCTCTTGCCATTGAGATCATGACAGACCTGGCAACATACAGTTGCATACACACCAACCACTTAACTGGGGGTTAATAGGGGTTGTTCAGGCACCTCCCAATAGGGGAGGATGCCTTCATACAAGATGTCAGCTATCGGCTGGGAGACACCTTGCTGGTGAACACATTAAATAAATGACTCCAAACAGTTTACCTTTAAGAACAGGGGAGTGCGCACACATGTGCCCTAAGCATGCCACCAGGACACAGTGCCCCATGCTCAGAGATGGGAATAGGCAGGAGCACACCAGGAGCCCCATTGCGGGCCAGGGCAGTGAGTAAGTCGGCGTCCCTGCATGGATGGAGAAGAGACATAGCGCTACAGTGTTCCGAGATTTAAAGTTATGGGAAAGTTTGGTTAATCACTAAAACAATGAACTATAGGTTGATTATGAAATAATGAAATATGAAATAATTGAGGTCAGTAACCCTGTAGCTTTCCATTTGCAACATCTTCATACCTAGTGTGCCATACAAATCTCTGCTCAAAGCATATCAATCTCTTAGAATATGAAATGCATAAAATTCTAGATTCTTGTGCGGTAAGAGGAAACTTACAGTAACTAGTGTACTGCAGAATTTATGGTCCAGAGGAGAGATTATGGGTTTCGGCTTGTTACATCAACATTGGCAACCTAATCTGGAAAATTCATAGATCTTTTCCTGATAAACGTATAACAAAAGGTTTGGCTAATCCTCTTTAGAGGAAGTGGGAGGTGGCACTGGCTCATCCCTTCTGACAATTGCCACCATATTTACTATGTGAACATGGAGATGTTTTCTGTGGGCAGCGCTGGTGATGGAGGAGAGGTTATTGTCTGCACCGCACACAGCTATGACAATGTTTATCCAGAAGGACTGTTGTGGCTGTGACCTGTGGACCTACTTGGCAAATGAGTATGTGCAGTGTTCAGAAGCCCAGCAAGTTTATCCAGCTTCTTGCTGTGATCAATGTACTACGTGCTAATTAAACTACCAGCATATTGATGGAAGTTTCCAGTTATAAGTTTATACAAGCCTTAGTTTTTGTCTCCTGCTTTTCTGAGGTATCTAACCCAGCTTGTTTGATACTCATTGATGACCCCACCTTAAATGCCTCCAAATGTCTTACAATTCTACTTTTCCTAGTTGTTCTGACCTCCATCCTAATGGTTCTTATCTCTGTTATTTCCTGAGTGACCCTGGACTAACTTAACCCTTTATTCTCTGAAAATTAAGCCTCTGACTCTATACTTCTTGTTCTGATCTTGGCTATTTCCTGACTATGTGACTCATGATTTTTCTTTGTATCTGCCCTCTAACGTTTTGAACCCAGCTAGTCAACTATCATCTGCCAGCTTGCTTAACCACCCAGCAGCTACTCTGTGGACACAACCCATGGGTCCCTGTTGTAAGTCCAGATTGCAGAATGTTTTGGGAACATCTAGGCTAGTTTCACACTAGCGTTTTGCTGAGCTGCGGAGGGCTGCAGAATTCCTCCGTGAAGCCCCGCAAACGGCCGCACCTCCGCCGCTCAGCTCCGCCCACTTCCGCATGCGGCCTGCGTACCTATCTTTAACATTAGGTACGCAGGTCGTGCGGATGTATGCGGATGCCTCCGCATGCGTCGTTTTGACGATGCAGAGAAAAAAAAGAAATTCCAACCAGCTGTGTTCGACGCAGGTCGCCGCATCGTCAAAACGACTCATGCAGAGGCATCCGCACGACTTGCGTACCTAATGTTAAAGTACGCGGGCCGCATGCGGACGTAGGCGGAGGCGCGGCTGTGGGTGGGGTTTCACGGAGGAAGTCCACAGCCCTCCGCAGCGCAGCAAAACGCTAGTGTGAAACTAGCCTAAGAGGAGTACTTTTGCGCAAAGTCTATCCCTGGAAGCCCTATTAGGATATGTCAGGTTTCCACATACAGTTCACTATTACACCTGTCTTAGAAATTTTAATCACACATCCCTGGGCGTGATTGATGACCTGTATAATGGTGCTACCATAACAAATATTATATACTGGCTGTTGACTATGACCAGCGAGATATGATTAGAAGATCCAAGGCAGGGTTAAACCAGAGGAAGAAGCAACTTGCCAGATTAGTCTTGCCTCATTGGTCTATGTGTCACTGCAGATATGTGCCACTTCACATTAAAAGTTCATTCTTTAAATACTACAGTTTAGTAAGTCACATAAATGACATGAACAGAGTAAAGAAATAATCTGCCCCATGCTGCTCTGTGTGGTAAAATTGCTTAGAAACTGAACGCCACTGTTATTTGTTATTTTGGCGCTACTTGATAGTGTTATTATCTGATAGCATAAAGCACTCAGCAGATGCAAGTCTAGTTCTTGGATTAATCATCACTTTGCATAACGCTGTAATTCATCTTCCTTTTTTCCTTGAAAATTGCAAATATTATGCTTTTCAATAAATTTAAAGGGTTGACTCATCTTGTCAAATGCATATAATATAGATAGAAACAGCTCTTCCTCGTGCGATAACTCAAAACTCATGGTTCCTAAAAAAAACAAAACAAATATATTTTAAAGATATGGAGAAGGACAGAGTATGATGTCCACACACAGTATGCTGGTCTCCCACACCCCACACACTATGTAAGTGCAGCGCCCCAGAGTCCTGGTCGTTGCAGTAATGTCGCTCTTCCACCAGGGGGAGTGATATTACGTCTGATGGTACAAAAGGAGTTCATCTTGCCAGGTATCACAAGTCACGCACTACACTTCACACTCCAGTCCACCAGGGGGAGCCTTGCTTCTATCTATTAGGGCACTCCTCAAAAACGAGTAAAACTGGTGGATTGGATAGAAAGTCAGTCAGAAGCTGCCTGGGTTTGACCCAGAGAGGACCTGTCAGGCAGACAGGGTGAAAGGAGGAACATCTGAGCTGCAGACAGAGGGTCCCTGTCAGGGGTGGGATCCTGACAGAGGCCTAGCACGAGACAGAAAGCTACGGAGCTGCGCCTGCCCCTACGTGCGGCAGCATCCTAAGAAAGGGCAAGAAAGGAATTGTATTGTAGAGAGTGAGAAATGAAATCACAGCACAAGGAGATAATACCGGGAGGAGATCTGCCCCAAGATCGGCAGCCTCCTTCTGAGGCGCGTAGCCGATAGCCGGAACACCGAGGGAGTAATTGACTCTACGCATTACTTCAGAGACCGGCAGGACAGTCAATTCCAAGTTGGCTGCCCGACCTTAATACCTAAGAAGACACGGTGGCAAATTGTGGGGGTCGGAGCATCTCTAGGGTCCCTACAAACAAGCCCCAGGCTATCCCAGTCATACGGGTTGTCCTATCCATACCATCTGGGGGACAGAGAGAGAGAGAACATCAGAAACATCTACGAAAGTTGTGAGGACCATCCCGTGGTGCTCAGCAGGGAGGTACTACAACACACAGGCGCTAGTAGGAAGGCTACTGATTTCCACCTGGTTAAGAGAACTCTGGATATGCCTTCGGACCAGCCGGACTCTGCCTGCCCTGTGAACGGTACTCTGGACTGTGGACGCTGAAGTCTTCAGTAAAAGGTAAAGAGACTGCAACCTTTGTGTCCTCGTTATTCATTGCGCCTTACATCGTTTACCATCACCACCTATACATCTGGGAAGCCCTGGGGATACACTTCACCTGTGGGAAGGTATACCATCTAGCTGCTATTCCATCACCCCAGCGGACCCCTAAGCAGCGTCGGTCACTCTGACCGAATACCACAGGTGGCGTCACGAACACCGTACAGACTACACCTTTAATTGGGCGCCCCTCAGAAGGGCCACAGACCGGGTTGGGCCACCGTGACAACCCCAGAACCGAGAGAAATAGACCTGGTACCAAGTACCTCATTGCCCTTGCACGTGGGCGCGCTCTAATATGACCCCACACAAAGTATGATGGCCTGATACACAGCCCCCACACAGTATAATGCTTCCACAACCACCCCCAGATAGTATCATGCCCTAACAACCTACTACAGAATATGATGCACCCACAACACCTCCACCAAGTATAATGGCCCTCAAAACTCCCCCGAACACTCTATGATGATCTTTGTGGTCACCCTACACAGTATGATTTACAGCATGATTTCCCCCACACAGTATGATGCCCCCACACAATATTATGGACTTCAAAGTCCTTCAGAGAGTATGATGGCCTCCAAACAGTATGATGCCCCTTAAACAGTATGATGCTATTACAGTCCCCTTCACAAAGTATGCTGCTCCCATAGTCCTCATAACGCACAGCATGATAGCATCACACGTGTGGGTTTCCCCAGGGAAATGTTAACCAATCAGGGAACCCAGTTTATGTCCGATCTGATGGAAAGCCTCTGCGAGAAAATAAAAGTGTAGCATGTTGTGGCCAGTACCTTTCATGCCCAAACCAACGGACTCTGCGAGCGTTTTAACGGAACATTAAAGCAAATGCTCAAAATGCTGGTGGAGACTGAAGGGAGAGACTGGGAGCGGTACCTTCCCCATCTGTTGTTTGCCTACAGAGAGGTACCCCAGGCGTCTACAGGATTCTCCCCCTTCAAATTGGTTTATGGGAGGAGGGTCAGAGGGCAACTTGATTTGACTAAGGACTGTTGGGAGGACGACCCCAAAACTACGGGAGTCTCAGTGGTTGAATATGTACTGTGGCTCAGAGAGAGAATGCAAAAACTGAGCAACCTGACCCATGAGAACGTGACCCAGGCCCAAATCAACCAGAAGATCTGGTACAACCATAATGCCAGACTGAGGTCCTACGAGGAGGGGCAGAAGGTTTGAGTGTTGGTCCCTATGTTACAGAATAAATTGCAGGCCGCATGGGAGGGACCATACACTGTACATAAGCGGCTAAATGATGTTAATTATGAGGTGACACTAAATGAGCATGCAAAGCATCAGAAAGTATTTCATGTGAATATGCTGAAGGCTCATCATGACAGGGAGACCTGTGTCTTACCTGTCTGTAGCCTGCCTGAAGAGGGGGAGGCTGATCTTTTGCTAGATGTGGGGGCTGGGACTCAGTACATGGAGTCCCTGGAGACAGCAGAGTTTAACCCTCAGCTGTCCCAGTCAGAGGTCTAAGCTGATGAGGGCGCTCAGCGAGTTCACCGAAGCCTTCACACGGGAACCTGGGAGGACGCACTTAGCAGCCCCCATGTGGACACTGGTACCAATCCCCCAGTATGGCAGTCTGCATACCAGGTGTCAACAGAGGTGAAGGCACACATGAGGGAACAGGTAGAGGAGATGCTGAACCTCAAGGTGATTACAAAAATCCCAGAGGGCCTGGGCTTCGCCTGTGGTTCTTGTCCCAAAAAAGGACCATACTACCCGGTTCTGTGTAGACTACAGGAAATTTAATGTACTGACTGCATGTTAGGTCTACCCCATGCCAAGGATAGATGAGCTGTTAGAGCAGCTAGCTAAAGCATCGTACCTCACCATCATGGACCTGAGTAGGGGATATTGGCAGGTACCCCTGCCCAGAGAAGTGGCTCATGCCACCATTGACAAGGAATGTTTGGCAATTGTGTGGGCTCTGCAGAAGCTGCAACCATACCTCTATGGGCACAACTTCACCGTAATCACAGATCATAACCCA
Organism: Ranitomeya variabilis; assembly: GCF_051348905.1. Lineage (NCBI taxonomy): Eukaryota > Metazoa > Chordata > Amphibia > Anura > Dendrobatidae > Ranitomeya > Ranitomeya variabilis. The sequence continues at coordinate 475,606,579 of NC_135233.1, forward strand.
TTGAGTTGGCTCAACAGAGTAGTTGGGGACAACGGGCAACTGCTTAGATGGAGTCTGATATTACAGCAATATGATTTCACAATTCAGCATAAGAAAGGAATCGATCATGGCAATGCTGATGGCCTATCTCGCCAAGGTGGTGCAGAACTAGATACGTGCTCGAGAGCTGACCTGTAAGTCAACCCCCATGCACGTTCATATGGAGGGAGGTGTCGTGAAGTATGTTTATATATATACAGTATATATGTGTGCAGTGAACTATCTATGGGTTTATTGTGTGTCTCCAAATCTCACCAGGGGTTCGTGCTGTGATCTAAGAAGAAAGGGAACATTTGACACCTCCTAGCTCTTTGGAAGAGAGTTGTCACTAAAGGTACCGTCACACTCAGCGACGCTGCAGCGATATAGACAACGAGCCAATCGCTGCAGCATCGCTGTTTAGGTCGCTGTAGAGACGTCAAACACAGCAGCTCCAGAACGATGCAGGAGCGATCCTGTGATGTAACGGTGACTCACTTATCGTTCTCACAGGTCATTAGCTCCATGTAATACATTGCTGGCATCGTTGCTTTTGCTGTCAAACACGACGATACACGCTGACCTGACGACCAAATAAAGTTCTGGACTTCTAGCTTCGACCAGCGATATCACAGCGGGATCCAGATTGCTGCTGCATGTCAAACACAACGAGATCGCTAACCATATCAAATATAAGGGTTGGGGGTCACTTGGGGAATAGTGATCACAAAATAATAAGTTTTCAGGTCTCCTTTAATAAGATGTGTAGTAGAGGGGTGACAAGGACACTAAACTTCAGGAGGGCAAATTTCCAACGGATGAGAGAGGATCTTGGTGCAATTAACTGGGACTATATCCTGAGACATAAAAGTACACATAGAAAATGGGAGACGTTTATTAGCATCCTGGATAGGACCCGTGCACAGTATATACCGTATGGGAATAAACATACTTGAAATAGGAGTAAACCAATATGGCTAAATAGAGCTGTAAGGGGCGCAATAAGTGACAAAAAGAAAGCATTTAGAGAATTAAAGGAAGTAGGTAGTAGGAAGTAGGCATTAAATAAATATAGAAAATTAAATAAATTCTGTAAAAAGCAAATCAAGGTAGCAAAGATTGAGACAGAGAGACTCATTGCCAGAGAGAGCAAAAATAACCCCAAAATATTATTTAACTACATAAATAGTAAGAAACTAAAAAATGATAGTGTTGGCCCCCTGAAAAATAGTCTGGGGGAAATGGTGGATGAGGATGAGGAAAAAGCCAATATGCTAAATGACTTTTTTTCATCAGTATTTACAAAAGAAAATCCCATGGCAGCCAATATGACTAGTGATAAAAATTCCCAATTAAATGTTACCTGCTTAACCCAGCAGGAAGTATGGCGGCGTCTAAAAATCACTAAAATTGACAAATCTCCGGGCCCGGATGGGATACACCCCCGAGTACTGCAGGAACTAAGTACAGTCATTGATAGACCGTTATTTTTAATCTTTAAAGAGTCCATAATAACAGGGTCTGTACCACAGTACTGGCGTATAGCAAATGTGGTGCCAATATTCAAAAAGGGGACAAAAACTGAACTCGGAAATTATAGGCCAGTAAGCTTAACCTCTACTGTGGGTAAAATCCTGGAGGGCATTCTAAGGGATGCTATACTGGAGTATCTGAAGAGGAATAACCTCATGACCCAGTATCAGCACGGGTTTACTAGGGACCGTTCATGTCAGACTAATTTGATCAGCTTCTATGAAGAGGTAAGTTCCGGACTGGACCAAGGGAGCCCAGTGGATGTAGTGTATATGGACTTTTCAAAAGCTTTTGATACGGTGCCACACAAAAGGTTGATACATAAAATGAGAATAATGGGGATAGGGGAAAATATGTGCAAGTGGGTTGAGAGCTGGCTCAGGGATAGGAAACAAAGGGTGGTTATTAATGGAGCACACTCGGACTGGGTCGCGGTTAGCAGTGGGGTACCACAGGGGTCAGTATTGGGCCCTCTTCTTTTTAACATATTTATTAATGACCTTGTAGGGGGCATTCAGAGTAGAATTTCAATATTTGCAGATGACACTAAACCAGTGATGGGCAACCTTTTGAGCTCGGTGTGTCAAAATTCGCCAAAAAACCGAGCATAACTTGGGTGGTGTGTCACCTTGATAAAAAAACATAATTTTGCGACATGTATAGTTTAAATAACAAATATGTATAATTAGAATTAACTTACCTGCTTAGTGACTTCTTTGTTCATCTGTCAGTTGGTTTCTTTTGTTGGTCTTGCTATTATTTAACTTGTGTGGGGTGCCGTGAACTAAGATAAGTGAGGGGGAGGGGGAATTCTTCCAGTGATGGCGAACCTGTGGCACTCCAGCTGTTGCAAAACTACAATTCCCATCATGTCTTTACAGCCAAAGCCTTTGCTTTGAATGGCCAGCCATGACGGGAATTGTAGTTTTGCAACAGCTGGACTGCCACAGGTTCGCCATCACTGATGCCTCCCTCTCACTTATCTCAGTAATGGCCAATGACACCCCACAGTTCACTGGATGATGGTTGCTGTAGTAGTCACAGGGCCTGAGTCCAGACAGCAATCACAGGGCCTGAGTCCAGACAGCAATCACAGGGCCTGAGTCCAGACAGCAATCACAGGGCCTGAGTCCAGACAGCAATCACAGGGCCTGAGTCCAGACAGCAATCACAGGGCCTGAGTCCAGACAGCAATCACAGGGCCTGAGTCCAGACAGCAATCACAGGGCCTGAGTCCAGACAGCAATCACAGGGCCTGAGTCCAGACAGCTATCACAGGGCCTGAGTCCAGACAGCTATCACAGGGCCTGAGTCCAGACAGCAATCACAGGGCCTGAGTCCAGACAGCAATCACAGGGCCTGAGTCCAGACAGCATTCACAGGGCCTGAGTCCAGACAGCAATCACAGGGCCTGAGTCCAGACAGCAATCACAGGGCCTGAGTCCAGACAGCTATCACAGGGCCTGAGTCCAGACAGCAATCACAGGGCCTGAGTCCAGACAGCAATCACAGGGCCTGAGTCCAGACAGCAATCACAGGGCCTGAGTCCAGACAGCAATCACAGGGCCTGAGTCCAGACAGCAATCACAGGGCCTGAGTTCAGACAGCAATCACAGGGCCTGAGTCCAGACAGCTATCACAGGGCCTGAGTCCAGACAGCAATCACAGGGCCTGAGTCCAGACAGCAATCACAGGGCCTGAGTCCAGACAGCAATCACAGGGCCTGAGTCCAGACAGCAATCACAGGGCCTGAGTCCAGACAGCAATCACAGGGCCTGAGTCCAGACAGCTATCACAGGGCCTGAGTCCAGACAGCTATCACAGGGCCTCCAGACAGCTATCACAGGGCCTGAGTCCAGACAGCTATCACAGGGCCTGAGTCCAGACAGCAATCACAGGGCCTGAGTCCAGACAGCTATCACAGGGCCTGAGTCCAGACAGCTATCACAGGGCCTGAGTCCAGACAGCAATCACAGGGCCTGAGTCCAGACAGCAATCACAGGGCCTGAGTCCAGACAGCAATCACAGGGCCTGAGTCCAGACAGCAATCACAGGGCCTGAGTCCAGACAGCAATCACAGGGCCTGAGTCCAGACAGCAATCACAGGGCCTGAGTCCAGACAGCAATCACAGGGCCTGAGTCCAGACAGCAATCACAGGGCCTGAGTCCAGACAGCTATCACAGGGCCTGAGTCCAGACAGCTATCACAGGGCCTGAGTCCAGACAGCAATCACAGGGCCTGAGTCCAGACAGCAATCACAGGGCCTGAGTCCAGACAGCATTCACAGGGCCTGAGTCCAGACAGCAATCACAGGGCCTGAGTCCAGACAGCAATCACAGGGCCTGAGTCCAGACAGCTATCACAGGGCCTGAGTCCAGACAGCAATCACAGGGCCTGAGTCCAGACAGCAATCACAGGGCCTGAGTCCAGACAGCAATCACAGGGCCTGAGTCCAGACAGCAATCACAGGGCCTGAGTCCAGACAGCAATCACAGGGCCTGAGTTCAGACAGCAATCACAGGGCCTGAGTCCAGACAGCTATCACAGGGCCTGAGTCCAGACAGCAATCACAGGGCCTGAGTCCAGACAGCAATCACAGGGCCTGAGTCCAGACAGCAATCACAGGGCCTGAGTCCAGACAGCAATCACAGGGCCTGAGTCCAGACAGCAATCACAGGGCCTGAGTCCAGACAGCTATCACAGGGCCTGAGTCCAGACAGCTATCACAGGGCCTCCAGACAGCTATCACAGGGCCTGAGTCCAGACAGCTATCACAGGGCCTGAGTCCAGACAGCAATCACAGGGCCTGAGTCCAGACAGCTATCACAGGGCCTGAGTCCAGACAGCTATCACAGGGCCTGAGTCCAGACAGCAATCACAGGGCCTGAGTCCAGACAGCAATCACAGGGCCTGAGTCCAGACAGCTATCTCCTCAGGCCTCAGAAGTGCAGCCTGGGACTTCTGGTCGGCGCAGCAGGGAGCAGCGCAATGTCGCCCAAACAACACAGATCCGACGCAGAGGCCTGGGACTTCCGGGAGCTGCGCCTGGCCTACCGGAAGTCCCAGGCCTAGACGCTCTGCACCGGAGCTCTGTTGTTTGGACCCACAGACCTCCTGCATGGCATCCGATCCGATAAAAAATCGGATCGGATGCCATTGTTTAGTATTCCGATACCGCAAGTATCGGGTATCGGCCGATATTTGCTGTATCGGAATTCCGATACCGAGATCCGATACTTTTGTGGTATCGGGTATCGGTATCGAAACAACATTAATGTGTGTAAAATAAAGAATTAAAATAAAAAATATTGCTATACTCACCTGTCCGACGCAGCCTGGACGTCCGCGAGGGAACCGGCAGCGTTGTTTGCTTAAAAATCGCGGTTTTCCTTCCTTACTTGAAGTCCCGGCTTGTGATTGGTTGCGTGCCGCCCATGTGACCGAGACGCGACCAATCACAGCAAGCCGTGACGTAATTTTAGGTCCTTCAGGATTTTAAAATTACGTTCCGGCGTTGTGATTGGTTGCGTGCGGTCACATGGGCGACGCAACCAATCACAACGCCGGAACGTAATTTTAAAATCCTGAAGGACCTAAAATTACGTCACGGCTTGCTGTGATTGGTCGCGTCTCGGTCACATGGGCGGCACGCAACCAATCACAAGCCGGGACTTCAAGGAAGGAAGGAAAACCGCGATTTTTAAGCAAACAACGCTTCCGGTTCCCTCGCGGACGTCCAGGCTGCGTCGGAGAGGTGAGTATAGCAATATTTTTTATTTTAATTCTTTATTTTACATATTAATATGGTTCCCAGGGCCTGAAGGAGAGTTTCCTCTCCTTCAGACCCTGGGAAAGAAGCAATTTCTATGGGGCCGCGGCCGGCGGCCGGCGTGTCACTGAAAATGACTACGCGTGTCAGCACTGACACGCGTGTCATAGGTTCGCCATCACTGCACTAAACTCTGCAGGGTAATCAAGACAGAGGAGGACAATTTTGTATTACAGGATGATTTATGTAAACTAGAAGCTTGGGCTGATAAATGGCAAATGAGCTTTAATGGGGATAAATGTAAGGTCATGCACTTGGGTAGAAGTAATAAGATGTATAACTATGTGCTTAATTCTAAAATTCTGGGTAAAACTGTCAATGAAAAGGACCTGGGTGTATGGGTGGATGACAAACTCATATTCATTGGCCAGTGTCAGGCAGCTGCTACAAAGGCAAATAAAATAATGGGATGTATTAAAAGAGGCATAGATGCTCATGAGGAGAACATAATTTTACCTCTATACAAGTCACTAGTGCGACCACACTTAGAATACTGTGCACAGTTCTGGTCTCCGGTGTATAAGAAAGACATAGCTGAACTAGAGCGGGTGCAGAGAAGAGCGACCAAGGTTATTAGAGGACTGCGAGGTCTGCAATACCAAGATAGGTTATTACACTTGGGGCTATTTAGTTTGGAAAAACGAAGGCTAAGGGGTGATCTTATGTTAATGAATAAATATATGAGGGGACAGTACAAAGAACTTTCTGATGATCTTTTTAATCATAGACCTGAGACGAGGACAAGGGGGCATCCTCTACGTCTGGAGGAAAAAAGGTTTAAGCATAATAACAGACGCGGGTTCTTTACTGTAAGAGCAGTGAGACTATGGAACTCTCTGCCGTATGATGTTGTAATGAGTGATTCATTACTTAAATTTAAGAGGGGACTGGATGCCTTTCTTGAAAAGTATAATGTTACAGGGTATATACACTAGATTCCTTGATAGGGCGTTGATCCAGGGAACTAGTCTGATTGCCGTATGTGGGGTCGGGAAGGAATTTTTTTCCCCATGGTGGAGCTTACTCTTACCACATGGGGTTTTTTTGCCTTCCCCTGGATCAACATGTTAGAGCATGTTAGGTTAGGCTATGGGTTGAACTAGATGGACTTAAAGTCTTCCTTCAACCTTAATAACTATGTAACTATGTAACCAGGACGCTGCAGCATCACGGATCATTGTCGTTCTCGTTGTAAAGTTGCTGAGTGTGAAGGTACCTTTACAGTCTGACACTATCTGCGGGAAGCATTACAGGAAGAATCTCAGAGAAATAATATATTTATTGGGGGCGCGGCCGCGGTCCAATCAAAAACAAGCAATTAGAATATCAACTTGAGGGGCTGGTCTAGAAATCTGACCTCCAGGTTTACTCTATACATTTGGCATGTATACATGCAAAATTGTTCACATGTGAGGGCAGCTGAAGCTGATGTGTTCCACCAACTCCATATTCACCCCCCCCCCCCCCCTTAGGGAGCAGAAGCCGACTACAAGTTAGCTATTTCTGTACATTTTTTCTCCTGTTATTTTGTACTGTTTTGCATAGTTATATGTCTTTTTATTATCATATTTTTATACCCTTTTCTTACTGTAAGCACTGAACCTTTTTGTATTAAAACATAAAACTTTAACAAGCTGAACCTTGAATGTTCTAAAAGAATCCATAGCCTTAAACTGTATGATCTGTATGAGGGGTAGACAGTATTAGTACTATTTCCGGGACTCATCGTCCGTGTATTCGGTGAGTGGTGGCAGCGTATATGAGCAGGTGTGTGGCCTGGGTCGGTGTGTGATTTATGCTCCCATTACAGCATAGGACAGAGGTTGAATGCTGGACTAAGAGTGGGGAGATAAATTAACCCTTGCAGGCACAACCCCAAGTCACGTGCTGAGAGCGGGTATGTGACGAATGAATGACACCATGGAGAGGTATCCGTGACAGCATGATATGGTTACTCATCAGCATTTATTTTTAATTTGCAAATTATTGTGTTCACACTATTATTACCGTATATGTGCATGTCTCCTGATCAGGACTGTCACCAGGAATTTCAGGACCCCATACTGGCAACATTTTTGGACCCCTTGAGACTCTGCTCAGACTTCACCCCACCTCCGCCTCCATCCCACAAACCTTACACAGTCCCACTGCCCACTCTTGGAAAAGCACCACTTCTGCACCACATCTTCACCAATCACACATTAACAGTTCCCATCACCAGATCACATACATAGCCATCAGCTTTTGTTTTGGCCAGAAGATTTTTTAAGCCACCACCATGACAAGGTAGATTCTTTTGGCTGGGCCCTACTCTACTGTAACCTTTTAAACATTTCTTAAAATACTCAATACTCTTTTTAGATATGTTTTTAATAATTTTTCTTTAAGGGGCTATGTCACTTACAGTACATTTTTTTTAAATGAACAATAATACCACATACAAGGGACAAATACCATCAAACCAAGGCCAGACCTGTTATGGTTCTCAATGGCAAGAGAACATAGCCCAGCAAACATAAGAACTAGCTCTTGGAAGGATGGAAACTAAACTGACCATGAACTAAACCTGCCGCACAACTAACAGTGGCCGGGTAGCGTTGCCTGCATTTTATCCCTAGACGCCCAGCGCCGGCCGGAGGACTAACTAATCCTGGCAGAGGAAAATATAGTCCTGGCTCACCTCTAGAGAAATTTCCCCGAAAGGCAGACAGAGGCCCCCACATATATTGGCGGTGATTTTAGATGAAATGACAAACGTAGTATGAAAATAGGTTTAGCAAAATTGAGGTCCGCTTACTAGATAGCAGGAAGACAGAAAGGGCACTTTCATGGTCAGCTGAAAACCCTATCAAAATACCATCCTGAAATTACTTTAAGACTCTAGTATTAACTCATAACATCAGAGTGGCAATTTCAGATCACAAGAGCTTTCCAGACACAGAAACGAAACTACAGCTGTGAACTGGAACAAAATGCAAAAACAAACGAGGACTAAAGTCCAACTTAGCTGGAAGTTGTCTAGCAGCAGGAACATGCACAGAAAGGCTTCTGATTACAATGTTGACCGGCATGGAAGTGACAGAGGAGCAAGGCTAAATAGCGACTCCCACATCCTGATGGAAACAGGTGAACAGAGGGGATGATGCACACCAGTTCAATTCCACCAGTGGCCACCGGGGGAGCCCAAAATCCAATTTCACAACAGTACCCCCCCCTCAAGGAGGGGGCACCGAACCCTCACCAGAACCACCAGGGCGATCAGGATGAGCCCTATGAAAGGCACGGACCAGATCGGAGGCATGAACATCGGAGGCAGTCACCCAAGAATTATCCTCCTGACCGTATCCCTTCCATTTGACCAGATACTGGAGTTTCCGTCTGGAAACACGGGAGTCCAAGATTTTTTCCACAACGTACTCCAACTCGCCCTCAACCAACACCGGAGCAGGAGGCTCAACGGAAGGCACAACCGGTACCTCATACCTGCGCAATAATGACCGATGAAAAACATTATGAATAGAAAAAGATGCAGGGAGGTCCAAACGGAAGGACACAGGGTTAAGAATCTCCAATATCTTGTACGGGCCGATGAACCGAGGCTTAAACTTGGGAGAAGAAACCCTCATAGGGACAAAACGAGAAGACAACCACACCAAGTCCCCAACACAAAGCCGAGGACCAACCCGACGCCGGCGGTTGGCAAAAAGCTGAGTCTTCTCCTGGGACAACTTCAAATTGTCCACTACCTGCCCCCAAATCTGATGCAACCTCTCCACCACAGCATCCACTCCAGGACAATCCGAAGATTCCACCTGACCAGAAGAAAATCGAGGATGAAACCCCGAATTACAGAAAAAGGGAGACACCAAGGTGGCAGAGCTGGCCCGATTATTGAGGGCAAACTCCGCTAAAGGCAAAAAAGCAACCCAATCATCCTGATCTGCAGACACAAAACACCTCAAATATGTCTCCAAGGTCTGATTCGTCCGCTCGGTCTGGCCATTAGTCTGAGGATGGAAAGCAGACGAGAAAGACAAATCTATGCCCATCCTAGCACAGAATGCTCGCCAAAATCTAGACACGAATTGGGTACCCCTGTCAGAAACGATATTCTCCGGAATACCATGCAAACGGACCACATTTTGAAAAAACAGAGGAACCAACTCGGAAGAAGAAGGCAACTTAGGCAGGGGAACCAAATGGACCATCTTAGAGAAACGATCACACACCACCCAAATGACAGACATCTTCTGAGAAACAGGAAGATCCGAAATAAAATCCATCGAGATGTGCGTCCAGGGCCTCTTCGGGATAGGCAAGGGCAACAACAATCCACTAGCCCGAGAACAACAAGGCTTGGCCCGAGCACAAACGTCACAAGACTGCACAAAGCCTCGCACATCTCGAGACAGGGAAGGCCACCAGAAGGACCTTGCCACCAAATCCCTGGTACCAAAGATTCCAGGATGACCTGCCAACGCAGAAGAATGAACCTCAGAAATGACTTTACTGGTCCAATCATCAGGAACAAACAGTCTACCAGGTGGGCAACGATCAGGTCTATCCGCCTGAAACTCCTGCAAGGCCCGCCGCAGGTCTGGAGAAACGGCAGACAATATCACTCCATCCTTAAGGATACCTGTAGGTTCGGAATTACCAGGGGAGTCAGGCTCAAAACTCCTAGAAAGGGCATCCGCCTTAACATTCTTAGAACCCGGCAGGTAGGACACCACAAAATTAAACCGAGAGAAAAACAACGACCAGCGCGCCTGTCTAGGATTCAGGCGTCTGGCGGACTCAAGATAAATTAGATTTTTGTGGTCAGTCAATACCACCACCTGATGTCTAGCCCCCTCAAGCCAATGACGCCACTCCTCAAAAGCCCACTTCATGGCCAAAAGCTCCCGATTCCCAACATCATAATTCCGCTCGGCGGGCGAAAATTTACGCGAGAAAAAAGCACAAGGTCTCATCACGGAGCAATCGGAACTTCTCTGCGACAAAACCGCCCCAGCTCCGATTTCAGAAGCGTCGACCTCAACCTGAAAAGGAAGAGCAACATCAGGCTGACGCAACACAGGGGCGGAAGAAAAACGGCGCTTAAGCTCCCGAAAGGCCTCCACAGCAGCAGGGGACCAATCAGCAACATCAGCACCCTTCTTAGTCAAATCGGTCAGTGGTTTAACAACATCAGAAAAACCAGCAATAAATCGACGATAAAAGTTAGCAAAGCCCAAAAATTTCTGAAGACTCTTAAGAGAAGAGGGTTGCGTCCAATCACAAATAGCCTGAACCTTGACAGGATCCATCTCGATGGAAGAGGGGGAAAAAATATATCCCAAAAAGGAAATCTTTTGAACCCCAAAAACGCACTTAGAACCCTTCACACACAAGGAATTAGACCGCAAAACCTGAAAAACCCTCCTGACCTGCTGGACATGAGAGTCCCAGTCATCCGAAAAAATCAAAATATCATCCAGATACACAATCATAAATTTATCCAAATAATCACGGAAAATGTCATGCATAAAGGACTGAAAGACTGAAGGGGCATTTGAAAGACCAAAAGGCATCACCAAATACTCAAAGTGGCCCTCGGGCGTATTAAATGCGGTCTTCCACTCATCCCCCTGCTTAATTCGCACCAAATTATACGCCCCACGGAGATCTATCTTAGAGAACCACTTGGCCCCCTTTATGCGAGCAAACAAATCAGTCAGCAGTGGCAACGGATATTGATATTTAACCGTGATTTTATTCAAAAGCCGATAATCAATACACGGCCTCAAAGAGCCATCTTTCTTAGCCACAAAGAAAAAACCGGCTCCTAAGGGAGATGACGAAGGACGAATATGTCCCTTTTCCAAGGACTCCTTTATATGTTCTCGCATAGCAGCATGTTCAGGCACAGACAGATTAAATAAACGACCCTTAGGGTATTTACTACCCGGAATCAAATCTATGGCACAATCGCACTCCCGGTGCGGAGGTAATGAACCAAGCTTAGGTTCTTCAAAAACGTCACGATATTCAGTCAAGAATTCAGGAATCTCAGAGGGAATAGATGATGAGATGGAACCCACAGGTACGTCCCCATGCGTCCCCTTACATCCCCAGCTTAGCACAGACATAGCTTTCCAGTCAAGGACTGGGTTATGAGATTGCAGCCATGGCAATCCAAGCACCAGCACATCATGTAGGTTATACAGCACAAGAAAGCGAATAATCTCCTGGTGATCCGGATTAATCCGCATAGTTACTTGTGTCCAGTATTGTGGTTTATTGCTAGCCAATGGGGTGGAGTCAATCCCCTTCAGGGGTATAGGAGTTTCAAGAGGCTCCAAATCAAACCCACAGCGTTTGGCAAAGGACCAATCCATAAGACTCAAAGCGGCGCCAGAGTCGACATAGGCATCCGCGGTAATAGATGATAAAGAACAAATCAGGGTCACAGATAGAATAAACTTAGACTGTAAAGTGCCAATTGAAACAGACTTATCAAGCTTCTTAGTACGCTTAGAGCATGCTGATATAACATGAGTTGAATCACCGCAATAGAAGCACAACCCATTTTTTCGTCTCAAATTCTGCCGTTCACTTCTGGACAGAATTCTATCACATTGCATATTCTCTGGCGTCTTCTCAGTAGACACCGCCAAATGGTGCACAGGTTTGCGCTCCCGCAGACGCCTATCGATCTGGATAGCCATTGTCATGGACTCATTCAGACCCGCAGGCACAGGGAACCCCACCATAACATCCTTAATGGCATCAGAGAGACCCTCTCTGAAATTCGCCGCCAGGGCGCACTCATTCCACTGAGTAAGCACAGCCCATTTACGGAATTTCTGGCAGTATATTTCAGCTTCGTCTTGCCCCTGAGATAGGGACATCAAGGCCTTTTCCGCCTGAAGCTCTAACTGAGGTTCCTCATAAAGCAACCCCAAGGCCAGAAAAAACGCATCCACATTGAGCAACGCAGGATCCCCTGGAGCTAATGCAAAAGCCCAATCCTGAGGGTCGCCCCGGAGCAAGGAAATCACAATCCTGACCTGCTGAGCAGGATCTCCAGCAGAGCGAAATTTCAGGGACAAAAACAACTTGCAATTATTTTTCAAATTTTGAAAGCAAGATCTATTTCCCGAGAAAAATTCAGGCAAAGGAATTCTAGGTTCAGATATAGGAACCTGAACAACAAAATCTTGTAAATCTTGAACTTTCGTGGTGAGATTATTCAAACCTGCAGCTAAACTCTGAATATCCATTTTAAACAGGTGAACACAGAGCCATTCCAGGATTAGAAGGAGAGAGAGAGAGAGAAAGGCTGCAATATAGGCAGACTTGCAAGAGATTCAATTACAAGCACACTCAGAACTGAAGGGGAAAAAAAAAAAAAAAATCTTCAGCAGACTTCTCTTTTCTCTCCTTTCTCTGTCAATTAATTTAACCCGTTGAGGCCGGTCAAACTGTTATGGTTCTCAATGGCAAGAGAACATAGCCCAGCAAACATAAGAACTAGCTCTTGGAAGGATGGAAACTAAACTGACCATGAACTAAACCTGCCGCACAACTAACAGTGGCCAGGTAGCGTTGCCTGCGTTTTATCCCTAGACGCCCAGCGCCGGCCGGAGGACTAACTAATCCTGGCAGAGGAAAATATAGTCCTGGCTCACCTCTAGAGAAATTTCCCCGAAAGGCAGACAGAGGCCCCCACATATATTGGCGGTGATTTTAGATGAAATGACAAACGTAGTATGAAAATAGGTTTAGCAAAATTGAGGTCCGCTTACTAGATAGCAGGAAGACAGAAAGGGCACTTTCATGGTCAGCTGAAAACCCTATCAAAATACCATCCTGAAATTACTTTAAGACTCTAGTATTAACTCATAACATCAGAGTGGCAATTTCAGATCACAAGAGCTTTCCAGACACAGAAACGAAACTACAGCTGTGAACTGGAACAAAATGCAAAAACAAACGAGGACTAAAGTCCAACTTAGCTGGAAGTTGTCTAGCAGCAGGAACATGCACAGAAAGGCTTCTGATTACAATGTTGACCGGCATGGAAGTGACAGAGGAGCAAGGCTAAATAGCGACTCCCACATCCTGATGGAAACAGGTGAACAGAGGGGATGATGCACACCAGTTCAATTCCACCAGTGGCCACCGGGGGAGCCCAAAATCCAATTTCACAACACAGACCACATATTACAATCACATTGTGACCAAATACTACCACATATAGTAACATACATAGTTATTAAGGTTGAAGGAAGACTTTAAGTCCATCTAGTTCAACCCATAGCCTAACCTAACATGCCCTAACATGTTGATCCAGAGGAAGGCAAAAAAAAACCATGTGGCAAAGAGTAAGCTCCACATTGGGGAAAAAAATTCCTTCCCGACTCCACATACGGCAATCAGACTAGTTCCGTGGATCAATGCCCTATCAAGGAATCTAGTGTATATACCCTGTAACATTATACTTTTCAAGAAAGGCATCCAGTCCCCTCTTAAATTTTAGTAATGAATCACTCATTACAACATCATACGGCAGAGAGTTCCATAGTTTCACTGCTCTTACAGTAAAGAATCCGCATCTGTGATTATGCTTAAACCTTCTTTCCTCCAGAAGTAGAGGATGCCCCCTTCCCCCTGTCTCAGGTCTATGATTAAAAAGATCATCAAAAACAGAAAAGTCTTTGTACTGTCCCCTCATATATTTATACATTAAAAAAAGATCACCCCTTAGCCTTCGTTAAACCAAACTAAATAGCCCCAAGTGTAATAACCTATCTTGGTATTGCAGACCCTCCAGTCCTCTAATAACCTCGGTCACTCTTCTCTGCACCCGCTCTAGTTCAGCGATGTCTTTCTTATACACCGGAGACCAGAACTGTGCACAGTATTCTAAGTGTGGTCGAACTAGTGACTTGTACAGAGGTAAAATTATGTTCTCCTCATGAGCATCTATGCCTCTTTTAATGGATCCCATTATTTTATTTGCCTTTGTAGCAGCTGACTGACACTGGCCACTAAATGTGAGTTTGTCATCCACCCATACACCCAGGTCTTTTTCATTGACGGTTTTGCCCAATGTTTTACAATTAAGCACATAGTTATACATCTTATTGCTTCCACCCAAGTGCATGATCTTACATTTATCCCCAATAAAGCTTATTTGCCATTTATCAGCCCAAGCTTCTAGTTTACATAAATCATCCTGTAATATAAAATTGTCCTCCTCTGTATTGATCACCCTGCAGAGTTTAGTGTCATCTGCAAATATTGAAATTCTGCTCTGTATGCCCCCTACAAGGTCATTAATAAATATTTTAAAAAGAAGACAAGAGACAAATACCACTGCAACATGACCAGATGACATATTACCACCACATAGTGACCAAATAATACCACATACAAGGATCAAATATGGCCACACCATGACCGGAACACATATTACCCACACATAGTGACCAAATAATATTACATATTACAATATTACATATATTACATAAGGAACAAATACTGCCATGCCATGACCACATGGTGACCAAATAATACCATACTGATCATTAATAGAAAACTACAATACTAATATTACCATAAGTGTCATTATACACAGGAGCTCTTTATATATTATACAGTGTATAGTGTCAGTGTACAGGTAATACAATGGTCACTGGTGACATTATACATAGGAGCTCTGTATATAGCATATAGTGTACAAGTAATACAATGTTCACAAATGACATTATACACAGGAGCTCTGTATATAGTGTACAGGTAACACAGGAACAACAGTGACATTAAACATAGGTGCTCTGTATATATTATATAGTGTATAGCGTAAGTGTACAATTAACATACTGACTCCCCAGTGACATCTCTAGTTGAAGATATTTATCTTTGTTTTTCTTCTTCATCCAGTGCAGACCGCCATTATTTCTTCCAGCCAGAACTTGTTTCTTCAGAAAATAACACAGTTATTTAGAACCCTGCTTCCAGGACACATTCCTCAACTCTTGCACTATGCCAGGTGAAGAAAAAAAGCAACATAGTGTAGCCCTGCACAGTAACAAGACCTCCCCTCACTGAAAACAGTATCCTGAAAAATAAAAATACATCACAGCAGTAATAATGTCCCTTAAAGGGAACCTGTCACCTGAATTTGGCGGGACCAGTTTTGGGTCATATGGACGGGGGCAATATTGCCTTGCGCAGGCGTGTACTCTGGAGGACAGAGAATGAACTTCAATCCAATATTGCGGCCAGCATGCAGCCAGCGGGTAAGGAAAGGGTGAATCAAACACCCGAAAACCCCGCCCATATGACCCAAAACTGGTCCCGCCAAATTCAGGTGACAGGTTCCCTTTAAATAGCCTCGAAAGTAATAATGTCCCACATCCTAGCCCCATGTGTCTCTTTTCTGGCTCCATGTGTCTTCATCCGGCCCCAATATTTTCTAAAATCCTGTCCCCATATGTTCTCCCATCCTGGCCACATATGTCTCCATCTCACTGATCAAGCACAATCAGTGTTAGGCTATGTTCACACTTTGCGGTTTTTGCTGCGGATCCGCAGCCGTTTTCCATGCAGGGTACAGTACAATGTTACCCTATGGAAAACAAAAACCGCTGTGCCCACTTTGCGTTTTTCCGCTTGAAAATCAGCGCGGATTTTCTGCGGAAAAAAATAAGTAGCATGTCAATTCTTTCTGCGGATTCCGCAGCGGTTTTCCACCTGCACCAATAGGAAAGTGCAGTTGGAAACCCGCAGTGGAATCCGCAGTAGAAACCGCACAAAAAACCGCAGTGAAAACCACCGCGGTTTTGCACTGCGGTTTTCCCAAATCCGCAGCTGAAAAATCCGCAGCAAAAAAAGGATAGTGTGAACAAGGCCTTAGCTATATGGAAGCAAAAATTGTGAGGAGGTATCTATCTAACACTAGCAAATAGTTAAACTCTGTGTTTGCTGGCATTATAAGGGCTGCAATTTTCGCTGGGCACTACGGTTGGCACTGTTGGGTGGACCTTTGCTTCATACTGCAGATGTGACTAAAAGCACAGGATTATTATCAGTGAGTTAGACAAGAAGCCCATTGTAACTTTGCCAACGTGAAGCTTTTTGAAAGAAAATGTGAACATATAAGTAACTGATTATAGAAAAAAAGTAGGTGACAGTTCCTCTGTGTATCGGGCCTGATGGGCTGAGAATCACTTACTCTGCAGCAAAGTTTCTAAAGAAATTTGTTAGCGAAGTCTCAAGGAGGTCACAATGAAGGGGAATTCATGGAGACAGTTGAAAGAGGAACATTGTAATTAGGTGGAAATCTTCTGTCTTGCATTTTCTATTATTATAATATACAAGAACAATTACCACATCTGCCAGACGCATGAAAAGCATGGCATCGGGGGTCTGAGATCTGACCTAAATGCCATGCCATAAGTGTGCAAGTACCAAGACCAAGTGTCCGTGTAAAAAAAATTGGAACATGCATTATTCTATTCCATATAACGGATGAGGCTCGTCTATACAAGTCTATGGGTACTCAAAAAGAATTGCATCCGGATTTTTATAGCCATGTTGCCATTATTAACTTAGAAAACTATTTAGTTATGTACAATTTTAAATGCTGATGTATAAATATGGATGACACACAAAAGCCACACGGATGGCACACAGTTGTAAAATACTAGTACATGGATGGCACATGGCTGACTATGTGGCTTAAATGCTTCTCTGAGTGAAAATTAGACAATTTTTCATCATATTCTCTATTTAAACTTTGGGTTTGTTCTGCACTTCCTGCTGGTCATTATAATGAAAAATAATATAATAATATATCATAGAGTATAATTGAACATACAGTGCCTACAGGTAGTATTCAACCCACTGTAGATTTAGCAGGTTTACACATTTGGAATTAACTTGGCATTGTGACATTTGGACTGTAGATCAGCCTGGAAGTGTGAAATGCACTGCAGCAAAAAAGAATGTTATTTCTTTGTTTATTTTTTTTTTTAAATTGGGAAAAGTTTTTTCAGACGGTCATTTATTATTCAACCCCTCAACCTACCAGAATTCTGTTTGGTTCCCCTAAAGTATTAAGAAGTAGTTCAGGCACAAAGAACAATGAGCTTCACATGTTTGGATTAATTATCTCTTTTCCAGCCTTTTCTGACTATTTAAGACCCTCCCCAAACTTGTGAACAGCACTCAAACATGGTCAACATGGGAAAGACAAAGGAGCATTCCAAGGCCATCAGAGACAAGATCGTGGAGGGTCACAAGGCTGGCAAGGGGTACAAAACCCTTTCCAAGGAGTTGGGCCTACCTGTCTCCACTGTTGGGAGCATCATCCGGAAGTGGAAGGCTTATGGAACTACTGTTAGCCTTCCACGGCCTGGACAGCCTTTGAAAGTTTCCTCCCGTGCCGAGGCCAGGCTTGTCCGAAGAGTCAAGGCTAACCCAAGGACAACAAGGAAGGAGCTCCGGGAAGATCTCATGGCAGTGGGGACATTGGTTTCAGTCAATACCATAAGTAACGTACTCCACCGCAATGGTCTCCGTTCCAGACGAGCCCGTAAGGTACCTTTACTTTCAAAGCGTCATGTCAAGGCTCATCTACAGTTTGCTCATGATCACTTGGAGGACTCTGAGACTGACTGGTTCAAGGTTCTCTGGTCTGATGAGACCAAGATCGAGATCTTTGGTGCCAACCACACACGTGACGTTTGGAGACTGGATGGCACTGCATACGACCCCAAGAATACCATCCCTACAGTCAAGCATGGTGGTGGCAGCATCATGCTGTGGGGCTGTTTCTCAGCCAAGGGGCCTGGCCATCTGGTCCGCATCCATAGGAAGATGGATAGCACGGCCTACGTGGAGATTTTGGCCAAGAACCTCCGCTCCTCCATCAAGGATCTTAAGATGGGTCGTCATTTCATCTTCCAACAAGACAACAACCCAAAGCACACAGCCAAGAAAACCAAGGCCTGGTTCAAGAGGCAAAAAATCAAGGTGTTGCAGTGGCCTAGTCAGTCTCCTGACCTTAACCTAATTGAAAACTTGTGGAAGGAGCTCAAGATTAAAGTCCACATGAGACACCCAAAGAACCTAGATAACTTGGAGAAGATCTGCATGGAGGAGTGGGCCAAGATAACTCCAGAGACCTGTGCCGGCCTGATCAGGTCTTATAAAAGACGATTATTAGGTGTAATTGCAAACAAAGGTTATTCCACAAAATATTAAACCTAGGGGTTGAATAATAATTGACCCACACTTTTATGTTTAAAATTTATAAAAATTTAACTGAGCAACAAAACTTTTTGGTTTGTAAGATTTATGCATCTGTTAATAAATCCTGCTCTTGTTTGAAGTTTGAAGGCTCTAACTTATTTGCATCTTATTAAACCTGCTAAATCTGCAGGGGGTTGAATACTACTTGTAGGCATTGTATAATAATATCTAATATGATGCAATGTAATATATAATAATATTGTAATAATGTAATATATAATGATATAATATAATATATAATAATATTGTAATAATACAATATAATGTAATATATAATGTTATATAATGTAATATATAATAATACAATAATGTAATATATAATAATATAGAATTAATATATAATTTAGTTTAATATATATAGAATAATATATAGTAATATAATACAAAGTAATGCAGATGGAAAAACTGCCCCAGTCACTGGTGAAGCCTGAAAGCCTTGCATCACTCTAGTCCACAGGAAAGTTTATGGGAGGGAAATGGGAGGGATTTGGGAGGGAGGACGTATTCTGTGAAAGTATTTTACCGTTTTCAGTTTCGTTTCCCCGAGATGTGTTGATGAAACAGAGTTAAGTTTCATTGCATCACTGGTGATTACCAGGATTATCAGCTTCCTCCTCCAGTTACTTGCAGATACTTTGTGTGTATTGTTTGTGCTGTCATATTGTAACAAGCGTCAATATTTTGTCACCTCTTTAGATACTTTTGTTTGTTTTTTTGCATTTCCTTTTAGCACATTGTAAGTCAAATATCAGTCCTGACCCTGGGCTATTCCAGGAACAAACAATATTGTTAAAATCTAACATACCAGAGCTTGGTTAACCCCTACCCTAAGGGCCGGGCCTCTTACTTACTCATTAGCTTGTTACTGGCTTTTGCCCAGAATTTTCAGTTTAGTCTTTTTAATCAGTTCTGTCATTTGGATGTATCTGTACTATGGATACTTTCAAATGACCACTAGAGCGCCATCCACTGGTTTACGTGTTGGGTGCAGCTCCTAAACGAACTCCCAGCATCAGCAAAAGCTCTGATCTCAGCTGTTTAACCCCTTAGATGCCATGTTCACTTGCAAACAAAGCACCAAAGGTGTTTTAGGATGGGGATACCTCCTTCAGTTCATCGATAGTTGAGTGCTGCTCATGAATTACCATGACCGCTAAGGACCCAACAAATGAATGCCAGTTATATAAATAAATATAGGCAGTGTCAGACTGGGGCGTTAGGGGCCCACACCAGTAAGGGCATAACTCATACAAGGATCGCAACGCAATGCTCGGACTGGCCGGCAGCTCTCCCGAACTGAGCACGACAGCTGGATAGAATTACATGCTGCCTCGCTCTGGTCGGGAGAGCCGACAGCCAGTCCGAGCATTGCGTTGCGATCCTTGTATGAGTTATGCAGCCGTCTGACTCATTCCTAACATTGATTCTGGAGCCCAGCCATTCGCTACATGCAATACGACCTGACTTTCTTCATAAATTCCCAGTTGGCATATTCTCCATACATGGCTGTGTTTGTATGCAGTTGTCCCACATGGTGTCGCAGTTTTTAGATTCATTGTTAATGGCAGTGTGCATATTCAGCTAAATAGCATTGTTACCCATGCAAATTAAGGATCAGCATCTCAGTGTGGTTGCACTGTGGCCACTACATGTGAACTCATCCTAAAAGGGGTTTTCCGATGGATAGGTGATACCTTATATATTGTAGGAATTTAATCTCTGGGACCCGTCGCACTGAGCGGCAGAATGGGCCACTTTCATCCTCGTTAGAATGCAGTGCTCATGCCCCACTGTCGCTCCATTCATCCCTATGTGGCTACTGAGCGCCGCGCTCTTTTTTTTCCGGTAGCTGCATAAGTGCAGGTTGGTAAACATTCCTGGTTCTGCCAATCGATGTGGGTCCCAGCTGTTGGACCCCCAAAGATCTACAAATTATCAACAATCTCAGGCCTTTAAGACAGATAGGACATAATATCATTTGCTACACTCCTTTATGTCATCTCACCCTTTGCTTCTATATAATAATAATATTAACAATACAATGGGTAACTGTATCTTTTCTCTGTATGTAATGCATAAAGACTAATTGCTCATGTAGAGGTCTGGGGGTTGCATGGGGGGGCCCACCGGATAACTCACCTGTTCCATGATGGGCCAGTCCAAGCCTTGATATATGTAGCATTCTAATAAAAGCATGCTCTAATAAATTGAATGTCAGCATAGCACTAAATTGCAATTTAAAGGCCCCAAATAAGATCATACCAATAGTGTAACACTAATATCCAATATGAATCACCTTTAACTCTTTCATGCAAATTAACTTACATTATGTTCGTTAATAGCTTTTTGGGTGGAAACACACTGAAAAATGTGCAGTTTAAGCCAAACACCCTAGTTATAAGGTCAGACTTATTAACACACATTCTCCGCCAGTACGTGGATAAATGAAGGTCCCCCGGGTGTCGGAGTTAGGTGTGGGTGAGGTTGCTTCTTTCATCTTCTCTTACTGCAATCTTTTATGTAGACAGTGTAAAGGTTAAAGGGCTTTTCCACTTTCTAAAATAGTGGTAAGATAAAAATAAGCACTCCTATTTTAAATCCTCACAATTCCAGCATCGTCTCCGTTCCTCCTCTCCGGCCTTCTCGGTACTTTGGCCATGATGCCCTATATACCTCATGTGACCTCATGGTAATGCTGCGGTCAGTGATTGGCTGCAGTGATTACGTGAGGTATACCGGACGACACAGCCAAGGTAAAGAGAAGACTGGTGAGGAGAAAAGGGGACGCAAAGTTGGAACTTTGAAAATTAAAAGAAAAGTATTTTTTAGATTACTACAGACTGGTGTGAAGGAACGGGCACCGCAGCCCTGGACCGGCAGGGTTTGCATAGGCGAGTGCAGCTTGATGTTATTTTATTTGTATTTATGGGCGGTTTGAAAGTTTTTCTAAAATGTGAAAAATAAAACCTTTAAAGGGACTGTCCAGTCTGCATCTACAAGTCTGCAGGCACTCTATGTGACAGCGGACTTGTGAATCCTCACGCTGCCGCACTGCACGCTGTGGGGATCCTCCGATGCCGGCTCTCGGACCGTGGCTACAAGTATCTGATTTGCATACATGCGGTCACCTGCCGACTAGATGGGTGCAGCCTCGCTCAGTGCAAGTGAATTCAGTGAGGCCCAATACAGTCTAGTCGGAATGTGACCGGAAATATGCGAAACCCGCTGATCAGCAACATGGCAAAGTTAGTTTCTCTGAGTATCTGCGTATTGTGACGATCCCTATGAAGAGGCTTGTATGGCTGCTGTGCACCCTGCTCCCTCAAGCACATTGTTCGCTCGTGTATGAATATCTATGCTTTGATAGCACATCCATAGAGTCGTCATTGGTGCCTGTAGAGGAATTATGGCAACGAATGTCCACAGATGAGACGTAGAGAACTTTAGCGCCCCCTTCTGGCCTTAGTATATTATTTCTAATGCTTTGTCTATAAAGAAAAAAAAATGTACTTAGTAAATATCATTATTTTAAGTTACTAATACATAGTAACCAAAGCTCATCTTATGAGATTCATTACCTGTGATTAAATAGTTACTATATCTACTGCATAATAATCACACATTGCTAATAGGAAATTTAAGGCTATGTATAAACGTTGCGTTTTTGCTGCGTTTTTTTTCTGAAGGTAAAACCTGCTCTCCTGGCAGTAAAGAAGCTGCTTACAAAAGTTTTTGCTACGTTTTTTTTCTGCACATTTGCTGCGTTTGTTATGTTTTTGTTGTCTCTTGTGCATACTTATACAGTTCAGTGAACCCAAAAAAATAAACATGATACAAATTCCTCCGGTTTTTGCACCAAAAATGCAGAAAAACCTGAAAAGTGCAAAAATGCAAGTACTCATTGCATTCTATGGGTGAAAAAACGCTGCAAAATGATGAAATAAGTGACATCCTGCAGTTTGCAAAAACGCTGTACTCCGGAGTGGCAGTTCAAATTAATGTAGCACATTTTATAATTACCTTGATACAATTATCAATCAAACCGTGATTGTTGGAATCAAATACTGTATATATGCAGAGGCGTAGCTAGGGTTTTGGTTCGGGGGGGGGGGGGGGGGCGAAGCTTCTGAGTGGACCCCTAACCAGGTAACCTTGATTACAACTCGGTGACGCGCCCTAATAGTGGAGGAGAACTTCAGCACATGACCACGCTGTTACTGAAGATAATCTCTATATAAAGACCAACATAGATATTACCGCCATATGGTCAGTGGTAGATACCTGTCCTACGAAATATATAAGTGTTTACTGCACAGTAATAGATGGTGACTTACCGCTGACGTTCTTTCTGATGGAATCCTTCACTTTTCCCGTCTTTTCCATCTGGCCCAGACCGACATGACAACTTTTTCCAGCCAGGACTCGTCTGCAGAGATTACAAGAAACACGCATTTCAATTCTCATTTTTTCAGCATGTCACCATCTATTCCCAACCTGCACAAACTCCTCATCCTACTGATACCCCAATACTGAGCCGCAGCTGCCATATGTGTCCCTATTACTGCACCTGATACCCCAATACTGAGCCGCTGCTGCCGTATGTGACCCTATTACTGCCCCTGATACCCCAATACTGAGCCGCTGCTGCCGTATGTGTCCCTATTACTGCACCTGATACCCCAATACTGAGCCGCTGCTGCTGTGTGTGTCCCTATTACTGCCCCTGATACCCCAATACTGAGCCGCTGCTGCCGTGTGTGTCCCTATTACTGCCCCTGATACCCCAATACTGAGCCTCTGCTGCCGTATGTGTCCCTATTACTTCACCTGATACCCCAATACTGAGCCGCTGCTGCCGTATGTGACCCTATTACTGCCCCTGATACCCCAATACTGAGCCGCTGCTGCCGTATGTGTCCCTATTACTGCATCTGATACCCCAATACTGAGCCGCTGCTGCCCTATGTGTCCTTATTACTGCCCCAGATACCTCAATACTGAGCCGCTGCTGCCGTGTGTGTCCCTATTACTGTCCCTGATACCCCAATACTGAGCCGCAGCTGCCATATGTGTCCCTATTACTGCACCTGATACCCCAATACTGAGCCGCTGCTGCTGTGTGTGTCCCTATTACTGCCCCTGATACCCCAATACTGAGCCGCTGCTGCCGTGTGTGTCCCTATTACTGCCCCTGATACCCCAATACTGAGCCTCTGCTGCCGTGTGTCCCTATTACTGCACCTGCTACCCCAATACTGAGCCGCTGCTGCCGTATGTGTCCCTATTACTGCACCTGATACCCCAATACTGAGCCGCTGCTGCCGTATGTGACCCTATTACTGCCCCTGATACCCCAATACTGAACCGCTGCTGCCGTATGTGTCCCTATTACTGCATCTGATACCCCAATACTGAGCCGCTGCTGCCCTATGTGTCCTTATTACTGCCCCAGATACCTCAATACTGAGCCGCTGCTGCCGTGTGTGTCCCTATTACTGTCCCTGATACCCCAATACTGAGCCGCAGCTGCCATATGTGTCCCTATTACTGCACCTGCTACCCCAATACTGAGCCGCTGCTGCCGTATGTGTCCCTATTACTGCCCCTGATACCCCAATACTGAGCCGCTGCTGCCGTATGTGTCCCTATTACTGCCCCTGATACCCCAATACTGAGCCGCTGCTGTTATATGTGTCCCTATTACTGCCCCTGATACCCCAATACTGAGCCGCTACTGCCGTATGTGTCCCTATTACTGCACCTGATACCCCAATGCTGAGCCGTTGCTGCATTATGTGTCCCTATTACTGCCCCTGATACCCCAATACTGAGCCGCTGCTGCCGTATGTGTCCCTATTACTACCCCTGATACCCCAATACTGAGCCGCTGCTGCCGTATGTGTCTCTATTACTGCACCTGATACCCCAATACTGAGCCGCTGCTGCCGTGTGTGTCCCTATTACTGCCCCTGATACCCCAATGCTGAGCCGCTGCTGCCGTATGTGTCCCTATTACTACCCCTGATACCCCAATACTGAGCCGCTGCTGCCGTATGTGTCTCTATTACTGCACCTGATACCCCAATACTGAGCCGCTGCTGCCGTATGTGTCCCTATTACTGCACCTGATACCCCGATACTGAGCCTCTGCTGCCGTATGTGTCCCTATTACTGCACCTGATACCCCAATACTGAGCCACTGCTGCCATATGTGTCCCTATTACTGCACCTGATACTCCAATACTGAGCCGCTGGGGCCGTATGTGTCCCTATTACTGCCCCTGATACCCCAATGCTGAGCCGCTGCTGCCGTGTGTGTCCCTATTACTGCCCCTGATACCCCAATACTGAGCCGCTGCCGTATGTGTCCCTATTACTGCACCTGATACCCCAATGCTGAGCCGCCGCTGCCGTATGTGTCCCTATTACTGCTCCTGATACCCCAATACTGAGCCACTGCTGCCGTATGTGTCCCTATTACTGCCCCTGATACCCCAATACTGAGCCGCTGCTGCCGTATGTGTTCCTATTACTGCACCTGATACCCCAATACTGAGCCACTGCTGCCGTATGTGTCCCTATTACTGCACCTGATACCCCAATACTGAGCCGCTGCTGCTGTGTGTGTCCCTATTACTGCACTTGCTGTGTGGTTCTCTGTGCCATTTATGTTCTAAAGCAGCCCTCTAGAATATAATAATGCCGGGTGCAAGTGCCCTAGAAAACAGTGCCCATATTTTGTCCCCTGGAAAGTAATAATGCCCTGTGTTTTCCTTTGGCAGTCACAGTAACCTGAGTTCCCCTATAACAATAAGTGCCTACTTTACATTTAATAAAGTCCCAAGTCTCCCCCCTGTACAGCTCCCTTATACACAGTATGATGCTGTCCTATACACAGTATAATGCCCCCTCACTGTATAGTACCACCCACACAGTATACTGACCCCTTAGTAGCCCCCAAACTGTTTGATGGCTCCAACACTGTATGATGACCCTGTCATTGTAATCTCCACGCTGTATGATGGCCCCCTAGATAACCTCCATATAGTATAATACACCAGATAGTCCTCAATATAGTATAATGCACCCCCCATAGGCCTCCATATAGTATAATGAACACCCCATAGGCAGACTGTAATATAAGGCAGCCCCCCATAGGCAAACTGTAATATAATACACCCCCCAGGCAGACTCTGATACGATGCAGCCCCCCATAGACAGACTTTAATATAATGCACCCCCTAAGCAGACTCTAATATAAGGCAGCCCCCATAGTATCTATAGTATGATGCTCCTGCATTAAAACAAATCCAATACTCACCTCTCTTCCTCCAGGTTCCTCAGCTGCTCCTAGCTCTCGCTCATCTCCTGACAGCGGGCGCCAGGTAGTGATGTCGTTGCGCCTGCTAGTGTCTGCATCAGACGCTGAGAAGGGGATGATGGGAGAAGCGTAACGCTCCCTCTCTCAATGCGGTCAGCTGTATCGGGTAGATGCCGATACAGCTGAACCTGCGATGACTGGCGGGGGGCCTACTGCTGGCACCGGGCCCCCCCGCCTGCTCAGGGGCCCTGTAGCGGCCGAGCAGCAGATCAGGGAGATCGATTCTCCATGCTCTGCCACAGAATGTAACTGTATCGGCGCGCTGCACACATCGATGCAGTTACAGTAGCGTAGCTCTGGGTTGGCCCCCTCAGAGCGCAGGGCCATGGCCCTCTCTGCCCCCGGTAGCTATGCTACTGTATAAATGATTTTCTGTGTCTGTTTGTCCTGGACTTCGCACTTTTGGATCATAAGTTTTACTAGTATCAATATTAAAGAGAACCCGTCAGCAGTATTGGCCGATATAAGATATGGCCATCACCTTTCAGGACTGATATATACAGCATTCTATAATGCTGCAGATAAGCTCCCAACCCAACCTGCAAGAGAAGAAAAATACGTAAGCTACTTACGGGTAGCGGTGTTTTTCAGGAGCCCATGACAGCACCACGAGAGAGGGGATCCGCCCTTCAGGGACAGGAAACCTTCAGACATAAAAGGGCGGCACCTCTCTCCTCCGTCAGTTGGTTTACAGAGCATGAGAGAATCTCCTAGGTTAGTAGCATATCAACATTAAAACATGGTACAATTCACCCAGTGAATAAAACTTAGGACCCAATGTAAAGAAGGTGCTGACCCAAACAAGAAAAGAGGGTAGGGAATATAAGGGTGCTGTCATGGGCTCCTGAAAAACACCGCTACCCGTAAGTAGCTTACGTATTTATTCAGTCGCCATGACAGCACCACGAGAGACTTTCAGAGAAGTAAAAGAGACTAGGGAGGGATAACTGCTTCAAGCACCCTTCTCCCAAATGTGAGATCTGAGGAGCTACCCAAATCTAGTCTATAGTGCCTAAGAAAAGTAGACGGAGAAGACCATGTGGCCGCCTTACAAATGTCTTCAATCGATACTTCCGATCTTTCTGCCCAGGAAGTAGCCATGGCTCGAGTGGAGTGAGCTTTTATACCCTCCGGGATCTGTGCACCACCTGCTGAATAAGCCAGAGAAATCGCCTCCCTGATCCATCTAGCTAATGTGTTTTTGGACACCCTAAGTCCTTTCCTAACCCCCTGGAAGGATACAAATAGGGAATTATCCTTCTTCCACGCATCGGTAACCGAAATATATTTAAGAAGACATCTTCTCACATCTAGCAAATGGAATTTTCGTTCTTTATCATTAGTGGGGTTAGAACAAAACGAAGGCAAAACAACTTCCTGTAGCCTATGGAACTTTGAGGCTACTTTCGGAAGGTAAAGAGGATCAGGTTTTAAGATAACTCTGTCTTCTCTAACCTGCATGTAAGGAAGCTGTCTAGATAGAGCCTGCAGGTCACTAACCCTTCTTGCGGACGTGAGTGCGACTAATAGGGCAGTTTTGAAGGATAGGATTTTAATTGGCACTGTGTCAATAGGTTCAAATGGTGTTTCCATTAGAGCGGAAAGCACAAGATTTAAGTCCCACGGAACCAATTTTTGTTTAATTAGAGGTCTGGACCTAGATGCGGCCTTGAAAAATCTGGATATCCAGTAATTATTGGCTAATTTATTATTATACAGAGCCCCCAGAGCTGATACTTGGACTCTGAGAGTGCTTGTGGCCAATCCCATCTGTAACCCTTTTTGCAGAAATTCCAAAATTTTCTTGACACAGATTTTTTGGTCAATACGTGACCCTGACACCTCTAAAAATTTTTTCCAAATTCTAACGTAGATATTTGTTGTGGATGGTTTTCTACTTTTTAGTAGTGTGTTTACAAGGTCCTGAGAAAACCCCTTTGCTCTTAGTAGTGACCTTTCAAATTCCACGCCGCTAGGTGTAAATTGGCGACTCGTGGATGGAGAATTGGGCCCTGGGAGAGGAGATCCGATGTTTCTGGGAGAATCCACGGCTGAGAGATAGACATTTTCCTCAGCCAAGGAAACCATGATCTTCGAGGCCAGAACGGGGCTATCATGATTACCCGGGCCTTGTCTTCCCGTATCTTCCTCAGAACTAATGGTATTAAATTTAGAGGGGGAAAGACATAAGCGAGATCGAAGTGCCATGGAATTAGGAGAGCATCCACTGCGTAAGGGTTTTCTCTGGGATTTAAGGAGCAGAAACGGTGTAGTTTCCTGTTTTCCTTGTTCGCGAAAAGGTCTATGTCTGGGCACCCCCATAAGCGAACAATCTGATTGAAGATAGTCTGGTTCAAGCTCCAGTCTCCCTGACCGAGTTTGTTGCGGCTTAAGTAGTCGGCCATGACATTGAGTTTCCCCTTTATGTGGAGAGCCGTGAGAGACAGAAGGTGTTTTTCGGCCATCTGAAAAATATGATCCGTAACATTCATTAATGAATTTGATCGAGTACCCCCTTGGTGATTAATATAGGCTACAGTCACTTGGTTATCTGAGAGCACTCTGACATGTCTACCCCGAAGATGTATGAGGAAACTACTTAAGGCACGTTCCACTGCTAACAACTCTTTTAGGTTGGATGTCAAGTTCTGTTCTGATTGGGACCACAGTCCTTGAGTGCAGCTATTTCCCATGTGCGCTCCCCATCCCCTGGGGCTAGCATCAGTAGTTATTATTCGCGACACGTCGTTTGTCCAGGGAACCCCTCTACGTAAATTTGTTGTGAGTGTCCACCAATATAAAGATTGTATAGATTCAGTAGATAGTGAAAATATACTGTCCAGGTGTCCTGACAAGCAACGGGTGTTATGTAATATGTCCCACTGCAGCGGCCTAGTGTGATATTGGGCCCAGAGAACCGCCGGGATACACGATGTAAGGGACCCTAAAAGAGACATTGCTCTTCTTAGCGAGATTGATGGGTTGTTAATTATTTTAATCACCAATTGAGAGATCTTATCTACTTTTGTATCTGGAAGGCGGCATTCCTGTATGCTAGAATCTATGACCAGACCCAAAAACTCCTGTACCCTAGAGGGTTGTAACCGGGATTTTTTAAGATTAATTATCCACCCCAATTCCTGTAATACTGATGTTACTTTCCCCAATTGGTCAGTACAGTGAGATTCCGAATGACCAACGATCAGCAGGTCATCCAGATAGGGTATTATTAAGATGTCCTGCTCATGAAGGTGTGCCATGACCTCCACCATTACTTTAGTGAATACCCGGGGTGCGACCGCGACTCCAAAGGGAAGTGCACGGTACTGGAAGTGTTCTATAGAGCCATTAATTGAAACTGCCACTCTGAGAAATTGTTGGTGGTCTGTGTGTATTGGGATATGGTAATAGGCGTCTTTTAAGTCCAAGACAACCATGAAGCAGTTGTAAAATAAGAGCTTTATTGCCGTTTTTATCGACTCCATTTTGAAGGAGGGAATCAGTAGAAATTTATTCAGACCTTTCAAATTAATGATTGTACGGAAAGATCCATCAGGTTTTTTGACCAGAAAGAGAGGGGAATAGAACCCCTTACCTTTCTGTACCGTGGGTACTCTAACCAGCACACCCTTTTGCTGTAGATCTCGGACCTCCGATTCTAGAGCCAGCTGTTCTGTGGAGGAAGAACGGATGGGCGTTATACAAAATTTGTTATAGGGAAAAGTCTGAAATTCAAGTCTTAGACCAGCCGAGATGACACTGAGGATCCATGGGCTGTTAGAAATTTTCAACCAGGCAGGGAAGAAGGCTGAAAGTCTTCCCCCCACCTGGTCCAGCAGTCATTGAGGCTTTTTATAGTCCCGAGAGGTGTCAAAGATATAGCCTCTACCTCTTTTTCTGTTACTGTCCCGCCTGGATCTTTCTCTAAATGATCTTCTACGGTTGTACCATCCTTTGTTGTATTCCCGTTTATATGGGGGTTTTCCCAGGAAGGGGAACCGTTTTTTATTATCACCAGCTTTCTCTAATAATTCGTCCAGTACAGGCCCAAACAAATGTGTCCCTTCACAGGGAATGCCGCATAATTTTGACCTTGCCTGTAGGTCTCCCGGCCAACATTTAATCCATAAAGCCCTGCGGGCTGCATTTGATAGAGCCGAGGACCTTGCGGCTAACTTTACCGAATCTGCCGAAGCGTCTGAGAGAAAAGCTGCCGCCTGCTGAATTATAGGAAGGGAAGACAGGATTTCACTCCTAGGGACTTTGTTCTTAAGTTGGTCTTCTAGCCGGTCAAGCCACACCATTAGTGACCGAGCCGTACAAGTGGCTGCAATTGCTGGTCTTAGAGATCCTGCCGCTGTTTCCCAGGTCCCTTTAAGAAAAACGTCAGCCTTTCTATCTAACGGGTCTTTTAAGTTGCCCAAATCTTCGAATGGTAGCGACGATTTTTTACACGCTTTGGCCACTGCGGCGTCTAATTTCGGGGCTTTATCCCAAGAGGACGATGACTCTTCCTCAAAGGGATACCTTCTCTTGAATGCCGGTGGGAGTGAACCTTTCCTTTCAGGCTTCTTCCACTCCTTTGTAATTAGAGTTTTTATTTTTTCAATCACCGGGAAAGATCTACGGGACTTTTTGTCCAACCCTTTAAACATTATGTCCTGCATAGACCACTCTGACTGAGGCTCCTCAATCCCCATAGTGTTATTTACCGCTTTAACTAGCCGATTCACTTTATCAAGTGGCAAACAGGAATATCCTGATTCAACGTCTATAGATGAAGAGGAAGACGGAGAGGAATCCGAGGTTAACTCAGCCGAGTCTGACTCAATATCTGAAACTGGAGAAGCAAGTTTCTTCCCTTTAGATTTTGTTTTTTGGGAAAGAGACCTAATAGAACCCCTGACCTCTTGTCTAACCATATCCCTCAAGGAAGACGTAAGATCAGAAGCTTCTTCCCCTATAAGGCGCTGTATGCAAGGCCTGCACAGCTTTTTCTCATAGGCATCCGGGAGTAGATCCCCACACTCGCCACATTCCTTGTGTTTGGACTTGGCGGTACATTTTCTCCCCTAATAGGATAAAGGGGGACATAACAGGGACAAAGGATCACTAGGTGAACTTTCACGTAGATCACTTACCCAGATGCGTAGTGAATGGTACCGTAGATAATGGGGTGTCCTTCCTGGCCAAGGTAGTCTTATGACCTGAGGACTTGCTTGACTTTTGAACATTTTTGACTCCACCAGCGCGACTACTGCCACTAGATCGACGCTGGGAGATGGCACGGGTCTCTTCAAGAGGCTGAGGCTGCTGCCGCACCTGCGGTGCTTCCTGCTCCGGTGACTCCATTATAATAAAGGGTCAGAGACATGCAGCGGCCGCCATATTGCCTTTAAATACTGCCCCCAAGCGGTACCACCCCCAGATGGGGGGTCAGCAGGATAATCCAGGTGTCCTGCCCGGTATACATCTAATTGGCCCCCACTACTAGAGCCGCGCCTCCAGCCCAGGCCTCGGCACATCACCGCTCCCGCCCCATAATACCGATAGGCCCGCACGGCGATCGCGCGTGCGCAGCCGCGCCAATGGGCCACGCCGCTGCGTCACCAGGAAGCGCCGACGAGGACGTCGCCCGGGAACGCCCCTTCCGGTTACAGGCGCTCCCATTGAAAGGCAGGAAAAAACAGAACCGCCCCATCCGGCGCGGCCACCGCGCATGCCCAGCCGCGCTAATGGACCGCGCCGGCCGCGTCATTAGGAAGCGCCCCAGGGACACCGCCGGGACGCCCCAGCACACGCGGCGAGCCCAGAGACATATGGCCGGAGCGGAGGCAGGATGTGACCGGACCCGAGGCGCAGACACAGCTCCAGAGCAGGCAGCGTATACTTACCTTGTACCTGTGGCAAAAAAAGGGTCACCCAGAAGCAAGCCATGTCTGAAGGCTGCTTCTCTCTGCTGACACCTGACACAAGCAGTCCCCCTGCCGTGTGGTGCTTCCGGCGCCCTGGCTAGTCCGAGGTAGGGGCCCTCCCGCTACCTGCATCGGACTACCATGACTGGGAAATCTTCCATAATCTTCAACCTTCTTCATGAGGTCTTGTCTGAAGAGGTTACCCTGTCAGGGACAGGAAACCAACTGACGGAGGAGAGAGGTGCCGCCCTTTTATGTCTGAAGGTTTCCTGTCCCTGAAGGGCGGATCCCCTCTCTCGTGGTGCTGTCATGGCGACTGAATAAATAACTTTTATTATACTCACCTGCAGGGCGGTCCGGTCCGAGGGGTTTCGCTCTTCTTGGTCCAGCGCCTCCCATCTGCTTATGATCGCTGCCCTCCTGCTTGTTCCGAATAGTCGAATAGAGTGGATACTCATACTCTATATAGAGAGCCAATGTGGTGCCTTATATTGCATATAGGAGGTTATGTGAGAGCTCATACCGTGAATAGGATGCTATGTGGTGGCTCATACTGTTTATAGGGGCTGTGAGTGCTTAAATTGTATATAGAGAGGCTATGTGGGGGTTTATACTGTACACAGGGGATATGGGGTCTTATACCATATATAGGGGATATGTGGGGGTTCATACTATGTATAGGAGGTATGTGGGGGCTCTCATATATAGGCGGCTGTGTGAGTGCTCAAACTGTATATAAAGAGGGAATGTGGGGGCTCATACTGTATATAGGAGGCTATGTGGTGGCTCATACTGTATAATGGGGGCTGTGTGAGGGCTTGTATTATATATAATGAAGCAATGTGGGGCCTCACACTGTACATATAGAGGCTATGTGGAGGCTCATAATGTATACCGGGGGCTGTGTGAGGCCTTTTATTGTATATAGAGAGACTATGTGGGGGCTCATATTGTATATAGGGAGCTATGTGGAGCTTATACTGTATGTAGTGGGCTATGTGAGGGCTCATATTGTATAAATGGGGCTATATGAGATCTCATACTGTACACAGGAAGTTATGTGAGGTCTCATGTATATTGTATACTATACTGTATATAGAGAGGCTATTTGGGTGTTCACAGTGTATACATGGGGCTATGTGGGGGCTCATACCATATATGGAGGGGCTATGTGGGAGCTCACCCTGTTTACAGTGGACTTCTGGGGCTCATACTGTATATAAGGGTCTGTGAATGGGCTTTTATGGTATATAGGGGTCTGTGTAGGGCCTCATACTGTATATAAAAGGCTATGTGTGAGCTCACATGATATATGAGGGGTTTGTGTTGGTGCACATATAATATAGAGTAGGTCTGTGTGGGGGCTCATACTGTATATAAGGGGCTGTGAGTTGGCTCATATGGTATATAGGGGGATCTCAGCATACTTAATTCTGCTCAATATTAAGTGATAGCATTAATATTAATATAAAATTATTATAATAAATATGTTAATATTAATATTGAGCAGAATTAATTTCTGTCTATTGGTTCGGCCCTCCACAAAAGTAATGGTCTTTCATGTGACCTCTCAGGGAGAATTAATTGCCCACTCCTGGTATATAGCTTTAGTCATGTAATTGCAAGGGACAATGGGCCATCGAGCTTGGGGATCCCTTCTGCAACGAGATTTGAGGTGGGTCTGATATGACCCTTACCTAAACTCTCTGTGACATAGTCCTTCATGGCCTGCCTCTAAGGACTGGAAACATTATATAACCTGCTCTTATGCAATTTGGCTCCACGAATTAAATTAATGGAGCAATCATACAATCAATGAGGTTGAAGTGTTCCGAGAACACATCCTCAAAATCAGACCGGAAGAGACTGGGTAACAACCCTGGCTAAATGAGTGCACATGCAGTGTCTTTAACAGTACTCCACCTTACTACCTTCCGAGTCTGCCAGTCCACCATGGGATTGGACAATATTAGCCAAGGTAGTCTAAGAACCATAATGGAGGGTAAGCCCTTTAGCACATAACAATCGATAGATTCCGAGTGCATGTGTGGCACCCAAGGAGTTCGGGTACCACAGTAGTGCTGCCTTCCTCTCGGGGAGGGTAGTGGTATTCCTAGAAACAGGAGGAATTCCTTTGGCAGGTAACCACACACACAACACCTTCTGAATCCAGGCCAGGAGGGGAAGCTCTAAAACCCGGTTTTAGGGCAGCTTCCCTGAATAAAGATCCTGGTCTGGAGGAGGAGCTAGATTAGTCTGGAGCAGACAGTGAAAGGAAAGGAGCAGAGGAAAGATTCAGGGCTAAGGGAGGCTGCGAGTGGGCCTCCTGTGAGCCGGAGCACAGAGACCGGGTACCAGGAGCCCGAGGCTGTGGGGAGCTGCAAGTCCCATAGCAGAACTGGAGGGCATAGGACTATACGTATACTGCCCGCATTAAGCCTGCGGTACAGCAGCATTCTGGAGCCTGGAGTCACCGTGCAGAGACCCCAGAAAGAACGGCTCAAGCTGCCTACCATACAGGCACTGTTCCAGGACAGAAAAAGGACCAGGACCTTGTTAGGACACTTCAGGCAGCAAGGGACTTATAGCGAGCACAAAGTGGAAGGCTCCTGACTTGCCAAAGGGATTTCACTTGTTTCTGGGCTGCCTGGACTCCTTATGCACCTGTTGCCGGTACCCTGGTCTGAGGCCTATTACAACTTCAGTAAACCAGGTAAAGACTGCAACGCTGTGTCCTTTACTCACTCACCGGCATGCACCATCATCGCCACACACCTTGGGAGCCCTGGGGACCCCGCTTCACCTGTGGGAAGCGTCACCATCCAGCCGCCATACCATCGCCCCAGAGGACCCCTTTAAGCGGCGTCGGTCCCCACTGACCGAACACCACAGGTGGCGTCACGACAAACTTTATACAAAAACCCCTTTAAAGACCGTTCCCCTTTCATTGAGTCCCAGGGCCACGGACAGGGTCGCAGCCACCGTGACATCCCCTTTAAGAGTGGCTGGACTCGGTACCGAGTACCCCACTGCCCTGGTGGGCGACTCACATGGCCCCACCTGCAGACATATATCTCGAATGACATGAGTAAATTACCCCTGTCTTAAGGGTGAGGAATCAATAACTATGATAGGTGTAGGTCTAAAAAATGTGTGATGATTGAGACCCTGGTACAGGATAAACCAGGTGTTAATCAGATTAAACCAACCCCACGTTCCAAAAAGGCCAAAATAGCCACCTTACTTTCGCCAAAATAGATCTCGGTGGGTAAAAAGAATTGTGACTTTCCCACAGAGGAAATATGTACACCCTGGTCAGCTAACCTACCTGCAACCTGGGCTTCTTAGTTCTCCAGTGGCTGTATGCAACTATGTATGGATGGACAGATGCCCACAAAATTATACTTCTTGCAACAAAAAAACACACTCATTCTTTGTGCCAAACTGTAGGAGGACCGGTACAACAAGGCATCACCCCCAATTGTATAGATTCCTCGGTAGACTCAACCTTAGGTTCCATTGTCCTCTGAAAATTAAGTTGTCTCTTATTGTCTCTCACATAGATGGTGGTCCACTCGGATAGCTAGAGACATAGCTGCATCCATGGAAATCGGGGTCTAATACAAAACAAAGGCATCCTTTACTCTCTCAAGAAGCCCATGACAAAACTGACTATGGAGTGTTGGGTCATTCCACCTAGTATACGTATACCCCCAAAGGAACTCGGAGCAATACTCCTCCTCTCGCCAGACTCCCTGCTGAAGCTGATGTAATTTAGACTCAGCCAGAGAAACACGGTCGGGGTCATCATAGATAAGACCCAGAGCCTTAAAAAATTCCTCGACCATTTGAAGTGACTGGGAATCAGATGGGACAGAAAAAGCACATGCTTAGGGGGTCACCCTGGAGAAAATAGATTACCGTCCGCACCGGCGGTTCCTCAGTACCTGAGGAGTGAAGTCATAACCTAAAATAAAGTTTGTAGGCCTCCCTGAAAACCACAAACTTCTTTTGACCCCCAGACAATGAATCCTTTAAAACTAGTTTGGTTTCCAACAGAGGTTGCCTGGGAGCAGTGGACCCTAAGCCTGGAGTCAATGGGCGCTGCAAGCAACTGCAGGTAAGTCTGCCACCTCCAAGCGAGTTGTTTTAACTGCTATGCCAAAGCAGCCACAGGATAATAATAATAATAATCTTTATTTTTATATAGCACTAACATATTCCGCAGCGCTTTACAGTTTTGCACATATTATCATCGCTGTCCCCGATGGGGCTCACAATCTAAATTCCCTATCAGTATGTTTTTGGAATGTGGGAGGAAACCGGCGTACCCAGAGGAAACCCATGCAAACACGGGGAGAACATACAAACTCCTTGCAGAGGATCCATAGTTGATCCAAAAAGGTGGGACCAGTGATAATGTCATGTAATTGCAAGGGACAATGGACACCAACTCGATCCCTTGAGCTAGGGGAATCCTAGGCTAGCCCTGTCCCCCTCAGATGGTGGAGACGCCTGAGTCTCGTACCTTGCTATGCTCCTATATAAACTGCTCTATGTTCCCTCCCCCACCTAGGGAGGTATGGGACACAAGTGTATAGGATAACACAAACCAGACAGACAGGGGATGTAATAATTATAGGGGATAATTCAGGAGACTCTTTGCGTGGAACAAGACAACAGGACACAGTTTTATAAGTGGTAAGATTTATATTATCACACGGTGATTCAAACAGGTGCAGAGAGAAACTCAAGTCCACAACACTTGGTGCAAATAATAAACGCAGCTTAGCAGTCTATAGGAACCTTCAGAGGTAGATGCAAACAAACAGAAAGTCTATGAAGCACAGTTATTCTTGAGGAAACTTGACACGAATAGATCCTTGTCTTAGTCCAGACACAGATAGATATGCTATAAGGCAGTTCAAATCATATCTTAGCTCAACCAGGGAGGCCTGGTTAATAGTCTCAGGTTTTGCAGAGCAGCAAACAGCTTACATGTCCAGCAAATGCAGATGGAAGTAACACGAGCAGCAGATGAAGGAGGATTACTGAACACTGGTGTATGCAGCAGGAACTCAGAGCAGAGTGGCAGGATCTCCAACACAGGTTCACAGGAGCAGGTGCAGGTGCAAGGCCAGGGAGTAATCAGGAGCTGGATGCAAAGCAGAATAATCTAGCACAGACTGAAGGCTGGGGTGGAGTTTTATAGCAGGAAGACAAGTGCACATGAGACCAAAGACGCCATGTTGGAAAAGGGCAGTAATGCACAAAAGGTAAAAAATGTTCAGAGTCCTGACAGGGGATAGCAGACAGGGATAAAAGAAAACTACAAGCATACAAATACACTCACAATACAACAGAGTGGGAATCAGGGGAGGAATAGTAGGGACAAACCAAATGGGTAGAGGATAGGGCGATAAACACACAAACCAACTCCACACAGAAATCTCCTGAAAAACACTGCAACCCCCTACTCCAAACACTGAACTTCTCCTTCAGCTCTAAACCAGGTAGTGGTAAACTATCACTGACAATTCCCAAGTTCAAATGGTGAGCATGTATACCAGAGAGTGGCCAGCACAGAACACCTGAGCCAATTTAGGAGGGAGAGCTCCACGAGATAAACAGAACTGATTAACCCTTGCAATATATAAAGAAAGAAAGAAAGAAAGCAGCACTCACCTTTCCATGCATTGATTTTTTTATTCACAAGCAGGTAAAAACATTATGGTGCAAGAGAAGAGGTGGAGACAACGTAGGACTTCGGCTGTTTCGCGCTGCAAGTGCTTCCATGGGTCCACGGTAAAGGGGAGGTACTGGGGATCCTGCTTAAATAACAGGTAGATCCACCTGTATGGTTCCAGGAAGAAAAACCTAGATACGCCCCATTTGACTATTAGCATGTACCTCTCGGATATCCATACATTAGTCTTTATTCCAGGTGTTGAGCCACATGCAGGTCGATGATGCTGCATTCTACAAAGACCCAATTGACTACTTTTTTAATACATCACTAAAACTGAAGGCAGTTTTGATTGTCTTTCTGTCCTGTGCTGCACCAAGGGGCGATCCCCTGATTATATTGGAGGCAATTTCTTTCTACCCATTGGCTCCCATAAAATCTTGGGCTCTTGAAAGGCAGCGCAGATTATTAAAGTCCATCACAAGCAGCGTTT
The DNA here is from genome assembly GCF_051348905.1 of Ranitomeya variabilis. Taxonomy (NCBI): domain Eukaryota; kingdom Metazoa; phylum Chordata; class Amphibia; order Anura; family Dendrobatidae; genus Ranitomeya; species Ranitomeya variabilis. The sequence continues at coordinate 475,644,740 of NC_135233.1, forward strand.
TTTCATATCCTATGCCTTATTATATTTCATAAGCTATTACTTCTTTTTTACTGACATTGCTGTGTACAGTCAAGTTTGTATTTTTTGTATTTCTAATTTAAATTTATTTAAATTGTATTTTTATTTAATTTTTTCAAATTTAAAATAATCATGTTTCTTTATTTTTCATCTGCATATTTTGTGTTATTTTTAACAAATTATTTTATTCAATTTTATCCACCTTTCTTATTTTACTGTATCGTTTATTTTATTTTTTATGTTAATACATTGGAACAGTTATATATAAATGCCATTAGATATGTTTTATGCATTCTGCTGTTTTGTTTTAGTTTCTTTTCTAGCTCAGGTTAATGTTACACTTAGCAAGACCATATATACAATAAAAATATCCCTTCCTTTTGATCATATATAACGCACTCAATATGAAGAATCTTATTATGGATTATGCATATTGCCAAAAATGTGAGTAAAAACACAGTTTTAAATGAAAAGAATAAATTACTGACATTTTTATGTACAATTATCACAAACAGTCAAAAGTTGCAATTCTTGAAACCTCTGTAATCAATGCTGCTATTATTATTTTTTCTTATATTATATGATATCCCAGGTATATGGACAAATTATGCAAACATGTCCCTCCCCGGACCACTGTCCCAAAAATCATTTCATGGAGAACAAATATTAACAGAAACTGAACTATAAGCAATAGAACACCTGTCATGTCATAAAAAGGTAAAAGCAGATATATGCCATTCTTAAAGTGTACCTCCTGGAAGCTATTTGAACATATTTGCGGACATGCATCTCAGTGTAATTTTAAAATTGTAACCTAAAATTAAAAAAATAAAACAATGCTCAATACTGTTCACTAGCTTAATTCACTTTCTGGTTGCACACTCTATTCGTTCCTGTATAGGGCAGAGAAGGAGGTGACTAATTTCTACAGCCTTTACTTTCTCCCTGCCGATTTCAGCTGTAGAAAGGTAGCGTGAGATTAGTTTCATGGCTGCATTGGGGATTCTGCCAAAAAAGATTGAAAAAATATCATAGTATGTAGTTTTCATTTACAAGTGCAGAGAGAAGAACTTACATATGTCACCCAAACTGGGAGTCATAAGCTTATTGCATGGCAATAAAGGGAATTTCTGTGATCACTGCAGCCTCAGCACTTAACACCAGGAAGGAATGTCAGGATTAATTTGAGCTGTCAGGTTTGTAGACTTTATACAGTGGTTGGTGACTGGGCTACAGCTGAATATGAAATATGAGATAAATATAATAACTTTATATTGTGAATTAAGAAAGAGGAGATGGGTCTTTCTACTTTTTTTGGTAATTATATTGTATAAGGGGTTGGGGAGCCAAAGATGTGGTTCATTAATGTTCTGTGGCACACGCAACCAAATGTCACCATTTTCTGACCAAAATGAGTAAGGTGGAACTAGAAGATGGAGAAAGCATTTCTCAGGGGATGAACTTGAAGGGGACACTGGGTCAGGTGGTAGGTGTGGCGCAGTTATCGAATGTAAAAGGTCAAAGTGATAAGGTGGGAAGGCAGTTGGCGCCAACCAATGAAAGAGGGAGGACACCTGAGCAGTGGAGCGCAGAGGCAGAGCGACCAAAGAATGGCTGGGGACTGAGACAGGTGGGACATTGTGGGTCAAGCACCGAAGTCCAGATTATGCTGGTCAAGACCCGAGGTCCACACTACGCAGTTTTCACCAGTTAAGATCTGATATCCAGATGTCGCAGGTCAAGCACCGAAGGTCAAACATTGATCATCGTATGGGAATGGACATCTGACCAGGAGATGCGAGTGAACGGGGTAGTTACTAACAGCATAGAGGTACGGTACAGGGCGCAGACTGAGTTGCAGAAGATACCAGGGATGGCCAGTTTGAGGACATCTTGCTGAAACCTGTTCACATGTACTCCAAAACTTTCAACAAAAATAAGGTAGAGAGAGGGAGGAGGTCTGTGCAACAATGGGGAAAGATTCCACAAAAGTTCTTGAAAATCTAAAAGCACTGTGAAGTTTGTTTTTCACTGAAATTATGAAAATTAAGTTATGAATTCTAAAACTAAAATTTGTTTTAAGCTACTGTATTGTTGGTCCATTTCATATCCAGTGGGATAAATCAGTATGATATAAATACCCTCTGACATGACAGAATGAATGGAAAATAAAGCCTATAATTTCTGTTTTACTAAATCTAAATCTCACAATTAGAACATTTGTTTAAGAAGATCTTCTCAGCAACAAATGAGTTTGGTAACCTTGGAAAATAAGCTAAAAATAAATCAATTTTATTTTGATCAGTATTTTATCCAGTTTTTTATCTGTGGTAAGTTTTTACCATCATCAGGGCATCCTGTTTGTATTTGAAAAATAAAAAAATGTCCTTGGACATCAGAAGGATGCAGAACTGATGGCATCCGTCTGTAGTCCATTTTTTATGGATCCATTGACTTAATGGGATACTTTTGATCCACATATCAAATCAAAATTGAATATGTCTCAGATGGTATTTATTGCAGTCAATCGGTCTGCAAGAAAAAAACCTGATGTGAACATGTCCATAGACTCTAATGGGAATCTCTTCTATTCATGGAAAACATGGCTAGAACATGGTTGTGAAGCATGAATGTTTGAAAGGAGCAGAATTTGCGAAAAAAAAAATCTCCAGAAGCCCATGTGTGTGTCTGGGAAGAGACATGTCAGTCTATGGAAGGAGGGTGGGGACAAGCCACTGGTGACCTTCACATGCTCGTAAATTTATGCTTTTGGGTCAATGTGACAACTTAAAAGCTGTTTGATCATCATTGCTAATGTTCAGAATTGTCCATTCCTGTAATATACAACATGACATTTGACAACAATATTGTTGTATTTCTATACACTTGTCATACAATTGTAAAATAGCCAAATAAACTCCTAGAGTATACTGAGATTATTTGAGTCATTATTTGGAGTGCTGAATGTTGGATTGAGTTCATCTTCATCATCCTCATCATCATCAGTGTCTTCTTGTTCTTCTTCTGTATAGTCATCGTTTGCTTCTCCATGTTCAACTCCCTCAATAACCATGACTTCTGGGGCAGCGTCTTCCCTAAACCATACTGACTTGTAACCTCCATCTTCCTTCAAGTCTTTAGTTAGGATGGACTTCACCTTCTTGTCTTCTGAATCAGACTCTCCATCTGCTTCTTCCGATGGAGGACTCTCTGTGGGGGCACTGGTTGTAAGCACTGTGCTTACTGCTGCAACTGAGAGCAGGTTATTCCCAGAGGGCACTTCGGTAATGCCACTATCGATGTCAAATTCTGGACTTGACGCTGATATACTCCCACCATACTCTTCTTCATTTATCAGTTGCTCAGTCCTATCTGGAAATCCTCCGGAATTCTAGAGTGAAAGAGAGAAGATATTACACAGAATATGTATTTGTAATATGAAATTATCTCAGTGAGCAGCCATCCTTTCTGAGTCTTATATAGATTTTACTACGTTTTATTCATCATTGATCGTCTACAATTAGCTTAAAGTGAGTATGGAAATAATGTTAAAAGTATTTTCCAGCACTTTAATATTTTTTCACGTTAATATCTGCCGGCACCCCCACCAATCAGCTTATTAAAGGTTTATTAAAAAAAAAATGAAGTTATCCCATATCTATTAGATAAGGAATAACTTGCTGATCACTGGGGATCCGCCAATTGGGATCACCAGCGATTCTGAGATCGAGGCTCTGGAACCCCAAGAACTAGGCACGGAAGCCCCAAACTGAATGGAGGAAAGGTACACATACTCAGCTTTTGCTCCATTCATTGTCAAGGGGACTGCTGTCGAAAACTGAAAACTGTACTTTGCTTTTTCCTTTGGTCTGATAGACAATGAATGGCAAGGAGGTCCACTCAGGATGGAGATGCACAGCTCCGATCTCAGAATGGCTGGGGGCCAAGTAATCAGCAATTTATCCTCTGTCCTATAAATAATATGACTTGATTTTTCAAAAAAAAAATCTTTTTAAAGGAGCTGTGGAGCTCTGGAGTTGGCACATCCATATACATTGTTCAGTGGCTATGAATCATAGTGCTAGATCTCTTAAGGCTTATTCAGATGTCCTTGAAAATTGGTCCGATCTTTGACGGCAATGCACAGGCTGGCCGCGGCTTTCCCGACCGGAGCATGACAGCTTCATATATTTCTATGAGACTGTGGCACTCAGGTCGGAAAAGCCGCGGCCAGCCTGTGCATTGCGGTCCGAGATCAGACGTCTGCAGGAGCCCTAACATTCATTGATATGGGAGAGAACTACAACATGCCGATGCCCCATGGCACCTTATCATAAAAATAGCTAATAAATTCCCAGAAAGCCCCTAAATAATGACATTCTAGTTGCTTTCTTGGCACCACCAGAAGGAGCTTAAGAGCTCACAGTATATTACTTGTAAATGGATATCAGTAATTCTACACTCTGTAACCTTGTGGTGGCTTCAATCACCCTGAATGTAACCCCATATCTGCAGGAAATTTAGAATTCGGTAGAGCTTGAACCATGATAATATCTTTTATTTTAAGAACTTTAACGTTTTCAAAGAAAGAATTTGGTGGCCAATTCGTCAAGACTGGCATTGTGCATGCCAGTATTAAAAAAGGGCTCACTGGAGTACGATACGCCAAATTCATGAAGAGGCGCACACCACTTAATAAATTTGGCACATTTTCTCTGTGACGTGCCTCCGTGCGCCTCACCAGAAATGCTACTCCAGTTAGGGAACGGAGAGTAGTTTTTGCAGTTACAGTATGTAATTAAAAAATGCTCCTTTGAGGAATTTATCGGACATTGTAGCTAAGCCAGGCCCTGCTCCTCCTGAATCCCACCTATTCTGGAGTTGCTGCTCCAAGCTTGAAAGCATGAAAATGCAAAAAAATTGCAAAGTTTTTATGCAACTCCAGGTTGCGCAAAAATTTTACAATTTTTCAAAAAGTTTTCTTTCAAATACAAGACGCAACCAACGACCATTGTTCCTTCTGTAAATATTTCCAAGAGTCCGCGAAACAGGATTTTGGGTATCTTGTATTCATGCACTAATAAACAAACTGGACAGAAAAGCAGCTGCTTCTATCCAGCATTAGGCCTCATTCACACATCAGTATTTTTTATCAGTATTTCATCGGTATTCGTATGCCATAACCAGGAGGGTCTGCAAAACACAGAGCAGATGTCAATATCTCGAATACAGTTTTTCTCTGTATGTTCCGCTCCTGGCTTTGGCATACAAATACTGATGCAAAAATACTGACGTGTGAATGAAGCCTAAGTTTATTGTAATATGCACTAAAAAAGCCACTATGGGTACTGCTTACAGAAAAACAGTAAAAATAATGAGGCTACTGTAAGTAATTAAAGGAAACCAATGAGCAAACAATAGACTGCAAAACATGTTTCAAACGGTAATTACCTGCAGATTACCACTATGTCTGAGGAAAAGTATTGTAAGGCCAACTGTCGGGTGACCCAGGAACAGGGGCCCCTTTCCTGGCCCTAACACTATGGGCGCCCTAGCTCGCCCTGTTCCCTGGGATACTTCAGGTGATAAAGATGTTGGGGCCTCCACCCTTGCCTTATCTCCTAAGTTAGCCCTTCGTCTGTTCTCTTCCCCCACCCAGGGATGAGGGGTCGCTACTATACAGTACACCAACCGACAAATAGGGCAACAAAGACAAGGGTAAACTGAAAACTCCACACACAAAATATTCAATATAACAGAGGAAACCATCGGGGCGTGCAGGAAGAGGTGATAAGCAAAACAGGGAAGGATAAGGAATTACCACACGTATAAACCAAACAGCAGTCCCCTATAACTCCTCCAGCACTCCTTCTCATACCAATGTCTCTCCCTCCTTTTGTTATACAGCAAGAACTAACTCTGACCAGGATTAGTAATAGAGCCCAGAGTTTATAGGGAAAAGGAGTGGCTAACCCAGCACAGCTGAGCACAGGGATTTCCAACATGGCCGATTAACCCCTGTTCTGCCAGAAGAAAAACACGTTTAATAAGGCGAAGCGCCGGAGTAGGAGCAATCAGATGCTGCAGTCTTCTGGCTCAACACTGTCGTAGTAACCCCGTGACAGCCTCATTCAGATCTCAGAGATTTTTCTTGCATGCAGAAAGTGGTCTGATATTCATCAGTGTCTACCATCAAGGTGTCATCAGTGATTTTATTGGATGGAATAAAAAAGAAAATTGCAAAGCTTCTCCTAGCCATGCAATGTTAAAAATGGACAGCACATGGATTGCTCATGGAAAAAGACAGAAACCTGAACAGCTCTATAAATTGTAATGGGTAGATGTTCTACGGATAGAACACGTACGTGAAAAGAAATATCTGAATAAGGCCGAACTGGAAAAACAAGTACTGGGAGAAAATGAAGTTATATTTTCTCTGCAGCTAATCACTTCCAGTCATTGGGGCAGCACTGGAGGATTTAACAGTCATCAGTCACCATACAGTGCATGCGCTGTAATCACTCTCTCTATGCTTTGACTGAGACCTTGCGCAGCAGTGTGTCTTTAAATGTATGCAGTTTTTTTTTAAGGGAATGTGTCATCAAAACATGACCTAATAAAATGTTTTTAAGTTGTTTTTTTTTATATTATATTACAAAACAAACTTTTTTTGCAGCTTTCACCCTTTCCATTACACCAAATGTTAGACTCCTACCTCCCATTAGGTACATGAATAATAGCAGCAATAGACTCTACTGAATTGCACTGAAGTATTTAATGAGCCTGCTCTCATCAGGGCAACGATCATTATGAAGGAAGGGGGAGTCACTGTACTCTGTTACATCGCCTTTTGGAAATCGTGGAACCTGCGTTATCTGCAGTACAGAAGTGCTAACTGATTTTGTAATGATGTCAGTGACAAGGGCTGCGTTTTAGACCAAATGGGGCCCTGGACAAAAGATTAAAAGTGGCGCCCTAAATGCTGATATATTGCACAATCACACACAAACATTTAGTTTGCATTTACATGCGGTGAGGTCAGACCATTAAACAAGTGCAATTGACAATATTGGAGTCGTTTGGTGCTTACCGGCCTCTTTACACTGATTGAAGAAGAATGATGTGGGTAGGACGATCACTAATGGATAATCTGTCCATTGGCTGGATGAATGAGCAGCATTTTGCTTGTTCATTGGACGATTACTGACAAGTTGACACCTATGAACTCTTGTCTGAGCCTCCAGGATTTATAAATGGATGCTACATACATAGTATACACAGAGCACATACATATGGATGGATAGATAGTATATATGAGAGACGATAGAATACATGAATAGATATGAGAGATAGATTTGAGATAGATAGATAGATAGATAGATAGATAGATAGATAGATAGATAGATAGATACTTAGCAGTTTGTCTCCTCTTTGTCAGTTTTTCTAAACTCAGAGTACAGGACCTGTGATAACATCAAGGTCACATGACCGGTCACATGTAACCACAGGTTCTGTAGCAGGATTCAGTGAATGCAGTAAATGCTGGGGGCCTTAGGGGCATGGAGGACTTGGGCAATTGGGCAATGGTTATCCCGAAACTGGCTCTGTCTGTGATGATAATGAGATTGGACGGGAAGTACGAGCCTAACATTAGAACTAGTGGCCACTGGCCAGTGTTAAAATTACAAGATTGGTTTCTTTTTATTTATATTTCTAAGTGTATTTTGGTGGAATATATGCTATAAAATCCATGCAAAAAACTGTGTGAACCTTATCTTTATGCAGTGGAAATATTATATGCAAAGACTGACGTAAAATAAAATATATTATTTTACTACAGCTGATACTAATTTATACAGACTGGGGGGGGGGGGGCTATGAAAAGAATCAAAATTTGTGTGTCACATCCTATCTGTAGAATTGGTTCAAAAAGTTTGATGTTTGTTAGGCAAAAAAACAAAAAAAAAGACATATTGAGAAAATTAAAATATGATCTACTGTACTTACATTTCCTGTCACTCTTCTCAATTTACTCTGAATTGTGTTTCCATATTGCTTGTAAATGAGGAAAGCCAATCCAACCAAACATGCAGCTAGAACAACGCCCAGGGTAGCACCAAGTATTGCCATGTCAGTCGTAGTATAATTCTTATCCTGTTTTTCTCCGTCATTACCTCCTTGAAAAAAAAAAACACAAGACACTGGAGTAGGAAACTTATATAATGAATTGAGATAGATTTATAATCATATAAGGAACAATCACAAAATCAATCAATCAATCAATCAAAATTTAATCAAGAATTAAACCTTTAAGGGAATCTGTCATTATAGAAAAGTCTTAAAAAAGTGGTGCTATAAGATGCCATAGGCTGCCACTCCTGTTCAGAACACACACAGTGTCACAGACAGCACCTCTCCACCTGACTAGTCACGAGGCACCAATTGTTGCCACCGAGACTCAACGTAGATGTATGCCGCAAACCCAATGATGCCAGTCAACAAGGGCAGGGGCTACACATCTAAATTCAACACGGTAAAGCACAATACCAATAATGGGAGGTATAGGCTAACCCCTTTCTTTCAAAGCCAATTTACATTTTAGGACTTTCTGTTTAGCAGGCCATGGTGACCTATCAGAACCTTGTGACAATGTGCCCCCAAGACCTCGCACCTTAAGTTGAGATTGATAGCCTAGCTCCAGTTAATGCTGTAGGTTAATGCTGGCTGTGTAATACAGCCAGCGTCTGATGGGTATGGTGTGGTTTCAGCTCCACATATCCACGCGCAACATGTCCCATGTATGTACACTTAAGTAAAATATGCCGGGAAGTGGTCAAAGTAACTGTGCCCCAGTGCAAAATTTGTAACAAGGTGCCCCATGTACTATCTTCCATTTACAATATAGGTGTCTATCTACATGGAATATGGGTGGACACAGACAGAAGAGGCCCCTGTGCCAGACCAATATATGGTCCTTTTGCAGTCCAAAAACTCATCATAATGCACAATTTCATCTGCTTTGTAGGAGGTAATGGCCCCTTTACCTCTTGGGCCCCTGTGCGTCCGCACAGGGTACCCCAATGGCATGTTTGCCCCTGAATATGGGCCTGTATGCCCCATTAAGCACCAGGACACTGGCGAGACTGTTACATTTGCCCCAGCTATTGCTGCAATCCTGCTATGAGCATCTTGTAAATGTCTTCATTAAATAATGGCATATTCCCCTAAAGTACAATCATGCAGAATTCCTCAACCCCCAAATCATAGCTAAATAATTTGAGAAATTAAAATTTAACAAGCTTATCAATAAACAGTCTGATTGGCAATGTTTAATGGAAAAACAAGCAAATCAACTCTCTCGAGAAGGATAGTAAACTATTTTGCATGGTTTTTCATGGTATTTGTGGCTTCTTCATGGGAATAAGACAAAGTAAGAACCCTGATTCAATAGAGTTCAGCGTAAAGGTTCACGCTGTACTAGTCTGGCATCCATTACGATCCTCAGTGGCAGTCGGACCATGGAACTATACCCTTTTACTGCTGGCATCTTCGACTCTGGATCCTGGGTGTCTTCTGCCGTTAATTGGCCTGGGACATCATGATGTTGCAGGCTTAGTAAGTGTAAGAGAAAGACATCCAGGCTGCCAGCTGCAGAGGTGAAGATTGACCTGGTCCAGCTGTCATGGAGGAGGGGACTGGAAGCCCAACTAGGGTAGCGCAAATCTTTTTTCCTCAACTCTAATTTTCAGCAGGTTTCTCTAAGGAAAGCCCATCTCACATATGTACTGGTGAGATCCACCAACACTTATCTAATGAGTGCGGGAAGGGAAGGAACTGCACTTAAATCTCAGACTTATTAAATCATAAATTTGATTTATGAGCAAATAGGATTTAAAAAAAAAAGTTGGCTTTTGTTTTCCCGGAAACAGCTTTTACTTTTGCCCATGGACTGTGTCAAGTATTGCATCTCACCTTCTGATTCTGATACAATATATGGACTACAGCCTCATCCTTTAGAAAGCCAACCTTTCTTTTCTAATGTCAGACAACTTCATTGAATATTTTAAAGCAAACCTGTCATCAGTATTTTGCTAAGTAAACTACAGACAGTGTCAGGTGTTACAATGAATAAAATAATACCTGGGTTGAAGAAATCCATCTCATGGTCCTTGATTAATCTTTGTTTGTAGTTTTTGAGTTAATAAGATTCTCGTGCTTCAGGGTGAACAAAGATTAAACAAGAACCACAAGACAGATTTCTTCAACCCAGATATCATTTTTATCAGTGTAACAGCACCAACCTGAGAATACCTGTAGTTTACTTAGCAGAATCCTGATGACAGGTTCACTTTAAGAGCTATATAATTAACTATTACCAAATAGAACTTTACCACAAATGGACATCCGACAAATTAATTAGTATATAGAATTACGTGAAAACAGGACTCAAAGCCACACGTGGACAACTGTTAAAGCACCACTAATGGGACCGCCACCACTACTGTGTATGTTGAGAGCAGAATCTATGGAGTGTTTTTATTGTCTTTTAATTACATGGAATAGAGCCCCTTTGTAGGACACTGGTGCCATCTTGAAAAGTTCACTTTAGACAGATTGATATTTTTTCATTCATGTGGTTGAGTTTGGAAGGCGAGTTCATAAGTTCAAAACACTTCATCACAGATGCTGGGATTAATTGACTTGTGTACATAAAAATGGTAAAGATTCGCGGTAGAGCGGCAAGTTAGATGACTTCTCTCTTTTTTAATTACATTTACAATCAATTGTACATAAATATAAAAAAAAATAATTTATGTGTTAGCCATTAATAATTAAAAAAAAAAAAATATATATATATATATATATATAACAGTGGCATGTAAAAGTTTAAGCACTCCTGGTCAAAATTACTGTTATTGTGAATAGTTAAGCGAGGATGAAATGATCTCTAAAAGGCTTAGGGTATGTGTCCACGGTCAGTAAACGCCGCTTGTTTGACGCTGCGCAGAGCTGCAGCGTCAAACACGCAGCGTCCAGATGTTCCAGCATAGTGGAGGGGATTTTATGAAATCCCGTGTCCACTATGCGTGGAAACACGCATCCGACTTCCCTGCGACTCCAGACATGCTGCGCGTCTTTTCAGATTGCAGCATGTCCGTGCTACCTGCGGCGACGCTGCGTCGCCTTAAGTAATATCACAGGGCGCTATGCAAGGGTGCGATGATCCCGGATGTGTACAGTTAACACATCCGGCATCATCGCGTCCCAGAAAGGGGGCGGGGCTTAGCGCCAAGCGGCTTCGCCGCTCCGGCGATACCGCCGGCCATCCTGACCGTGGACACGTACCCTTAAAGTTAAAGATGACACATTTCCTTTGTATTTTAGGCAAAAAAAAAGTTTTTCATCATTTACATTTTAAAAAATTCTTCAAATGAAAATGGGCCAATGCAAAAGTTTGGGCATCCTTTGAGATTTGTGTGCTCAGATGACTTTGACCAAGGTTTCAGACCTTAATTAGCCTCTTATGGCCTTTTCTCTATCATCGTTAGGAAAGGGTGGGTGATGCAAATTACCCAGTCTCCTCTAACTTTGTGCCAAAAAACAGCAATCATGGGTTCTTCTAACTAGTTGCCTAGTACCCTGAAAATGAAAATGGTGGAAGCCCACAAAGCTGGAGAAGGCTTTAAGGAGAAAGCAACACGTTTTCAAGTTGCCCTTTCCTCAGTTTGAAATGTAATTAAGAAATGGCAGTTAACAGGAACAGTGGAGGTCAAGATAGGGTCTGGAAGTCCAAGCAAAATTTCAATAAAAGCATAAAAGCTGCTCATAGGTTTGCTAGAGAGGCAAATCAGAACCCCCGCTTGAATGCAAAAGAACTTCAGAAAGATTTAGCTGTGGTAAATTATTCTACTGTTCAGAGACACCTGTATAAATATGGCCTTCATGGAAAAGTCATTAGCAGAAAACCTCTCTTGCTTCCTTACCATAAAATTCAGCATCAGAACTATGCAAAAGAACATATAAACAAGACTGAAGCATTTTGTAAATAAGTCCTGTAGACCGATGAGGTTAAAATAGAACTTTGGGCACAATGATCAAAGGTATTTGAGGAGAAACAAAGAGCACAAAATTTCAGGAAAATAACATCTCGACAACCATTACGCATGGGAATGGATCAATCATGCTTTGGGGTTGTGTTGCAGCCAATGGCATGAAGAACATTTCATGGGTAGAGGGAAGAATGGATTCAATTAAATGTCAACAAATTCATGATGCAAACATAACACCATCTGTAATGTGTCATCTTTAAAATTAGGCCTTTTAGAGATCATTTCATCTTCAACTCGCTTAACTGTTCACAATAACAGTAATTTTGACCATGGGTGCCCAAACTTTTACATGCCACTGCATATATATGTATACACATATATGTATATATACTGTATATTTATACACACACATATATGTACACAGTGTACATATATTCTATATCTATATATGTATGCACTGTATGTATGTATATATATATATATATATATATATATATATACACATATATATATAAATATACACATATATATCTACAGTGGGTGAACTAAGTATCGAACATGTCACCAATTTTCTAAGTAAATATTTTTCAAAAAGGTGCTTTTGACATGGAATTTTCACAAGTTGTTGTAAACAATCTATCCAATCCACACAGACAAAGAAATCAAACCATAGATGTCCATAAATTAAGTTAAATGTAATAATGAGAAATGACACAGGGAAAAAGTACTAAACACATGAAGCAAGAGAGGTGCAATAAGCCATGGAAAGTCATGACACCAGTTGAAATCTATTAGTAATTAGAAAGCAATCCTGCCACTTAGTGGAAAATAATATCAGCTGGTTAAACTGACGGCCTGTAAAAAGATGTCTCATTACCAAGATTCCACACCAGAAACATCTAATGATGGGTAAAACCAGTGAGCTGCCTCAATACCTTCACAACCTTATTGTTGCAAAACATACTGATGGCATTCACAGAAGAACTTCTAAACTACTGAAGGTTCCAGTGAGCACTATTGGGTTGATAATATGGAAGTGGAAAGAACATAATTTCACCATAAATTGGCCATGACTAGGTGCATATTTCAGACAGAGGAGTGGAAAGAATTATCAGAAGAGTTGTCCTAGAGCCAAGGACCACATGTGGGGAGCTGCAGAAAGACCTGGAATTAGCAGGTACAATTCTTTCAAAGAAAAAACTAAGAAATGCACTCAACTTCCATGGCCTGTATGCCCGATCACTACGCAACACTCCATTGCTGAACAGAAAGCATGTTGACGTGTGTTTAAAGTTCTCTCAACAACATTTAGACAAGCTTGTGAAATACTGTGAGAATGCAGTCCGGTCAGATGAGACCAATATTGAACTCTTTGGATGCCGTAATACACTCCATGTTAAAACACCATACAACAGTGAAGTTTGGAACATCATGGTGTGGGGTTATTTTCAGCATATGGCACTGGCAAGCCTCATATAATTGAAGGAAGGATGAATGGACAAATGTATCGAGACATTCTTGATTAAAATCTGCTGCCATCTACGAGGATGATGCAGCAGATGAAACGAGGTTGGACAGTTCAGCAAGACAATGATCCCAAACACACAGCCAAGGAAATTCTCAATTGGTTTTAGATAAAGAAAAAAGCTGCTAGAATGGCAGAGCCAATCACCTGACCTGAATCCAATAGAAAATTAATGGAACAAACTAAAGCTCAGAGTCCATAGAAGGAGCCCACAGAAGCTTCAGGATGTGAAGAGTGTTTGTGTGGAAGAATAGGCCAAAATCACACCTAAGCAATGCCTGCGACTAGTTTCTCCATACAGGATGTGTCTTGAAGCTGTCATCACCAACAAAGTTTTTTGTATTAAGTATTAAATAAAGTTCAGTAATCGTGTTCAATACTTTTTCCATGAATCATTTCTCATTATTATGTATAACTTAATTTACGGACATCTATGTTTTGCATTCATTGTCTGTGTGGATTGGATGGGTTGTTACCAACATCTGGTCAGAAATTTATGTCAATAGCACCTTTAGAAATATATTTATTTAGAAAATTGGTGACGTGTTCAATATTTATTTCACCTGCTGTATAAACAGATAGATATAGGTATATACAGTATATCTATGTAAAGGGTAACATAAATGATAAATGAAAGATATATCTATACATAGATATATCAATATATGTATATAGATCTACAGTACAGACCAAAAGTTTGGACACACCTTCTCATTTAAAGATTTTTCTGTATTTTCATGACTATGAAAATTGTACATTCACACTGAAGGCATCAAAACTATGAATTAACACGTGGAATTATATACTTAACAAAAAAGTGCGAAACAACTGAAATTATGTCTTATATTGTAGGTTCTTCAAAGTAGCCACCTTTTGCTTTGATGACTGCTTTGCACACTCTTGGCATTCTGTTGATGAGCTTCAAGAGGTAGTCACCGGGAATGGTTTTCACTTCACAGGTGTGCCCTGTCAGGTTTAATAAGTGAAATTTCTTGCCTTATAAATGGGGTTGGGACCATCAGCTGTGTTGTGCAGAAGTCTGGTGGATACACAGCTAATAGTCCTACTGAATAGACTGTTAGAATTTGTATTATGGCAAGAAAAAAGCAGCTAAGTAAAGAAAAATGAGTGGCCATCATTGCTTTAAGACAAGAAGGTCAGTCAGTCCGAAAAATTGGGCAAACTTTGTCCCCAAGTGCAGTGGCACAAACCATCAAGCGCTACAAAGAAACTGGCTCACATGAGGACCGCCCCAGGAAAGGAAGACAAAGAGTCACCTCTGCTTCTGAGGCTAAGTTTATCCGAGTCACCAGCCTCAGAAATTGCAGGTTAACAGCAGCTCAGATTAGAGACCAGGTCAATGCCACACAGAGTTCTAGCAGCAGACACATCTCTACAAAAACTGTTAAGAGGAGACTTTGTGCAGCAGGCCTTCATGGTAAAATAGCTGCTAGGAAACCACTGCTAAGGACATGCAACAAGCAGAAGAGACTTGTTTGGGCTAAAGAACACAAGGAATGGACATTAGACCAGTGGAAATCTGTGCTTTGGTCTGATGAGTCCAAATTTGAGATCTTTGGTTCCAACCACCGTGTCTTTGTGTGACGCAGAAAAGGTGAACGGATGAACTCTACATGCCTGGTTCCCACCGTGAAGCATGGAGGAGGAGGTGTGATGGTGCGGGGGTGCTTTGCTGGTGACACTGTTGGGGATTTATTCAAAATTGAAGGCATACTGAACCAGGATGGCTACCACAGCATCTTGCAGCAGCATGCTATTTCATCCGGTTTGCATTTAGCTGGACCATCATTTATTTTTCAACAGGAAAATGACCCCAAACACACCTCCAGGCTGTGTAAGGGCTATTTCACCAAGAAGGAGAGTGATGTCTGGACCGCAGAGTGAAGGTAAAAGGGCCAACAAGTGCTAAGCATCTCTGGGAACTCCTTCAAGATTTTTGGAAGACCATTCCCGGTGACTACCTCTTGAATCTCATCAAGAGAATGCCAAGATAGTGCAAAGCAGTCATCAAAGCAAAAGGTGGCTACTTTGAAGAACCTAGAATATAAGACATAATTTTAGTTGTTTCACACTTTTTTGTTAAGTATATAATTCCACATGTGTTAATTCATAGTTTTGATGCCTTCAGTGTGAATGTACAATTTCCATAGTCATGAAAATACAGAAAAATCTTTAAATGAGAAGGTGGGACCAAACTTTTGGTCTGTACTGTATATACATATATTAAACATATTTGTACTATATAAATTATCATTTTTAATTATTTAAAATGTAGAAAGATTTAATATCTGTAGGACGTACATGTGCAACATACATAAAGCTTCGTTTTCACGTCTAGTAAGGCCTTTTCTTATGCCAAGGTATTACTTGACAGCAGGGTGCTATGTTTCAATGTCAGCTTCATTATTTTCCACTCCATTTAATACACAAGGTTACTATATCACGCCATCATTTTAATGAGGTTGTCCACTTCTGAATCACCCCTTGTTAAATGCTAAAGTCCCAGATAGAAATAAAAACATATACTCCCCTCCCTGATTGGCACTATTCAAGCGATGGCATTGCTCAGTCTCCAGTAATTAGTTATGCCACCTGACCGCTGCAGCCAGTCTACGACAATGACTGCTGATCTGCTGCAGCCTTCACACCTCCATCAGGCAGAACTGGAGACACAGCACCTGCGAGAACGGTGCCAAACTGAATGTGGGTAATACACACTGTGTATATGTGTGTTTTTTTTTCACTATATACCAGTTATTTTAGCATTTGCAGAGGGGTTATCCAGTTGTAGACAAGCCCTTTAAATATATAGCATTATATTTATCCACACAAAAATGAATTTCCACACTTCTTATTTTGTAAAGAGGACTTTTCACCAGATTAAAAATGACAAGATTTTGCCCGTATTATACTTCTTCAGCTCATCCGTGTATGCCTTTTTTTTTCTTTCTACAGTTCCAAAGATATGTGTCTTTTCATTTGGTGTTAAGTTTTATGGTCTTTACGAGGGGGCGTGGCACACAGGATCCTCTGGGGATTGTCATTTGGCTGCTTTGCATAATTGCCCTGTAAGCCACACCCCCTTGTAAGGAGCATAAAAATTAGCTCTAAAATAAAAGAGCCATATTTCTGGAAACGTATTGTGAATTTGAAAAAAAAAAAAGATAGATTACTAAGGATAGAAATGGGAATAAAATAAAAACCAAAAACTGACCACTTTTGACCTGGTAACGGGTCTTCTTTAAATGCTCTGCATTAATTATCATTTAAAGAGCTTTAAAAATTAAGTAATGGAAATTTCTTAAAAAATTTCTTATTAAAAAGTTAACTTGATCTTAATATGATAGTCCATGAAGAATAGAAGTTGTGCATGAAAAACAATAACAGAAGAAAAATGCAAAAAAGAGATATACCAAGAATGTAGATAAAAGGGAACCTTTCAGGACAATTTTACTAATCAAACTAGTGATAGGACTGTTTAGGTTGTAGAGAAACAATAACTATGCTCGCTGTGTTGTAGTAATCAGATGTGCCGTGACTGAGTAATCTCTATGTGCAAATTAGCAGGACACGTATTGGGGACGTGGTGCCAATGTACTCCATGTATAATGACACGCCGCCAATGCTTTATCACGTTCATTTACTTGTGGCTTCAAAGCTTGACTTCTCAGCTCAGCCATATCGAGTTGCTAGAAAACAAGTATGGTTTCTATAGTTGTTCTTTGACTAATACAGCCTTAATGGTATGGTCCAGACATGTTCCTTTTAAGTCAATAGTATATAAAAAGAGATTAGGAGTATATACCTCGGAAATGTGCAATTTCCTTACTGACAGGAAACTTCCTTCCGTCTATACTTGGCTATTGCATTGGTTATTGGGCCTGCTCAAAATCTATGAACTCACTGAAAAACAGTAAATTCGTATGCATACTTGCTAACTACCTTAAAATATTCAGAAGCTTTCTGAAAAGACTAACCTGTGGTCTGTGTTAGCTTAAGGGGGTCTGGTGTGGTGTCTGTATAAGCTTAGAGGTCGTATATATATTAAAAGGGTCTTATCTGGGGTTTGTATTTATTTAGAGGGTTTGGTTCAAAGTCTTTATTATTTGGGTGGTCTTGGTCTTATGTTTGCTACAAGAGGTTTTTAGGGGTTCTGTTCTGGTATCTGTATTAGTTTATAGATCAGACCCAGGATCTGTATTTATTTCCAGATCTGTCTCCGACTCTGTATTTAATAATGGGGTCTTGTTTAGGGTCTACATTAGTTTAGGGTGTCCATTCTGGGTCAGCTATTACTTAAAGAGGACCTTTCACCAAATGTTTCACATGGAACTATTACATAATGTAATAGTTGCATATTTGGTACCTAATGAGTTAATTTTTGCAGAGACCTAGTGAGTGTTATAACACAGTTTTCACTGGGTTCACATACTTCTTCTCCCTGTACTACGCTCTAAGGTGTTAGCCTTCTGCACTCTACTTCGAGGACTTTCTAATCATGCTGGAGAGATGCTGGCTAGGAAATCAGAGCTGTATCATTACATCTCACTTACTGAGAAAACTAAGATATGATGGGGGGGTGTTCTTCTTTCTCCAGTGTTTTGTTGCCTGCTTATGATTGGGCAACTGATATAGGGAGAAAAGGTACACGCCCCCCGTGAAAACTAACCGATAACACCCACCTAGCTGTAACAAAAGTTACTTCAAATAATTTGATTGCTGATATCTCCACAACACAAAGGCAAAATTAAAAAACAAAACATTTTATTCTCCTTCTGAAGTCACCATTACATCGTGTGTCTAGTTCAACATGAAAACAAATTGTTGAAAGGTCCTCTTCAAAGGGATCTGGGTTGGAAACTAGTTATTTTGTTAATCTGTGTTTAGTTTTTGTATTTGTTTGGGGGTAATTTAAATGGCTTAAGAGGAGGATCATCCTACACAAATCAGTGGGACTTATTTCAAAAGATTAGGATTTTGCAATAGCTTTCACTTCTCAAAGGCTGAAAAGTATAGTCTCATTTCTAATTGTGAGTTTGTGATTGATTGCAATATTGAGGCTTGGAATAAAATGGGGAGATCGCATAGGATCACCTGCTTCTCCATTAGACGTAGGGACAGAAATGTGGTCTGGAGAAAGAGTGCGATCCTTTTGAGTGAATGGAAGCATCATAGCAGGTGCCTGTCTATTATGGAACTCAGATCAGGAAAAAACAAATTGGCAATCAGCGTTAGAGTGGGAAAAAGATGATAAATATATCAGACAGGTGAGGTTGTGATCAGAGATACGTAAGTGTTAGCAAAGGGAAAGTATTAAAACATAACTTTTATTAATAAATATAAAAGCCTACCTATAAGAAAAAAAAATGATATAGTGCAATATTTTAAATATCACTAATTAACTTACAGTGCTGTGAACTAAACACAGGGGTATCTGCATATAAGTCACAGAGATTCCCTGCCTGATAGCACATGCAACTGATCCCAGTTCTGATTATCATTCAAATTCATATGGTAACTGATTGAGATCATAATGCAATGCTCCCAAAAAAGTCAAGATTACATTATCAACATTTCTCCTCTTATAATTGGAAACGAAACAAGGATCACAGTCCATATGTGAACATACATAAATGGGTGCAAATAATTAAATCCATACCATTCTGTAATAAATACATGGAATGAGCTCATCCATATGTAGAAATGGCACCAACTGTCAATCTTTCATCTCAGGACAGCCGAGATCCATTGAAAGGAGTGGGGCATACTTGTCCTATTAAGCCCTGTAAAGGCTATCATGGCCCTGAACTCCTAAACTCCCTCCCTGACAAGGGCAGTCCACAACTGACCCTTACAATAATAGCCCTAATTGTCCCTGTGGGTCCAGATGCGTTTCATCATTACTATGAATCCTCAGGGGACCTATCCGCACTACTTGGGTATATTTCTATTGCAAGAGAAAAAAGGGGGTTATTACTCCTGGGCTTTTCATGGTCATGTCACTGCGCCCAAGGTAAGTGCCTTTATAAGCTTATTCTCAATTGGCCAGAAACAATCACAATGTGAAGTTGTCCAATCAAAATGACTCACCCATCTATGTTGGAACGCAAGCCTGAATCTCCATAACGTATTCATCAGAGATACATACAAAATCTGCAGTTAATTGTACAGTGATGAGGAATATGTTGTCACTACACAAATAAAGAATATTACTGTACTTGCATTCACAATGCCTTATTCTACGAATTAACATGGAATGATACGGTTCGCTGTAATATCGTGTGTGATGTAATATTTGTGATGCTTGAGCTAATAGAAGAATGTGTAATGGTATTTGCAGTAATATATTCTGTTGTCGTGGTTCTGGTAATACCTGGCGTTGGATTTTTAGTTGTACTGACTGGCCCAGATGCTGCAGTGATGCCATTACCAGTGGTAAAAGTCCTTGTACCTGTGTTTTTCCCTGTTGTGGCAGGAGATTTAGTAATGCCAGTTCCAGGATTGGTACGTTTTGTAGTCTGAGTATTCGGAATTGTAGTTGTAGTGGTACCAGTTCCAGGAGTGGTGCTTATAGTTGTCCGAGTGTTTGGAGTTGTAGTTGTAGTGGTACCTGTCCCAGGAGTGGTGCTTGTAGTTGTTCGAAGGTTGGGAGTTGTAGTTGTAGTGGTACCTGTCCCAGGAGTGGTGCTTGTAGTTGTTCCAGTAGAAGGAGTTGTAGTTGTAGTGGTACCTGTCCCAGGAGTGCTGCTTGTAGTTGTCTGAGTGTTGGGAGTTGTAGTTGTAGTGGTACCTGTCCCAGGAGTGGTGCTTGTTGTTGTTCCAGTAGAAGGAGTTGTAGTTGTAGTGGTACCTGTCCCAGGAGTGCTGCTTGTGGTTGTCCGAGTGTTGGGAGTTGTAGTTGTAGTGGTACCTGTCCCAGGAGTGGTACTTGTGGTTGTTCCAGTAGAAGGAGTTGTAGTTGTAGTGGTACCTGTCCCAGGAGTGGTACTTGTGGTTGTCCGAGTGTTGGGAGTTGTAGTTGTAGTGGTACCTGTCCCAGGAGTGGTGCTTGTAGTTGTTCCAGTAGAAGGAGTTGTAGTTGTAGTGGTACCTGTCCCAGGAGTGGTGCTTGTGGTTGTTCCAGTAGAAGGAGTTGTAGTTGTAGTGGTACCTGTCCCAGGAGTGGTGCTTGTGGTTGTTCTAGTGTTGGGAGTTGTAGTTGTAGTGGTACCTGTCCCAGGAGTGGTGTTTGTTGTTGTTCCAGTAGAAGGAGTTGTAGTTGTAGTGGTACCTGTCCCAGGAGTGGTGCTTTCAGTTGTCCCAGTAAAGGGAGTTCTAGTTGTAATGGCACCTGTCCCAGGAGTGGTGCTTGTTGTTGTCCGTGTATTGGTGCCAGTTGTGGTGGTAGTGGGGAGTGCTGTACACAAAATAGATATTGCCATGTAATTAGCATCAGAATATCATTAAAATTATTGTACTTTAGATCTTCAACATACGGTAATTTGAAATTCAACTTAAATATTATAACTTTCATTTTCAAAAGCAAAAAATAATTAATCATCCCCATCAGTCATCTGATGGAAAAAAGCCTCAACATTTTGCGCCTTGAGCTTTACGATAATATATGGCAGTAAGCTAATTTTTGGGTTCATGGTTAGAGCAAAGATGCACCAAATTTATTAGTAGGCATGCGATTATGATTGAATGTTGCATGATTTTCCACTGATGTTGAACATTTGGGTCACAGTTTATCCATCTAGGGGTAATCATGCCACACGAACAGCCATTTCAGCTGCACAGGTACCTGCGATTCCAACATGTGCCGATGCATCTGAATTTATCTACTTGTGTAGGGAGAGTCCTTCATTGCATCTGACCATATTAACGAGATACTTTTAAATATTTAATTAATTTTCTTGTAGCAGGTATGTATGTGGGATTCAAACTAAAAATTCTAGCAGTGAGACACACAATGCACAGATAAGTGTATGACTCTTGTTCTGCCTAAAGATCTCTATGACATTCTTCTTCTTTACTGGCATATTGTACTGGCACAGAGATAGATCATTATATACCAGCGTATCTCTATATGCTTCTACTTTATGGGTAATAAAAAACCTTGAAAAGCAAAAGTTAGATATATTGTCCCATAAAGCTGCTAAAAGGAATGGCACAAAACCAATTCTAATAAACCCTTATTTATGTACTTTTTACAATAAACATTTGAAGAAAATGACATGGACATATATGTTATTCCTCTAATTGTAACAAGCGACCCAATATAGGCAACATATTCTTATGGAGATTGAAAAAGGTTCAAATAAAAATGGCATAATTTATTTTTCTCCTCATTTAATTCATAGAAAAAGTTAATATAAATGACTTACATAAGTGTAAAATAAAATGGTGAGTAGAAAACTCAAAATTCATCTTGCAAAAAACAAAAAAAAAACAAGAGCTCATATACCATAGTTATAGTCATGGCTTTTATGGAAAAGTGAAAACAAACATATTCCTATGGTTATATGAACAAAAAAGAAAATTTCCATCAGTAAATTGATTAAATTATAAACTTTGTGACATGAAGCTGCCTAATTTCTTTTTAAGGTATGTTCACACATGATGGCCTTTTTTGGTGTTCTTTCCCTGTATTGTGTAACGTGTATATTTGTGTAATGTGTTCATTTGTGCACAATGTGCATATGTCATTACTATGTATATCTGTGTCATGTGTACGTGTGTGTGTGTGTAGATATTGTACAGTATATGCTGTATGTGTGAGCAATGTGTTAATGCACATTGGAAATTAAGTAAGGGAGTCCCAAAAAACATCCTGCACAAGGCCCCCTTGCTGCCCATTTTTGCCCCTATGCCAATCACTCCCCTGTTTAGGAAACATATAAAAATCATGCTAGTGCAGCGCCCCAGAGTCCTGGTCGTTGCAGTACTGTGGCTCCGCCACTAAGGGGAGCTATGGTACGTCTGATGGCACTGAAGGAGTTCATCTGATCAGGTATCACAGACACCAATACATTTCACAGTCGGGCCTCCGGGGGGAGCTAAGGGTTCTATTCATTAGGCCACTTCCCACCATAGTGGGTAAACTGGGGGTCAGGCAGGAAGTTAGATCAGAAAGCTGACTGGATTGGACGAAGCAACACCTGGTGGCAGAGGGTGTTGTGGAGGAAGAGACAGTAGGGTCTCTGTCAGGGGTGGGATCCTGACAGAGGCTTGGCAACGAGAAAGAACGTAAAGGGACCGCGCCTGCTCTGGGTAGCGGCGGTGCCCAAGAAAGGATTAGAAGAGAAATAGATTGTGCTGAGTGAGAAACGAGATCAAGCGATAGGAGAATACCAGTAGGGGTCATGCTGTAAGACCGGAGCAACACCCTGCTGAGGCGCACTACCGGTGGCCGGAACGCCGAGAGAGTATTTCAACATTCAGCTTCAAGCAATACTCTAAACAGCGGCAGGACAGTCAGTCTAAGGCGGGCTGTCTCACACAAATCACCTATGAAGTCTTGGGGGGCACCTTGTGGAGAGGGGCGACTCTAGGGTCCCGGAAGAGCTCCGAGCCTACCCGTCAAACGGGTGCCGTACCAACCAGAACACCAGGGAGGGACGGAGGATTAGAAGAACATCATTTAATCGAGTTGTGAGGGAACTTAAGAAACAGACACAACGGTTGTGGGGACTCTCCGTAAGCACAGCAGGGGAGGACCACAACACATAGCGCTAGAAGGAAGGCACCGATTTCCACTTGTGAAGAGAGCTCTGGAGGTGCCATTGGACCGGCCGGACTTGCGCAGCCTGGTGAACCGTATTCTGGACTGAGGACCCAGAGATCTTCAGTAAAGAAGTAAAGAGACTGCAACCTGGTGTCCTCGTTATTTACTGCACCGCACCACCACCACCGTCTTCTACATTTATTATTCACTGTGCGCCCCACGGCAGGGTCACGGACCGGGGCCTAGCCGCCATGACAACCCCAGAGCAGAGACTCAGTGGCCCGGTACCGGGTACCCCTCGGCCCTGCGGCGGGTGGGGGAGCTACAATTTGGCGTCACGAACAGGATCTACTTAAGCCTGAAGAATCAGGTCATGTGTGCCTTGGAACTGTGATTTACTGTGCTTGGACTGTACTTTATTGCAAAGACTGTGGATTGTCACTTGCCGCCAAAAGTTCGCGCCAAAACCGCCGCCATTACAGCGCTAAGGAGAGCGCAGGAGAAGAAGAAGGGCGTGGAAGTGGGCGTGAACAAGCTGAAGAGCGCGAAAGACAATGGCCGCCCAGTCTAAATATCTCGGCCCCTTGAGGACGTGTCCGTCAGCAGCCGAGATCCGCCTCCTGATCCTCAATGGTGGGCAGAGACAGAGGAAACGAAACCGCCCACGAAGGAGAGAGTGGGAAAGGGACCAGGAAGAAGGAGTGAGCGACATGGAGGACGCCATGGCGAGCCGCCCGGAGCCGGAGCGTGGGGTCGGAGCAGAGGACTCCCCCAGCCACCCGGAGGGGCACCGCAACCAGGCCTCCACCGCTGATGCTGAATTCCTGCAGGCTGGAGTGGACGAGCTCAGCGACCGACCCCGGCGGGCGCAGCTGAGCACTGAGGCCGGGTGGAAGAAGACCATCATCAGGAGCCTCACCAGACATCTGTCGGCAGCCTCGTCTGGTCCGGAGCAAGAAAGAAGTTCCAGCGCTCCGAAGCCAGAAGGCAAGGCCCTGCCGGAAAGCGAGATGCTGCAAACGGAGATGACAACGCCGCAGCGCAAGGCCCCGCAACCAGCGTTTCAGATCCCAGTGGAGGCAAAGCAGACCGGCACCGGAGGGACCGCATCTGAAGCAGGTATGAAGGACGACCCTGCCCTGATGACTGACACCACTCCAGTGACTGCTAGTGCCACAGCTGCTGATTCCGTTCCAGTGACTGATCTTGCAGCAGCCGCTACCTCTGCTGCAGCAAATGCCCATACTCAAGCTGCGCAGATCTCCATCGCTGCGCATGATTTAACTGTACATGAAAGACGGATTAACGGCGTTTGTCCAGCACTGGGTGTAACCCTGGACCTCACTTTGCCCAGGCCGGGAAGGGTTAAGTGCCGGGTGCAGCCCTGGAAGCCGTCCAACTAAACTTCGGAAACCTGAAACTGTACATAGTTAACTGTTTGTTTCCCTGCTTTTTGCTGCTTTAAACCCGACTAGGGTTAACTCTTAAAGGGATCCCTTTGTTTACCCGGGATCCCTTCCTCTGCTTTTGCTTTTGTTTCCTGTTTCCCCATTGTTATCAAGAACTGCCGCAATCATGAACAGTGCATGATACAAACTGCTTGTAAATAGTTTGCACCTTATTAAAGGCGCTCCCTACTGGTTTTACTTAAAGAAGGACTCTTTGTGAAGATACCACACTGGAACCTTTGCTGAGTATGGACTGGTAGCTTGAGGGGACGTGCTGCCTCATGGAGACTTGGTCCCCTCTTAAAGGGGATGTTCAATTGTTGCGCTTAAACCGTGATATTGCTTTAAGATTGGAAGCAATAATGTCTTGACCAAAGAAAGTGATGATAATGTTTACATGAGAAAGTTATATGTATTTAACTAGTTAATTGTGAAGAAATAGTGATGATGTTCTCTGAGAAGAAAAAGGTGAAAGATAGAAGAAGGATGCAGTGGGCCCGTAGGGATAGACGTGGTGTCCAGCAGGCATGATAGAAAGAAAGAAAGATAATGAGAAGGCTTAATGTTCGATAGAAAATGTTTTGATAATGTTGATAGATAGTTAGGATAGAAGGTAAACCCTGAGTCCTCATAGGAGTCATGTAGAGATGGCTCAGTGCTCTTAAACTGAAAGAAATGTTATGTTCTATACTGTGTATAGTAGTTGAAAAGGCAGTAGGCCCTGGCTGAATGGGGCGGTCCTGAAACTGAAAGGAGAGGCAGTAGGTCTGGTGCCGATAGGACAGGCGGTCCTGCAGATTTAAAGAAGGAGAATGAAAAAGTTAAATTACCTTATAATGTGATTATAGGAAGGTCTTTAGTGGATTTAGAGTGTATGTCCTTAAAGGCAATGTTAAATTAATGTTCAACAAATTTTGCACTTAGTAGAATACCCGGTTGGGTAAGAAAAGTTATTTGTAGCATGTTGCTATGATATCTAGCCACGTTTGTAACGTTCAAGTGTCCTTACCTCCCATAAAGGGAAGCCTGTTTAAATATGCTTATTGTTATTACACTCAACAAAACTGTATGTTTTTTTGCTAACTTGTATTGTTGTTTTCTTCCCAGTCCCGGAGTACTGTGTTTAACCAGGGGGGAGTGCAGCGCCCCAGAGTCCTGGTCGTTGCAGTACTGTGGCTCCGCCACTAAGGGGAGCTATGGTACATCTGATGGCACTGAAGGAGTTCATCTGATCAGGTATCACAGACACCAATACATTTCACAGTCGGGCCTCCGGGGGGAGCTAAGGGTTCTATTCATTAGGCCACTCCCCACCATAGTGGGTAAACTGGGGGTCAGGCAGGAAGTTAGATCAGAAAGCTGACTGGATTGGACGAAGCAACACCTGGTGGCAGAGGGTGTTGTGGAGGAAGAGACAGTAGGGTCTCTGTCAGGGGTGGGATCCTGACAGAGGCTTGGCAACGAGAAAGAACGTAAAGGGACCGCGCCTTCTCTGGGTAGCGGCGGTTCCCAAGAAAGGATTAGAAGAGAAATAGATTGTGCTGAGTGAGAAACGAGATCAAGCGATAGGAGAATACCAGTAGGGGTCGTGCTGTAAGACCGGAGCAACACCCTGCTGAGGCGCACTACCGGTGGCCGGAACGCCGAAAGAGTATTTCAACATTCAGCTTCAAGCAATACTCTAAACAGCGGCAGGACAGTCAGTCTAAGGCGGGCTGTCTCACACAAATCACCTATGAAGTCTTGGGGGGCACCTTGTGGAGAGGGGCGACTCTAGGGTCCCGGAAGAGCTCCGAGCCTACCCGTCACACGGGTGCCGTCCCAACCAGAACACCAGGGAGGGACGGAGGATTAGAAGAACATCATTTAATCGAGTTGTGAGGGAACTTAAGAAACAGACACAACAGTTGTGGGGACTCTCCGTAAGCACAGCAGGGGAGGACCACAACACATAGCGCTAGAAGGAAGGCACCGATTTCCACCTGTGAAGAGAGCTCTGGAGGTGCCATTGGACCGGCCGGACTTGCGCAGCCTGGTGAACCGTATTCTGGACTGAGGACCCAGAGATCTTCAGTAAAGAGGTAAAGAGACTGCAACCTGGTGTCCTCGTTATTTACTGCACCGCACCACCACCACCGTCTTCTACATTTATTATTCACTGTGCGCCCCACGGCAGGATCACGGACCGGGGCCTAGCCGCCGTGACAACCCCAGAGCAGAGACTCAGTGGCCCGGTACCGGGTACCCCTCGGCCCTGCGGCGGGTGGGGGCGCTACACTAACAATATTAAAGAGGTTATCTACTACTTTAACATTGATGAGGATAGGTCACCAATGCCTAATCGGTGGGGGTGCACCGAAACTGAGCACTTCTGGCAGCCCCCAACACCAAGAACAGCTGATCGGCGGGGGTGCCGGGTGTCGCACCACCACCGATCAGGTACTGATAATTACTAAAGTTGAGCAAATTTTAAAAAATTCGGTTTTGATTACTATTGGTGGCGAATATTGTTTTTGCAATATTCGCCGAACACAGCCAAACGTCACTGGAGACAATGGGAGTAGAAATGACCAAATATGTTCGGAACCGATCATCAAACATAAATTCGGAACGAATAGCGTACCAATATGGCACGAATATGGCAAATTCAGATTTAGCGACCAAATCAGAACATATTCGCTCAATTTTAAGGATTGAGGATAGGTCATCAATGTTAAAGTAGTGGACACTGGACAAACTCTTTAAAATGAAACCCAGTCAATTGAATAGTGTCAATTGGCTTGGTTCCATTTTAAAGAGGTTGTTCACTACTTTGACACTAAGTATCACCAAGATGTTGTTTGATGAATTGGGCATTTACATCCATTTCTGGTGTGTTGAAAAAGGGCAAGGAGATAGAGACCAGGTAGGCATCATAATGGTAGCAGAAGAGGATCGGTAAGGTTGAGTATTACTTCGTTTATTTTTGTTCTACAAAATTATTTTTATCCACTGGAGAACCTGTTTAATATAATAAGGTTCTGCCGCATAATTTACTTATTAATACTTACTTGATCTTAGATGTTTAAAGGGACACCCCAGCCAGAGCTGATACACTGTGTCATACTTTGTGCAGGGCCCATAGGGGACATATTTTGTGCGTAACGTTGCTCGCTCCAATAATGAGCCGGATTACACATGTACCTGATAATGTGGCCACTGAATGAACACGTTATACTATATTTCAATAGCTTTTTGCAACCCCACATAAGACAATGGTAGACACATAAGACAATGCTAGACACTTACCGTTGGTGATCTCAATTGTTACTGTGGTGGTGGTACTTTCCGATGACGCACTATCAGTGGCATTAACCTTTTAGAAAGACAAAACTATCTTTAATGCAGTGCTGCAACAAAACAAATCCCGTACACTTCTATGCCAAACTAAATATCTCTTCACACTTTACACTGGAGGGAATGCGTATGCATTCTATTTACTTGATGTAAGGCAAAACAAGTGTTCTTTTAGCATCCATCTGGTCAGTATACCTTTTTTTTTTAGAAATGGACTATGGTATGCTGTGCTTTTTCTACAGTGGTCACCCCCCTTCCAAAAAAATAGATTACATTTAGATATGCTTTTTAATATAAGAACAAATTTCAGCAGAAACCAGAAATATAGTAGAGACACCATTATTGTAATATTATTATACACAGAAATCCATCTTATATTAAGTTGAAACATTCAGCATGAAATAAGAGGCAGCAGTATGTCAGCCATTCACAGTCACAGCTGTCACCCAGACAGCTGAGAATCAGGGAGTCTCATCGAGCTGTCCAAATAGTGAGGCAGCAGAGAGCCTCAACTTCAGTTAACTTCATTCTCCATTTTGTAAAGGGTCAGAGTTATTAGCACTAAATAATACTTTAATTTTTTTTTTTTTTTAGTTTTGATAATAGAAAAGGTTCACACTTTGGTCTTCTCTTATTTCATGAAGTTTTCCAGAAGGTGTTAGGTACTCTTCTACTATATAATTGTCTAAGGGTCACTTCCGTCTTTCTGTCTGTCCTTCTGTCTGTCTGTCTGTCACGGATATTCATTGGTCGCGGCCTCTGTCTGTCATGAAATCCAAGTCGCTGATTGGTCGTGGCAAAACAGCCACGACCAATCAGCGACAGCCACAGTCCAGGGAAAAATGGCCGCTCCTTCCTCCCCGCAGTCAGTGCCCGCTCCGTACTCCCCTCCAGTCTGCCCTCACACAGGGTTAATGGCAGCGGTAACGGACCGCGTTATGCCGCGGTGTAATACACTCCGTTACTGCTGCAATATATTAACCCTGTGTGACCAACTTTTTACTATTCATGCTGCCTATGCAGCATGAATAGTAAAACGATCTAATGTTAAAAATAATAAAAAAAATAAAAAATCATTATATACTCACCGTCCGTCGGCCCCCGGATCGACAACAGGCCTTTCCCGCTCGCGACGCTCCGGTAACCGGTCCATGCTGCGATCTCGCGAGATGATGACATAGCGGTCTCACAAGACCACTACGTCATCATCTCCCGAGACTGCAATGCACTCTTAAGACCGGAGCGCACGAGCAGCGTCGGTAACCGCTTCGCTTGGATCCGGGGGCTCTGGAAGGTGAGTATATAACTATTTTTTATTTTATTTCTTTTTTTTAACAGGGATATGATGCCCACATTGCTATATACTACGTGGGCTGGGCAATATACTACATGGGCTGGACAATATACTACGTGGCTGGGCAATATACTACGTGGCTGGGCAATATACTACGTCACTGGGCAATATACTACGTGGCTGGGCAATATACTACATGGGCTGTGCTATATACTACATGGCTGGGCAATATACTACATGGGCTGGGCAATACACTACATGGGCTGTGCTATATACTACGTGGCTGGGCAATATACTACGTGACTATACAACGTTGGCTGCGCAATGTACTACGTGGGCTGAGCAATATACTACGTGGACTGCGCAATATACTACATGGGCTGCGCAATATACAACATGGGCTGCGCAATATAAAACGTGGCCTGCGCAATATACAACGTGGGCTGCGCAATATACAACGTGGGCTGCGCAATATACTATGTGGGCTGCGCAATATACTACATGGGCTGTGCAATGTACAATGTGGGCTGCGCAATGTACAACGTGGGCTGCGCAATGTACTACGTGGGCTGCGCAATGTACTGCGTGGGCTGTGCAATGTACTACGTGGGCTGCGCAATATACAACATGGGCTGTGCAATATACTACATAGGCTGCGCAATGTACTACGTGGGCTGCGCAATGTACTGCATGGGCTGCGCAATGTACTGCTTGGGCGGCGCAATGTACTGCGTGGGCTGCGCAATGTACTGCGTGGGCTGCGCAATGTACTGCGTGGGCTGCGCAATATACTACGTGGGCTGTGCTATACACTACGCATACATATTCTAGAATACCTGATGCGTTAGAATCGGGCCACCATCTAGTTAGATATAATTTCTCAATATAAACTGTACGCATTATTAAATACATCTATTAGACCCAATGAGGCTGGTGTGCTCACTTTGAAAAGCCATGTCCGAATGTCTACACGATCATTTTTGAAAGCTTCCCTGCTTAATAATAAAACAAGAATTTTATCAGTCCAACTGTAGAAGAACTCAAAAATTCTAATTTTTATTTTAGGATTAACTACACATTCGGACATGGACTATCGAGGCTTCTTCAGGTCGAAGAGAACTTTTTAATAATGTATGCAATTTGTAGTGAAACTTAGTTAAAGCTCCACATTATAGAGTACTTATCACCTTTTGGAAGAAGTTTATGAAAAAAGGAGACTAAAATATAAAAGCTTTCTTTTATGTAAAAAATAAAGTCTAATTTAGTGACAATAACAGTAGTCCTTTAAAGGGAGCCTGTCACTAGGCTTATGCTACAACATCTGACAGCAGCATTATGTTGGAGCAGAGACCCTGAGTCCAGTGCTGTATCACTTGTTTGACTTCCTGCTGTCATTTTAATAAAATTTCTGTTTTTTCTGCTTCAGATCTAGCACTTTTCTGAATGCTGAGCTGTGTATAACCCCGCCCACTCCACTGTTTGGCAGCTTTCTGTGTACACTGTGCA
Organism: Ranitomeya variabilis; assembly: GCF_051348905.1. Classification (NCBI taxonomy): domain Eukaryota; kingdom Metazoa; phylum Chordata; class Amphibia; order Anura; family Dendrobatidae; genus Ranitomeya; species Ranitomeya variabilis. The sequence goes on from NC_135233.1 coordinate 475,675,644, forward strand.
TAGGCAGAAAACTGCCAATCAGTGGTGGGGGAGGCATTATTGAGAGCTCATGAATATGCTTGACTTCGTGGCAGCAGGTTTAATATTCCTTTAATAATAATCTCCTGCTGATAAAACTGTGATTTTATTTAAATGGCATAATGCAACCCAGTAAGTGAACCAGTGCTGGAAAAAGGGTATGTGTCTCTATATTATGCTGCTCTCAGATTAGCTGGAAAAAAACTTGGTGACAGATTTTCCCTTTAAAAAATAGAGAATAAAGTCTGCATAAGTTGAGGCTCTCTGTCATCTCACTCTTTTGACAGCGCGGTGAGACTTCCTGATTCTTAGCTGTAATATACCACTGTGTTGGTGATGGCTGGGACTGTTCAGCATTGAAGCAATAGGGAAATATATGTTGCTGACGTACTGCTGCCTCTTACTTGAGGCACACCAGTCTTAATGAACAGGGCAACATGGAGTGAGATGTGCTTAATTCATTCATTCACACTTAATTAATTAGTTGCATCTAACAAGTGCCATGTGCCTCCAGAAGAAATGTTCACCAGTGAAGGACTGGAGTACATTTCTGGTTTATGTTACGCCAAAATTGATATAGTTGGCAGAGACTGGTGTGAAAACACCAAAAGTCTCAAAATTTGATGTAACTTTCAAGACAATTTTGTGAAACACCTACCTGAATCAGGGCCATTTTCCCCAGATGGCCTTTAAAAGTATGATTTCTCTGAAACAACTGAAGTGTTTCACAGTAAAACATACATTGATGCAATAACCTGGCCACTGTCTGAATCATGCTGCCTGTAGTTCAGGCATCCTGATTCAGCTGAGAAGTTCACTTTAGTTATAGTATAAGACTTAGAAACTCAGATTGACCCTTTAATGGTAGCTAATTAATTTGCAGATTAACCCTTTATAAGCAGGTATGTGCCCCTCTTAATGATTACACCTTTAGAAGCAGCTGTGTTTTCCTCCTTTATCAGTGCTCCACAGTACATCTTAATACAGTGTGAAATAAAGTTCAAATTCCTGACTGAAGGTGAGGAAATAGTTTACCTGATTTGAATTTTGCTGATTCATTTCCCAGTGGGATAGATTGATGAATGAATTCATCATGTTTGTGAACTTCTTCTGGTGAATTTAAGAGGAACATAGGTAAATCCATCCACCCATTCTAATCTATTGACTGACGAATAGACAAATGATGAAACAGGTCACTTTGCCCTTCAGATTCAGAGTACATACCAGAAAAGAGAATCTCCCCAGTAAATCCTGTGTCCCTGTAATACTGAGGGAAATTATCTGACTTGCTAGTAACATGATCCAGGCTTGGACTGGCCAAAAGGAGAACAGGAGAATCCTCCGGTAGGCCACCACCCTCTTATATGAGCAGCACTTGTCACTATACACTTGAATCATTATGTACAGACAAAGGCGACATCTTATTAACTTTTAACTTACTACAAAGACAACGGTGCGAGGAGAGGTGAATACAGTGTTAGTAAGAATATATCCATCACGAAGGATCATAAAATCATTGCTGTTTTCTATCTTGTAAGTGACAGCTAGATTGAATCCCTGAAAAACAAAGATTTTTTTAAATAATATGTAATATATTTTACACCTGATAATTACGTATTGCCATGCAAAGAAATAAAAAAAAGTATTATTTTTTTACTTAAGGGGTCAGTCTGGTGTCTGCGTCTGTTGTAGGGTCTGTATTTCTTAGACGGGTCTGGTGTGGGGTGTGTATTTCTTAAAGTGGTATGGTCTGTGGTCTGTATTTCTTAATGATGTGGGGTCTGTTTTTCTTAAATGGACCTGAATTTGTTAAATGGATTTGGTCTGCAGACTGTGTTTATGGGGTCTGTGTTCATTTTTGGGTGTGATAAACAGGGTCATATACGCTATTTTTGATTAACATGTTGTGTTGGGGCCATTTTCATAAATGAACGGGGCTTAGGAAAAACGACAAATTGCACAGGTTAATTGGTAAATGGCATGGGATAAATAGTAAACTCTTTACCAATTTTTACCACAATTTTATCACAGCTCTATAAAAATGTCAAATTATAAAATGTATGATGATAAACGTAGATCAGTCACATCAGCAATGTTCTGCAAATTTGTAATGGCATGAAAATAGTATAGCATTACATTGTATTGACACAATAGAGCAGATACGGTTTATTATTCTATCTACTGGCAGATACGTACATCTGGAAAATCTTCATCAATGGCAAACACGTGAAGTTGTTTCGTCTGGTCACTAGAATCCCGGACAAAGCTTCTAATTTCCATATTTGAAGGGATGGTTCCTGCGTAATTGGACTTTTCAAATCTTGGTGGGAAATTATTTTTTTCCTTTACTTCTATCTGGACAGTGGTGGTGGAATATTTTAACTCATCATTAGTTTGGTAAGCCTGGAAAAAAAAATAGTAACAGCCTTTATACAACACGCCAATGTAAATGCATTCCTATATCTAATTGCACTGTCTGCTTATCCAAATTAATTATCAAAGTTCACTATCTGCATCAGGTATATAAAGTTCAACTAAAAATCCAATAACTGATACACTGTACGTATTACATTGGTGGACTCCATAAATTCTATACAGGAACCACATGGCTCTGCAGTAACATTTATCTCCTTTGCAAAATGCATTTTTGTGTGATTACTTGTCTTACTGTTTAATGCTGCATTATTTTTGAATATTATTAGGCTAACAAAAATTAAGAAAATATCTTTTGTTATCTTTTATTTCATACTTTGTATTTTGTTTTTTGCTCAGTGCACTCAACGTGAATTCTGAGCCATATTTGTTTTCGGGTGTTTGTCAGCTCAAACTGATAGCTTAAGCTAAGTACAAAGCCTTGTAGGGAAAATTCACCTTCCACATTCTCTCAGACTTTGAACACTCCAGGTTCCTGGTTGTTACAGTGGCATTGCTTTCCCCACGGGCAGAGTAATGTCATGCTTGGAAGCGAGGAAGGATACCTTTTAGCAGGTAATCACAAACATGCAACATGTTCTTACTCCAGGCCAGAAGGGGGAGCTCTGATCCAGTTTGTGGGTGGCTCCCCTATATATATTCTGGCTGGAGGGAAAGTAGTGAGTAGTCTGTCACAGAGCAGTCAGTGAGGGAAGTCTGTCAGAGAGAGACAGAGAGAGGAAAGAGGAAAGAAGGAGGAAAAGGAGCAAAGGAGAGTGAAGAGCTAGTGGTTAGCTGCGACTGAGCAACCTCCACGTTGAAGTGCAGATACTGGTAGCCGGAAAACCGAGGTTGTGGGGGTAACTCTATGCCCCACGGCAGAAACCATTGGACAGCAAATTGCAAGTCATCTGTCCACCATAAACACCTGAAGGCAAATTAACGCATAGAGCCTGGGTCGTGATAGAGATCCTGTATAAAGGCTCGAGTTACCTGTCATGCGGGTTAGTGTCCTACCTAAAGGGGACAGAGAGAACGTGAGGATCTTGTGTGAATCCTAAGGCAGCAAGGGACTACAACTCAGCGCTAGAAGGAAGGCTTCCAACTCCACCTGTGATCCGGTACCCTGGACTGTGGCTGCCTGAATTCTACAGTAAAGAGGTAAAAAGACTGCGACTTGTGTCCTCTGTTTCTTTCTACACCATCTACCATCTTTACCTACTACACCGGGAGCCCTGGGGACCCAACTTCACCTGATGGAATCCATACCATCCCTGCTACCATTACATCACCCCAGTGGACCCCTTTAAGCAGCGTCGGCCATCCCTGACCGAATACCACAGGTGGCGTCATGAACATTTATTATTTCACAAACCTCATTTAAAGACTTCTCCCTTAATATGGGCACCCGGGGCCACGGACCAGGTCACCGCCGCCGTGACACATCCCTTTAAGTACCAAGTACCCCACGGCCCCGGTGGGTGTTCCATAGGCAGAACTCCTCCTGCAGTCTCCTGCTAATTGAAAAGGCTTTGGCCACATTGGAGGAGTGCTGATCCAAGTAAAACAAAAAAACAGGGTACAGAGTATGAATTATGCCACAGCTGTATACAAAGACATGTAATTTACATCCAAAAATGTATACTTTTAGGTTAGGGACCCACTGAGAGGTTCAACGTGACGTGGTAGTTGACTTCATACAGTCTGATCAAATGTTAAACTAAGAACCTCATGTTCAGTTTCGTTCATTTTTTCGTAGTGGCATTAGATCAATGTATGATTTTTGAATGTGTAGTCCAGGTCTTTTTGCTACAGTTATGGTATAATTTTAGATTAAACCCATTTAGTTTCATAAGGTCTTAGCTGGTCCACTCCTGACCCATAAATTGTAGGCTTTTTTGCCCCGTAAAGGTAACAAAACAGGACAGGGACCCAACATTTGAAGGACGCCTTGATGTGGCAGTTGAGCACACATATATTGGCCAATTTATGCGCTAGTACCTTCTTTTCTACTGTATTTTTCATAGCAATTTTTGCAGATGAATATTTCATATACAGTGTATATTATATAGCATTTTTTTCATTTTTTCTATGGCAGTAATGCATCTTCAATGTTCTAGAGCAGTGTTTCTCAACTCCGGTCCTCAAGACCCACCAACAGGTCAAGTTTTCAGGATCTCTTAGTATTTCATAGGTGATAATTTCATCACCTGCTTCAGCATTAATTCCATCACCTAAGGAAATCCTGAAAACTTGGCCTGTTGGTGGGTCGTGAGGACTGGAATTGAGAAACACTGTTGAAGAGTAATCATTTTTAGTTTATATGCTAGTTTCATAGAGAGCAAGATTGGAGCAGAATTTTCAATGATTTCCAGAACACATTCAAAGAAAAAAAGAGTCAGACGGCCGTATATCTCGAGGATCGTAACCCAATGCTCGGACTGGCTGGCGTCACTCCTGACCCAAGTGAGGCAGCATGTATTTCTATGCAGCCGCCACTCTCAGGTCGGGAGAGCCACCGGCCAGTCCAAGCATTGCATTGCGATCCACGTCCGAGTTATACAGCCGTTTGACTCTTCCCTGTCACACAGCACTTGTTATAAGTCCTTTCTTTCTGGAATGGCTTCCTATTTCTACCTGCAGCTCAGCGTGATCTTGGTACCTACCATAATTTGCAGCAGGATTGTTCCCAACGTGTCTACTGGATTGTTCATTGTTATATTTCCATTTGCAACACCAATATCAAATATATTGTTACCGTTCCCTAAGCAAGAAAAAGAAGAAAGATTTTGTTAATAGAACATCACACTATGAATCAAATGGTCGGAATAATTATGGTTAAATGACACCGTCCAGTCATATGAAAGAAGTTCTGCCGTATGATGAGAAGATTTCATTAAGAATTCCTCTTCAATGCATCTAGTGCATCTTTCCACTGGGTAACCCAACGGCAAGAAATAGGCACCAGCCATGGACTGACGAACATTTCTGAAATAATTTAAACCACTTGTCTGGCATAAATAATGAATATGTTGGGCAGTCATTGTGCAACTTCAATTTGCATTAAATTTTTGCAATTTTTCAAGGAGTTTTCAGCCAGAAAATAGGAGAAAATTCCTAAATTAATTGTGTCCTCTAAGTACAGCACAGACCAAAAGTTTGGACACACCTTCTCATTTAAAGCTTTTTCTGTATTTTCATGACTATGAAAATTGTACATTCACCCTGAAGGCATGAAAACTATGAATTAACACATGTGGACTTATATACTTAGCAAAAAAGTGTGAAACAACTGAAATTATGTCTTATATTCTAGGTTCTTCAAAGTAGCCACCTTTTGCTTTGATGACTGCTTTGCACACTCTTGGCATTCTCTTGATGAGCTTCAAGAGGTAGTCACCGGAAATGGTTTTCATTTCAAAGGTGTGCCCTGTCAGGTTTAATAAGTGGGATTTCTTGCCTTATAAATGGGGTTGGGACCATCAGTTGTGTTGTGCAGAAGTCTGGTGGATACACAGATGACAGTCCTACTGAATAGACTGTTAGCTGTTTTTTTCTTGCCATAATACAAATTCTAAGTAAAGAAAAACGAGTGTCCATCATTACTTTAAGAAATGAAGGTCAGTCAGTCCAAAAAATTGGGAAAACTTTGAAAATGTCCCCAAGCGCAGTGGCAAAAACCATCAAGCGCTACAAAGAAACTGGCTCACATGAGGACCGCCCCAGGAGAGGAAGACCAAGAGTCACCTCTGCTTCTGAGGATACGTTTATCCGAGTCACCAGCCTCAGAAATTGCAGGTTAACAGCAGCTCAGATTAGAGACCAGGTCAATGCCACACAGAGTTCTAGCAGCAGACACATCTCTACAACAACTGTTAAAGGGAACCTGTCACCTAAATTTGGGGGGACCGGTTTTGGGTCATATGGGCGGGGTTTTCGGGTGTTTGATTCACCCTTTCCTTACCCGGGAAAGGGTGAATCAAACACCTCAAAACCCCGCCCATATGACCCAAAATCGGTCCCGCCAAATTCAGGTGACAGGTTCCCTTTAAGAGGAGACTTTGTGCAGCAGGCCTTCATGGCAAAATAGCTGCTAGGAAACCACTGCTAAGGACAGACAACAAGCAGAAGAGACTTGCTTGGGCTAAAGAACACAAGGAATGGATATTAGACCAGTGGAAATCTGTGCTTTGGTCTGATGAGTCCAAATTTGAGATCTTTGGTTCCAACCACCGTGTCTTTGTGCGACGCAGAAAAGGTGAACGGATGGACTCTATATGCCTGGTTCCCACCGTGAAGCATGGAGGAGGAGGTTTGATGGTGCGGGGGTGCTTTGTTGGCAACACTGTTGGGGATTTATTCAAAATTGAAGGCATACTGAACAACCATGGCTACCACAGCATCTTGCAGCGGCATGCTATTCCATCCGGTTTGCGTTTCGTTGGACCATCATTTATTCTTCAACAGGACAATGACCCCAAACACACCTCCAGGCTGTGTAAGGGCTACTTGACCAAGAAGGAGAGTGATGGGGTGCTACTTCAGATGACCTGGCCTCTACAGTCACCAGACCTGAACCCAATCGAGATGGTTTGGGGTGAGCAGGACCGCAGAGTGAAGGCAAAAGGGCCAACAAGTGCTAAGCATCTCTGGGAACTCCTTCAAGATTGTTGGAAGACCATTCCCGGTGACTACCTCTTGAAGCTCATCAAGAGAATGCCAAGAGTGTGCAAAGCAGTCATCAAAGCAAAAGGTGGCTACTTTGAAGAACCTAGAATATAAGACATAACAATAGAGTGTGAAACAACTGAAATTAAGTATATAATTCGAGATGTGTTAATTCATAGTTTTGATGCATTCAGTGTGAATGTACAATTTTCATAGTCATGAAAATGCAGAAAAATCTTTAAATAAGAAGGTGTGTCCAAACTTTTTGTCTGTACTGTATATAAAGGAATTAGACAGAGTAAGTAAAGCTGCCTATTATTTTTGTAAACATGGTCAAAGTGCATGCAGAAAGTACTATCATGGGCAGACATTTGAGATACAGTAATTATCAGACAAATGCAACCTACAGATGTATCGACCGTCTACTGTACATTAAAGGGTGCAGTCTCACGGCTATGTAAACTGGAATGAAATCTGCCCGCAAAGCACGGACTGGCCGGCGGCTCTTCTGAGCTGAGTGTGATAGCTGCATAGAAATATGTGCAGCTGTCACCCTTGACTTGGGATACATACAGTCCATACATTGGGGGCAGGTTTTGATCAGATTTATATGGCAGACTGACTACACTCAAAGCATGAACGCTCAGCTCAGTCAAGCATATATTTTTAAATGGGAAGTACATCATAAGCAGTAACTTCATGCGAGCTGTCACGCTCACGCCCTGACTGGTGGGCATGAGCTCGGGGGGTTTGTGGCCCCACTGTGCCAGAACCAGACTACCCTGGAAGGGGCGTGACTATGACAGCTGCCTTGGTCTTCACTGGAGCCTCTGATGGTGAGGTCAGGCTTGTGCGCCAGGCAGCTGCCAGGTGCTACTCCAGGGTGGTGTCTGGCTGTGGCTGCTGATCCCACTTGGGAAACAGGAATACCAGGATTGGTGCGGGCATCAGGCAAGACTAGCAGATGAGCATTGATGAAACTCAGATGAGTAGGCTGGCATGGCTGAGACACAGAGCTGGCAGAGACACAGGACTGGCAGGAATGGCAGAGACACAGGGCTGGCAGGCACGGCAGAGACAGAGGGCTGGCAGGAACGGCAGAGACAGGGCTGGCAGGCACGGTAGAGACACAGGGCTGGCAGGCATGGCAGAGACAGGGCTGGCAGGCACGGCAGAGACACAGGGCTGGCAGGTACGGCAGAGACACAGGGCTGGCAGGCACAGCAGAGACACAGGGCTGGCAGGCACGGCAGAGACACAGGGCTGGCAGGCACGGCAGAGACACAGGGCTGGCAGGCACGGCAGAGACACAGGGCTGGCAGGCACGGCAGAGACACAGGGCTGGCAGGCACGGCAGAGACACAGGGCTGGCAGGTACGGCAGAGACACAGGGCAGGATGGTGTGGTGTATGAAGGAACAGGTAGGGACCTGTTCACACAGGAGGTGCAGGTACGGATATGATGTATGAAGGAACAGGTTGGGACCTGTTCACACAGAAGGTGAAGGTAAGGAAACAAGCAGGAAGGAATGATTTATGAAGGAACAGGTTGGGACCTGTTCACACAGGAGATGCAGGTAAGGAAAGAAGCAGGAAGGAATGGAGTGTGAAGGAACAGGTTGGGACCTGTTCACACAGGAAGAAAACCGCAAGGCTGCAGATAGGAATGGTAGAGCAGCAGGAGATGGAGCCGCAACAGAAGCTAAGCAGAGCGGAACCGCAAGGAATGCGAAGAGAAGCTGCAGCAAGAGGTTTCTGCAGCAGCAAAAGCTAAGCAGAGCGGAACCGCAAGGAATGCGGAGAGGAGCTGCAGCAAGAGGTCTCTGCAGCAGCAAAGCAGAGTAGAACGGAGCAGAACCGCAGGAGTGCGAAGCAGAGGCAAAGCTGCAAGAGAGCGGAGCCCAGGCAAAGTCACAAGGGTTCAGAGCAGGCAGAGCCACAAGAGTGCAGAGCATAAGCAGACTGAGAACACAAGAAAAGACACAGCAGGGAAGGAAGCCACAGATAAGAAGACAGAGCTAGGACTAAGTTCAGACAAAGTAAAGGAACAAGAAAAGGTACAAGAACAAAAACAAAGCAAAGGAATGCACAGGTCGAAATTCAGCATTGATCAACAGCTACTACCTGAGACAGAGGTCTACATCCAAATTAGTTGCATTAATATTTTGTACTTACCGCTGATGATAGTGTAGGAAATAGGGTCATTAATGCCATAATCTCCATCAATAGCATATAGAGGGCCAGGGATCAACTCTAGGGGCTGTGTCTAAAATAAAAATATTACTGTATGATTATTCATATTACAGAGATTTTTATATAATCATCTGCTGACATTCTACTTATTTCTACTAAAGTATTGTCCTGGTGAAAGCAATTTTCCATTGAACTGACTGGGACTGAGCTGCAGTAACCGTCATCCATACCAGGAGCGGACACAGCCAGGAGAAGGGCCCTATGCCACAACAATATACGGGCCCTTTGCAGTCTAATAACGCATAATGCACCACTAGCTTTAGAGGGGATAGTGGGCCCCTTATTTCCTGAGCTGCAGATGGCACCAATATGTCCGCCCCTGATCCATACAAATAAGCCGCTTGGCCTCTTGCATTGCTTTACCCTGCACTGTCCTGATCACCATGGGTCATTCCCGGAGATAAGAACCCCATTATCAAGTCTCGGAGAGCCCGTCTAATGGTTGTAAAGAAGAACATCCGCCATATAAGAATGTCACCTGGATGGCATTTCTATTGACTATGATAATATGACTAAATAGTATAAAGTGCAAAGGTTCAGTCTGACACAACAGGACATCAAATTATGCTATTTGGTTTATTGCCATCCCGCTGACGCACATGTTACACTGGTGTCAGCCATTTGCATGACTTATCTTATCACACATACTATGGTTGCATAGCAACCTCTCCACCTCCATGTCAGGCTGTCGTCACTCCACCTCCATGTCAGTGCTGTCATTGCCACTCCACGTCCATGTCAGTGCTGTCATTGCTACTCTACGTCCATGTCACTGCTGTCATTGTCACTCCACCTCCATGTCAGTGCTGTCATTGCTACTTCACGTCCATGTCAGTGCTGTCATTCTCACTCCACGTCCATGTCAGTGCTGTCATTGCTACTCTACGTCCATGTCACTGCTGTCATTGTCACTCCACCTCCATGTCAGTGCTGTCATTGCTACTCTACGTCCATGTCACTGCTGTCATTGTCACTCCACCTCCATGTCAGTGCTGTCATTGTCACTCCACCTCGATGTCAATGCTGTCATTGCTACTTCACGTCCATGTCAGTGCTGTCATTGCTACTTCACGTCCATGTCAGTGCTGTCATTCTCACTCCACCTCCATGTCAGTGCTGTCATTGCTACTCCACGTCCATGTCAGTGCTGTCATTGTCACTCCACCTCCATGTCAGTGCTGTCATTGCTACTCTACGTCCATGTCACTGCTGTCATTGTCACTCCACCTCCATGTCAGTGCTGTCATTGTCACTCCACCTCGATGTCAATGCTGTCATTGCTACTTCACGTCCATGTCAGTGCTGTCATTCTCACTCCACCTCCATGTCAGTGCTGTCATTGCTACTCCACGTCCATGTCAGTGCTGTCATTGTTGGCCTACCGCCATGAGGTAGATGACCCACTTTGAAAACGTAGAAGAGTCAGTAATGAAAACTCTACTGTGACATGTAGAGTATAAAGAATTTAGGAATCCCTGATATTAGCATTACCAGGCTAAATATGACCTCAGTTTCCTGGAAAGTATCACAAAGCAGTTTCTACACCTAAATAGAAAAAATCTGATTAATACAACATTCACACATCTGTGTGACACGTAATAGTGCTGTCCATTTTTTTTTAATCAAAAACAGATCGGTGTCTCCCGTCCGTGAGGCTCTGGGCAGGTCCAATTCTCATCCATTTTGCTTATCAGACTTGGCTATTAAAGTCTATGGAGATCCGTATGAGGCCACATGTACATGTTAAGTATTTGGTGAGTTTTTTTACCTCAGTGTTTGTAAGCCAAGACCAAGAGTGGAACAATCAGAGGAAAAGTATAATAGAAACATGTCACCACTTCTGTATTTATCACCCACTCCTGGTCTTGGCTTACAAAGACTGAGGTAAAAAATTCACCAAATACTCAATGTGTGCATGTGGCCTTAGACTTCATTAGGGAAACAGCACTCTCCAATTTTGGGTTCTTGGTAATGACGAGGATTTTATTGGCAAGACAATAATTCATGTATTCAATATTTGTTGTGACGTTTCTGCTCCTCCCGAGCCTTTATCTCACGGTCACAAAATGCAGAAGAAAAAACTCTGGTTCCTAAGTTGGGTTCACGCTGGAGCTTCTGGCAAAACTAATGGAGCAATGTGCTCTTGTGAATAGGAAGTTAGAAGTGGTGTCAAGGTTTTTTGAGTAACCTGAAGAACCTGGAGGGGGAGGCTATCCTGTGATCCAGTCCTGGGCTTTCAGGCCTAATAACAGCAGCTGGGTTAGCTTAGCAGTGTGAAGTGTGTTGAGACTGGAGAAAGGCAGAGCTGCTGGTTAGTGTACTCCGAAAACAGAGGTGTTTGTTTGGTGAACACGATTAATACAAGAGTGAGCTGCTGGAGGAAATACCAAGGTTGGTGAGGCTGCAATATTTATGTTGTTTTATTCTGCCTGAAGAAAAAGACTTTTTATGTCATTCATTGATACTGAAGAAAGCTGTTTTCATTTTGGAGCTGTAAAGTTTATAAAGTTCTATAAACTACATGCTCTTTAGATATAAAAGCCTTTGCCACATGTATCCAAGAGGCTACTCGAGAGCGTAGACCCCTGCGCCATGTATTTATACTCTTGTCTCACCCGGTAAAATAGGCAGTTATCAGGAAACTCCAATTCTCCTGAGAGGTGTAGATGTCTGAAATGCCATAAATGACTCTCACAAACAATAGAGTATATACAGTAGCTTGTACTTCAGCTACTGTATCCATAAATGTAAGCAAAAATATTTCAGAAAGTTTAGCAATATTCATCTCAAAGTCAGAGATCAAGAATCAGTAAAAACCTCCATACACTTACTATAGCTTCTGAGCGGTTCACACTAGTTGTGTATCCATCACTAATGCAAACTTTATTCCCAATTATTCTGCAAGGCTGGAAGAAAGGCGGTTTATCATCTGCATCAATGATATCAATAATTATTGATGTTGTGGCTGTGAAACTGGGATTAACTCCTGGAAATTCAGTGTCCTAGATAAAAACAGATGATGCCGTGTTCAGTAGAAATATACCCAAAAAATAGAGAAAAATAAAAATTAGTTTAATAAATAAAAGTCCAATGTAGCGGACAGCTCCTTTAACAATACCATCTGGCTACTGTACAAAGATTGTGGCTGACTGTATTCATGAAGAAATCAACTTACCCGAGCAGTAAGATTGAGCCGTACGTGGGGATGGAGGTCATAATCCAGAGGTTTGTTCACTGCTAACAGTGGATAGGTTACAGAGGATAGTCTAAAATAATCAGCAGTATCCTATTATCGAGGAAAAAACATACTTAGTAAAAGGCAAATATTAGTATAGTAATAATAATATTATTTTTTCTGCTCAATGGCTTTTTTTTAACACTAAAATAATAGATGCCAGGATATGCCTTCACTTACAATTCTATGGGGTACGTCCACTAATTATTTAAAGAGGTGGCCACAATTCTGGTCACTAGGCTGTTAACACCTACTTTGAGAGCAGCATAATGTAGAGCTAGAGAGCTTGATTCCAGTGATGTCTCACTTACTGGGTTGCTTACTGTAGTTTTGATACACTTACAGTTTTATTGGCGTTGGATTATCACTAGAGGACAAGTATAACTGCTGCCATGAAGTCCTCCAAAACCAGGAGTTCTGTATAGTCCAGCCCACACCACTGATTGGCAGCTTTCTTCCTATGCACTGTGCTCACAGAAAGCTGACAATCAGTGGTGTGGGTGGGGTTATACAGAGCTCAGCATTCAGAGAACTGGTATATCTGCTGCAGATAAAGCTGTCATTCTATCAAAACTGCAGCAAGTAGCCCAGTAAATGGCACATCACTGGAATCAGGAGCTCTACCCTTTCAATATGCTGCTCTCAGATGACAGACTCCCTTTAAGCATTAAAGCTTCCTCAGACTTTCCAGGCATAGTGATGCTGCTGGACGTACATGTGGAGGACAATGATGCCATTTAGGGATGGCACGTCAAATACTAAAAATTAGATATCATTTTATTGTTGTTCTAGAACACAGGTTAGCATTAGCAACTTATGGCACATATGCTCTTTGGCACATGTGTCATACTTGCCAAGTAGGGTGCTGTGGAGACACGGGGATCAGCGGGTGCCCTAGTCCACTAATCTAAACTGCATGGACCAGAGATCATCCTACCAAATACATGATCTCCTTTTACCATGGGTGTAATTCTACTCAAACAACACTGGGTGAGGGTAAAACACTGTGGCAATACTTTATTGAACCACAAAAACAGGCAAATAAAACGTACAACAGTCCCAGCAAAATACTCAAGATGATGCAAATAACAGAGTCTCACCCTTCCAGTGACTCACTGGGATAAGAGCAGCTGTTATTTCAGAGCTTCCACGGCTGACTACCCCACCTGTGGCAAGCGCAGAAAGAAGGTAATGACAGACTTAGGAAGATGACAGTCCATTGAGATACAAGGCCAGGTGACCGGAGGGTCACAATCTGGCTTCTCCGAACATCTCCATGTAGCCAGGTGACCAGTGGGTCCCATTCCTGGCTTTCCCAAATGTATCCATGGGGCTCAGGTGACCGGTGGGTCCAAGTCCTGACTACCCCAAATGTATCCATGGTTCCATGATGGTCGATGGAGCAGATCTGTATTCTTTGTGCCCGCGTTGGCATCCTGTACAATGTCAAATCTGTGTCCCTCGTGATGGAGCCATGATGTATTGGCTGCTGTCTCTGGTTCTTTGGATCTGTGAATATCTTGGTTGTCTTGATGTCTGGAGGTATACATCCTTTTTATAGTTAACAACTGTCCTTCAAGCCAGCATTCACAGGTAAAGGGGAAGAATGGTGACGAGGTCAACTCGAATTGTTTGATTGTGTACTCTATTTGCATAGTTTTTCCTCCAAACTAGCTGGCCTGGACAATGTGTAATCAGCATATCAGCAAATATCATTGTTCAATTATCCTGTGTCTCTAGTCATCCAGGATAACAGCACAATATGGAACAACAAATTGACAACTTACAAGTCAATATTACAGGCTTACACAAACAAAATTCTGTGTTTTCTTGACCAACAAGAAAGAAACACAAATTCAAAAGTCTACATATAGATAACTGTCTATTCCTCCTGGCTTACTGAAAAAAGCTATCTGGTTAATTAAGATAAAATGCTGCGTCGTCACAGGTACTTATTCAATTGAAACCTGCACACACACATCGAAAAATAGCACCCATCAGATGAAGTAGTCAGGTAAGAGAGCAGGTGTTCATAAAGAGCTGATCTGTGCCGGCATATTGTCTGCCCAGGCACACTGCAATTTTTTTTTCAGTCCTGTAGTTCTCACAGCTCCTCAGGGGTGGGGTCATCTGTCTGTGCTCATTGGTTGCCTCTAAGTATTTAATTAATGCTCAGACTATTTTTTAACTTGTCACAGCCAAAACTCAAACTCAGGACCTGTAGTACGATAGGCAGAAAAGAAATTGGATGCCATACGGACCATCAGCTTGGCATCCGATTTTATAGATACATTACAATTCTGTAGCATAGAAAATTGCAAATGGTCCTGTAAAAAATTAAAAGCTGCTGAGTAAAAAAAACAGATTGCACGCAGTCAGCACACAGATGACAAATTAAAAAAAATAATCTCACTCTAATGGGTGAGAATGGAACCAATTTTTTTTTATATGTAAGTGCGAGAGAATCCTTAAACATCATGAAAATGGAATACTGCTAAAAATGAAATGCAAAAGAAGCAAAGCACAGCAATAGCAAATATTTCTTGTCCACTTACCCTATCTTCAGCAATTAGCTCATAGTAGAGGGTATCCCCATCAGCATCTTCAGCTTGTATTGGAGAGCCAATGGTGCTGCTCACTTGCAGACTCTTAGGATACATAAAAAATAATAGATGCTTCATAGAGTATGCAAATCGGGTCATTCTCTAAAAACCTAGTGGTTAATAGCTCTATGTCAAAAACTTTTAACATTGCCCTTCTAAACTAATGTCTCACTCGCAGTAGCGTAGCTACCGGGGGGGGCCCGCCTGGTGCTCAGGGGGGCCCACCCAGAGCTACGCTACTGTAACTGTATCGGCGTGCGCAGGTTCTGCGGCAGAGCATGGAGAATCGATCTCCCTGCTCTGCCGCCCGCTATGGGGCCCCTGTGCAGGACGTCACCGCACGGATGAGGGAAAGAGCGCTGCGCTCCTTCTCCCACCATCCCCCTGTCAGCGTCTGGGGTCACCGACACCGACGCTGACAGTGAGCGCGATGACATCACCACCCAGTGCCCGCTGTCAGAAGATGAGCGGGATGTCGGAGCACCGCTGGAACAAGAAGGAAGCGAGGTGAGTATTTATTTATTGTTTTTTTATGACGGCTGCCTTATACTACAGGGTCTGCCTATAAGGGTGCTGCCTTAAACTTCAGGATCTGCCTATGGGGGGCTGCCTTATACTTACTTCGGGATCTGCCTGTAGGGGGGCTGCCTTATACTTCAGGATCTGCCTATAGGGGGGCTGCCTTATACTTCAGGATCTGCCTATAGGGGTGCTGCCTTATACTTCAGGATATGCCTATAAGGGGGCTGCCTTATACTTCAGGATATGCCTATAGGGGTGCTGCCTTATACTTCGGGATCTGCCTGTAGGGGGGCTGACTTATACTTCAGGATCTGCCTATAGGGGGGCTGCCTTATACTTCAGGATCTGCCTATAGGGGTGCTGCCTTATACTTCAGGATATGCCTATAGGGGGGCTGCCTTATACTTCAGGATCTGACTATAGGGGGGCTAACTTATACTTCAGGATCTGCCTATGGGGGGTTGCCTTATACTTCAGGATCTGCCTATATGGGTGCTGCCTTATACTTCAGAATCTGCCTATGCTGGTACTGCCTTTTATTACAGGGTGTTATGACCCCAATGGCGAGGGTCTCAGAGGAACGTGGAAGTCTGCAGAATACAAAAATCCAGCTCATAGGGCAGTGGTAACTGGGTTGACCATATATCTACTCCTAACGCCAACACTAGAAGTAGCCGGGGATCATTCCTACGTTGATTCTAGATGACACGCGCCAGCCGGAGAATCTAGCTACCCCTAGTAGAGGAAAACAAAGACCTTTCTTGCCTCCAGAGAAGGGGACCCCAAAGCTGGATAGAAGCCCCCCACAAATAATGACGGTGAGGTAAGAGGAAATGACAAACACAGAAATGAACCAGGTTTAGCACAGAGAGGCCCGCTTACTGATAGCAGAATAAAGAAAGGTAACTTATATGGTCAACAAAAACCCTATCAAAATCCACACTGGAAATTCAAGAACCCCCGAACCGTCTAACGGTCCGGGGGGAGAACACCAGCCCCCTAGAGCTTCCAGCAAAGGTCAGGATATAGATTTGGAACAAGCTGGACAAAAATACAAAACCAAAACAAATAGCAAAAAGCAAAAGGCAGACTTAGCTGATATAACTGGAACCAGGATCAGTAGACAAGAGCACAGCAGACTAGCTCTGATAACTACGTTGCCAGGCATTGAACTGAAGGTCCAGGGAGCTTATATAGCAACACCCCTAACTAACGACCCAGGTGCGGATAAAAGGAATGACAGAAAAACCAGAGTCAAAAAACTAGTAACCACTAGAGGGAGCAAAAAGCAAATTCACAACAGTACCCCCCCCTTAGTGAGGGGTCACCGAACCCTCACCATGACCACCAGGGCGATCAGGATGAGCGGCATGAAAGGCACGAACTAAATCGGCCGCATGAACATCAGAGGCGACCACCCAGGAATTATCCTCCTGACCATAGCCCTTCCACTTGACCAGGTACTGAAGCCTCCGCCTGGAGAGGCGAGAATCCAAGATCTTCTCCACCACGTACTCCAACTCGCCCTCAACCAACACCGGAGCAGGAGGCTCAGCAGAAGGAACTACAGGCACAATGTACCGCCGCAACAAGGACCTATGAAATACATTGTGAATAGCAAACGACACAGGAAGATTCAGACGAAAAGATACAGGATTAAGGATTTCCAATATCTTGTAAGGCCCAATAAAACGAGGTTTAAATTTGGGAGAGGAGACCTTCATAGGAACAAAGCGGGAAGAAAGCCATACCAAATCCCCAACGCGTAGTCGGGGACCCACACCGCGACGGCGGTTGGCAAAGCGCTGAGCCTTCTCCTGTGACAACTTCAAGTTGTCCACCACATGATTCCAGATCTGCTGCAACCTATCCACCACAGAATCCACCCCAGGACAGTCAGAAGGCTCCACATGACCCGAAGAAAAGCGAGGATGGAAACCAGAGTTGCAGAAAAAAGGCGAAACCAAGGTGGCGGAACTAGCCCGATTATTAAGGGCAAACTCAGCCAACGGCAAGAATGTCACCCAATCGTCCTGATCAGCAGAGACAAAACACCTCAAATAAGCCTCCAAAGTCTGATTGGTTCGCTCCGTC
The DNA here is from genome assembly GCF_051348905.1 of Ranitomeya variabilis. Lineage (NCBI taxonomy): Eukaryota > Metazoa > Chordata > Amphibia > Anura > Dendrobatidae > Ranitomeya > Ranitomeya variabilis. The sequence goes on from NC_135233.1 coordinate 475,693,448, forward strand.
TGTCCATTAGTCTGAGGATGGAAAGCAGACGAAAACGACAAATCAATGCCCATCCTACTACAAAAGGATCGCCAGAACCTGGAAACGAACTGGGATCCTCTGTCTGACACAATATTCTCAGGGATGCCGTGCAAACGAACCACGTTCTGGAAAAACACAGGAACCAGATCGGAAGAGGAAGGCAGCTTAGGCAAAGGAACCAAATGGACCATCTTGGAGAAGCGATCACATATCACCCAGATAACGGACATGCCCTGAGATAGCGGAAGATCAGAAATGAAATCCATGGAGATATGTGTCCAAGGTCTCTTCGGGACAGGCAAGGGCAAGAGCAAACCGCTGGCACGAGAACAGCAAGGCTTAGCTCGAGCACAAGTCCCACAGGACTGCACAAATGACCGCACATCCCTTGACAAGGAAGGCCACCAAAAGGACCTGGCCACCAGATCTCTGGTGCCAAAAATTCCCGGGTGACCTGCCAACACCGAGGAATGAACCTCGGAAATGACTCTGCTGGTCCACTTATCCGGGACAAACAGTCTGTCAGGTGGACAAGACTCAGGCCTATCAGCCTGAAATCTCTGCAACACACGTCGCAGATCCGGAGAAATAGCTGACAAGATAACTCCATCTTTAAGAATACCAACAGGATCAGTGACTCCAGGAGCATCAGGCACAAAGCTCCTAGAAAGAGCATCGGCCTTCACATTCTTTGAACCTGGTAAATACGAGACAACAAAATCAAAGCGGGAGAAAAACAATGACCAGCGGGCCTGTCTCGGATTAAGGCGTTTAGCAGACTCGAGATACATCAGATTTTTGTGATCAGTCAAGACCACCACACGATGCTTAGCACCCTCGAGCCAATGACGCCACTCCTCAAATGCCCATTTCATGGCCAACAACTCCCGATTGCCCACATCATAATTTCGCTCGGCAGGCGAAAACTTCCTAGAGAAAAAGGCACAAGGTTTCATAACAGAGCAACCAGGGCCTCTCTGCGACAAAACGGCCCCTGCCCCAATCTCCGAAGCATCCACCTCAACCTGAAAGGGAAGTGAGACGTCAGGCTGGCACAAAACAGGCGCCGAAGTAAACCGGCGTTTCAACTCCTGGAAAGCCTCCACGGCAGCAGGAGCCCAGTTAGCTACATCGGAGCCCTTCTTGGTCATATCCGTCAAAGGTTTCACAATGCTAGAAAAATTAGCGATAAAACGACGGTAGAAGTTAGCGAAGCCCAAGAACTTCTGAAGACTCTTAACTGACGAGGGCTGAGTCCAATCAAGAATAGCTCGGACCTTGACTGGGTCCATCTCCACAGCAGAAGGGGAAAAAATGAACCCCAAAAAGGGAACCTTCTGTACACCAAAGAGACACTTTGAGCCCTTGACAAACAAAGAATTTTCACGCAAAATTTTAAAGACCAACCTGACCTGCTCCACATGCGAATCCCAATCATCAGAAAAAACCAAAATATCATCCAGATAAATAATCAAAAATCTATCCAGATACTTCCGGAAAATGTCATGCATAAAGGACTGAAAAACTGAAGGCGCATTGGAGAGCCCAAAAGGCATCACTAAGTACTCAAAATGACCTTCGGGCGTATTGAATGCGGTTTTCCATTCATCACCTTGCTTAATGCGCACAAGGTTGTACGCACCACGAAGGTCTATCTTGGTGAACCACTTGGCACCCTTAATCCGGGCAAACAAGTCAGACAACAGCGGTAAAGGATACTGAAATTTGACAGTGATCTTATTCAAAAGCCGATAATCAATACAAGGTCTCAAAGATCCGTCCTTTTTTGCCACAAAAAAGAATCCCGCACCAAGAGGGGAAGAAGACGGACGAATATGTCCTTTCTCCAGAGACTCCTTGATATATGAACGCATAGCGGTATGTTCAGGTACCGACAGATTAAACAGTCTTCCCTTAGGAAATTTACTGCCCGGGATCAAATCTATAGCACAGTCACAGTCCCTATGAGGAGGCAGTGCACTGGACTCAGACTCACTGAAGACATCCTGATAATCAGACAAATACTCCGGAACTTCCGAAGGCGTAGAAGAAGCAATAGACACAGGCAGGGAATCCCCATGAATACCACGACAGCCCCAACTTGAGACTGACATAGCCTTCCAGTCCAGGACTGGATTATGGGTCTGTAACCATGGCAGCCCTAAAACAACCAAATCATGCATTTTATGTAAAACCAGGAAACGTATCACCTCGCGGTGTTCAGGAGTCATGCACATGGTAACCTGTGTCCAATACTGCGGTTTATTTGCTGCCAATGGTGTAGCATCAATACCCCTAAGAGGAATAGGATTTTCTAATGGTTCAAGAGTAAAACCACAGCGCTTAGCAAATGAGAGATCCATGAGACTCAGGGCAGCACCTGAATCTACAAACGCCATGACAGGATAAGATGACAGTGAGCAAATCAAAGTTACAGACAGAATAAATTTAGGTTGCAAATTACCAACGGTGACAGGACTAACAACCTTAGCTATACGTTTAGAGCATGCTGAGATAACATGTGTAGAATCACCACAGTAGTAGCACAAGCCATTCTGGCGTCTATGAATTTTCCGCTCATTTCTAGTCAGGATTCTATCACATTGCATTAAATCAGGTGTCTGTTCAGACAACACCATGAGGGAATTTGCGGTTTTTCTATCACATTGCACCGAATTAGGTGTCTGTTCAGACAACACCATGAGGGAATTTGCGGTTTTGCGCTCCCGCAACCGCCGGTCAATTTGAATAGCCAGTGCCATAGTATCATTCAGACCTGTGGGAATGGGAAAACCCACCATAACATTCTTAATGGCTTCAGAAAGGCCATTTCTAAAATTAGCGGCCAGTGCACACTCGTTCCAATGTGTCAGCACGGACCATTTCCGAAATTTTTGGCAATACACTTCAGCCTCGTCCTGCCCCTGAGACATAGCCAGCAAGGCCTTTTCTGCCTGAATCTCAAGATTGGGTTCCTCATAAAGTAAACCGAGCACCAGAAAAAACGCATCAAGATCAGCCAATGCCGGATCTCCTGGCGCCAGCGAAAAAGCCCAATCCTGAGGGTCGCCCCGTAAGAACGAAAAAACAATTTTTACTTGCTGAGCAGAATCTCCAGATGAACAGGGTCTCAGGGACAAAAACAATTTACAATTATTCACGAAATTCCTAAACTTAAACCTGTCTCCGGAAAACAGTTCAGGAATCGGTATTTTAGGTTCTGACCTAGGATTTCTGATAACATAGTCTTGTATGCCCTGCACACGAGTAGCCAGCTGGTCCACACTTGTAATCAAGGTCTGGACATTCATGTCTGCAGCAAGCATAGCCACTCTGAGGTAAAGGGGAAGAAGAAAAAAAAAAAAAACTCAGAATCTTCTTTCTTATAATCCCTCTTCTGCAATGCATTAAACATTTAATACTGGCCTGGCAAACTGTTATGACCCCAATGGCGAGGGTCTCAGAGGAACGTGGAAGTCTGCAGAATACAAAAATCCAGCTCATAGGGCAGTGGTAACTGGGTTGACCATATATCTACTCCTAACGCCAACACTAGAAGTAGCCGGGGATCATTCCTACGTTGATTCTAGATGACACGCGCCAGCCGGAGAATCTAGCTACCCCTAGTAGAGGAAAACAAAGACCTTTCTTGCCTCCAGAGAAGGGGACCCCAAAGCTGGATAGAAGCCCCCCACAAATAATGACGGTGAGGTAAGAGGAAATGACAAACACAGAAATGAACCAGGTTTAGCACAGAGAGGCCCGCTTACTGATAGCAGAATAAAGAAAGGTAACTTATATGGTCAACAAAAACCCTATCAAAATCCACACTGGAAATTCAAGAACCCCCGAACCGTCTAACGGTCCGGGGGGAGAACACCAGCCCCCTAGAGCTTCCAGCAAAGGTCAGGATATAGATTTGGAACAAGCTGGACAAAAATACAAAACCAAAACAAATAGCAAAAAGCAAAAGGCAGACATAGCTGATATAACTGGAACCAGGATCAGTAGACAAGAGCACAGCAGACTAGCTCTGATAACTACGTTGCCAGGCATTGAACTGAAGGTCCAGGGAGCTTATATAGCAACACCCCTAACTAACGACCCAGGTGCGGATAAAAGGAATGACAGAAAAACCAGAGTCAAAAAACTAGTAACCACTAGAGGGAGCAAAAAGCAAATTCACAACACAGGGTCTGCCTATGGGGTGCTGTCTTATACTACAGATCTGTCTATGGGGTGCTGCCTTTTACTAGAGTCTGCCTATGGGGTGCTGCCTTATACTACAGGGTCTGCCTATGGGGTGCTTCCTTTTACTAGAGTCTGCCTATGGGGGCTGCCTTATACTACAGGGTCAGCCTATATGGGTGCTGCTCTGAAGCATTACAATGAAACCCTGCAAAGTGCCCTGGATGAAGCTGCACCTCCTATACATAGAACAACTCGACACAGACGGCGACAACCGTGGCACACGCCGCAAACACGTTTCCTGCAGGGGTGCTCCAGGTGCGCCGAACGTCTGTGGAGAATATCTAATCTACCCGAAGATTTCATCCATTATAAGTTCATGCTAAAAACATACAACTCTGCCCTTCACCTTTCCAAACAAACCTATTTCAACACCCTCATCACCTCGCTGTCCAATAACCCTAAACGTCTCTTTGACACTTTCCAGTCCCTACTCAACCCAAGAGTGCAGGCCTCAACCACGGATCTCCACGCTGACAATCTGGCCAATTATTTCAAAGAAAAAATTGACCACATTCGACAGGAAATTATCTCCCAATCCCTTCATACCATGCACTTTCCTCCCTCCCCCACTGCATCTAGTTCACTCTCTGACTTTGAACCAGTTGAAGAAGAAGTAATCAGGCTCCTTGCATCTTCTCGCCCAACTACTTGCACCAGTGACCCCATTCCGTCACATCTCCTCCAGTCCCTTTCCCCGGCTGTCACCTCTCACCTAACAAAAATATTCAACCTTTCTCTCTCTGCCAGTATTTTTCCCTCCTCATTTAAGCATGCCATCATACATCCATTACTTAAAAAACCATCCCTCGATCAAAACTGTGCCGCTAATTATAGACCTGTCTCTAATCTTCCTTTCATCTCTAAATTCCTCGAACGCCTAGTCCACTCCCGTCTTACCCGCTATCTCTCAGATAACTCTCTTCTCGACCCTCTTCTATCTGGTTTCCGCTCTTTACACTCTACTGAAACTGCCCTCACTAAAGTCTCTAATGACCTCCTAACAGCTAAATCTAATGGTCACTACTCCATGCTAATTCTCTTGGATCTCTCAGCAGCATTCAACACTGTGGATCATCAGCTCCTCCTCACTATGCTCCGCTCCATTGGCCTCAAGGACACCATTTTCTCCTGGTTCTCCTCCTATCTCTCTGACCGATCCTTCACTGTATCTTTTGCTGGTTCCTCCTCCTCTCACCTTCCCTTACTGTAGGGGTTCCTCAAGGATCAGTCCTAGGCCCACTCCTCTTCTCTTTGTATACTGCCCCTATTGGACAAACAATCAGTAGATTTGGTTTCCAGTACCATGTCTATGCTGACGACACCCAATTATACATTTCTTCTCCTGATATCACGCCGATCTTTTTAGAAAACACCAGTGATTGTCTTACCGCTGACTCTAACATCATGTCTTCCCTCTATCTAAAACTGAACCTGTCAAAAACTGAACTCCTTGTGTTTTCTCCCTCTACTAATCTACCTTTGCCTGACATTGCCATCTCCGTGTGCGGTTCCACCATTACTCCAAAGCAACATGCCCGCTGCCTTGGGGTCATACTTGATTCCGAGCTTTCATTCACCCTCCTCATCTCGCTCTTCTTATCTGCATCTCAAAAACATTTCTAGAATTCACCCTTTCCTTACTTTCGACTCTGCAAAAACTCTTACTGTTTCACTTATTCAATCTCGTCTGGACTATTGTAACTCTCTACTAATCGGCCTCCCTCTTACCAAACTCTCCCCGCTCCAATCTGTCCTGAATGCTGCTGCCAGGATTATGTTCCTCACCAACCGTTACACCGATGCCTCTACCTTGTGCCAGTCATTACACTGGCTACCCATCCACTCCAGAATCCAGTACAAAACTACTACCCTCATCCAGAAAGCTCTCCATGGCTCAGCACCACCCTACATCTCCTCTCTGATCTCAGTCTACCACCCTATCTGTGCCCTCCGCTCCGCTAATGACCTCAGGTTAGCATCCTCAATAATCAGAACCTCCCACTCCCGTCTCCAAGACTTTACACGTGCTTTGGAATGCACTACCCAGGTTAATACGATTAATGCCCAATCCCCACAGTTTTAAGCTTGCCCTAAAAACTCATTTGTTCAGATTGGTCTACCGCCTCAACGCATTAACCTAACTATCCCTGTGTGGCCCATTCAAAAAAAAAACAAAAAACTTAAACCATAATCAGGTTCCTCGCATCATGTTCTCATACACTTTATACAGTTAATAGCCCTATGTACTGCTACATACTTAGGCAGTGAACTGGTTCATGCAGCTTTACATGAACACCCGAGCCTTACACTATAGCTGGTCTAAAAAAACTAAAGCAATTGTTACCATCCACCTCTCGTGTCTCCCCTTTTCCTCATAGTTTGTAAGCTTATGAGCAGAGCCCTCATTCCTCTTGGTATCTATTTTGAACTGTGATTTCTGTTATGCTGTAATGTCTATTGTCTGTACAAGTCCCCTCTATAATTTGTAAAGCGCTGCGGAATATGTTGGCGCTATATAAATAAAATTATTATTATTATTATTGCTGCCTTATACTTCAGAATCTGCCTATGGGGTGCTGCCTTAGGCCTCTTTCACATTTCCGTCGGTACGGGGCCTTCGTAAACCTATGTACAATTGTGCACAAAGTGGGCAGCGGATGCAGTTTTCAGACTCATCCGCTGCCCATTGTGAGTTCCGGGGAGAAGGGGGCGGAGTTCCGGCCGCACATGCGCGGTCGGAAATAGCGGTTTCGACGGATGAAATAACGTTACATTGAACTTTTTTTGTAACGACGGGCCGCCAAATACCGATGCATCCAGTGCACGACGTATGGAACGTGTGTCCATACTTCGCGATGCGTTGGTAAAGTCTATGTGAAAAAAACGCATCCTGCGGGCAACTTTGCAGGATGAGTTTTTTTCACAGAACGACGCATTGTGACGTTCACATTCCAACGGAAGTGTGAAAGAGGCCTTATACTACAGGATCTGCCTATGGGGTGGTGCTTTATACTACAGGATCTGCCTATGGGGTGCTGTCTTATACTACAGGGTCTACCTATGGGGTGCTGTCTTATACTACAGGATCTGCCTATGGGGTGCTGTCTTATACTACAGGGTCTACCTATGGGGTGCTGTCTTATACTACAGGGTCTGCCTATGGGGTGCTGTCTTGTGCTATAGAGTCTACCTATGCGTGCTGCCTTGTGCTATAGAATAGGCCTATGGGGAGTGCACTATACTATATGGAGACCTATGGGGAGTGCATTATATTATATTTAGGATGAACTGGTGCACTATACTATATAGAGGCCATCTAGTGGGCTATCATACAGTGTGGAGATTACAGTGAAGTGGCTATCATACAGTGTTGGAGACATCAAACAGTTTGGGAGCTACTAAGGGGTCAGTATACTGTGTGGATGGTACTATACAGTGAGGGGGCATTATACTGTATAGAGGAGCTGTACAGGGGGAGACTCGAGACATTATTAAATGTAAAGTGGGCACTTCATGTTATAGAGGATCTCAGGTTACTGTGACTATCAAAGGGGCACACATGGCAATATTACTTTCTAGGGAGCAAAATGTGGGCACTGTTTTCTAGGGCACGTGCACCCGGCATTACT